>NC_092134.1:129646930-130374430 GCF_043159975.1 Macaca nemestrina | reverse complement strand
CTTTGGGAGGCTGAGGCGGGCGGATCACAAGGTCAGGAGATCGAGACCACGGTGAAACCCCGTCTCTATTAAAAATACAAAAAATTAGCCGGGCGCGGTTGTGGGCGCCTGTAGTCCCAGCTACTCGGGAGGCTGAGGCAGGAGAATGGCGTGAACCCGGGAGGCGGAGCTTGCAGTGAGCCGAGATCGCGCCACTGCACTCCAGCCTGGGCGACAGAGCGAGACTCCGTCTCAAAAAAAAAAAAAAAAAAAAAAAAACACAGTGATATGTGTCCATGGCACACCCAAGCCAGCTGTTGGTAGGCTGCTCCTAGCATGCCTCGGGCACCTCCACTCCCTCCAGTTATGCTTCATGTATACACCAAGCACCCTTATGTGTTCCCAGAATGGTGTATACACCAAGCACCCTTATGTGTTCCCAGAATGGTGTCTTCCCATTGTACTTGTTATTTGAATTATCCAAATTAATGAACAAACTGACAAAGTTGTGTAAAAAAACAGTGTTGTGGTTTCTTTGAAAATTAATTTCAACACGTCGCAATGATTGAAAAAGGGTAAGTAGTAGAAATAGCTGTTGCTTTAGTTGTGGGGAGGCACTATAAAAGGTTGGCAAAAGAAAAATGCAATGCCTAGGATTCTGTACTCTAATTGCTTTATATGTGTTTTGAAGTCCTTGATTCACTTTAAAGAAACTCAAGCTTAGAAGTCATAGACCATGAATTATGGATGTAGTTTATGAAAAAACAAAAGATGTGTCACTATAATCAGCAGACCCATGCTAAAAATAAAAAATAAAATATATCTTTTCAAAAAGCTTTAGCCCTACATTTAAAAACGTATATTTAGATGTTTTAAGGTAAAACACAATGTTCAAGATATGTGTGTGTATTTTTTTAGTGAATTTTTCTATTAATCGACTGTTGACTATACCCAGTTCAGATCACGTCATATAAGACTTCTACAGTATTTTATTTTGTGCCTAATGAGATTTGTGTGTGGTGGTAGACTGTTGCCCTTTGTGATGCCTTTCCATATAATTTCAAATATTCTGTATTATATTCGCCTTTGGTAACAGTATTTCTGACAACAAAGCAATAATTGTCTCACAAGAGTAATTCTCAATAACAACCATATGATCATACCTAGCCCAATCCAAAATATTTTTTAAAAGCTCCTTTAAGTCTAGTTTGACTCCTAAAATAGACCTTACTACAGATTACCACAAGACACACATTGGGTCTGGCAACCACCGAATCAATATTTGGCACCTCTGCTGGGAATTTTGTAAATATTGCCTTTTAAGTTCAAACTGACTAGGGAAGCTAGTAATGTATTCACTTCTCAAAACAAAAACAAAAACAAGAACAAAAAAACCCCTGGGTATAACAAACTCAGATCTTTTCTTAGGAAGGATAATTTCACATGAGGTTATTCATTAAGGGAGGAAGAAGACGACTAGAAAAGAAGTTTTGTTTCGTCATTTCCCAACCATTTGGAATCAAATAATTGTACAACTTGGGAAGTGGAGAGGAACTTACAAGTCAGACAGCTATGTCTTTATCCTATAGCAGAAATGTCTTCTTCAGATCAAATGGTTCCCCACTCTGTTTTGTTACCAATAGTGAGATATTCCCCGCTCTAGAAAGGCACATGCTTTATTATTGAAAAGCTCAACTTAGAAAAATTCTTTCTTGGCCGGGCGCAGTGACTCATGCCTGTAATCCCAGCACTTTGGGAGGCCAAGTCGGGCGGATCACCTGAGGTTGGGAGTTTGAGACCAGCCCGACCAACATGCAGAAACCCCATCTCTACAAAAAAAAATACTATATATATATGTGTGTATATATATATATGTATATGTGTGTGTGTATATATATGTGTGTGTGTGTGTGTGTGTGTGTGTGTGTGTGTATATATATATATATATATATATATATATATATATATCCGGGCATGGTGGCGCACGCCTGTAATCCCAGCTATTCGGGAGGCTGAAGCAGGAGAATCACTTGAACTCAGGAGGCAGAAGTTGTAGTGAGCCGATATCGCACTATTGCACTCCAGCCTGGGCAACAAGAGCAAAACTCCGTCTCCCCCGCTAAAAAAAAGGAAAGAAAAATTGTTTCTTAGAGTGCGTGCTAGTCTGTCACTTTATCATGTCCACTTTGGGATATTAGTTCTGAAATTTCGGATTTGAACTTTTCCACCCTTGTATATTTTCGGGGAACTGAGTATAATTAACCTGGAGAAAACAAGATGTATGCATGTGTCCTAGAGAGATTGGTGTGAAGGGTATGTAAGGAAAAACTACCTAGCTATTAATTTTGCAATGAAAACATTGTGGAGGCTTGCTTAAAAAGTAGTGAGCTCAGGTGTTCCAGGAGAGAGCAGTGATTATTTACTGGGAGGTCTTTAGGGTGGGATTCTTATTGGATAGAAGATTAGAATAAGAAGCCTCTCAAGTTACATAATTTGAAAAGTCTATACTATACTTGGCATTCACCATGACATTCTCCTCTATAACATATTTGGTTTCTCCAAATTTTCTTCATATGCTATAGCTTCCAGATCTTTTTTCTAGTCAATCTGTTATGAAGACACATTAACATAATAAATATCCTTTAAATTTTATATTCAAAATTAATTATTTGAGATAGGGTCTCACTTTGTCACCCAGGCTGAAGTGCAGTGGTGCAATCACAGCTTTCTGCAACCTTGAACTCCTCACCTCAAGTGATCCTCCCACCTCAGCCCCCCAAGTAGGTAAGACTACAGGTGTGCATCACCAAACCCGGCTAATTTTTTAAATTTTTTGTAGAAATTGGGTCTTGCTATGTTGCCCAGGTTGGTCTCCAACTCCTGGCCTCAAGCAATCCTCCCACCTCCACCTCCCAGAATGCTGAAATTAGAGGTGTGAACCACCATGCCAGGCCCCAAAATTAAATTTTATAATCAATAAACATGATGCAGGAATGGAGGGTTATGAGGAAATAACTTCTCTTTGGAGACCTTGATAGTGTTAGTAAAAACTAATATGAAATGAATTGCTACTAAAGAGCCTTGGAAAACACAGATTTCCACTAAAGTGATGAGAAGTCATCTTTAGGACTGGAATGCAATTTACAAATCAATAAGTTAATAAATTATTTTGTAGCTTATTTAAAGAAATAAAGGTCAAGAATCCCATATCTGCAATCCCCAAAAAATATTAAAAACAAGTTTTTTCATAACCAATTAAGTGGCAGAACCTGATGTAAACTACTGGAGGATATCTAATTATTTGTATTTATCCTCTTCACATATTTGGCTGCTGAATGTTTGAGTGTTTGACTTGGAAGTGTACTATATGGCCTTTCTAAATCCAAAATATCTGAAATCAGGAACACATCCGGCCATAGAATTTTGACTCAGGCACTAGGAACCTGTCTCATATGTGAAAGGAGACCAATGGTGGGTATCTGTTATCTGCAAGAAAAAGGAAAAGGGATTCCACTTTCAGTAGCATGGTGTACCACTCTGACGGGCACAACAATACAAATAAAAACAATTAGATAGGCTGGGCGTGGTGGCTCACGCCTGTAATCCCAGCACTTTGGGAGGCCGAGGCGGGTGGATCACGAGGTCAGGAGATCGAGACCATCCTGGCTGACACGGTGAAACCCCGTCTCTAATTTAAAAAAATACAAAAAATTAGCCGGGCACGGTGGCAGGCACCTGTAGTCCCAGCTACTCAGGAGGCTGAGGCAGGAGAATGGCGTGAACCCGGGAGGTGGAGGTTGCAGTGAGCTGAGATCGCGCCACCGCACTCCAGCCTGGGCGACAGGGCGAGATTCCGTCTCAAAAAAAAAAAAAAAAAAAAACCAATTAGATATGGAATAAAACCTACTTTTAATTCCATGTTGGGCTTACAAGCAGTAATGGAAATCTCCCAGCTACCCCTCCTTCTGCCCACACTAACCACAGAGTAAATAGAAATCCAAATCAAGGAAAAAAAGGGGAAAGAAGACTTTAAAAAACAGTCATTCCAAAGATTTCAAGACAACGTATTAGTCACAATAGGCTACATTATGCTGTGACGATAAATTAACTTCAGTACTCACCAACATAACGGAACATTTATTTCTCACTCTTGCTACATACCAGTGCAGGTTGGTAGGAGACTCTGCGGCACATAGTCATTGAAGGGCTTGATTGATGAAGGCTTTTCCATTCAGCATGTTTTTTTTTTTTTTTTTTTTTTTTGAGATGGAGTCTCGCTCTGTTGCCCAGGCTGGAGTGCAGTGGCCGGATCTCAGCTCACTGCAAGCTCTGCCTCCCGGGTTTACGCCATTCTCCTGCCTCAGCCTCCTGTGTAGCTGGGACTACAGGTTCCCGCCACCTCGCCCGGCTAGTTTTTTGTATCTTTTAGTAGAGATGGGGTTTCACGTGTTAGCCAGGATGATCTCGATCTCCTGACCTCGTGATCCGCCCGTCTCGGCCTCCCAAAGTGCTGGGATTACAGGCTTGAGCCACCGTGCCCGGCCCATTCAGCATGTTTTAAGTTGTTGCAACAGGATAAAAGAACACATGAAGACCCCAAATTCAAACTCGGCCTTGGACCAGAAGTGACACATGTCACTTTCATTCCTACTGCCCAGGATCATTCATGTTGCCTCCTCTAAATGCAAGTGTCATGTAGGGAAGACAAGAAATATTTCCTGATCATTACCGTCTCTTCCACTAAAGAATAAAAGAGAAACAGAAAAAGTGAGACAAATAGAAATTTCAAAGTGATATAGTATAAACAAATCCAAATAAATCTATAATCACAACATTCAAAAAGCAAGTAATATCATAATATATCTTTAACATCTACTTATATGTTGTTCAGGAGAGACCCACCTAAATGTTAGAAAAAATAAAGCTTGAAATTTAGAAGACAAGAAAAGGATTTAATAGGCAGATATAGCTAAAAGAAAGCTAATGTGGCTGTATTCTTATCAGAAACATAAACATTTTCAGACTAAAAAATGATTAGGTATAAAAAGGGACACTCAATGATTTTTAAATGCTCACTTCACCAAGAAGATATAAAAATTCTAAACTTATATGCATCGAATAAAATGGTATCAATGATATCAAATTATATAAAGTAAAAAATTAATAAGGTGAAAAAAATGAATGAAACTTCCAAAGCTTAAAATACTTACTATCTGGCCCCTTACAGAAGAATTTTTTGACCTCTGTACATGGACATAAGGTACTTTAGCAATGTTCGAAATATCGGCATCAAACAACAACAATCTTTGAAACATAATGCAATAACATATGGAGCCAATAAAAAATAAATAATCCCACACTCTTGAAAATTTAAAAGGAAACTATATTTTTAAATAATGCATGAGTGAAAGGAGAAATAATGATGGAAATTTAAGAATATTATGTAGCAAATAACAAAACTATTATATATTAAAACTTGAGAGATGGCCAAGGATGGCCAATTGGAACACTAATAAGGGCATTAATTGCAATAGACTGAAAACGGATCAAATATGTTTCAATTCATGAGTTTAGATATTTGGGGGAAAAGCTAGTTGATCACCTTGGGAAGATGATAGGGAACCATTTAAATAAAGAGAAAAAAAATCAAGCATTTATCACACTTTCCTACATGAACCATACTACTGAGCAGTCAGTAATGAATCACCTGAAAACATTGGCACAAGGTGACAAGTTGAAACATGTAAGGAAACCCAGGAGGCCAGTCATACCCAGCTGCCCAAATGGGACTATAGAAAGGCAGCTCTTAGAGAGGTTTATGGAAAACTGTTTCCTCTGAGGGCTGAACATGAAATTTAAGAAGAGTGAGGACAAGCTTGGTTCCAATGGGGACCTCTGCATCCATCACTATGTCTGACTACCAGAAACTTCTGAAAGCCATCACTCTACTTCTGCCTTCCAGATTTCATGCAGGCTCCTCTTTTGGCCAACTCTCATTCAGAATCATAAGACAAAGGGAATTTTGGAAAATGGCAGAGCAATTCAGTATAGTCCCCCTTTTTCAATTTGGTAACTATATATCCTCTTTTAACCACTTCCAGATAAAGATAATAGCAAAAGTATGTTTCCACTTAAAATGGAACTAGCCTTCATATACCTAAAAAGACATTGATCCAGTCTCCTAAAGCAGGGGCCTCTAACTAGACCCCATGCCATGGACCAGTATTGGACTGTGGCCTGTTAGGAACCAGGCTGCACAGCAGGAGGTGAGCAGTGGGCTAGCTAGCATTATTGCTTGAGCTCTGCCTCCAGTCAGATCAGTCATGGCACTAGACTCTCACAGGAGCATGAACCCTATTGTGAACTGAGCATGCAAGGGCTCTAGGTTGTGTGCTCCTTATGAAAATCTAATGCCTGATGATCTGTCACTGTCTCCCATCACCTCCAGATGGGACTGTCTAGTTGCAGGAAAACAAGCTCAGGGCTCCTGTTGATTCTACATTATGGTGAGTTGCATAATTATTTCATTATATACTACAATGTGATAATGATAGAAATTAAGTACACAATAAATGTAATGTGCTTGAATCATCCCAAAACTATCACCCCCCCCACCCCCTGGTCTGTAGAAAAACTGTCTTCTACAAAACTGGTCCCTGGTGCCGAAAAGGTTGGGACCGCTGCCCTAAAGGATACACAAATGAGATTCATCTTTGGATGATGTCCATTTATCTTTTAGCCCACTCCCATTCCCCCTTTGGTATGCTGTAACTGAAATACTAATGAATAAAGTTAATACGTTATGTTAGATAGCAGAATGAGAGAAAAAACTAAAGAAGAACAGAGGTGGTGTGTGTTTATACATAAATATTTAAATAAATTCATAACAAATAAAAATACACTCATAACTACTACCAAACTCATTTCTGCATTTGGTCACATGGTCATAGCTGGTATTTAGAGTTTGCTTTTCCCACTATCCACTCAGCATTCTTTGCTCTCAACAGGCACCCCAGATTTCCTGAAGGATGACCCAAACCTTCATTCCTGAAGGGTCAGTAACATTTGCAGTCCTGCTTTATTGGGTGTTGCAGTTTTCTATCAACTTTTCATCAAAGTAGTATAAAGAGGTGCCCCCAGAGGACCTGTTCAATTCTAGTGATCCTCTTCTCTGCTTCCATCATGTACTAGCAACCCAATTTTTCCTTAAGGATCAGAATCAATTATGCTAGCTAGGAGAGTAAGCCGCACCTTCCCCTTACCCTTTTTTTTTTGTTTTTTTTTTTTTTTTTTTTTTTTGAGACAGAGTCTAGCTCTGTTGCCCAGGCTGGAGTGCAGTGGCACAATCTTGGCTCACTGCAAGCTCCACCTCGGGTTCACGCCATTCTCCTGCCTCAGCCTCCCGAGCAGCTGGGACTACAGGCACCCGCCACCACGCCCAGCTAATTTTTTTTGTGTTTGTTTTTGGGTATTTTTTGTATTTTTAGTAGAGACGGGGTTGCTCCGTGTTAGCCAGGATGGTCTTGATCTCCTGACTTTGTAATCTGCTCGCCTTGGCCTCCCAAAGTGCTAGCATTACAGGCGTGAGCCACTACGTCCGGCCTTTTTTTTTTTTTTTTTTTTTTTTTGCCAGTAGGTTCAGAGGCATAAGGAGCTCAAAATGGCCCCATTACCGTCTCAGATTCTGGTCTGATAGAATTGCTGTTGTGTTCCCAGTAGAGGCACCCTTCCTTTGGGAACTAAAACCTTTAAAACAGCAGATAACAAAGCTGGTGGCTGGGCGCGGTGGCTCAAGCCTGTAATCCCAGCACTTTGGGAGGCCGAGGCGGGCGGATCACAAGGTAAGGAGATCGAGACCATCCTGGCTAACATGGTGAAACCCCGTCTCTACTAAAAAAAAAAAAATACAAAAAATTAGCCGGGCGCGGTTGTGGGCGCCTGTAGTCCCAGCTACTCGGGAGGCTGAGACAGGAGAATGGCGTGAACCCGGGAGGCGGAGCTTGCAGTGAGCCGAGATGGTGCCACTGCACTCCAGCCTGGGGCACAGAGCAAGACTGTCTCAAAAAAAAAAAAAAAAAAACCAAAGCTGGAAGGAGGGAAAACCCAATTTTTGCTAGTAGGCCATTAAAGTTAGTAATAAGAGGAGCCAATCCCATTTTCTCCCTTTAATTCTCCACCTGAGGGGGAAAAAAAGCACCACAAGGTTATTGTATGCTCAGTGCAACAAACTGCATCCTGGGACAGGTGCAGTGGCTCATGCCTGTAATCCCAGCACCTTGGGAGGTCGAGGCAGGTGGATTACCTGAGGTCAGGAGTTTGAGACCAGCCTGACCAACATGGTGAAACCCCGTCTCTACTAAAAATACAAAATTACCCAGATGTGGTGGTGCGTGCCTGTAATTCCAGCTACTTGAGAGGCTGAGTCAGGAGAATCACTTGAATCTGGGAGGTGGAGGTTGCAGTGAGCTGAGATCACCCCATTGCACTTCAGCCTGGACAACAAGAGCGAAACTCCCTACCAAAAAAAAAAAAAAAAATGCCTCCTGGAAGACACTACTGCAGCCCTGCAACATGTTGCCACTCAGCTGGTACCACAGCTGAGTCTCCAAAGAGCCACCCACTATCCTATCAACCAACTACCTAAAAGTGATGAGGAACATGACAAGCCCAGTGGACTTGATGAGTTCTAGCCCATTGCTATCATTGGCTTGGCATAAAATTAGTTTCCTGGTCAGAAGCAATGTGGTGTGGAATACCACGAGGGTGAATACGGCATTTTGCAAGTTCAGAAAGGATTGTTTTTCCAGGAGCATTGCAGGCCGAAAAAAATCCATATTCAGTTTTGCCCATGGGAAGAATTTCCCTTAAGCACTGTACCTTAGGGTGCCCCTCGAGGGCCTGCAGTGCTGCAGCTGTCCACTTTTAGGTGGTGCCAGCATGCCTTGAAAAACCATCTGTAATCAGGCCTGAATTTTCTCTTCCTTAGTAAAGTGGACATAGAGAACTTCCCACGAGGCCACGGGTGTGGACTGAGAGAGAGAAGGCAATTTAATATGAATAAGAGCCATAGGAATCTGAGCCAGTTACGCATGCAGCTTACTTATGCCTTTGGGACCTACATAAGCCCAATCTTGGATATATTATTTCCACTTATATTGGAGTGCTGCTGTGGCCTCCCAACCTGTGGCTTAGTGGGTCAAACAACATCTAGTTCATAATGGGGAGTTCATATTGCATAACAACTTGGTAGTCCAAAGTCAAGCATTCAGTCTTTTCTAGAGTTCAGTAGCAAATGAGAAGCTATTTATTAAAAAGAGAAAGTTAATCTTTAGAAGATGGCACATAGCTTTGCTTCCCAGTCCTAAAGGTCTATACTATACCTCACAGATAGGGTCCAGCCAAAGGTCCGCACAGCATCCCAATCTGTCAGAGACATTTCAAGTATCAGTGGATTTTCTGTATCAAAGGGCCCCGGGGCAGAGGAGCTGGCACGCAGCGTGGACCTGTTGAAGAGCCTTCCCTTGTGTTAGGCTCCACTGCAAACTGGAAGTCCACTAGCAGTTGAGCTTCTTTCTTTGGGGTAGGGCTAGATGCAGCAACTCGTTCTTCACTTTTGAACAGGTATCTTGACCATGTCCCAGATCAGACGAGGCAGTCACTGAAGTGGAGGGCTCCTAAACTTTGGTGGAGTTGATTTCTCGTCCTCTGGCTATTTGCTACTTCTTGCTTATCCAGTCCAGTCAACAGCGTAGCATCACCATAATTGAGTAGAATAATAACTTGTGGAATTGAGATGCAATCAATGTCTTCTCAGACTAGATTATGACAGAGAGCTTCAGGGTTGATAAAGGCTCAAAATAGGACAGTGGAGGGGTAGTGCTGGCCCTAACAATTAAAAGCAGTTATAATCTTTACCATCCATCCTTCAAGCCTTTTATTGTAGCACATTCTCTGCATTCCCTCCAAGAATTCTCTACTGCCTTTGATTTACTATTTTAGCAGGTAGGCACAGTTCTAGGGACTCCTTCCTGGACTTTTCTATCATAAAATCCCTTACCGCCCATAATATGGTTTAACTGTGTCCCCACCCAAATCTCATCTTGAATTGTAGCTCCAATAATTCACACATGTTGTGGGAGGGACCCAGTGGGAGACAACTGAATTATGGGGGCAGTTTCCCCCATACTGTTCTCATGGTGAATAAGTCTCATGAGACCTGATGGTTTTATAAGTGGAAACCACTTTTGCTCGGTTCAGATTTTCTCTGTTGTCTGCTGCCATGTAAGATATGCTTTTCATCTTCTTCCATGATTGTAAGGCCTCCCCAGCCACACTCTGGAACTATGAGTCCACTAAATCTCTTTTTCTTTATAAATTACCCAGACTCGGGTATGTCTTTATCAGCAGTGTGAAAACAGACTAATACAGCCCATAATTTGTGGAATCAATTTGGGGAATCTGCCATTTGCTGAATATGTGAATTCCACCTCTGCATTTTAGAACTGGGAAAATAATCATAGGATTCAGGTATCCACCAGACCCACTATGAGTTGAACTCAGGCCAAAACCTCCACTTATTTCCTGACCTCTTAAGGCCCTACTGTGACTGGCGCACCACAGTGACATCTTGGGTTTCTAGGAACAGTGCTAGTGTGCAGCAATCCTTCCAAATTCTACTTATTTCCCCTCCCACAAGGTACAATCACACTGATAAGTGGCCACAGATCCCTTTGGGAAAGGATAGTAAGATTTACAACACATTTTTTGCAGTCTAGCAGCATTCTTCCTCAAGAGGCCTTGCTTCCCTTTGATTCAAGAGGCTCTGTGTCTATGGACTGGATCAGGTGCAGCAATCAGCTGAGGATCCAGGACTGCTCTGGAATTTAACTCAGACTTCTCTTCTCCACACCTAGAACTTTTTTGTGTATATAAATTGAGTAAGACTTTAGTAACCCATCATTTTAGTTTCTCATTTTATATTTTATTTATTTTATTTTATTTTTGAGGCAGAGTCTCGGTCTGTCTCTCAGACTGGAGTGCAGTGGCCCGATCTCGGCTCACTGCAACCTCCACCTTCCAGGTTCCAGTGATTCTCCTGCCTCAGCTTCCCAACTAGCTGGGATTACAGGCCCACGCCACCACGCCTGGTTAATTTTTTGTTTTTTTTAGTAGAGACGGGGTTTCACCATGTTGGCCAGGCTGGTCTCAGACTCCTGACCTCAAGTGATCTCCTCACCTTGACCTTAATTCTAGGGATATCAAAATAAATTAGCCAACACCAAATGTCAAACCATTCGGATTATCACTTTAGTTCTGCTGTCCATTATTACAACCACGTTTCTCTTGTCCCTAGCAGTAAAGATGGTTACGTGATGTCACTTGGTGCCTCTCACTCCAGTAGCCCACTATCCCCAGTGAATTGTCGGATGATGGCAACATTAATGGCTTACAGAGAATGGCTACTATAGAACTTCAAAAGGATTCTGGTGTTTGCTTCAGCAATGCTTTCTTTCTCTTTATTTGTCTTTCTTCCTTTCTTTGTCTCCCTCTTTTCCCCTCTCCTCTTCTTACCCTCCCCCGCTTTCCTTTCCTTTCTTGCTTTCTTTCTTTTCTCTCTGTCCCTGGCTTTCTCTTTTCTTTCTAGTGATGAGGCCCTAACTCTTGCACAGGCTGGAGTGCAGTGCCAAAATCATAGCTCACTGCAGCCTTAAAATCATGGGTTTAAGCGATCCTCCCACCTCAGTGTCCTGAGTAACTGGGACTACACATGTGCACCAACCCACCCAGCAACAATGCATTTCTTAAAGCTTTGATAAAAGGAGACCCTCCCAGGTCCTAATGAAGGGATCTTACACAATAAATCCACTCCAGCAATACTGCCTGCTTGTCTTCTGGATACCTTCTATTTATAGCAATGTGAGAAAAATTCATGAAAAATGTAGTTTTCAGGTACTACTTAACAGAAAACAAATGGTTTCATTGTGTGTGTGTGTGTGTGTGTGTGTGTGTGTGTGTGAATTTTGAATAATATGAACAAGGACTAAAAATAGAAATTGGAATAATGAAGTAAGGATTGTGATGGTTAATTTTATGTGTCAAATTGACTGAGCCAAGATGGCCGAGTAGCTGGTAAAATAGTACTTCTAGATGTGTTTGCGAGGGTGTTTCTGGAAGAGATTAGCATTGGAATCAATAGGCCGAGTAAAAACACTGCCTTCACTGATGTGGGTAAGCATCATCCAACCCACTGAGAGCCCTAATAGAACACAAGTGTGGAGGAAGGGCAAATTCTGTCTTCCTCTTCCTGAGCTGGGACATCCGTCTTTTTCTGACCTCAGACATTGAAGCTCCTAGTGCTCAGACCTTCAGCCTTAAACTGGGAGTTACACCATTGGCTCCTCTGCTTCTCAGGCCCTTGGACTTAGACTCAACGACACCACCAGTTTCCTGGTTCCCCAGCTTGCAGATGGCACATCGTGGGACTTTTTAATCTCCATAATTGCACAAACCAATTCCCATAATAAATCTCCTCTTACATATCTATTTATCCATCCATCTATATCCTATTGATTCTGTTTCTCTAGAGAAACCTAATACAGTGTTTTAGCAGAGATGAAAGATTCAATAGTGAAAATAGCTGAACTACACAAGTTTGGTGGTGGAAAAAGGGACATGGCAAGAATCCAAACCAGAAAATTGTTACTAACTGGAAATATAGAGGAGAATCTGTGAATAAAACAGAAAAAGTTGGCAACAGGCAATATATGAAGCATAGAAGAGATCAATATGTCAAAACTTATTTTGAGGTTCATTAATTCGAAGGTTAACAATATGGTGGCGTTGGTAAGAAAGGTGGCGAAGCCATAGAGAGAAAACATATGGAAGACAGTAGTTTGAAGGTCAGGTACAAAAAGATGTGACAAAAATTGTGAAATATTCTAAAAATATAGGTGCCAAAGAGTGGGCTGATGGAAAGTTGATTAGTATATGCAGTGACTTTATAATGTGACAACTTGGCTAGGTTGAACTACATTCCCAGAATTCCCTTTATGATTCCAGTTATGGTGGGCCACAGGGAGAGAGTCTGGAGTGATTTGGAGGGTAGATACAAAGCAGCAAACATTTTTTAGCTCATGCCTGGTCATTTAAGTGCTGGCTCACCTCATGGGAACGAGCCAGTGACTGGGGCTGCAACGACTCCACATTTGAGATGATCCTTCTTCAGCTTCTGCAACTCCTGGGCCAGGTATGTGGGTGTTTAGTTCCATGGCAAAGGACCCCAGCTTGTAGAGAACACCCAGGCCATCAAGGTCAGAGGCAATGAGAATTAACATGGGTTTTGGTCCACTCTCACGAGATCCACTTCATGCTTTTGAGTTCTAGTTTGTCATTTGTTTCACCCACTTTACATTCATCTCCTCTTCCCAAATGGCTGCCTTAAATATATTTTATGATGTTAGTCAGCACGTAATCAAAGAAGCAGAACACACACACACACACACACACACACACACTTCTGCTCTGATTGTATGATGACTGTATAATAAAGGAAACATATAGCTTAGGGCACTAATTCTCAATATTTGAAACTCCATGTCTTACTTGGATAAGCATACACACTTCTCCTCTTCTCTCCCTTTTCATCAGTTATGAGAGACCCTTCTTAAGGAAACATGCCCATTAGGTTGAGGAATTTCTGGTCTGGCATAGATATAGCCATGGTATCTGCTTTTGTAGTTTGTATTGTTTAGCATGCAATTACTTTCATTTTTCAAATATAACATTATATGATAACGACTACAAATTCTCAAATAAAATGCATCCACTTCCACGTTTGTTTATTTATTTATTTATTTATTTTTTGCGACAGAGTCTTGCTCTATCGCCCAGGCTGGAGTGCAGTGGCATGATTTCGGCTCACCGAAACCTCCGCCTCCCAGGTTCAAGCAATTCTCTGCTTCAGCCTCCCAAGTAGCTGAGATTACAGGCGTCCGCCAGCAGGCCCAGCTAATTTCTGTATTTTCAGTAGAGACGGGGTTTCACCATTTTGGCCAGGCTGTTCGTGAACTCCTGACTTCGTGATCCACCCACCTCGGCCTCCCAAACTGCTGGGATTTCAGGCGTGAGCCACCACGCCTGGCACTTCCACATGTTCTTAAATGTTCATCCTTCCCCACTCTTTGCCCCTCCCCATCACTCTTTTTGGAGAATAAAGGTTAGACATACAGGTTTGTGTGTAGAAAATCCTAAGAGATCGTAATTCACTCTCTAACACCCAAAACAAACCAGATAATCTAAATAATTATAGTTTAAAAAAATCACAGATATGACAGCACAAAGAAACATAGGTGAACTAACCTTCAGAAAGCGACAATCATTCATATGAGAGGAAAGAGCCACAGTTCTCATCCCTGACTGAAATGGAAAGAGGAGGAATCACCATAATTAACAGTAAGGAGAAAGCAGCCTAACTTTTAACACATTTTAAAGTGTGTGGCTGATGTGACAGGTTAGAATCCACAGGAGCCATAGGCACAGAGCAAAACCATACTACCTCGCAATTATTTCTCACTGATATTCACTAACTCCCGGGGTAGGACCACAAAAACAAGGGCAATAAAGAGTTACGAAAACTTTCAGAGACACATTGGGGTTTCAGCTAAGAAAGACTTGTAGAGGGGCAAGAGAGCTGAAAGAAAATCCCCAAGCACTCCAGGCCGTCAGCTAAGAAAGACTGGTGCAGGGAGGAGACAGCAGGAGCAGAAAGATCTTCCCCTAAGACCTGAAGCTAAGGAGGACACCAATCAGGTGAGAGTAACAGCTCTAAGACGGTATCTGCTTATAGGAAAAATCCTAATCTTGCCTTCAAAATATTTGAAGCCTATGGTAAATTGAATCAAACTAAACTTGAATCACAACCCAAACCCAGCCCAACTCCAGATCATATCAACTGAGCCCCAACTTCCTTCTTGGAAGACATTTTTTAAATTTAATTTTTAATTTTTAAATTTAATTGTCTACTGTATTTCTACATAAAAATGTCCAGCACATGGTCAAAAAATATGGAAACACACAGATACACATAAAAAAGGAAAATATGGGCCAGGTGCCATGGCTCACGCCTGTAATCACAGCACTTAGGGAGGCCAAGGCAGGCAGATCACAAGGTCAGGAGATCGAGACCATCCTGGCTAACACGGTGAAAGCCCATCTCTACTAAAAAAAATACAAAAAAAAATTAGTTGGGCATGGTGGCAGGCACCTGTAGTCCCAGCTACTCGGGAGGCTGAGGCAGGAGAAGGGCGTGAACCCGGGAGGCGGAGTTTGCAGTGAGCCGAGACTGTGCCATTGCACTCCAGCCTGGGAGACAGAGCAAGAAAGTAAATAATGAATAACCTGTAATCCCAGCACTTTGAGAGGCCAAGGCGGGCGGATCACAAGGTCAGGAGATCGAGACCATCCTGGCTAACACAGTGAAACCCCGTCTCCACTAAAAATACAAAAAAATGAGCTGGGCATGGTGGCAGGTGCCTGTAGTCTCAGCTACTAGGGAGGCTGAGGCAGGAGAATGGCGTGAACCTGGGAGGCAGAGATTGCAGTGAGCCGAGATAGCGCCACTTCACTGCAGCCCGGACGACAGAGCGAGACTCCATCTCAAACAAAACAAAACAAAACAAAACAAAACAAAAGAGGATTACATAGGCTTAACAGTAAATTGGAAAAAATCAGAGGAAGGAAACTTAAAAAGAAATAAGTAGAAAGCATTCAAATTGAAACAAGCCAGGTGTGGTGGCTAGCACTGTAATCTCACTTTCAAAGCTAAGACAGGAGGACTGCTTGAGACCAGAAGTTCGAGACCAGCCTAAGCTGATCTCAAAAAAAAAAAAAAAAAAAAATTGAAATACAAAGGGATAAAACAGAGTATTTGAGATACATGGAACAATAATATATGGCCTAATACTTGTATTAAGGATAAAAAAGGAAACAAACAGAATGGGTGTAAAAATATTCAAACAGATAATAAATGACAATTTTCTTTTTTTTTTTTTTGAGATGGAGTTTCGCTCTGTCGCCCAGGCTGGAGTGCAGTGGCACGATCTCCGCTCACTGCAAGCTCCGCCGCCTCCCAGGTTCACACCATTCTCCTGCCTCAGCCTCCCTAGAAGCTGGGACTACAGGTGCCTGCCACCACGCCTGGCTAATTTTTTTGTATTTTTAGTAGAGACGGGGTTTCACCGTGTTCGCCAGGAGGGTCTCGATCTCCTGACCTCGTGATCCGCCCACCTCGGCCTCCCAAAGTGCTGGGATTACAGGCGTGAGCCACTGGCCCGGCAGTGACAATTTTCTAAAACTAATGAAAGATACCAACCCACAGGTCCAATAACTGCAGCTGACATCAAGGAGAATAAATGATAAATGCAAAGAAAACTACTCCTGTGTACATCATAGTCAAAATTCTGAAAAACAAATTTCCAGAGCAGATCTTCAAAGCAGCTACAGAAAAAACACTGTACACAGGGGCACCAAAATATGAACTACAAGTGACTTTTTTAATCAAAATATGAAGTCAGAAGATGAATGACATGTTTAAAGTGCTGAAAGAAAAGAAAATGTCAACATAAAATTTTACATACAGTAAAAATACCCTTCAAAAGTGAAATAAAGACATTTAGAGGCAGACAAAAGCTGAGAGGCTTCTCCAACAAACAGCACACAGGCAATGCTGAGCGAAGTTCTTCAGGCCAAAGGGAAGATACCAGATGGAAAAGCAGATCTGCAAGAAGGATTAAAAAAGTACTAGAAAGGATAAATATCTGGGCAAATTAAAGACAGACATATTTTAATACATTCATTATATGCATATATTTACAAATTTCTAAATACCATAAAAATACAAGGTAAAATGAATTTTATAACATGTAGAAGTAAAATATAAGACAACAATACAGAGGATGGAAGAGGGATAAATGGAATTACACTGTAACTTTTTAACAGATTCATAAAACAGCATATTATTTAAAGGTAGACTGTGATAATAACATACGCAAATTGTAATTTCTAAAGCAACCCCCATATTTAACATAAAGAAGAAAATCTAAAAAGACAATCTAATAATTTAAATGGAATATGAAAAAAAAAAATCCAATTTACCCAAAAGAAGTTCTCAGAAAACAAGGAACAGAGAAACAAGCGACAAATGGAAATGAATGAATGAGAAGAACTTCCCTCAACCACTATTATTGAATGCCGAATGGCTCTGCCAATAAGCTTTTACTACAGACTTGATAATGTTTCTTTATGAATTTAACCTAAAACTACAAGGCAAAATAGAGCTTGCATGCAAAACTTAAAACTGCAGTAAAATCATTTTGACACAACTAACATTGTTTGAATCACAAATAATGTCAAGCTGTTTTACACACTTCTCATGCTGTCAAAAGTTAAAACAAGAAGCAAGATCTCCATTCCAACACAAATTTGCAGCAGTTATGTTTTTCTGAACTCAAACTACAGTACCAACAGTGTTTTTTGAATTTCAATGCAAGTGCAAAGGAAATTTTCATATTTAAAATTTACTTAACTGTGCAACTGAGAAGCTTCCATTTAACCTTCAACTGGAAGTGATTAATCTGCAATGTAATGGCATCCTAAAGGGGAAATATCAAGAGATTTTGTAGAATTCTAATAGAATTTTAGAAATGCCTTCTAAGCAATGAATACACTCAAGTAAAATCACGTGCTCATGGGTTGATACCAGTCTTTGGCAGTACGTGTCTGGGTAGAAAGACATTTCAAAAATGGAAGTACATAAAATCTCATAAAAAATCAGCATTAATAGATGAACATCTGCAGTCAATTTTTATGAAAGAACACTTTGAACACCAAGTGAAATGTTATTTCCCCCCAAAAGAATTCCATGCCTTTCATTAGTATACCTGTATTAAAATTGTATTATTACACTTTGAATTGATAAAATAAAAAACTGTGAACTTTTTTCTCGTCATGTTATGTAAGTATCTACCTGACATTCTCAATTTTGTCTCTCGGCCCACAAAGACTAAGGCATTTACAACACGGCCCTTTACAGAGACTGGCAACCCCTGGTCTAAATGTAGCTTTTGCTACAGTTGTCAACTATGTTTTTTGCTTTGGAACCACAAACAGTTTACTTCAAACTACTACTTCCATGAATCACTTGTAGACGTTGAGGAGGAGTTAGGAAGAAAAGTCAAGAACTAATTTAGTCCTGGGGTTAAATAATAATTGTAGCCAACTTTAACTGAGCACATATATTGTGCTGCTCTCTGCTAAGGAGGCATTTGTATATATTTTCTTATTTAATAAGATAATCTTATAAGCTAGGTACTATTTCTCCCCATTTTACAGAAGCTTAGTAACTGAGTTGTCAGGGATCACATTGCTAAGTGATGTAGAAGACATAACCCAGCAATGGGACATCTGAACCAATGTCTGCAACATCAATTATGAAAAGCAAAAGAATACAGATTTGTTAAAGGGAAGAAGGGGGTGGTCAAAGGCAGAGGAGTCGGTGTGGACAAGACTGAGATCTCTTGGAGAGTAGGACTACCAGTTGACAAACACTGTTCAGGTTCCTGGAGGCTCACAAAAACCAGTTCCCACCATCCCAGCAACAGCACTCTTTCGCACCCTAGCCTCGTTCGGAGTGATCTGATCAATGTGTGAACAAAAGTATTGTGTATACAAGTCTGAACACATTTCATAATATGAAGAGGTGAAGAAAAGTGGGTAGGCAAAATCTGTAGGGTGGGGAGACTCGGGGAAATGTGTCCTGGTTCGGTGCAGGTAACATATATGGGTATATACATATTTATACCATATTTAATATATTACTCAATAAAGACGAAATTACAACAAATTTCGTTTTACATTACACATCCACATATTAAACCCCCATATATGTGTTAACAAGGTTAGAATTTAAGTATAATGATAATGTTCTCAGTTTTTTGTGGTGGACACTTCAGGGCAATTTAAGAGACTGTAAATAATAATAAAAATAATAAAGTAATCAGACCACTTGTGCTCAAGGCTAGACCCCTCAGTCCCAACGGCCTCAACCACCCTCAACTGCTTTTCCAACCAAATATTCCTCCCCCTGCAGGATCCCAGGGCCATCCAATCAACCGGCCAATGACGGTTTCACAGAAGCGGTCCTGGGGAGGGGTATTATCTGCAGGAACACGTCCTGCCAAGTTTGTAGTCGAGTCACCTATTTCGGTTGGTGGCGGCCGCTATTTCTTTAAAAGGGCAGTAGATTTCGAAACAGGAGGGGGAGGTCAGGAAAAGGAACTCAGCTGCCTTTGATAACTGCCCTGCAACCTTCCCGTCCCGGGGCGCGTGCTCGGCTGGGGAAGCGCCCGCGGCCGCCGCATCCCCAAGCGGGCGCGCGGCGCCACCTCTTTCCGGGGCGCCCACCTTCCCCGGGAATCCCCCCGCCCGGCGGTCCCCCAGCGTCTGCAGCGCGGCCGCCCCGGCTTTGTCTCCGGCGTCGCGCTCGGGCGCCCGCTCTCCCCACATTTCCCCGTGTGCAGGCTGTAACCCGATCTCCCATTTCCTGGTGGATTCTCTTAAAGAGGCAGCGGTCGAGAAGCAGAACAAAGGCTATTGTTTTATTTCCTCCTTCGGATTCCGCGTCCTTACCGGAATGGCCCTTCATAGATAATTACTTTCGTTGCATCTGCGCTTAGGGAAACGTTTCAAAACCCTTGTGCAAATCGATGTATCCAAGAGATGGAGCCAGGGGAGGTGGGAGGAGTTTAATAAAACCTGTTTTGTGGTGTCTGGGGCCACGATGTAACGTTTTTTAAAGGTGTCTTCCTTAAGCCCGGAAATTGGCTCCGCCAGCGGGAGGTCTCGCGGCGTGGAGGGCGGGCGCCCGCACCAGGGGCCGGCCTGGGGGGCTGCGCCGCTCGCCCAGCTAGCAGCCGCGGCCTCGCGCGGCCCCGCTCCCCGGGTTTCCTCCGCCCGCGCCCCCGCGGCCGCCCCTCCCCCGCGCGGCTTTTATTTCCCCGATGCCGGGCTGTAACCCGAGCTTTTATTTCCTGGTGGCTCCTTTAAGAGGCAGAGCTCAGTGCTGGGAATTCACGTCAGTTTCTGCACTGAAACTCTCAAGATCAATGAGCAAAGAGCTTTCTCAGTTCTGCCTTTCAGTTTCTCTCTTCCAGGAAGGAAAACATTCGAGAGAGCGAGGGAGAGCGGCGGGAGGGCGGGGGGCGGGGGCGCCGGCTGCGGGTGGGAGGAGAGACCGGGAGGCTGGCCGGGCTGCGTCCCGGGTCCCCGCGCCGCGCCGCGACCTGCAGACCCCGCCGCCGCGCTCGGGCCCGGCTCCCACGCCCCCGCCGCCCCGCGCGCCCAACTCCGCCGGCCGCCCCGCCCCGCCCCGCGCGCTCCAGACCCCCGGGGCGGCTGCCGGGAGAGATGCTGGAAGAAACTTCTTAAATGACCGCGTCCGGCTGGCCGTGGAGCCTTTCTGGGTTGGGGAGAGGAAAGGAAAGTGGAAAAAACCTGAGAACTTCCTGATCTCTCTCGCTGTGAGACATGTCTGAGACTCCTGCTCAGTGTAGCATTAAGGTAAAAATCTTCTCCCCTCCCTCTCCGTGGTGGAAACCCTGAGCTGCACCGGCCAGGGCAGTCGTGCTGGGCTCCTCAGAGCGGGCTGTTGCAGTTGCTCTGTTCGCAGTAAATTATTTGGGGCGCGAGGGAAGGAGATGCAGCTCGCGGCGGCGGCTGTACCCTTTAGCGTAACCTTGCTACTCCCCACCGCCGAGCCCCTGCCGGCTCCTCGGCCCCCACCCTCTTGCTTTTTGACAATGAAATGCCGGTCACAATTGGTCAGGAGCAACCCGGATTGTCTCCAGAACTGTAAAACACCCCCGTAATTAGTGCGCTTAAAAAAACCCCCAAAAACCTGCCCCCTATTCCTACACCCAACATGTGACTGAAATGTAACTTTTGTCCCCGAGGGGTGGTCTTCTTAGAAAAAAAGTTCTTCAGTCCCAGCTGCGATAGAATCTTTTTCTTTATTTTTTTAAAGGACTCTCTGGGTCTGATCAGACATGATTTTTTTCCCCCTCGTCTGATTGTAATTGCAAGTGCTGTCGGAGAGACAGTCCTGGTGTCAGCTTTTCCTAGGCATTGCACAATGAATTTTTTTTTTTTTTTAACCTAGGTGAATAAAGTTGCTGAATAGTTATTTTACTCTGATCCATATGAAAGTTGAGCAATCCCAAAGTAGAAAACCCCTGTGATGCAGGGAGAGGAAGAACTAAGCAAACCAGGCAAAATGACCTTCTGTGTTTGACAGTGCAGAGAGGATATCTAAGAGCAGCACCCTCCCAGCTTTCTGGCCGGTTTTGCAGTATTGTAAATGCAGGGCGGTGGATGTTTGTAAACACACTGCTGGGCTACCCAGTAGTTGTGTGTATGCATGTCTATATATCTGTAAAGACTGTGGTGCTGCGGTTTGTTGCTTCTGAAAAGTTGTTGTAAAGTTTGCCACCATTGGGAGGCAGGGTGATTTATCCGTCTACCCCAGTTATTTTTCCCATCGCTGCATTTATTGTACACTTTATTCATTTCACTATTCCACCAGTACCCAGGTAGAAAGCCTTCCGCCCCTGTGAGAGGCTGAAGCTGCTGAAGTTTTGTTTTTGGTTTGGCCTATTTAATGTATGTTCATTGAATGGACATTACAGCAACAATGGACAAGTAACCTGTTTTCTTCGTCTGTAGAAAAACCCTTCCTGTTTTAACACTGCCTTTCAATTAGAATCTGTGTAGGGGAAACGCAGTAGTTCATCATACAGGCTTACTAGGTTTTTTATCATTAGAATCACATTTTGGTGTTTCTTACCAGAAAACATTTTCATGGGTTTGAGGAGAGGCTAATGTGAAATCAAAAGGTGTGTTGGGCTTCTTTGTTTTTGCCTCACAAAAATGCCCAATGGAACTTTTAGGCTTTTGTGTTTGTACATATCTGGAGGTAGCAGTATGTCTGTGGGCATGGGGCGTGCCACACTAAAGAACTTGGGGTACTTTGATATTAATACTTCAAAACCAGTTTCTTTTGTGGTATAAATTAGATTCTACACCCAGTTCAGGAAAATCCTGCGGTATAGGTAATCTGATTTATTTGATGCTTCATAACATAGAGGTAACTTAAGACTAGGGTATTCAATCAATAAATTGTATTTAGCTCAGTGGCAATAAACCCAACATCAGGAAAATCTGGACCAATTACAGATCAGTAACTTTAGGACAAAACAACAAAAAGCAATGCTTTCTGTGACCTTTCTTGATTCTCTTCTAAACTGCATCCCCACCGTTCTGATGGGCTTATGGTGGTGTGCTGGCTGCAGACTACTACTGAGTGGTTTGTTTCATTGTGCTCCAGTCGGAAAAAGAGTACAACAGCCCTTTGCCTTACTCACATACAGAACCAATCCCAAGCAAAACGCTTTCTTAAATGCAACATGAAAATTGTGTCTATAATTTGCATATCATTTTTTCCTTATTGCTTACAACTCAGTTCTTTTAGGGTGCCTCTTTTCATTACTGTGTACTTCTATGTAATTAAAATAGATTTAATGTTCTTTACCAGAAAGGAAAGAATCACTTTTATTTTGGATTGTTCTTAATGGAACCAGTGTGTATTTGCGTAGACTGCATGTGTCTAGGTGAACGTATGTGAAGAGTATCTTTCCACGGAGTTTGTTTAATTCACAATGTTCCAATAATAAGCACTAGAGATCAAGGACTGGGATTATTCCGGGTCATCTGAAATGTTCTGGTGATGTGTGCTGCGTTTCATTTAGTCCTTGGGATGTGGTACGGTGACTGCATAATAAAAAATGTTTGCTGGTAACCCACAAGCAAGTTGCTTGCTTCTAGAGTCCAGTAAACAATACGCTTTTCTGTGTAGTGAAGAACAAATGTTAGAGGTTTTCAAGGATGAGCTGATGAACCTGATATACCGAACTCATGTGACACAAAAGGCTCTCACTATGGAGAGATTTCTCCCACTCCTTCTCTCCACTCCTGAAACCGTCCTCACTTGCTTTCATTCCTAACAAGTAGTGGGTCAGCAGGCAGACAGTTCCTCAGCGGCTGGTGAGATGCAGCACAGAGTAGCCTGACCAGAGGCAGCCACAGAGGGAAGTACTTTGTTTATTTCTGAGCATTGCCTGCTCTGTTAAAAAAGAGGAGTGTCCGATTTGGGTGGAGTTTCCAAGGTGAAAGTTTCTGAATTGGTCAATCAGTGACACCTTTGTAAAGATGGCTCACGTGGTGGCAGCTCACAGTGAATGCCTGATAAGGGCTTTTCTATTTCTTTTGCACTGTATAAGTTTGCTCCCATCACCTGGGGAAGTTAATATCAGACACACACTTTTTACAGTAGAAGAGAAGTTGACTACTCCAAGGGCACCGAAACTCTCACTGAGCCTTATTGTTTCTCTACACGCAACTTGCAGAAAGCAGGAGTGCTCGAGCGCTCCTGGGACGTCTGTCCTACAACCCTTGAAGGTTGTGGTACTGTTGTCATAGAAGTTCAGATGCTTCAATTCCTGACCATTTAGTGTTGTTTAAATGGAAGGAAAGGATCAACTCTCTAAAAAGTCAAATTATTTTAAAGAGGATTGCATGGCTGGCTGTGCTGGTCACAGGAAGAAGGAAGAGGCTGTCTTTTCCATCATCAGCCTTCACCTTTAAGTCACCTGTTCAGTTCTAAGTTTGCCCAAGTTGCCGCAGAAGGTGGTTGTGGCCTAGCAGACACAGTCCCTTGTCAGGCTTGGCACAGTGTGTTAGTGGGCCAGGACTAACCAGAACACAAAAACGAGTCGCACAGTGTCTCTAGTCCCCTCCTTCCCTGCTGTCCTTATCAGTCAGCTTCCATAGCAAAAGGAAATCTGCTTTTTAAAATTTTGCTACTAACTGGGAGACTCTTTCGACTTCTCCTTCTGGACTGTGGGCTCCTTGGGTTTAGTGATGATTACCTTGGTGTCCTAGTAGCTAACTTGGCAGGTGACATAGAAATAGTTTTCAGTAATGTTTGCTGATGTGAAGTGAGAGGTGGGAGGAGGCCAGCCCCCTTTGCTTTTTCTGTCTGCGTGTAACCTCAGGGTGACGTAACACTTTCATCCACTGGCTTGCTTGCAGAAAGCCCTCAATAGGGCCCACTACAGCCTTAGAGAGGGCTAGAGCACTCCTGGGGGGTCTGTCCTCAAATTCTTATTAATAGAATTTTGATACAAAAAATGTTTTATAATTATTATTTCTTTGGAGACAGAGTGGCACTGTGTTGCCAGACTGGAGTTCAGTGGTGCGATCTTGGCTCACTGCAACCTCCTGAGTTCAAGCAATTCTCCTGCCTCAGCCTCCCAAGTAGCTGGGATTACAGGTGCCCGCCACCATGCCCGGCTAATTTTTGTGCTTTTAGTAGAGATGGGGGTTTCACCATGTTGGCCAGGCTGGTCTCGAACTCCTGACCTCAAGTGATCTGCCCGCCTCAGCCTCCCAGAGTGCTGAGATTACAGGTATGAGCCGCTGCGCCCAGCCTAATGTTTTATTATTTTGATAAAATTCTCAAAAACTGCTTTTATGTCAAAACTAACAAAGAAGGAAATTGAGGAAAAGGTACAACCAAGGGGCTTGAGGAATTGCTTTAACAGGTTCAGATTAGCAGGCTTCTAAGTGCCCCCCAGTGGTTCTGACAATAGAATCAGGGAACTTTCAAACGTTCAGAATTGAGAGACCTGAGAGATCCCCTGAGCCAACCTCCTATTTTTTATAGAGAGGGGATCCAGAGACCTAAGGGGTTTGCTTCAACCCATGGGTGAGTGAGCCAGGTTTGGAGGACACAGGCCTACAGGTTCTCAGGCTACTGCTTCTCTGGGTTCCTGGTGTGTCCCTATAAAAGGCCAAGGAAACTCGATACAATAGGCTTCACTCTCTCTGGCACTTCCTAGCTTGGTCCATTTTAATCACAAGCCAGCTGGTCTGAGGGCACGGGGGTATGTGCCAAGGAAGATGGTATGTGGGGGGAGAAATGGGCCACTGGGGTCTGGTCAGGTGTGAGAAGAGGAAGTAGTAGGAGGGAGGGGATGAGGGAAGAAGGGCCTGACAGACTTGTATTGGCACCACTATTTGCAGCAATGTATGTGTGTGTGTGTGTGTGTGTGTGTGTGTGTGTGTGTATTTACAGTGCACAAGGGCCTGCAAGTTCTGTTTTGAGCTGAAAGCCCCTTATCTGCTGTTAGGACTCCTTTGAGGAATCCTTGGGTGGGCCGTAGGCTCTTTTATCAAGGGTCAGCCAATCCTATTTATACTTTAATTTCTGTGTAGTAAGCTCCCTGTTTCAAACAGCCAAAGCTAAAAACGTGGCAGCTGGCCCTAAAGAAGTGGCTGTGGAAAGTATCCTCCTCAGGATAAGTAAGTCAAGGGCAAAAAGTACCCCAAATGTGAGCACCAGAGGCAGGCAGAGCTAAGTCGCATTCTGCTCCTCCGAGTGCAGCTGTATTTGTGCACACCAGGAAAGAGCTGGGGGCAAGGTGGGGGCACAGGGTTGCTGAGAGTAACTCACACAGCAGTTTCATTTTTTTCACCAATTAAAACTTGCCCTTTGGTGTGGATCTCCCAGCTGAGTGATTCAGTGTCGGATGAAGCCCCGTAGCGTGTGCGAGATAGAAATGACATTTTTTTTTTTTCTATGTGAATACTACTTTAGAGACAACTCTGGAGCTTGTTTTCAGGCAAGAGTCCACCTCTGCCGTATTTGTTGTTAGATGTGTGTTGGGAACCAGTCTCCGTGTGTATTTGTTGAATAGAATGAGTGTGCATTTACTCAGGGTTCCCACGCCGAAAGGGGCCCAGCTTAAAGACTGTTCACTGCCAAACCTAGTATTTGGGGACAGAAAGACTAGACTAAATTAGTGAAAAGTTAGAATTATAGCCTATTAAAAAACAAACACATTTTTATTGATTTTCCGAACATACAGGAACCAAACTAATAAAGTGTTGCTTACTGAGGCATCTCAGGGAAAGCTCCAATGAATAGGCAAAAGTGACTCGTGCTCCACATTATTCACTGGGTAGAAACCAGTGCTACCATGTGCTTGGAACTGTTCCTTTGGTGTCGAAATATTACCACACATTTTATTTGCTCCGTTAATTTGATAACCTTCTCTTCTTAGATAGTGAAAATATATAATTCAGCCTGGTTGATGTCTAAATGATCTGGAGTTCCCAGAGTGTGGGTGAGAGGCTTGATTAGGGAAGGCGTTTTACCCCGTAAGTGTGGACTCTCAGATGAGCATAATTGCTCACTTAGCCCTATGGATTTCGCTTACAGGTAACTAGAATGCTTGCATTTCTGAAATTTTATAAATTCTGTGTAATTAAAAGTGTTCATCTGCTGTTTTAGTGGCCGTTGTAGCTTACAGCTATATAGTGATTTATTAGGAAACACTTTCTTCCCCTTTTACTTCTTCCTCTTCCTCCTCCTCTTCCTCTTCCTCCTCCATCATCATCACTGGCATCATTTATTGAATACTGCTGCATGCTGGTCCTTGTGCTGTTTTGTGTACATTATCTCGTTTACTCTTCACAGCTCTCTCAGGGATGCAATTTTTCTCTCCATTCTACAAATGAGGAAACCGAAGCCCAGAGAGGTTAAGTGATGTATTGGCCTAAGATCTCCCAGGCTGTAAGTGGCAAAGCTAAGGCCAGAATCTGTATCGTGGGACTCTCATTCCAAAGTATTTTCTGTGAGGGTATTCCAAAGTGCAGCCATCTTTGCGAAGAAAAGTAGGAAACTTGAAGTGACGGGTGGCTGGTGGATCGTTACGTAAGCTGAGATGAGAGGCAGGAATAGAGCTGGCAGAAGTGCTCGCAGAGGTTCTGAATTTCCTCTGCTTCCCGGTCTCTTCTGAAGATGGATCTTCCTAGCCATTACACAAGTAGTGGGGACAACCAGATGGTCACACCAAGCCACCACCCACTGTGGAATGAATGTCTAACTTTTCCATATTTACACCCGTCTCTAATGTCCTCTGGTGAGATTTTGTCTTTTGATGGGTTTCATTTTGGGCCTTTTGTGTTTTTCTCAGAGGCCTTTCTTTTCCGTCTCTGTTTTTCTCTTACTTCCTCCAGTGCTTAATGACTCCTTCATGAAGTGGTTGGAAATCTGAGAGATTGTGTCCTCATCCTGCCTGGCCTTAGGCTAGACACCTTCTTTGCCTGCTTTTTACTTCCTGGTCAGTTGCTTCTCCTTACACAACTTTTTTTTTTTTTTTGCTTTTAAAGCTTTTCACACAATCCATAATCACAATTTTTTATTTTTCTTAAACCATCTCTCATGTACATCTTTAATATTATGTGATTTCCAGGAATCTATTTCAGATATTCCCTGATTTTTTCCCCTATAACAAAAGGAATCATCTTTTTTTGACTCCTATCTCGATGGCCTGACCCGACTCACCTGTTCTAATTTCCTGGAACGAAGAGAGCATTTTTGCCATCTGACTTTATACATTTCTGCTTTTGAACAACTCTAAGGAAGAGAGTCTTCGGAGCAGATGTAGGGAGAGAAACAGAGAGAGAGAGATGTGTTGTGGAGGTAATATGAGGGGACTCAGCATTATCCACGTTTCTCATGAAACAAATGAGGAAACAGAGTCTTGGGGCCTTTAAAGAGCTTGCTTGAGATCACATTCCTAACTGATCAAGCCAGAGTCAGAATCAGCGTTCCGTCCTAGGCCCATGTTCCTCTAAGACCATAGCAGAGGAAAAATGAGAAAAAGCAGGCAAGAATTCAGAAAGCATAGCTTGCTTTTGCAGATTCACATGACTTGATATTAGTGTTCATCATTGTGACTTCCAAGTGAAAGCCAGAGTTCATGTTATGAGATTTCAGAAGTGAAGAAAGAATGCAATGTATTTTGGAAAGATTTCTAACAAAAATGGTTGGCATAAGAATAATGTTAAGTTTTAAAAGGCTAAGCTTCAGTTATGTGGATGACTGATTTATGAAAAGTACTCCCTCATGAAGACACAAAAGAGGTAGCCAATGCATCTTGCAGGCTTGAGGCCTGATGGCCTCCTGGGGGTATTTTCCCTTTGTATGTGGGAGTCAGATGTACGGAAAACGACTTCATTTCCTGAATGACCCAGAAAGGACGCGTTGCCCTGCTGGGTGCCGTTGGTGAGTGTGCTCAGTAGTGTTCGTGTTGCCACAGTGTAGATCCAATCACTACGTCTTTCGATTTTGACTTGCATTTTGTTCTGTCTTATGTTCTTTGGTTCTTACCTGTCAAGTTGACTTCCCGTAAGGGGGTTGTAAGGTGCTCAGAAAAGGGCTCTACCTCACTGCCGTGCTGTGGATGCTCCAGGGGAAGAGCATAGACAGTGGAGTAGACAGACCCATGACTCCTGGTTCCTGAACTTGAACTTGTTCAAGTTACTTAATCATGAACCTGTTAACTCATCTGAAGTGGTAATAAAAATGTTCGTCTCTTAGGGTTGTTGGGATATGTACATTGCCTAATGTAGTGCTTTAAACTGCTAAAACGTTAGTGCTCCTCCTCCTTTGTACATCCTCCATAACACGTGGATCTGGAAGAGGCTAGAGATTTTCTGGTTCTGTGCCCACATTATACAGTTGAGAATACAGAGGCCAGGGGATGGTTTCTGGTTTTGTTTCTGAGACAGAGTCTCGCTCTGTCACCCAGGCTAGAGTGCGATGCCGAGATCTCAACTCAGTGCAACCTCTGTCTCCCGGGTTCAAGCGATTCTGGTGCCTCAGCCTCCCAAGTGGCTGGGATTACAGGTGTGCACCACTCACCTGGCTAATTTTTGTATTTTTAGTAGAGATGAGGTTTCACCATGTTGGCCAGGGTGGACTCAAGCTCCTGACCTCAATTGATCCTCCCGCCTCAGCCTCCGAAAGTGCTGGGATTACAGGCGTGAGCCGCCGTCCCCAGCCCCCAGCCAGGGATGTTAATGGCCTTGCTCATGCTCCTGTGGCTGGTTGGTGGTGCCATCTAAACTAAAATCTAGGCCTCCTGAGTCAGCTGACTCCCTGCACAGTGCTCTTGTCACTATCCCATTGAGTTGTTCACAGGGCTGGGGTCACTCAGTCAGTGCTCAAAAAAGCTCTTCTTTTAACTTTAATTGAATACAAGCCTCAACAATAGGAGAGATGAGCCAAGTGCAATTATATGATAATAGCAAATGCCTTTTGCATCTTACAGCAGAATTTTGAAGGAATAGCTAATATGGTTCTGAGTAAGTTTCCAGAGATGAAAGAAAAGGAAAAAAACCTAAGTCTGGAAGTATTGTACAGTGAGTCTAACTAGCATTATTACTCAGCGCTCAAGTATTTGAACCTATTCAGGGATCGGCTCCTTCATACAGTTGCTTATTATTTGTGACTGGGGTGAGACTTGAAAGAGAGCATCAATTCTCTAGTCTGCTTTTGTTTAACAGGCAGTTCCATGTCTGTCTGACCACAGAACAGACACTGTTTGCTGTGGGCTGGTGAATGTTCACTTTCAAGAGCGGGGAGTAGATGGCCCTTCGTGGAAGTTAAATTATACAGAAGA
Source organism: Macaca nemestrina (assembly GCF_043159975.1). NCBI lineage: Eukaryota > Metazoa > Chordata > Mammalia > Primates > Cercopithecidae > Macaca > Macaca nemestrina. Next base: position 130,344,812 of record NC_092134.1, on the reverse strand, counting down.
GTTTGAAAAGGCCAAATTTGTTACTTTGGGGCATGGGGAAACCTTCCTCTCTAGCAGATGTGAGGGCACCAAAGTGTCTTTTCAGCAGTTGTATTCTTCTTGCTGTGGACCTAAGTTGGATCCTAAGTCATTCTTTGTATGTACATAGCAAATGAGAAGATGAACCATACACTGGCAAATGACCCTTTTTTGAGGAATCGTGGAGAAAATGTTACCTACCTCTCCCTCCTACCCCCACGAAATAAGTGTGGGCTACTTCATACTCTTGAAGCAAGAGTTTAGGTTTGGAGAGAAACTGCTCCTCTGATGTCCTCCTGGACACCACAAGTGGAAGTTTGTGATTTTCTTCTCAGCTGCCCTGTCCCCTCTCCCTTGGGTTATGACAGGCCGTGTAACTTTATCTTTCTCAGGACCTATCTCTTTGATGAGGTCAGTAATCCTGCTTCACTTACGTCCCCTATACGTGAGAATGCCATAGCCAAAGGTGACATGCTAAAGCATTTCCTGGAAAAAGTGAGCTACAGATAGAAATAAGGCTCGTAGGCCGGGCGCGGTGGCTCAAGCCTGTAATCCCAGTACTTTGGGAGGCCGAGGCGGGTGGATCACGAAGTCAGGAGATCGAGACCATCCTGGCTAACATGGTGAAACCCCGTCTCTACTAAAAATACAAAAAACTAGCCGGGCGTGGTGGCGGGCGCCTGTAGTCCCAGCTACTCGGAGGCTGAGGCAGGAGAATGGCGTAAACCCGGGAGTCGGAGCTTGCAGTGAGCCGAGATCGCGCCACTGCACTCCAGCCTGGGTGACACAGTGAGACTCCGTCTCAAAAAAAAAAAAAAAAAAAAGAAATAAGGCTCGTAATTTAAAAAATCGAACCCCAGAGAACAGCCTGTCTCTGAAGTTAACCATTCCCCCAGCACTTTCTCTTGTTTCCCTAGTGAAAGTGTGAATCTAGGTTGTGAAAGTGTGAATCTAGGTTGTGGCAGTGGAAGTTCTGGCACTGCTATGAGGTGAGGAAGGAAGAGGGAGGGCCCAGATCTGCCCACCTCACTGCAGGTGTGGCCTGGAAGAATGCCAGGGTCTCTGCTGAAGAATCAAGGTCAAGGGATGAAGAGAAGTTGGCGAAGGGGCACAAAAACACAGCTAGCTAGAAGGAATACGGTATAGTATTTATTCATTAGTACAGTAGGGAAATTAAGAGTTAACAATAATTTATTGTGTATTTCAAACTATCTAGAAGAGAAGAATTGTAATGTTCCTAACACAAAAGAGAAATGTTTGAGGCAGTGGATATGCCAGCTACCCTGATCTGATCATTACACATCTGCACAGATATAAAAATGTCACGTGTACCCCCAAGATATGTACAACTATTATATATCAACAAAAAAATCAAAGTCAAGAGATAATTTAGAATGAGTATGGTCTCAAGCCTAGTGACTAATATGTGGACAGGTAGATCTGCACTAGGGTATACAGGAGAAACTATTATGGAGACTTCATAGAAAGGGAGATGGGACAGGGTGCAGTGGCTCACACCTGTAATCCCAGCACTTTGGGAGGCCGAGGCGAGTGAATCACCTGAGGTCAGGAGTTCAAGACCAGCCTGGCCAACATGGTGAACCCTGTCTTTACTAAAAATACAAAGAATTAGCCTACCTGTAATCCCAGCTATTCGGGAGGCTGAGGCGGGAGAATATCTTGAACCTGGAAGGTGGAGATTGCAGTCAGCTGAGGCTGTGCCACTGCACTCCAGCCTGGGCAACAGAGTGAGACTCTGTCTCAAAAAATAATAATAATAAATTAAAAAAAGGGAGATGGGGGAGATGGCGGGAATTTGCTAAGCTCTTTTGTTAACTGCTTTAAAGAACTTGGACTAGGGAACTTCTCTCAAATTTATTATTGGTTGTTATTTCTAGACCATTTTTCTTTCCCAAACTGCCCTTGGCCATCAAATCAGACTCCTGCTAGAGTAAGCCTCATTGTAGTGTCTCTTGGCTCGCCTCTGTGGTTTCACTAATTATTTTCATGTATTGACCTGGGATCACAGGCCAGGCACCCAAAGGGACAGAGCTGAGTTCTTTTTCTTTGGGCCTGTTTGGGTACTCGTAACCCAAGTCCCTGTCACAGGTTTTGGAAAAATGGCATATCTGAAGGATTGGATTCGTGGTGCATTTTGTAATTGCTGTATCCTCTTTTCTTTAAGGTCTTGCTCTGTCACTCATGCTGAATGAAGTACAGTGGCATGATCAAAGCTCACCGTAATCGCAAACTCCTGGGCTCAAGTGATCGTGCTGCCTCAGCCTCTGAAGTAGCTAGGACTGCAGGTGCACCACCTCGGCTGGCTACATTTTTTTTTTTTTTTTTGAGACAGAGTCTTGCTCTGTCGCCCAGGCTGGAGTGCAGTGACGCGATCTTGGCTCACTGCAAGCTCTGCCTCCCGGGTTCAAGCCATTCTCCTGCCTCAGCCTCCCCAGCAACTGGGACTACAGGCGCCTGCCACCACACCCGGCTAATTTTTTGTATTTTTAGTAGAGACAGGGTTTCACCATGCTAGCCAGGATGGTCTTGATCTCCTGACCTTGTGATCCGCCCGCTTCGGCCTCCCAAAGTGCTGGGATTACAGGCGTGAGCCACCAAGCCTGGCTGACCTGGCTACTTTTTAAAAAAAATTTTTGTGGAGACAATGTCTTGCTTTGTTGCCCAGGTTGCTCTTGAACTCCTGGGCTCAAGTGATCCTCCCACCTCAGCCTCTCAAAGTGCTAGGATTATAGGCATGAACCACTGTGCCCGGCCATTTTGTCCTCGTTTTAACTTGAGATCTGGGAGATTATGAAGATCTGTGTCATGAGTTCACTTGACTGGTGCTTTGCAGTTTTGAGACCCATTCCTGACTAATAGGTCTTGACTGCCACTCATGGCCAGCGATGGCTGGGGACAGCAGGACACTCTCACTTTGCACCTTTTAATCTGGTCTTTGTTCAAAGCAGGGTGAAGCCGGTGGGAGAGTTGTTGTTTTGGGGATAAAGTCTGGGTAACACAGATTCCTCAGGCTGAGTAAGTCTCCTGTTCTCCCCGACTTTGAGACCTGAATGACCTGATTTGGCTGACTACACCTCCAGTCCCCTGGACAGCAGCCAACTCCTTTGACTTTGTGCCATTTAGTCCTTCCCTTCGTCTGCTGACGCTAATACTTTAGGGTGAGGTGGAAGGAGAGAGCATACCAGTTGGTGAGGTAAGAGTGTTTTCCCTCAGAGAACCGAAGAAACAAAGACTCCCTTTCTGAATTTTTTCTGCCTCTTTGCATCTCCGAGGCTCCTTGTGTCTGGCAGGGCTGTGAGTGAGGAGGTGAGGGTGTGCTTCTCTGCAGGCAAAAGTCAGCTGTAGATCAGATGTGGCTTTGGAACACAATGGAATCCAGGGGGAATGTTGGCGAGCGCAGGAAGGCTGGAGTGATGATCCTCTAATCTTTTGCAGCGTGCTGTAAGAGTATCTTCAAGTTTCGCCGAGACGGGCAGGGCAATGAGCAAAGGGACCTAGGTGTTAGGTGACATCTCAACTAGGGCACCTGGTAGTACACCTGTCTTGCATGTTCCCACCCTTCCCAACACTTTATCTTTTTGAAGCCACCTACCCTTAGAAAATGAACAAGGAGCCACTGACATGGACAGCAGTATGTTTACTTACCTTTTGGATGCGAGACAGTTTGCCCCACTGGGAGAGATGTGGGATAAGGCCCCAGAGTGGAAAAAAACCTTAAGAATGCAAGAAGGAAGAAAGGTAGGGGAGCCAGCAGGTCCCACTGAAAGGCCTTGTTATTCCAGCAAAGAGGGAAGAGGTGGGCCCAGTGGCACAAGTCACGAACATTAGCCAGTTCTGAGAATTTCTCTGTCTTGAAAAACTTGGTAAAATGGCCAAATGGAGCTTCTCTGAACTAGGGGGAATGTCTGTGTGTGCGTTTGTTGTTAGCTGTCATGTTCAACAGTCTGATTTAAGGGAAAGTTGGTCTGTGTACATTTTCATTTCAGCTGTGGTCTTTGAAGGTTCACCATGGAGGAGGTGTGGGTGGATGAGAATATAGTCTTCCCGCCTCTTGGTTGGCTTATATGTAGGTTATAGGTGAATGTGAGTTCACAACACAGCCTATTTCTTATTTGGGTGCATTTTTGGATGACTTGCAGAGGTTGGTTTGGGAAAAGCCAGTTACCCTTCCTTTATGCACATATTTCTGTCAGACTAAATGCCAAATAGATCATTGGAAAGAATTTTCTTCACAGCCCTGGTCCCCAAATTGGTGTCTGTGATTCTTCCTAGGGTCTCATATTATGAGAGTGCACTCCCTTTAATCTTTTGGGACCTCAAGTGGGGTCTGTGTGGACCAGATTGTGCTTCTTTGGGAAACTTCTTGCTGCACACTGGCCAGGGAAAGGCGAGAGTTAGTCCTGATGGCCGGGTGGTTCTTGGGCAGTTGAGCATGCTTAGCGCTTGAGAGGTTTCTGTTGCACCATTTGCCAAAAGGGACATCTCTCAGCTGGTCCTAGTGCCCCAGGGCACAAACGTCAGGCTTTAGGAGAAAATGCACGATTTCAGGGTCAGTCTTTTATCTGCATTTGTGTGCATGAATGGACTAATAATTGAAGTACATGGAACGATTTCTCCATACTCCAACACCTAGAAAGTAGCTTCCTGGGTTAGGGAAAGGTTCCTAGGTACAGCTACCAAAGGCTCAGACTTAAGCACCAACACTGGAGGTTAGAATTAGCATGCTCTAGGGAGGACAGTGAGAGGGTAGCTGACACAATGCCTTTATGGGCTATTTTTAGCTTTAGTCGGGCCTATCTGGAGTGGCTTGTGCTTTCTTGGGCACCGTCCTGCATTTATTCCAGGGTTTGCTTGTGATCTGTTTGCATATATGCCACATGTATTGCATGCTCATGGGATGATAAGTTGCAGAAATTATGGCATCATCTGTTTTCTGGCATATAGAGGAAAAGATGACACAAAATCCAGCCTTGTTGTGGCGAAGAAACCTAACATAGATGTAAAATGTATCTCCTTGGAGGCTTGGCTTTGTGATGGGCTATAAACGGATTGTTAAACAGCAATGTGAGGGGCTGTTAACAAGCTGTTTCTAAAAGCATCTCCGTGGTCTGGTCTGAAAAGGTAATGTGTACATATTGTACATTTGAGATAGTTTGCCTGTGGTGTTTATATGTTGGTAGGTTTTGTGTATGTATGTGTGTGTGTGTGTGTGTGTGTCTTGTCTGTCTTCAGTGGTAAACTGAAAAAATAATTTAAAGTGTTGTTTATTTGCTCCTGTGTTAGTGTCTACATTCCAAACTGGGCAGTACTTTTTTTTTTTTTAAGCTGGCTTAAGTGAAGAGGTGTTTGGTCAGCCACAGGGTATGAATCAACCAAACTTCAAAAAGCTTCAGTATGTTTTTGATAACACTCTTAAGTATGTAATAGCCGCTTTAAGGATTTGTGCCTTAGTGTGCTTGGATGAATAGGTAAACCACCTCCCCATCAACAAACTAGCATTTGAGTTCCCACATTGGCAAAGCAGGGCTCCTATTATGTGTCTAGTCTTATTTGAACTTCTTTTCACATTCAGGTGACATAGTTGAACATCAGTCCATGCCAGTTTTTGCTACTACTGGGTTTTTAATGGAAGAGAACTCTTTCTTGTTACTATGATGCCATGCTTCTGCTGTGTTAGCAGCGGCTGTATTGAAAAACAGGTGTCTCTTATAATCCTCTGACTGGATCAGTTTGCTAGCCTGGCAGAGTCTTATTATTATTGCTTTTATTTATTTATTTTTGTCCCACATAAGTCAGAAACTGCCAAGAGATGTTGATGAGTGGGGTTAATATGAGAGGAGATGGCAGCTTTTCTGAGTGGAGGTTTCTGTTACAAGAATCCGTCTAAGAGTCTTATGAAGATAGGGCTAAATAAAACCAGGATACGAATCACAGGGGAGAATCGCCAAAAGAAGGGTAGTAAATGAATGGTTCTGCCAAGTCACCTCTCTGTCAGTCTTCTAAGGCCAACTTAAAGCCAGCGCTGCCACAAAAGCCATCCAGGGCTAAGGTCAGCAAACGGTGACCCTTGCTTGGTCCACAATACGCCAACAGACTCTTCCAGTTGTTGCTGCTTACTGCTACTGGAATGGAAGCTTTGGGAGGGCAGGTGTGCTGTCTTTCCCAGCCTGCCAGGCAGTCTGGTGCACACTTGGCTTCTCCTCCACACCGGCTGTCACTGCCTTCCTTCTGGCCCAGGACCTTTCAGTTGTCTCCTCTCTGATCTTCCCAGCTCCATTTTGTCCCCACCCCCAACACAACTTGGAATGATTCTTTGCAGATAAAAACAATGTGATCTTGTCACTCTCTGTCTCACACCACAGTGTAGCATGAACCCCAGCTTCTTATCACCTGCAAGGCCCTTTACTGCCTACCTTTCTAGTATCATCTCCACGTTATGTTCCAACCACATAATGAACTTTTTTCTTGGGGGGACAGGGTCTCGCTCTGTGGCCCAGGCTGGAGTAATCTCAGCTCACTGCAACCTCTGCCTCCTGGGCTCAGGTGATTCTCCCATCTCAGCCTCCCGCGTAGCTGACACTACAGGCACGTACCACCACACTAGGCCAATTTTTGTATTTTTAGTAGAGACAGGGTTTCACCATGTTGTCCAGGCTGGTCTCAAACTCCTGGGCTCAAGTGATCCACCCACCTCGGCCTCCCAAAGTGCTGGGATTATAGGCATGAGCCCCTATGCCCAGCCCATGTAATGAACACTTATGCCTGGAATCTTCCCTCGATCTTCTTTCTGCCTGGCAGCCAATTTGTCATTGGAAGTCCATTTCTCAAGCCTCCCTGTTGCTGCTGGGCACAGTGTTCCCACAGCTCATTGAACTTGCTTCTGTTATTGGCAACAATCCAGTTATCCTTGAATTATCATCCACACTAGACTGAAAGCCTGCTGAGGACAGGAGTCTGATGGTTCATTTTTATATTTCCAGTGTCCAGCTCAAGGTCTGGCACAGAGGATAGCCAGTGGCTATTAATTGAATAGAATTTCTTAATCAGTAGGAATTTATTAAGCTTCTATTATGGACTTAATTGGTGCCAGGCTCTTTGATATGTAAGATAAAGACCTCACACAGTTGACATCCTGAGCAAATACTCTGAGAGGATTGAGGAAAGAAGAAAGGTAGAGACCTGTGTTTTGAAGCATATCAGGACTCCATGTCAGGGCGAACGTACTGCCACCTCCGATACCTAAGGGGCTCCTGAGAGGCTTAAGTACTGAACAGACATGTACACACAGGGCACTCACAAAGGCTCTCCCTCTCAGTTGCCTACTTTCTGGAGGGGAATATAGATAGCTGGAGAAGAAGCTTGAGAACTTTCAGGCTGGATGTGCCAGAAACAGCACAGACAGCCCAGGATAAATGAATGTATTAACTGATCATCCTCTTTTTTGATGTGGCCCGGGTTGCCTCTTGGGTCAGAAAAACAGAGCCAGTGGCTGTTGGTTGTAGCCATGTGCGGTCTTGCCACAGCTGGCTGTGGTGTCTGGGACCCAGTGGCAGGTCACCACTATATAGGGCTGCCAGTTGCTCCCTCACCCTATTCGTCTAAGAGCTAGTTGGGAGAGATAGTCCAAAAGAGCAGCACGGCTTGCTGAAACTTCTCTGAGGTCTGTAATGGCCTTTCCATGTCAAGGGAAGAATCCCTGTCTTACTTGAGTCAGCTCTTTCCAGTCTTCTCTTGTATAGCCCATGCTGTCTCCTACCCTATCTGAGATGAAGATCTCTCTGGACTCTCATTTTACTCCTAATGGATTGCCTGGAGGGACTAAACCAGTGAGAATGACTGAGCATACTATGGGACTAGAAAAACAACTCTAAGTTATGTCTTACGGATGGTAGGACAGCCTCAACATTGCTGTTTACAGTGGATAGCCCAGTGGCATTTGTTTAAAGAGGGCAGTCTTAAGAGAGTGTGTTAGGGTTATGAATCTGATTAACTGTGATATGATAAGTGTGAAATGGACCACTTGGGAGAAATCAATTACTTTCAGATATAAGCAGACAAAACTGGGCCTTCCACACAAGCCCGAATGGCTCGTTTTCTCCCTATTTTTGTTGCCATTGATGTACAGCTGGGATTCAGGGCATCAGGATGTGTGAAAACTTCTAACTTCCTGAACCCAACCAGACCCCAGCAAGAGTTCTTTGTTACAGTTTCCCCAAAACCATCGCGAGTTTTCCTGACCACCTGCGGGGGGCTCTCTGTTGCAGACCCACGCGGCAGCTGCCTGGCAGCCCTGCCAGATTTGACTTCATCTTGACTACAGGTGGGTCAGTCTCCATGCAGCTTCTCTTGGCCTGTCTGTCCACTCAGGGCATTTGAGGGTCTTCTTGCTTTGCTTAGATGGGCTCCTAGAGGACTTGTGCAGGAGGTTGAGAATTGTTACAAGGGTGCTCATCTGGACCACTCAGGGAGCAGAAAGCATAGGTCTGTATACGAATGTGAACATATACATTTAAGAAGCTGCTCAGGTAGGGGCAGCCACGGAAGTTGTGCTCCCTCTTAAACACTCAGCGTACACACCTCATCCTCATACAATGTGCTGCTTACATTTCCAGTGTCCAGCACAGTGCCTGGCACAGACGAAGGCCAATGGCTAGTAGTTGAACAGAATTGTTTTAATCATCAGGTATTTATTAAGCTTCTATTATGGACTTAAAGTTTCCTCCATGAATGCTACCAGAACCCTTGCTCAGTGTCTTCACTGTTGAGGCTGTTGAGTGAGAAGCCATTTCCTTCCCCTTCTACTTCCCCTCCCTTTACAGCCTTACCAGGCCCAGTATTCAGAGGACACGGAGACCTGGGGCTTGGTGCTCATGAACTTAGGGTTCCTGAGAATTAGTATGTCACAATCTCATCTGGAGACTTCCCCCATTTAGTTCTATGGCGGATTACGGTCTTGGTTCTAGCAACCTACTGAAGAACAAACCTGGTGGCTTTTTTTCTTTTTTTTGAAATGGGAACTTCCCTTGTCTCCCAGGCTTGAGTACAGTGCCATGATCATAGCTCACTGCCTTGACCTCCTGGGCTCCAGCGATCCTCCCACCTCAGCTTCCCAAGTAGCTGAGGCTACAGGTGTGTGCCACGATACTTGGCTAATTTTTTTTTTTTGAAATGGAGTCTCACTCTGTCGCCCAGGCTGGAGTGCAGTGGTGTGATCTTGGTTTACTGCAGCCTCCGCCTCCCAGGCTCAAGCAGTTCCTTGCCTCAGCCTCCCGTGTAGCTGGGATTACAGGTGCATGCTACCACACCCAGCTAAATTTTGTATTTTTAGTAAAGATGGGGTTCCACCATCTTGGCCAGGCTGGTCTTGAACTCCTGACCTCGTGATCCACCCGCCTCGGCCTCGCAACGTGCTGGGATTACAGGCGTGAGCCACTGCGCCCAGCCAGTTTTTAAATTTTTTGTGGAGACAAGGTTTCACTACGTTGCCAGGCTGGTCCTGAATTCCTGGACTCAGGTGATCCTCCGGCCTCAGCCTCCCAAATTGCTGGGATCACAGGTGTGAACCACCACACCCAGCTGAGTACAGACTTTTGAACTACCACAACTATAGGTCTGTTGGACATTGTTTTCACTCGAAATTGCTTAAAAATTGACCTGCCTTGGAGAAAATTTCATGAGCCTTTTCTTAAAGAATGATGGAAATGTCAATGGGAATGCAGTAAGAAGTACCCTGTGTAACTGTGTGGGAGGAACACCCTCCCCGCCCTCCATCCAGCAAAAGCTAACATACTTTCCAAATTCTAAATTGTGATGTGTGACTTGGTAAAGGACTCGCACTGTTTTTTTTTTTTTTTTTTTTTGAAAAAATTGATGTGGTAAGCCTTACAAAGGGATATGCCGTTACATTCTCACAAATTACTTCCATCGAAAAGAGTATCATGTGAGATTAGGACTGTAGAGGAACAACCTTTTAACTAGTCTTCCATGTGGCAAAGGTGGCACCCAGTTTCCAAAGACAGCACAGACGCTGAGGGTCTTTTCTGAACTTCTTCCATTTTTACAATCCCCGGCAGGGTCGGAGAAGAGCTAGTTAGTATGTTTTTCTTCCTTCTGGATGAAAGTTGCAAGGACACTTAAGCCTTATGCTTCAGGGTGGAATCTGATCACAAGTTGAGATCAGGAAGAAATTTTTCCCCTGTGGCTTCCTATTGCACAATTGCCCAGCCAGGTGTGCTACCTCTGTTAAACAAAGACACACACAAGCACACACCTCCTTGCTGGCCATCTTCAGAGCAGGATGTTGGACGTTGTGGGCCAGCAGCCCGGTTCCTTTGGCACGTCCCTGCGCTCAAAGATGGGAGGCAGCTGCCTGTCTGCTCCTGTACTTGGCTCTGTGTGCTGTACTGAGCTCAGGGCCACGTCTTCAGATCCCTACAACTCTGCAACTCTCACTTTGTGGGAGAATTAAAATTAGGTCTAATTCTGTATGCACCCACATGCACATGTACACATATCTTTAAAAAAGTTTTCCATAAACTTGCTTCCCCTTTCCTGGGCTTTGCTTCCCCCTTCCCGGGCTTTACACCACATCAAACCCATATACATTCCCAAAACATCAAAATACTGTTCATAAATCATAGTAGAACTCTTTAACCGTGAGGTCCGCAGTTGCCAATCTCAAGCTTGGGTTGTAAGCAACTTCGAAGTCTGATCCAAAAGACTGTGGGAGGAGGCGGAAGGGACAGGGATGGACTTCTTTCCTTCCTCCCTTCTTCCTCCCTCCCTCCTTCCTCCTTTCCTCCCATGCTCCCTTCCTCCTCCCTCCCTCCTTCCTTCCTCCTTCCTTCCTTCCTTCCTTCCTTCCCTTTCTTTTCTTTCTCTTTCTTTTTCTTTCTCTCTCTCTTTTTCTTTCTTTCTTTTTCTTTGTCTTTCCCTCCCTCACTTCCTCCCTTCCTTTCCTTTTTCTTTTCTTCTCTTTTCTTTTCTTTTCTTTCTTCTTTTTGAGGACCCAGCTGCGCTGCCTCTTGTGCAATAGGATAATTACCAGCGAATCCCAGGCTCGCCTGCTTTTCTGCCTTTACATCTCTATCTCCTGTGGCGCAGTACTTCCTTCTGCCTCTATTATTAGCTTACTTAGCTTTACCATTCAGTTCTCCACCTCCCCCCGGGTCCCTCCCCGTCTTCCTCCAGCCTTTCTTTCCCTTCACCTCTGTAAAGGTATTTTGGGGAGCTACCATTCATGTTCTATTCATATAGGAACCCTCTTTTCCTTTTTTAATATAAAATAATCTTGGCCCTCCCTCATTTTATCATACAATCATTTGTATTCCCAAAATAGAAACCGTCGCCACCAGCACATAATGTCTGGCCTGTAAACCTTTAAAGCAGGATGTGCTGAAATGAGATCTTCACAAGCAAGTGCGCCTCATCCACTGACCTGCAGGCCCTTCTTCCTCAGCGGCCATTCACTCATCTTCACACCATCTTCTTGCCCTTCTCTCTGCTTTTCGATGATTCTACCCCAATCATGTTCCTTCCCAAAATTACTGTGTTAGTACTTAATTGTTCACCTGGGCTTGTTCATTTTGTAGTTCATTGTTTCCTTTTTTTTCTTTAAAATTTTCTTGTTCTTCGGGGATACACTGTATTCTTGTAATTAGAGATTATATCAGTTTTCATTGCTGAAATTTGCCAAATGGACATAATAGTGAGTATTTGGTATCAAGCATGCCTTTCAGGAAGAAGGGAAAAACAGTAGATTTTGGGCAGCTTTTGATTACAATAATTTCAAATTTCTAATAACTGAGAAGTACTTCTTGTGATTCTTGTAGAGTAAAAGCTTAAAAATTACCCTTTTCTTTGTAATCGATATGAGTCTTAATTGGTTTGGGTAAGAAGCCCAGTTTGAGGCTACCAATTTTTCAAATAGTGGTCTTAGAAACTAATTATTGCTGTAATTTCAATAAGTATGCATTCCTATTCAAGGTTGTACTTGAATAGTTATATTCTTTAACTGTTGTTACTCATTTGTAACATTTTTCACTATAAGGATAGTGCCATCGTGTTTATAACACACCCTGTCGTGGGAATAGGTGGAAGGGATTGAGGGAATTCTGTTGGAGTCTTACCCCACCACAGGGCAGCATCATTTTAGGAACAAAAGCAGAGAAGCTCACACTCTTCTGAATATAACTGGGGAGAAGATTTAGGGAGGTGTCTTGTAGGATCAGTTTTAAGACCAGGTCAGACATACGCACAAATTCTCTCTTTGTCAATGAGAAGTGACCTTTAATAGTTTTCTTATGGATAGATGGGTAGGTGAAATATTATTCCACCTAAAGCATGACATCTCAATAAGTACTACACTTTGAAACTTGCCTTGCAGGGTTTAAAAAATATTCTTTTCTGGATTCTAATCATTTATAATGAAGAGTCTCTAGCATTTTATTAAAACCCATATTTTTTGGAGAGGGATATTAAGTGAGCAGGGATTGTGGGTTGTTCTTGCTTTTCCTTAACTGTCTTGCCCCTAAAAAGTGATAGGAATAACCCAAACCTTACAGGTTCCTGGGGCTTTTTTTTTCCCCCAAGACAGGGACCTCGTCTCCCCTGTTGCCATCCGACTTGTTCCTGAAAAAGGGTAGGATTGGTGAGAGGGGAGGAAGAGAGAAGGAAATTAGGGTTCTAGCTTAAAACTGCTGCTAGAGTGGCTAGTTCTGGGAGCTTTTTGAGAGAGGCCCAAGGTGGCAGCCTTGTCTTTTTTGCCTCCTTCATTTTTGGGTCTCCTGTCCCAAAAATAAAGGATTGTGGTAAGTATCATCCTGACATCTATCCAATCGGTTCTGACTGTGAGGCACTTGTGATTCAGGAGATAGTCATTAGATTTAGATAGAAAGAAATGAGATTTGATGTTCAGTAGATCAGTAGGGTGACTATAGTTCATGTTAATCGATTGTACATTTTAAAATTGCTTGAAGAGAATAATTTGAATGTTTCTAGTGTAAGGGAAAGAAAAATGGTTAAGGTGATGGATATACCAGTTAACTTGATTTGGTTATGAATGTATCAAATCATTACGTGTACCCTGAAAATATGTACATCTAATGTGTATCAATAAAAATAAATACATAAAAAGTCATTAGAATAACAGAATTTAGACATTTATAGTTTTAAGGAATTTCAGACCAATGCCCAAAGCTCAGTCAAGTGACCTACTGAAGGACCCAAGGCTATTATTGCCACGTTAGAACTAGAAGTCAGGTCTTCTGACTCCCACCAGTGTATGTTGACTTTTGACCCAGCAGTTAGTTTTATTTTGGGCTGTATTTTCAAAATAACAGATTGGCTCAAGTCTAAATAATCTTATTAGTGTGAAAAACTCAACGGGTGAACTCAGTGAATGAACCTACTTTTTAATTGGGTGTTTTTAGGTCATGTGGAAAAAAAAAAAGACACAAATCAGAAGGTCCTGTGTGCTTCATGTTTGGATCTGATTTTTTTTTTTAAGCTCAAAGTGAATGAAGGATGGTGGAGTAGGAACTAGGCTGTATGCATAAAACAGTACTTGCCCTTCTGCCTTGTCACCTGCATTCTCTTGGGGTGTTCCTAGGGCTCACTGTAAGGTGACAGGTGACTTCTGGACCCTTGACTACCCTGTTCCTTCTGTTGAAAAATGTAACCAGGAGGTTTTTATTTGACAGTGTACTCTGAGTATTGGAAGGAACCAACTCCCAACCCAAATCAAATCGCCTCTGAGATCCTATTAAACAGAAAATGCCCTGAACACCAGTATATGAAAATGCTTTGCTAGGATGAGCTCAAAGCATTTCATCCTCCAAATAAAATCTATCTGCTCGCACTTAGATTGTTCAAAGGCAGATGGTAGGCAATTGAAACAGAGAGACAAGCTGGCAAAAGGAAAAATAAAACCACAAATATCTGTATGTGAAGGTGATTTACACTCTTGCCAACCCCCCTCCTAACTTCGTTAACACAACGACATAGCAATTAAGTAACATGGGAACTCAGGCTCAGATGGCTAATACAGTTGTCCTCCGTTAATGGGGTGAGACAAAGCTCGCGTATAATATACAGTGCTCTTCACCAAAATGCAGAGCTAAAAGAGATTTTAAGAGATAATCAGCAACATAGCCTGTAAATCATGCTGCTCATAGCAGACGGCCACCTTATTGAAATCTCACTGACCCCCACCACACATGTTAACAGCGGGGTCACTGCTGTGAAATATTAGCTATTACCGAGTGGCCAACTCTTAAGAAAGGGACCACTTGGCAGTATTGAACTTCAAAGTGGAAGTAAGATCCCCTCGGGGTGAGGGAAGGAAGGTGGTGAACAGGGTCGATGAGAACGGTGGAAGAGTCCAGAGCAGATGCTTTGTGGGAAACCCTGAATTAGCCAAGAGCAAAAGTTATCACCATCCTACTGCTCTGGGAAGGCTGCCTGGTGGAGAAAACCTCTGTGTTCCCTCAGTGTTTTCACTGACTGGAGGACTTTCCAGACGAAATCTGGCACTTCTCAGTAACCTTGAACTTGAACATGCAGTGACAGAAGGGAAAGGGAGAGGGTTTCAGCTGCTGGAGCTGGGGAATTGTGCAGGGCTCTCGCAGCGGGCCATTTGTGGCTCTGAGGGTGCCAAGCTACAGTGTTCTGAGGGTGTGTGAATGAGGGTGTTGATCCTGGCTGCGGAAGGGGCAGCTTTCTGAGCAGGTGGGAGTGGTGAAGGAGGAGGGGATTTGGCGGAGCAGGAAGTGATATGAGTTTGCTCTGCTGGGAAATAATTTGGAGATGTCCATGAAGAAGAAAGTCTAGATGACTATTGAGGGAGGGCTGATGTTGGCGAGAAGGGCTCATACTACAAACCAGAATAAAATAAAGGGTATCTTAGTATCTTGAGCCACTGCCCAAGTATCTGAGGAGAGACCATGGAAGAGTTCTATATGGAATGAACCGAAAAGGCAGTAAAGTCAGGTCTAGACTTGGAGTTTTTAGTAATACAAAGTTTACATAGGAAGTGTCTGGGATTAGAGGGAAAGTATGTTGGACGAGTGAATCATTCCTTCAGAAATCAGTATTTTTTCCTACTAGGCCCTCCCAATGTTATCTTTGTAGTTGCCCAAATACATCAGTTTCTCTCTTACATAAGAGAGCTTGTCTCATTTTTATTGCTGTATTCCATTTTCAAGTGTCGTCTTGTGTAATGGTCCTGTATTTGATCTTGGCCAGATATTGTCTGTGACTGTTGTTAGTGATCCTTTTCCTTTCCCCTGATGTAGTCAGACTGTGTCCATGGTTTCTAGACTGAGATTTGGCAGTGAGTCCATGGCCGTTGTGAGTGGAGTTGGCTAACAAAACTCAGGAATGGAATGGCCATATTTTGGAATTTGGTTGAAGCAGGTATAGTTTTTATTCCTCTACCAATGCAAATCTATCTCAGGGAATTTCTCTTTATTCAGAAAGAATGACCTCCATCCCACCTTTCTCTAAAAGGTACAAATGATGATGCATATTTGACACGTGAGTTGGCTTTCACCTTGGGGACCGGCAGACCACCCCACAGATACAATGCACGGAATCTAGCAAACAATGAAGAGCAGTGTGCTCGCGTGGCCAGATTGTTCGCTTCCTTCCTTTTTCGCCTTCATTTTTGGGAAGTCCTTGCCTCGTTAGTTCCATAGGCCATGAGACATAGCAATATAAAATGCCAGAGGATGTTCAAATGGGCGTGTGGAGGAAGAAGGAAAGCAGGAATTCTGGGCCAGAGAGCAGGTGGCCAGCCAGTGACCTAGGAAGGGAAGCTCAGGCTTTTAAACAATAGCAATGTTTCTTTTATGTGCAGTTTTCATTAAGGAGCACCAAGACTCCGAGTCGGAGGATTCTGAAAGTGGTCCTCGAGTTCCTGCCCTTGAGATTTACTGTCCAAAGAGGAGATGGTGGTTTTAATATAATGAATATATGCAGAAAACAGCCAGAAATGATAGAAACACTTTGGCAGCTTCTGTGACACTGCCAAAATGTGCACTGTAGCTCAAGGCCCATAGGGGTTAATGTAGGGGTTATTTGTGTGTGTGTGTGTGTGTGTGTGTGTGTGTGTGTGTGTGTGTGTGTGTTTGGTGTTTTCCCCATCAAGCCCTGGTTGTGTGACCCTGTGTGAGCCCTCTGCTTTCTGCTCTTTTCCAGGAAAGCATGAGTGTCCACCACCTAGAGAGATGATGGTGTGGGAAGGGGCAGGGAGAGGCCTCTCCGGCTGCCACTCTCTCACTGCCCCAGGAGCGGAGGCCCCTGGTGCTCAGGAGGCCTTTGGCTGTGTCTGGATCCACCAATTCCCCACTTCCCTAAGGATGACAAGGGTAATCTGGTGAGAGCCACAGCCCTCCTAATGTTGGAGGAAAACTGGAGCCCCCTCAGTCAACATTTATGGAAGGCATTGAATGCATCATGGGCTATGAAGGTACAGCCAGGTCCTCCGTCAGCTCTCTGAGATGGGCCTTGTCTTTTTGCATGCATATGTCTGTTAATAGTTGTAGACCTAGCTGCAGTTATGGGGGTAAGCCTAGTCTTCCAGCTCCTGACAGTTTATTACCACAAAGAATGAGAACACCAGGGTGTTTTTTTTCAGATGTTCTTTTGTAACCCCCAAGCACCTGTGGCTCCCGGGTGTTTTGACGTTGATCTCAGAATTACCCAGAAAACATTCTTTGAAGACCTTGTAGAGTCTGCCATTTGTATTTCTGCTACAAGGAGCAAAAATAAAACAAATAAACAAAAAAGTTCCTGGAAATCCTTCAGTTATCCCAATACATATTTTTAAAGTGTTATCTATCACTGAGCAGGGGCATCTATACATTTCAATCCTTTTGGAAAATATGCTTTCTCAAACTTCATGTTGTATCCCTCTAAAGTTAGTTAGCACATACTGTACATTCAGAAGAAATGTTCATTTATAGCAAGGCATGGGTGTTTTTCCTCTAAAGGAAATCTGGCCAGGTGTGGTGGCTCATGCTTATATTCTCAACATTTTAGGAGGCCAAGGCAGGAGGATCACTTGAGGCCAGGAGTTCTAGACCAGCCTGAGCAACAAAGTGAGACCCTGTCTCTATAAAAAATAAAATAAATTAGCTGCATGTGGTAATGTGTGCCTGTAGTCCCAGTTACCCAGGAGGCTGGGGCAGTAGGATCCCCTGAGTCTAGGAGTTTGAGGCTGCAGTGAGCTATGATCATGCCACTGTACTTCACTCTGGGCAACACAGTGAGACCTCTGTCTCTAAACAAAAAGGAAGGAAGGAAAGAGGGAAGAAAGGAGGAAGGGGAGTGAGAGAGAGACAGAGAGAAGGAAGGGAAGGGAAAGAGAGAGGGAGGGAAAAGAAAAAGGGAGAGAAATTAATGAAGGAAGAAGAAAGAAAGAAAAGAAAAGAAAGGGAAAGAAATTGAAGGAGGAACTGGGTACCTAGAAGTGGTTGAATGAAATTATCCTGTAAAGTAATCTAAGGTTCCCATCTCATTCCTTGCCTTTTATTTCTCGCCATCACCTATGGCCACTTCTTGCTTGTTCATGTCACTTTCCTTGTTAGTTTGGAATGGGCCCTGCCTGGCTGATGGCTTTGGAGAGGACAGCAGACAGTCATTAGAGACTAGAAGCTGCCAAGCGAGGCGACGTGACAGAGCACACAAGCTTTATGCCTTTTTCTTAGTCTACTCTCAGCTTGGAAATGTAGGAGTTATAGTGACACAGCTCAGTCAGCCTCTTCCTCCCCCGATCCTGGATCATCCACTCTGCCTCTCCCTCCCCCAATCCCAGATCATCCTGTTTTCCTAGACCATTCCTTGCCCTGACAAGTCTCTATTACCCTCAGGTTGAAGCCCAACTAACCCTGACCAGGCTGCACGGCCCTGCGTGATCTGGCCCTGTCCCTTGCTCTTTGTCTTGGACTGCCCTTGCCCACACCAACTCCTTAGCATTCTATGGAGGTGCCATCCTCTTCTGTCCTGGCCTTTGCCCATGCAACTCCCTGAAACACTCCTTCTATCTCTCTTCTCCCAGTTGAAGGCTCTTTCCTAGGTCTTATCTCCCTGGGGTCTTTTCTTGGGCTCCTCAGATCTGGATGTCCCTCATATGTGCCCTCGTGACATCCGTTTTGAAACTTCTATCACATCATCTCGTTTGTGCACATCATTTGTCAATAGGCGCACAAGATCAGAGCCCATCTTGGTTTTGAGCTTATGAACATAGTGTTTGGAGTAGGATTGGTGCTCCATAAATGTCTGTTGATTGAAGTAGTTCATAGAAAACAGAATTTGGCCTTTGATTTTTTTCTGTGTTCGGCTCAGTGTCTCATGCTCTCCCTAGCATTCTTATCAGTCCACAGGACTTTGCAGGACTGTTAGCAGAGGATAATGCATATCTGCAATATTGTCAGACGTTGCCAGTTGTTACAAGTTTGCTTATGCAGGAAAAACAAAATGGAGTTTTTAATTTTTAGTTGCAAATTCAGAATATTGAGTTATACATGACCTGCAGTGGTTTGGTTTTTAAAATGAGTTTCTGCTTGTTGTTAAACCCAACCCGAATCAACTAAAGGGAGGTCTCTTCTCTCTACAAGGACACTGTGGCTCTCTGGATATTCCTGTAAGACAGGAAAAACGATCACAGATCAATTCTAGTTGCTGCCTCTGAGAAAGGAGAACAAGATAGATGGGTCTGGCTTTGTGAGGAACGTTTTCCTCTCTCCTCCCTCCTCCTGCCTCTCTCTCTGCCAATAATTACAAAGCTGAACTGAACTGCTACTGAGAATCCAAGTTCTTTCCTGGCTCTGACTAAGAGAACATAGATAGCATATGCATCTAGATTCTTTGGCTGTATACGGACATATATACATGCATACACACATACACTCTGTCTTTGGCCTGAAATGACGGCACTACACTAAGACCCGTTGTTTGTTTCTTAAGCAGATGGACGGCTAGATTTTTCTTTCATGGTTAGTTTTACTGGGACGGAGCTAAAAGAACATGGGATATGAAGTCCAGTAACTTGGATTGATCGGATGTATGCGTATTGAGCATCTATTATGTGCTGGACATTATCGGAATTGTCCAAGTGAAGAAGATGAGGCCTCTGATTGAAGTGGCTTGCTGTGTAGTGTGGTTACACTAGTGTCACTTATTCTGTAACTTTGGTGGACAAAATCCTGGACCTCTTTAAACATCCCATTGCTTAACCATAAAATGAGGGTAGTAACACCTACTTTATAGTGTTTCCAAGAGCATCTACCATGATGTTGGTAAAATTCACTTGACATACTCCTGCTCATCCTTGACATCTCCCAGTGCAGTCACCTGAGTGCTTCCCAGCATCCTCTGGCACAGGTAGGTACTTCCCCTCGTGCAGTTCTCTGCTTGGACACTTCACTCCATGCTGTCAGCACCCTTTGCTTCGGTTCCTGCACTTGTGCCAAACCCTTTGGATGAAGAGCCTCATTGTGCCCATCTCTGGATTCCTAGTGCCAAGCATGGGGTCCAGCACTTGACACATGGCTGTTGCTGAATAAATTAAAGAACAAGGATTATGGATGGCCAGGTACCATGCATATCACATCATTTTTACAAGAACTTTGGCCCAGAAAACAGAACAAAAAGGGAGAGTGCTTTGAGGCCCTGGAGATCAGAAGAAATCTCGGCAATATCGCACTCCAATTTGAAGGCTGTAATTGTGTGCTGCTTTTGAGCATGGATGCTGATCAACTACCCGAGGTAAAGGAACCTCTTGAGGTCAGGAAGGAGGTCTGTATGTTTAGTCTGGAGGTCAGTCTACATTTTGGTTAGCTACCAAAACTAACAGACCTAGGCGGTTGGCAATCAGAGGCGCATTTTGATTGTTTTATGCCATATACTCTACAACTCACCTGGCAGCACCTTCCTCCTGGTTTCCTTTCCTTTCGCAGGAGGAAATGTGTTTCTCCTTTTCTTGGAATCTCCTTCTTTTCTGCTCTGATTATCTCTCTTTTTTCTATTGTTCATACAACTTCAAGAATATGAGTTATTATATTAGGGTTCTCCAGAGAAACAGAACCACAAGGAGATAATGTATTTATTTATTATGAGAAATTGGCTCACGTGATTATGGAGACTGTGAAGTCCCATAATCTGCCATCTGCAAGTTGGAGACCCAGGAAAACCACTGGTGTCATTCAATCAGAGTCCGAAGGCCTGAGAACCAGGGGAATTGATGGTATAAATACATCCCAGTTTGGGGGTTGGAGAAGATGAGATGAGATGTCCCAATGTGAGCTGTGAGGCAGGGGGAGAAAAGGGAGTGACTGGTGAATTCTTCCTTCCTTTGCCTCTTGTTCTTGTTCTGTTCAGGGCCATAATGGATTAGATGGTGCCCGCCCACATTGGGGAGGGAGACTGCTTTACTGTTCAGGAGCTAATCTCTCCAGAAGCACCCTCCTAGACACACCCAGAGACAATGTTTAATCTGGGCACCCCATAATCCGAGTCAAATTGACATATAAAATTAACCATCACGGCTATTAATGTCATTGAGGTTGAAAGGAGTGTGTTGTCCTTAGTGTGTGTTTGTGTAAGTACAATTTCTAACACAATCTGAATGTGCAGGAAATAAGGAATAAGCACTTTAGGGGAAAAGATCATGTCTCAAAGGATCATTTTTTTTTTTCTTTACCCACCCCTTTGACTCTCAGCATTGAAATCAAAGTAAGGCCCTGAGCAGCTATATAGTAGAAGAAAAAAAGAAAAAAGTAAGACCAGATGGTGGTTTAGAAAGAAACAGCCACTCTTAGCAGTTATGCACAGCGTTCTAGGTAGAGTAAGTTCTTAGCGCTCGATAAATGAATCAATGGTTGCATTTTTTAGAAAGACCATTTCTTCTTCGGTAGAGCTTGCTAGTTCTTCTTCTCACAGATTCTCTTTTCATCCCTTCCATGGGTTCTGCAGACTGGTGAAGGGTAGGAACAGACTGATCTTTTCTTTCCTTCTTGCTGGGTTTGCCACAAAGCACATTGAATGGTCTTGATGTTTCTCCGGTCTATAAATAAATACTTTTTTAAATGGAGCCATCATGGGATCCGACTCTATTTATTCTTGTCGCTGTCTTCTCTCCTCCCACAGGGAAATGGCACATTTAGGAAGAGTTTCCATTATTTGTAACATTTGATGGTTTGTGTCTTTCATAGACCATGTATCAGAGCTGGAGAAACAGCTTCTTAACTTTCAGACTTGCTTGTTCTTGACCCCATGAGTGGTCTAGGAGAGTTACCCCATTTCTGTAGGCCTCCATCAGTATGTATCCTCTGTGTTCACACGCCTTCTCATTATATTACTCTTCTCAAGTTTACAAATCTCTTCTCATTGATTTCATTTTAGTTTGGCATCACGGTCTAGTGAGACTAACACTTGGCTGGGAATTAGGACTAGCTGTGTCCTTGGATAAGACGCTTACCATTCTGGGATTGTAGTTTTTCTCTGTAACAGTTGAGACATCCAGCTTGATAGTTCTCTGGCTATAAGGGCATTTTGACCTCCGAATACTGAAAGGATGCAGGTAGGGGTTGCAATCTTTCATGCTCTGTACTTTCCAAGAGTAATTTGGTCAGCCATCTGATGCATTCCCATGAGAACCAAACGGAACTACTCTGGCCCCTTCAGATAGAAGCTGTTAGAAATAAAAAGCTTACAGTTGTTGGGGGACAGGCAGTATATTTTACATCTGCTGATAATATGCTAGAACCAAATTGCAAAGTGGACCCATGTATACTATTTAGTATTTTCGTTGTTAATATTTTTCTCATTTCTAAACTATATTGAATAGTGGAGTATTTTGCTTCTTTTGGTTTTGGTTGAGAACCTCTTCTCTTAGTGATGGTGCTGTAGCTCTCTTCAGCCCAAAAGGTCCATACTACATGTTCAGCTAGGACAGGGACCACATCAGGGCAGACATCTCATATTATTTGATACAGCCCTAATACATTGATTTTCTTACAGCTAAGGATTAACTCTCTCCATTAAAGACTCATGTAAGGGGAAGAACAGATAGCAAAGTGTTTGCTAAAATGATGAACTGTCCCTATTTCACCTTCAGGCAGCAAAATCATCTGCTTAGAAACTAATTAGAGCATTTCCCCAATGGCGTTGGTGATCTACTTCTACATGCCTATGATCTCGTAGACAGTAGTTGCACCATGTTCAGGAACTGGCCACAAAGCAGCCCTCTCCCTAGCCTGTCTCCCTCTAATGGAAGAATGCTGAGAGTGGCTCATTCCTTCAGATGAATCTCAGACCTTTTATTTCTGATTCATTTAAGGGCATTTACTCCTCTGTGATGCTCCTTACTTTCTGTTCTTTAAAATCTTCTTTGCTTTTGGATCCCAGGGTAGACAAGGAAAATGTTGCACCATCATATATAGGTAGGTAGGAGACATTAAGGTGCTCAAAGCCTGGTCAACATTTTCTGTGGCACAGATGAAACCATTTTCTGTGGAAGCCTGCTAGGCCAGACTCTGTTCTGCATCCCACTGAGTCTAGACCTAATTTCTTTCTAATATGGATGGAGGAATAAGCATGGTCATTTATCATGCTAAGGCATCTGTAAGCCATCTGCATCTGGGTTCCATTGCAATTGGAGCAGTAGCAAATCCACCGGGTTTCTTTGTTTTCAGGATAATTTTCTTTCCCTTATAGTGTACTACAGATTTGGGATCTGTGGTCTTACGTGAACATTTACATGAAGTTAGCTATTTGTGATTTTAAACAAATTTCATGCCCCTTTCTGCTGCGTGGTTGCTATTTTTGGTTTCCATGTATCATAAACCACAGAAGTTCAGTGACTTCCGTGGAATGATGTGGAAAATCAGGAAGTAAGACTGAAATTAAGAATGAAAATTCCTAACTATATGTGTCATGCTCATTTTCACCACTGATTAAGGACTTTCAGACCACAATTTAGTGAATAAATCCATACAGTAAATGTTTTAAATTCTCACATATTTTATTATTATTTATTATTATACTTTAAGTTTTGGAATACATGAGCAGAATGTGCAGGTTTGTTACATAGGTATACACGTGCCATGGTAGTTTGCTGCACCCATCAGCCCGTCATCTACATTAGGTATTTCTCCTTATGCTATTTCTCCCCTAGCCCCCACCCACCAACAGGCCCCAGTGTGTGATGTTCCCCTCCCTGTGTCCATGTGTTCTCATGTTCAACTGCCATTTATGAGTGAGAACATGCAGTGTTTGGTTTTCTGTTCCTGTGTTAGTTTGCTGAGAATGATGGTTTCCAGCTTCAACCATGTTCCTGTAAAGGACATGAGCTCATCCTTTTTTATGGCTGCATAGTATTCCATGGTGTATATGTACCACATTTTCTTTATCCAGCCTATCATTGATGGGTATTTGGGTTGGTTCCAAGTCTTTGCTATTGTGAACTGTGTTGCAATAAACATACATGTGCATGTGTCTTTATAGTAGAATGATTTATAATCCTTTGGGTATATACCTAGTAATGGGATTGCTGGGTCAAATGGTATTTCTGGTTCTAGATTCTTGAGGAATCGCCACACTGTCCACTATGGTTGAACTAATTTTCGCTCCCACCAACAGTGTAAAAGCGTTCCTATTTCTCCACATCCTCTCCAGCATCTGTTGTTTCCTGACTTTTTAATGATCACCATTCTAACTGACATGAGATGGTATCTCATTGTGGTTTTGATTTGCATTTCTCTAATGACCAGTGATGATGAGCTTTTTTCATGTTTGTTGACTGCATAAATGTCTTCTTTTGAGAAGTGTCTGTTCATGTCCTTTGCCTACTTTTAGATGGGGTTGGTTTTTTTCTCGTAAATTTGTTTAAGTTCCTTCTAGATTCTGGATATTAGCCCTTTGTCAGATGGACAGATTGCAAAAATTTTCTCCCGCTCTGTAGGCTGCCTGCTCACTCTAATGATAGTTTCTTTTGCGAGCAGAAGCAATTTAGTTTAATTAGATCCCATTTGTCAATTTTGCCTTTTGTTGCCATGCTTTTAGAGTTTTAGTCATGAAGTCTGCCCCATGCTGATGTCCTGAATGGTATTGCCTAGGTTTTCTTCTAGGGTTTTTATGGTTTTAGGTCTTACGTTTAAGTATTTAATCCATCTTGAGTTAATTTTTGTGTAAGGTGTAAGGAAGGGGTTTCAGTTTTCTGCATGTGGCTAGCCAGTTTTCCCAACATAACTTATTAAATAGGGAATCATTTCCCCATTGCTTGTTTTTGTCGGGTTTGTCAAAGATCAGATGGTTGTAGTTGTGTGGCATTATTTCTGAAGCCTCTGTTCTGTTCGTTGGTCTATATATCTGTTTTGGTCCTAGTACCATGCTTATATAGCATATTTCTGTTTGCACTTTCATTGTGAATGCTAATTGTTTTTACTTAAAGATTCTGCCTTGATTAGATTCAGTAATTCAAAATGGACATGAACATGTGACTTTATTTTTTATTTTTTATTATTATTATTTTTTGAGACAGAATCTCGCTCTCTTGCCCAGGCTGGAATGCAGTGGCTTGATCTCTGCTCACTGCAGCCTCCACCTCCCAGGTTCAAGGAATTCTCTTGCCTCAGCCTCCCACATAGTGGGGATTACAGGCATGCTCCACTTTGCCTGGCTGAGTTTTGTATTTTTAGTAGAGACGTGGTTGCACCATGTTGGCCAGGCTGGTCTTGATCTCCTGGCCTCAAGTGATCCACCAGCCTTGGCCGTTCAAAGTGCTGGGATTACAGGCATGAGCTATCGAGCCAGGCCGTGTTTGAATTTTTACAAGACTAATTTAATTTCACATTTAATAACACATAGACCTAGCCACATTTTTCATATTGGCGCCTCCAAGCTAGATAAGACATTGAAACTATAATGCAACTAAGATGAAATTTTTTAAATGTCAGAAGAACTTTAATAAATACATTTGCTCATCCTTTTTTGATGGACCCTAACTATGATCAGCTTTTAGCCAGGAATGTATCTGCCACTAAACTGTATTATTCTCTCATTTAACATAGTTTCACAGTACTAGGAATGGAAAAGGGGGCGTGAACTTCTCAAGACTGCTGTGTAAGTCTGTTTCTTTCTTTGATTCCCATACCTCAAGGAACTGAGAGCACACTTTGAGCCTGAGTGTAAAGTTTGTTTTCCTAGAAATGTCACCAGGCCGTAAACTCGGAAACAGATTACCCCAAACAATTCCCTAAAGGGCTCTTTACTCTTTTCTTATGTTACCTTTTTTCCTGTGGCATTCTGTCTCATAATATGAACTTCATATAGTTGCCTCCCAAACTTTTCTGTTTAGCTTTTTTTTTTTTTCCCCCCAAGAGGAATTTCTTTAAGTACACTGTGGAAATGTGCATAAAGATGAAAGCTTGACTTTTCTAAACACTGTGTTATAAAATGAATTGACAATTAATTCCACAGATGTGTATTGCCTCATGGATAGAGGGTAAAGGTGGTCATTTGTCACTGACTTTGACAACTGAGAAAAAGGTGATTCCAGGGAGTCGGCCCTGCGTGTAAGAAATTTCAGGAACAATGTGGTCAATTAATTTTACTTAAGATGAATGTAAACATCATGTGTACATCTAGTTCCTTCAATAAATACAAAATAATTGTAAACCATAAAGTGGGTTTTTTTCCTTAGTGGCAGATAAATCAGTGCCTCTAACAAATCCACCTCTGTCCTGTGGCATTTTTTGAAATGTCACTAATTTCACAGACTAAATGAGCATCTCGTGTTACTTAGCTTTTAAAACATATTATTTGTGGTTTTTTCCTTTAATATTTTGCTTAGAAAGCCTCTCTAAGATCCAATAAATATTCAGTTAAGTAGATGGAATATTACCTGTTTCATTTTTACATTCAGGCCTTAAGATTTTATTAGCGAAACTTCCACACATATTCAGAAGTAATGAGAACGGTCTAATGAATTATATGTACTCATCACTGGGCTTCAACAGTGATCAATACGTGACTAATCTTGTTCTATCTGTATCCTTATATCCTTCTCACCCTTCTTCCTATTATTTTGAAGTATAAGTCACTCATCATTTCAGTTATAAATACTTCAGGTTGTGTCTTTAACAGACTTAAAAACCAAGCAAGCGAAATGCCATTATCACACCTCATAAAGCTAACGGTCATATTTTCATATTCTCTAATTAATACCTAGAGTTCACATAAAATGCCTAGTATTTTGGGGGCTGAGGATACAATGCATAAAAACTAAGGCCTTGATGTTGTAATACCCAAAAGCCAATATTCTAATGTGAGGAAACAGACAAAATATAAGTAAACTAAGAACAAGATAATTTCTGCTAACAGTCAGTGCTGGGAAAGAAACACAGTGGGTGACAGAGAGAGTGACACAGGCCCAGGGGGATCCTCTTCCAGGTTGGTGGTCAGGGAAGGCCTAGGAGGTGGCATGAGTGTGAGGACCAGGTGAAGGGTGGGAGCTGGCGCAGGGGACAGTGTCCCAAGCAGAGGGATTTGCCACTGCATGAAGAGCCTGGTGGGCCTGCGGAGTGTCGTCTAACCACGCACCTTTCTCCCTGTTAATGCTGGCTTTAGTTATAGTCATTTGTAATGTGTAGCTTTTCAGTGTCTAACTTTTCAACAGGGTAAGTAGGACCATCCAGAGTACACCAGTATTGAGCTTTGTGATACCTTTTGGCCGATTTGTTGATCAGTTATGCTTAATTGTCCCTGAACATTTCAGGAAAAAAAAAAAAAAAGAAGAAGAAATGGAAAATTCAGGCTACTTAAATCACGCCTTTGAAATCTAGAAACACCGAGGGGCACAGACCCTTCGTGTGTAATAACAGAGCTCTATTTTCTGCACGGAAGGTGCCCTCTTGAGATTTGGGACACTTCCTCATTTTTTCTGGGTAAAATAAAAGTGACAACTTTTTTTTTCTTGTGACTTTTTAATACTTCTTCTTCTCTGAGTAAAAACCAGGAAGTGGGAAGCAAATGTATAAAAACCAGCAATACACACACATATGTGTGTATTTTCATGTACATATGAATGTATGTGGATGATAGAGAGAAAAGAGGATGCATGGAGAAGATGTCTCGATCAAATTTGATGTAAATGTAATAGCAAATTAGAGTACATTCTTGTCTTAATCTTTTCTGTAATAAAGATAAAATGGGGCATTATGTTCTTATGATTGAACAAAAGTGGATGATTTCAACCTTTTTCTTCTTAGCCATTAAAAGAAGAATTTGAAACAGTCTTTGCATATATATACAGAGAGTTTGTCAGCCTTTCTTCAAACACAGCCAGCCACAGTCAGACTAAACATTCGAAGACATTAAATTTAGTCCACAGTGGAAGTATTTGTTGATTCACATATTTTCTTTTTACAAGAAAATCTTCAGGGTTAGTATTCACCCCTGAATTGAACACAAAGTAAAATTCCATTGTGTTATAAGACAGCTTAAAATGTTATCTTTGATTTAATCCAGACAATTCTATCACTCTTCTGTAAAAGGTGCTGGTATTTTAGGCTTACCAGTCAGCTACATTAAAAGCTGTTGATAGTTTTGCAGTTTATGAAATAATTACTCTTCCTCATTTGTCTTCTTGGTTTGCCCAGCATCAATGCTCTTGTGTTTACCAGGGAATCGTGATTTTATTTTTCTTCCCAGTGGGTGGGATAGGAGACCAGTAGGTGGGATAGAGAGTTTATGATAGATTCAGTTTGTCTTTATTTACTCAAGCACTCTTCCAGGGCCTGGAGCTGTCAAAGGTGAAGTAGGAAATTATTGTTTACATCTGTCAGAATTCACCGTTCTGTCTTTTATGAGCTTTCATGCCCTTTAGAGACCATTTTGCACACCTTGATTGTCAGAAAGGGGTCTGGGATATTTTTGGAGTGGTACAGAGATGCATACAGCAACTTAGACTGTCATGACGTTTTTTTGAGATGCCGTCTTGCTCTGTTGCCTAGGCTGGAGTGCAGTGGTGTGATTTTGGCTCACTGCAACCTCTGCCTCCCAGGTTCAAGTCATTCTCCTGCCTCAGCTTCTCGAATGTATGGGACTACAGGCATGTGCCACCATACCTGGCTAATTTTTGTATTTTTAGTAGAGATGGGGTTTCACTATGTTGGCCAGACTGGTCTCGAACCGCTGACCTCAAGTGATCTGCCTGCTTCGGCCTCCCACAGTGCTGGTATTAACAGGCGTGAGCCACCATGCCTGGCTGTGCTATGACTTTCAATGCTCTGTTGTAGTTTTTTCTTAAAATTTAAGTTTGCTTGGCAATACCCTTTTTTTCTTTCTTTCTTTTTTATTTTAGACAGAATCTAACTTTCACTCAGGCTGGAATGCACTGGCACAATCTCAGCTTACTGCAGTGTCTGCCTTCCAGGTTCAAGCGATTCTCCTGCCCCTGCTTCCCGAGTATTTGGGACTATAGGCGCACGCCACTGCACCCAGCTGATTTTTGTATTTTTGGTAGAGACGGGGTTTCACCATGTTGGCCAGGCTGGTCTCAAAACTCCTGACCTCAAATGATCTGCCTGCTTTGGCTTCCCAAAGTGGTGGGATTTAAAGGCATGAGCCATCATACCGTGCCCCGCACCCCACCCCCACCCCGCCCCACCTTTTTTCTTTCTTTTCTTTTCTTTTTTTTTTTCCAGCTTACTGCAACCTCTGGCTCCCCATTCCCCGCGACCCCCACCGGGTTCAAACGACTCTTCTGCCTCAGCCTCCCAAGTAGCTGGGATTATAGGCACCCGCCACCACACCTGGCTAATTTTTGTATTTTTAGTAGAGATAAGGTTTCACCATGTTGGCCAGGCTGGTCTCAAACTCCTGACTTCAGATGATCCACCCTCCTCGGCCTCCCAAAGTGCTGACATTACAGGTGTGAGCCGTACCCGGCTCCCCCTTTTTTTTCTTAATAAGAAAATGAGTGCCCATCACTCATGTAGTCAAGATTGCTGAGTACGAGAAATCAGTAAATTAAGTTAATATGAAGAACTTAACACCGTTCTAGCCAAAGTAATGCTTAATAAGTACAGTATTGTGCAATTATTGCTAAATAGCATACATTGATTGTGTTCCTCCATTTAAGACACTTTTAAGCATTGTAGGGAAGGAAAACCACATAAACTGTGGTCTTTAGCTTTAACCGACTTGTAGCCTAGTTGAGAGAAGCCATATGTGTAAGATGACGAGTAATAGCACAAAGCAGTATGTGATCAGTGCCAAATGCAAATATGTACTAAAGGGGTTTAAAGCACAGAGAAAGTTTGTTGTGAACTGGAATAATGATAACAATGGCAGTGACAGTAGCCAGCATTTACTGAGTGCTTCCACGTACTACGTACTGATCAAGTCTCTTACAGGTTTTCGCTCATTTAATCTTTATGTCAGCCGTATGAGAAAGATGTTCCTCTTAGTATTCCTGCTTTACAGCTCAGAAAACTGAGCGAGGTTAGCCAACAGGCCCAGGGTCCCACACCAAGGAAATGTGGGGTCTGGGCTGCCTGTTAGAGTCTCAGCTGCCTGACTCCAGAACCCCAATCTTAGCCACATCAAGGTGGTCTAGGAGAACTGGATCAAAGTAGGTACCTTACGGGCAAAGGAAGCTGACTACCTCATGGAAGAGTCTGGTGTATACAGGAAAAGAGCGAAAGGTACAATATTGGGCCATGATTAAAGGGCCTTTGGTCCCTGCTAAAGGCACTTCAACCTGATCCAGAAAGCAGTGGGAGAACCAGCGAATGGACTTAGCAAGAGGAACATGGGGTGCATTGCAGGGCAGTCACTATGGCTCAAGTTGGGGTTTTCTGATGCTTTCTGCGTCAGTCTCATGGCTGTCTAGTGGGTTGATTTTCCATTAGCCCTTTCTCCCTTGGCCTTGAGGGATGAATATCTACAAAATCTCACCTATGGGGCAAAACCTCACTGTCCCACTGGTGATGAGCTGGGCTTCCCAGCAGCTCGTACGAGGCCTGTGTCCTGCTGTGTAACCTGCCTCAAGACTGCAGAGGGCAGAGTTAGTTGTCCCTTCCCCTCAGGGGCCTCTTTATGCTTCTCTGGATTTGGGACCAAGGAATCCACAGTTTAGGGCAACCCTAGAAACCCCAGGAGGGTTGTGGTGGCATGTGGAGACCCTACTAAGATAACCATAGCCTTAAGTGCTCCTTGAGGTCTGGCTCTGGGTCCCAGGGGCTGCTTAGAAGGATCCTTAGTGATCCCCTGGTCAAGATCTCATATGTTTAGAGGGCAAGGTTAGAGGAGTTACCACAGTTTTCTTCTACATGCTGATTAATCTAGGATTTAAGTACAGGCTCCAAAATAAAGTGTAAGTGGTGGTAGCTCTTACTTTGAAGAAGGAAACCAAGCTTCACATTAAATGACATGGGCTTCTGAAAATGTGGGAAGGACTAGGAACAAAGGCTGCTTATTGCATCTATAACTCTCTTTAGACAAAGAAAATATGTGATTAGGAAATGTTTCGGCAAGATCTCACCGAGATTATTTACTGCAAAGGAGGGCCAGGACTCAGCCAGGCGGGGAACATGGGGCGTGTTTGCTGATAGTATGGAAGAAGAACATTTTAAAGTATGGAAGTGGACTGAACCCTTGTGCTGGGGCTGGGGACAGGGAGTGCTGTAATACAATTTTATGTTGTTAGGGGATCTCTGCAAAACCCAGAGTAAGTAGAGGAAGGAGTCTGCTTGAAATTAGGAATAGTAGGGTCAGGGTCCAGATGGAGGTGGGGAGGAGTGGGGCTCAGACCTGACCTCTGCTTTTCTAGGCATGGTTTGAATATTTAAAGACACAGCACAATACATTTGCCATTTTATTTTGTTTGTTTTGTTTTGTTTTATTTTAAACCATGGCTAACTCTTCTCCAGTCTTCTCCAGGAGAAAAACTTGATTGTCATCCTGGCACAAAAATGTCCACAGTTAGGCTATCAGGCAAGCTTCCGTGAGCAGATCAAATTTGCTGTTCTGGTTCTAACATTCAACTCCCTAGCTTTTTTTAAAAGAAAAAATAAGCTGGCATCAACTGAAATTTCAGGTTAGGGGCTTGATTTGAGGATGTTTGGAGAAGCGGGAGCTGTCTGCCATGTCTTTTGTGGACATTGGATGTGTTTCCGTGTTCTGGTTGGCCACACTTCCCCCTGGGGCAGATTCTTCAGAATCATTTGTCTCCTACTGGGAGTCTTTTCCCCTCCCCCCCACCCCCCTTTGTCTTTTTCTCTGACATCTGCCGCACACTGTCTCCAGGGCATACGGTCCAGACCCTTCTGGGAGAGCTTCATCTGCTTAGTATAACTTCTAACAGAAGATAGAACTGATGGATTTTCGTGCACAAATACAGGTTCACAAAGGGTGTTCTTGCCAAAAGCTCCACGTACTCGGTGTCACAAGCGTGAATTTATGATGCAGTTTGAAAAGGGTCAGAATATACAGAGATGAGATTCATGCCAGCCCATGAGTGCTTTGTGGTGCTGAGGTAACGGAAGTGCATCTGGCGGTGTCCAGAGCTCAAGTGCCTCCTACAGATGCCAGGAAGAAAGAGGTGGCTCTGCAGACTGGGAAGGGGCGTAGGGATGCACAGTGCTTGCCTCCTTCCACTTGATAATTTAGATAGAGGATGGCAGGTGTAAATCCGTATGTGGCAGATACAGTGTGAGCTGTCCTTCCTCCCCCTTCCTCGCGTCCTTACAAGACACCTGTCTGCTTTGTGTAGATTCCGGCACTGTGTTATGATATTCTTGTAGTTTCATTTTTTCATTGTTTCTCTTCTGATATTGGACTTCATATGCAAAGAATGGGATTAGTCGTAATCTTCATAACACATTATCTTCATATGTTTAAGCTGATTGTGATGGCACACACCTGTAGTCTGAGCTACTCTGGAGACTTGAGGCGGGAGAATCACTTGAGCTCAGGAGTTTGAGGCTGCAGTGAGCTATGATTGTACCACTGCACCCTCGCCAGGGCAACAGAGCAAGACTCTGTCTCTAAAAAAGATAAAATGGGCTGGGCACGGTGGCTCCATGCCTGTAATCCCAGCTCTTTGGGAGGCCAAGGCAGGCAGACCACTTGAGGTCCAGTTTGAGACCAGGCTGGCCAACATGGTGAAACCCCATCTCTACTAAAAATATGAAAATTAGCAAGGTGTGGTGGTGGGCGCTGGTAGTTCCAGCTACTTGGGAGGCTGAGCCAGGAGACTCGCTTGAACCTGGAAGGCAGAGGTTGCAGTGAGCCAAGATTGTACCATGCACTCCAGCCTGGGCAACAGAGTGAGACTCTGTTTTTAAATAAATAAATAAATAAAATGAAATAAAATAGTGTAATAAGCAACTATGTAGTCACTTCAGGCTGCTATAACAAAACACATAAACTGCGTGGCTTATAAACAACAGATTTGTTTCTTTCCGGCTGGGGGCTGGTAGTCTGAGGTCAAGGTGCCCAAATGGTCAAATTCTGGTGAGGACCTTCTCCTGGGTTTCTTCAGGCTGCTGACTCCTCACTGTGTCCTCACATGGTAGAAGGGCGAGGGAGCTCTCTACGGCCTCTTTTATAAGGACCTAAATCCCATCCATGAGGGTTCTACCTTCATGGCTTAATCACCTTCTAGAGGCCCCATCTCTAAATACCATCACATTGAGGGTTAGGATTTCAACATATGAATTCTGGGGTGACACGAACCTTGTCTATAGCAGTGACCATCAACCCATCCCCCAAACAAAAGCTAGGACCTGGAGTATAACTTACATCTGAGCAGATTGCTGTCCTTCCCACACCTCCTCTCCCTTCTTTTCTCTACCCAAGGTAACTGTTGTCTGAATCCTGCATGCATCTATCTTTCCTTTTCTACACTTTATTTCACTTACATATAGTTCCAAAATAGAACACATAAAAACATAAGACATATACACATAAAAAGTATGTAGCTATATAGATATGTATTTAATTTTTTATCACCTTTCAACTTTGTAAAAAGGATATCAGACCATATATAATCTTTTGGGGCTTGCTTTTTTTACTTAACATCTTGACTGCCAGCATTCATCTGTATTGCTACTCATCATGGTAGTTAATTTGCCTTGTCTGCTGTATGATGTTCCATCATGACCCGATTATACACAATTTATTCATTCACTCTCTCATTGATGGGCGTTGAAGTTGGTGCTAGGATTTTGGCAATTGCAAACAGGTTTGCCATAAATATATTCATGTATATATAATCAGTTGTCCACATGCAAAAGAGGCCTTTGTGCTCTTGACTCTATTATTTTGAAACCAGCAGTAGTACTGCACACTGGTAGAATGTTTGTGGAAAGTACAATAAAGGTAAGTCCTCAGTACTTCGTATTTCAGTTTGGTGTGAAGAAGTAGCATGTAAACTTCATAGGAGACAAGACACTTCTATGGTTTTGAGTATTTGTCTCCTCCAAAATTCATGTTGAAACTTAATCACTTAATCCCCAGTATGGCAGTATTGAGACATGAGGCCTTTAAGAGGTGGTTGGGTCCTGAGGGTTCTGCCCTTATGAATAGATTACTCCATTCATGGGCTAATGGATTAATGAGTTATTACGGGAATGGGACCGGTGGCTTTATAAGAAGAGGAAGAGAGACCTGAGCTAGCATGCTCTGCCCCTTACCTTGTGTTACCCTGCACTGTCCTGGAACTCTGCTGAGTCCCTCTAGCATGAAAGCCCTCCCCAGATGGGGCCCCTTGACCTTGGACTCCCCAGCCTCCATAATTATAAGAAATAAATTTCATTTCTTTGTAAATTACCTAGTTTTAGGAATTTGGTTATAAACAACAGAAGACAGACTACATATCTTATTTTAATTCTGTTTCCCCCACTAACTTCCCAGCCCCGCAGTGCTTGGAGCAACTGTTTCTTCAGTCATGACTTCAGTATAGTTAATGCCTGTTGACTTCATCTTATGTTAAATTCTTTGCAGGAAGATCAGTCTTTTTTTGTTGTTGTTCCTCTGTGTGTCGAATAGGTCAATTCTTTGCATTATTTTATTTAGCATCTACCAGGAACTAGGCAGGCACTATCTTAATAAAGCCTGGTTCTTGCTGTTGAAGAACTTGCTATCTAGTTGGGAGCGGCAGTATGCAAACTAAGATTTAGAATGCATTATGAGGCCAGGTGCGGTGGTTCACGCCTGTAATCCCAGCACTGGGAGGCTGAGGTGGGTGGATTGCCTGAGTCCAGGAGTTCAAGACCAGCCTGGGCAATGTGATGAAATTATCTCTACAAAAAATTAGCCAGGTGTGGTGGCAATGCCTGTGGTCCTAGCTACCCGGGAGGCTAAGGTGGGAGAATCACCTGAGCCCAGGAGGTTGAGACTGCAGTGAGCTGTGATTGTACCACTGTACTCTAGCGTGGGCGACAGGATGAGACCCTGTTTCAGTAATAGTAGTAATAATAAATTTAAAAATAAAATAGAATGCATTATTATATGTACCTCCTAGAACTTAGGTCTTAGAGAGAGAGAGCTTACCTCTCCTTGGGAGAGAAGACCTATGGCGGTGGGAGATAGTGTTGCATCTGACAGATAAATTAGGGAAGGCACATGGGCTGGACGATTTCAGAGAAGTTAGAGGCACGGGAGAACATTTTCTGCTCAGGCCATGGCGGGTGGTTGGCTTTGACTGTAACATGCAGCATATGCAGTTCATGGAGGCAGATGAGGCAAATCATGCTGTGCTTGTGTTTTTGTGAGTCTCTTCAGTTTTGGGGTTTGTAGACAGGTCATGTTCACTTACTCCTAACCTCTCTCCCACCATAGTCATCTGGGTCGGTGCTACTTAGTGTCATCCTCTCACTCTTTCCCTTGGTGGCATATCCAGTTGGCTAACAGGACAGGCCTGACCTTGTGCCCGGAGTAGGGAGAAGATCCCGATCACCTCTGGTCCTTGTCAGGCTGTTTGCTTGGATGGTAGAGTTCACCCAGGTTAGGACTCAGGAGCGACCTGTGGTCATGGAGTAGTGTTTTTCTGTCCAGGGTCTGGACCAAGATAACCCCATCACAAGGGTAGCAACAGTATGTGCTGGGGCAATTCCGCTACCCACTTCTGGTGTCCTTCATTGCTTTCCCTGCACTATCTCTGTCCCCAGCTGCTTCCATCCATTTGCTTTCTAGTGATGAAGCACTGGGGGAAGCTGAAGGGATGGCTGCTGCACCCACATCCATTCCTGCCCATCTGTTCTCAGAGACTCTATGGCTAGCAGAGGGAGTGATGATTTCAGGGAAGAGTACCAGAGAGGGCCAGTGGATAGCAGGAGTCTCTCTTGGAGAAAAGAGCTGGTCCTCTGTGACCAGTTCTCCCTCAAACTAGAGAGATTATACAGCCACTGCATACACAAACACACACGCTTGCGAAGGTAGGATGGAGTTGTACCAAATAAAAGTTTATTGAAAGGGATGGTGGTAGAGAAACACTGTATCGTGCCATGGCATAACAGGGTATTATAGTTTGGATGGCTTTTTGGAAATCATTTTAGGCCAACCTTATTAGACATCTAATTTATTTGTATTCTTGTAGCTACCTAGCACAGTGGTGAGAACACAGACCAACGTTTGGTAAACCTTGGTTTGAACTCTACCCCTGCTGCTTCTGAGCTCCGTGACTCTGCATATTATTTAACCCCTGAGGCCCAGTGTCCTCGGTTGAAAAATGGGCCACTAACTTAGTATGAGGGCTATGTAAGATGTAATGCACATGCCATATTTTATAAATGCTTCTTATGGAATTATCTGAATTGGGGACCCATCTGTTGCTTTTATAAAAAGTTCACCCCTTATGACAAGCCAGTCCGATGGCCACGTTTAAACCAAATGCACTGTCTTCTGTAATGCTCAATATCTTTTCCATGTCATTGAGTGCAGAGAGTCGGTGGGAAGATGATCACATACAGACAGAATGGGCACCACTCTGCCTAAACATGGCTCTCCCTTTCAAAACAGTGCTTTAAAATATCTCCTCCCCCATTAAACTTTTCCAGTGAAGACTCTTTTTTTCCACCTGGTTATTGTCTCTGTGTTTGTTACAGCCTTCTCTCTGCTTTCAGATATTCAACTCTGCAAAGTCGTCATCATTTATCCACATGTGCTTTTGTGTGTGTTCATCCCATTTCTCGTCTTAGAAGACGTGTTCCTGCTGGTGCTTGGAATAAGATGTTCTTTTCCCTCCCCGTGGGGATGCTAGTTTTCCTCTCTTTAAGGAGCTAGGAGAGAATTTGGTTCAACATGTCTTATGTATCAGTGTAGCACTGTGCTTTTCTTCCCTTAGATTGACATGTGATTTAAAAAAACAAAATTTGGAACCCGTCATGTAAAGGTGGTGTATGTCACTTAGTGTAGGTCATCTTTGTACCTTTTGTATACTGAATTTTGCTGTGACCTGTCAAAGGATACCGAAGACAGGCCCGTGCGAAATACTTAATTTCTGGCATTTTTGTGCATGTGAGACTCATCTGATGTGAACTGAAGGGATGTTATCCTTCCTTTTAATGATATCAAATCTGGTCCAAATTCATATGACCCCTTAGAAAATTACTGTGATAGGAACAGATTCTAATGAATTGAAATAGAGATTTCTCTCCCTCCCGTACTTAGGATTTGAGAGTTACATAAGAAAGTCAGGGATAGGGTCGGGATAGAATGGCATGGAGAAAGTTGGAGAAGAGAATACTGAGGAGAGGAAGGGAGTGACAGCAGCAAGGGCCATCGCTGTTAGGAAGAGAATTCTTTCATCAGACGCTGGAATTCTCCTGCCAGGCACTGGGGTTTGCCCTAGCTTCTTTCTGCTTTTACTGGATCCTGGGTCCTCCAGTTGAAGTGAGCTGTATTACAGTCCCTTCCAGTTTCGCACTTCGGGGAAGTGAAATGGAGCAAATCCTAATGGCGCAGGCTGGAGGGAGAAGGACTAGTTTCTTTAATGTGACTCAACACCTGGCAAGGCTGTCTTTTTCTCAACCGGGTTTAGTTCCGCAACATGCAGAGTCAGATTTTGTGGAGTTTCCAGCTCTCGCCTTCATGGCTGCCCTTGTGTTTGTGTTTGTGTTCTCCAGGCGCCTCCTTCTCATCACTCTTTCTCCAGTGCTGGAGACCCAGGGACGTGCATCCTGGAGGATTGTGAGGAACCTCAGCTGCTCCCCTCGTCCTCTGACCGGGTGGTAGGCTCAGGGAGCTTTGGAGTCTCATGTGGTCAGCAGCCCTTAGCATGTTCAGTTGGCTTTTTCCGTATCTCCAGTGACATCTTTCTTCTTCTTAATCATCAACTCATGGAATATTAGAATTACCAAGACCCCTGCAGTTCCTGGGGTCTAATTCCTTCATTTTAGAGATGAGGACCCCTAAGGCCTGGGGAGGGGAGATGATAGGTGTAGGGAAAAAAAAGAAACTTTTTCCTCTAAATAAGATTAGCAAAACGATAAATTAACAGGAGAAAAATAGAGAATTTATTAACACATGCAGCACAAATCACATAGGAAAAACCTCAGTGATGAGTGACTCAAAGATTCAAGGGCTTTTCTTTCTTTTTTCTGTATAGCATTTGTCAGTCTCTGATATTGATTTTTACTTGCTGCTTAATATTTGTCTCCTTCCACTAGTACGTACACTCCATGGGAACAGTGATTTTCATGTCTTTGTCACTGCTTTATTCCCAGCACATAGAGCTGTGCCTAGAGTGGTAGGCAGATAATTGTTAAAACAATGAATACATGAACTTTGGGCAAATAACCATTCTGTACTTCAGTTTTCTTGTGAGTAAAATAGAGATAAAAATAGTGCCTACTTCATGGAGTTGCAGTAAAGACTAAGGGAGTTAATCCATCTAAAGTACCTATAACCCACCTGGCCCATAATAAATGCTCAATAAACAGGTTCCCAGCCAGGTGCAGTGGCTCACACCTGTAATCCCAGCATTTAAGAAGCCGAGGCAAGAGGATCACTTGAGGTCAGGAGTTCAATACCAGCTTGGGCAACATGGTGAAACCCATCTCAACTAAAAATACAAAAATTAGCTGGGTATGATAGCGGGCGCCTACCCGCTGAAGCAGAAGAATTTTTTGAACCTGGGAGATGGAGATACAGTGAGCTGAGATCATGCCACTACACTTTAGCCTGGGCAATAGAGTGAGACTGTGTCTCAAAAAAATAATAATAATAAAAATAAATAAGTTCCCTATTGTTATAATTATTAAATATTTTACTTCCTCACTAGAGTGCAAACTCCTTGAGGGCAGAGACTATTTCTTACATCATCATTTTATTTCTGGTAGCAATTTGACTGACACATGATTGATATTCAGTGTTTGTTGAACAGATAGATAAATTATAGAAAAATTGTAGTTGATACCTCTGTAAATAATTGTTAAATTTAAGTGAATAGATTTCCTTCCTGTCTTTTTCCCTAAGCTGCAATCAGTGAATCTACAAGGATTATGTAGATTACGATTACACTGTGCCTTAACTCATTACTTAGGCAGTGGAGCCGATAATGTATTTTGTTGCCATGACTTGGCTGAAATTTCTTGGGGATTGACAGCAATGGCAGAAACTTGATGGGTCATGAACGT
This sequence comes from Macaca nemestrina, assembly GCF_043159975.1. NCBI lineage: Eukaryota > Metazoa > Chordata > Mammalia > Primates > Cercopithecidae > Macaca > Macaca nemestrina. The sequence continues at coordinate 130,306,128 of NC_092134.1, read as the reverse complement.
CACCATAGCCTGTAAGCTACACAGGAGCCACCTGCGAACTCCTCCATTCGTGGTTGTAACTTCACAGAAAAGCTTCCCTGTCAGAGGAGGTACTTAGCAGAGGCTGCGGGCATCTGAACAGACAGATGCCGGAAAAGATGAAAGGGAAGGTTAAGGGAGAAACATACTCCTCATCTCCGTTCTCAAGAAACATATTGTAAAAGGATTCTGCTTTTAAGCTTGAGTCACTCATTTGACTTCTGTGGGGCTTGCAATTTCTCTGGTAAAATTAGAGAATATGACCAAGATTATCTGCAAGGACCTGTCTTACTTTTTAAATTTCCTAATTCTGTGAAAAATGCTTAAGAAGGCCTCAGACTGATTAAGAATTTAGGGGTATAAGTTTAAGTGGGGATACTGATAAAAGGGCAGGGGGTGTTACTGTAAGAGCAATGCAAAAGGGTCTGAAGAGCATAGAATGTCCGTTTGTGAAAAGAGCCGAAAAATTATAGTAATTAATTAGAAAATAAAGGCAGAATCCACATCTTCACAAAAGTTTCCCATCTCCTGGTTTGGATGAGTATATTTAATGTGAACTAAGTTGCATGTGGGCTGTCCAATCTGGGCATCTGACTTGTGAACCTTTCCCATAACTAAGCCCTGAGAGATTTCCAATCATGCCCGTAAGGTAATGCAATTTGGCAAGAGGATTTGGACTTGACGAAATCTCTTGCCCTATTTGGCATCCAGAAAAGGCTGACTTGCCTAATTCGAAAATAAATTGAAAACAAAAAAATTAAAAACAAAACCTCTGGTTGTTCCTTGTTTGATGAAATGCCATAGAAAACTATTAATCTTTTTCCATACCCCATTTCTATGGAGAATATGTTTTTACCATTGACTCTTCTAAGTATCTGTCCTTAGTTTCCTGTCCTTCCCTGCCACAGTGTTCCAAGAAGGCTAAATCACTACAGCATGGTATTGAATCATAGAAGTACTGTGTATTTTGCACCACGTGGGTCTGCTTGCATTCATAATGTCTACATTAGTATTAGTTTTCTATTGCTGCATAACAAACTGCCACAAATTTAGTGATTTAAGACAACATCCATTTCTTATCTCAGTTTCTTTGGGTCAAGAATCTGGACACAGTTTATCTGGGTCGTCTGCATAGGGTCTCAGAAGGCTGTAATTAATGTGTTAGCCAGGGCTGTGGTCTGATCTGAGGCTTGACTGAGGAAGAACCCACTTTTGTTAGCAGAATTTAGTACCTTGTGGTTGTAAGACAAAGGATTTCAGTTTCTTATTAGCTGTTGGTTGGAGGCTTCCTCTGTTCCTTACTATGTGGGCCTCCCAACCTAGACACCCACAACACGGCAGCCTGCTCCTTCAACACTAGCAAAGGAGTTTAATGTTTTCCTGTAGCTCGCATTTCTTTATAGATGTGACCTCAATTTTTCCCCTAATACCTTTGTAAGATAGAATTAGGGAGAACCAAAATAGATCCAAAAAGGCTGAATGAAATGCCTAAGATTGCAAAGCAGCTGGTGGTTGCATTGAACAATATAAATTGATTAATAACAAAATGAACACCTCCTATGTGCCAGACACTGTGCTAAGAGCTTCACGTCAGTACATTCTTGTTTAGTTCTTAACAGAGCCCTCTAAGTTAGGTATTACTACTACAAAACTATTTAACAGGCAGGGAAGTTGGGGATTAGAGAGGTTATGTAACCTGCCTAAGGTTCACAGACAGAAAGTGCACAGCCCAGATTTGAACACAGGCAGATTCCAGAACCCACTATCATCGCACTCTGAAGATCTCTCCTTTAGAGCACGATGCTGCCATGTTCAGGATTCTTCCTATCTTTTGTTAAATACTTAAGTTCCTGCAATATTGCAAAGGAATAATTGTAATAGGTTGCCCCTTTCAAAGTGCTTTAATAAAATGAAGGGACAACATTCTTTCTTTTCTACTTGAGCCAGGCTTTCTCATTTTTCTAAAGACATCTAGGATAAATGGAAGGAAACCAGAATTTAGTGGGGTTTGCATGTATTGATAACAGTTTTGCTGCATACACATCTAAGAACTAAAACATGCAAACTCTTCAAAGTTGGTGGAATACAGCTTGCTCATTTAAATTCATTTAAAATGTTCATTTTAATTAAGCATTACCCATTTTATTATTCCATAAAACACAAATCATCTGGAAAAGGCAGCATAGGTCTATTTTTCCAGCCTATAAAACTGTATGTAGATGGATCTTGATGAGGGATGTACAAGATTTAATTAGAAACTGAAATTTTAGAGTAAAAAAATGCAGGGGTGTGTGTGTTTCTTCTATATTTGTGGAAACCCAGAGAGCTATCCTGCAGGATACTTGAAAATATATATAAATACAGAGGAGAAAGAAAGTGTGGAGAAGGTTTGTTGATTATTGAGCTTTTTCATGGGCGATAGAATGGAGCAGCTGTAGGGTGGAGGTAAAGAGGATAGGAAAATGCTCTTCTGGGTCAGACCCAGCCCCAAATCCCAAAATGTTGTGGCCACCCTCTGTGTTATGTAAAATGTAGGCTAGCAGAGTCCTCCAGCTGGGAGGACCTTTGAGTATACTGCGTTCCCCTCCTCATTCACTAGGGAGGATGCAAAGGTGCAGATGGGCCAAGGTCATGCATTTGACTTCCTTCACTAAACTGTGATGAATTTGCCTTCCCTGAGCTCCTGTTGGAAAACTGTCTTGAAGTTACTGTTGTCGTTTCTCCTACTGCGTTTGTATTTCTTTTTATAAACCTTAGTCCAAGTCAGCCCAGTGCTATAGTTATTTGTGTATCTGTGTCATTCTCCCTAGGATGCCCTGGGCCATTTTTAATCAACTTTGATCCCCTTTCAGTGCCTTGCATGAGGCCTGGAACGTTGGAGGTGCACACTGTGTATTGACTGGACTGAGTGAAAGGTATTTGAATATACAGTTGATCCTTGAGCTACATGGAGGTTAGGTTGCCGACCCCTCATGCAGGAAAAATATCTGTGTATAACTTTTTAGAAAATAAATTTGGGGGTACAAGTGCAGTTTTGTTACATGGATATACTGTGTAGTGGTGAAGTCTGGGCTTTTAGTGTAGCCATCACCCTAATAGTGAACGTTGTACCCAATAGGTAGTTTTTCAACCCTAACCTGCCTCCTACCTTTTGGAGTCTCCAATATATGTTATTCCCCTCTGTGTGTTCCTGTATACCCATTCTGTAGCTCCTACTTATAAGTTAGAACATGCAGTATCTTACTTTCTGTTTTGGGGATTTCTGAGTCCCCAAAAACATAACTACTAATAGCCTACTGTTGACTAGAAGCTTTACTGATAACGTAAATGGTTAACACATATTTTGTATATGTATTATATGCTATATTCTTACAGTACAGTAAGCTAAAGAAAAGAACATGTTATTAAGAAAATCATAGAGAGGAGAAAATATATTTCCTGTTCATTAAGTGGAAGTAGAGCATCATAAAGGTCTTCGTCTTCATCGTCTTCATGTTGAGTAGGCTGAGGAGGGCTTGGTCTTGCTGTCTTAGGATGGCAGAAGTGGAAGATGCAGAGGAGGTGGGAGGAAAGGCAGGCCGCTCAGTGTAAATTTATTGAAAAGAAGTCACATATAAGTGGACACACGCAGCTCAAACATGCTGTTCGAGGGTCCGCTGTATTTCATCTGTTTCCTACTGTGGAAGACAGTAGGAAACACTAAAACTAAAGCTTCCAGGCTTTAGTTCTAAAACTTCCATTTTAAGGCCTTGAGGAGGATCCTCTCATTCCAGTAATCAGGGAGTTGGTAAACAAATTCAGAGACACTGTATCACCATCCTTTATGACCCTATGTTTTGTTTTTGTTTTTTTTTAATTAATTTTTTTGCCATTTCTTTTTTCTTTTGCACTTTAAAAATTGTGGTAAAATATACATAATATAAAATTTGCCATTTTAACCATTTTAAATATACAGTTCAGTGGCGTTAGGTACATTCACATTGTTGTGTAACCGTCAGCACTCTCCAGAACTTTTACATCTTTCCCAGCTGAAACTCTGTCCCCAACAAACGCTGGCATGCCCTTCTCCGCTCCCCCAGCCCCTGGTAATCAGGGGTCTTCTTCCTGTTTGTGAATTTTGACTACTCCAAGTCTCTCCGTAAGTGGAATCTCATTTGACCTTTTATGACTGGCTTATTTCACATGTTAAAAGGTTTGATGTTAAAAGGTTTATCCATGTTGTAGCATGTGTCAGAATTTCATTCCTTTTTAGCAGCCGTTGTCTTAAGACTCAAGAGTTGCAGTGTTTTTAGTCTTTGTAGCCAGAGGTAGATTTTTCTTCCAGCTCTGTGCTTGGGCATTTCCTAAAGCGAAACTTCCAAAGGCACATCCTGTCTTCCTGAGTGGTATTCTTTGAGGGAGCTGAGTAGCAAAACTGAGGCTATTAATGTTCGCTTAACAACTGAGCAGCTACTGTGTATCAGGGGTTCTGCCTGTGACCAGAGAGTACAGAGTCTCAGAAGAGAAAACCAGGTACTCAGCTAACTGTGGTACCGTGTGCTAGGTGCCAAAGGAGGAACAGAGGGCCCTGCGTGATCTGCTGAGGACCGTGAGGGAGAGGTAAGAAGAGTTCAAAGGAGAGGTCATATTTCAAACAGACCTTGAAGCTGTTCAAGGCAGAGAAGAAAGGGTTGGTGTTCCACGAATGGCCTGAGCTAAGGCAAGTGGAAACACAAGGTTTGTTGGAAGAATAGCAAGGACAGCGTGATGTTTATGGAAAGTGGAGAGAGTGTGGGGAATGACATTGGGGGGTGGATGAATGCCTTGCTAAGGATTGGGGGACAGGTAACTTGGAGGCCTCATGCAGTTAGACTGACCCCGTTCGATCTGTGGGTTGACAGGGGGTTGTGAATGGATTGGAATGGGAGAGACCACTGTGTGGAGCAAGTGGGAAGGGAACGTGGTTGCAGCATTTAGGCCAGAGATGATGAGGGCCTGAAGCAAGGCAGTGAGAGATAAGAGTTTGCTCATGGGCTGGGCACGGTGGCTCACGCCTGTAATCCCAGCCCTTTGGGAGGCTGAAGCGGGTGGATCACAAGGCCAGGAGATCGAGACCATCCTGGCCAACACGGTGAAACCCCGTCTCCACTAAAAATACAAAAAAAAAAAAAAATTAGCCGGGTGTGGTGGCGGGCACCTGTAGTCCCAGCTACTCGAGAGGCTCAGGCAGGAAGATGGTGTGAACCCAGGAGGTGGAGCTTGCAGTGAGCCAAGATTGTGCCACTGCACTCCAGCGTGGGTGACAGAGCAAGACTCCGTCTCAAAAAAAAAAAAAAAAGAGTTTGCTCATGGTCAGGTGCATTGGGCCTGTTGACAGCAGAGTTCGTTGGACTGCTCCCACCTATTGCTTTTTATGTTCTAAAGTTTTTATGATTTCAATTCCAGTTTAGAGGTCTGTTTTTAGAACATTTCTCAAATCTTATTATATCCATAGTGGCAAGAACGAATTGATTTGTACAAGATAGCTGGACAGGTTCCTGCCTTCAGGCTTTCTACCCAGTTGTGCACTTGGAAGGATAGTTTTTCATAGTCTTCATGTGCTAAGTGATTGTATGTAATATACAATAGCTGGAGTCTAACTGTAATTAAAACAGGTTAGCCAAGCTACAGGAGAAATATCCCCCCAAACCCTGCCCCCATGACCCTCCCTCACTGCCTATAATCTCTCAGTAACAAAAGAACTCAAACAAAATTTTCATGCAAGGGTATAAACATACTTGGAGTCATCAGAACCTACCTAATGGTCCATAGAACCTTGGCTCTTCGTGAAGGGCTTTGATAATAAGCTTACCAGGAAGAAATCGTCATTGCTCATATGCAGTTTCTATTCTGAACTGTAAAATGTCAGAAATTACTTTGGAGAATTAGAAAAACGTGAATTTAATCAGGATCCTTAAAAGGTTACATTGATCAAATGCCTGTAATCCCAGCAATTTTGGAGGCTGCGCCAGGTAGATCGCTTGAGCCCAGGAGTTCAAGATCAGCCTGGGCAACATGGCAAAACCCTGTCGATACAAAAAATACAAAAATTAGCTGGGAGTGGTGGCACATGCCTGTAGTCCTGGCTGCCTGAGAGGCTGAGGTGGGAGGATGACCTGAGTCCGGAGAGGCTGAGGCTGCAGTGAGTCAAGATCGTGCCACTGCACCCCAGCCTGGGTGACAAAGTGAGACCTCCTCTGGAAGAAAACAAAGAAGTGACATTTATAGGGGGGTCCCAAACATAGAAATATGGTAAGTGAAAGTACTATGTGCTGCAAGTACTGAAAGAAAATACTCACGAGTCATTATTCGACTGAAAGCAGACTGAGGAAAAAGTGCTAAAATATACTAAAAATAATGAGTTTCAAAGAAAATCATCTTTGTTAACCTTTGCATTAGTCAGTCCTTATTTTTTTGTTTTAGTCACTCCTTTAAGACAATGTGTATAAATATAGAAGATCAAGAGAAGTGTGATAAAAATAATTTTAAGATATGGAACATGGGTTTTCAAAGGAAAGGTTAGAGAAATTTGGGGACTAAAATGGACTGACTCTATCATCTTCAGTATTTAAAAAATCAGAAAGATATTTACGAGCAAGCCAATGACGTGATACCCAGAAGTTTATAACACATACTCTGCCCTTATGGGGCTTTCACCTAGTGGCCACGTTTCCATTGTGCAGTTAACTACTCAGTTGTTTTTTATTTCCCAAGAGCACTAAGTGAAAGCAAATGCATGTTAAGTTGTGGAGGCTATTCTGAATGATCAATAGAGCCCACCAGAGTCCCTGATAACTAACTACCCATTAGGAGATGTGGATTTTCCTTCTTGGGGATGGAGGGGACTGAGTCAGGGAGCTTCCTGGATGGGAGTTTGAACCAAATGATCTTAATTATGTAATTCCTTTCAATTTCAAGATTTGAGGGCAACTTTAGAAAGAGATAAGTAATTGACTGACCAACTTTAGAAAGAGATCAGTACTTGACCGCCCTTTGAGTGTAAGAGTCAACACCTAGAATAAATATATATTTCTAATATTTTGAAAATAGAAGAAAAAGGAAGAAAGGAGGAAAGACAAGTTATGTAGTGGAGACGATGAATTTTCAGGTCATCCATCTAGTTTTATTTTAGACTTATGTCTTTCATTGAAATTATTACGACTTGCGTGTATTTTGTCTGTTTACTCATTATTTCGTCTGTCTCACCGTTGCAATGTAAGCACCATGCAAACAGACTGTGTCTTTTTAGTTCTTTACCGTGTTTCTGCCATCAAGCCCAGTGTTGACACATGGTAGGTACTCAAGAAATGCTGGCTGCATGAATCAGTGAGTGAAGGTGGACCATGGGGAGAAGAGTGCTACAAATACCAGAGAGAAGGAGAAGAAGGAAGTGGAGGGGATAGCGGAAAAAGGGGAAGAGGAGTGAGTTTACAAGGCCTTTTTTTTCTTTTCTTGGCAGAGTCTCACTCTGTTGCCCAGGCTGGAGTGCAGTGGCATGATCTTGGCTCACTGCAACCTCTGCCTCCCAGGTTTAAGCGATTCTCCTGCCTCAGCCTCCTGAGCAGCTGGGATTACAGGTGCATGCCACCACAACTGGCTAATTTTTGTATTTTTAGTAGAGATGGGGTTTCACCATGTTGGCCAGGCTAGTCTCAAACTCCCAACCTCAAGTGTTCCACCCATCTTGGCCTCTCAGCATGCTGGGATTACAGGTGTGAGCCACCATGCCAGCCTTCAAGCCCTTTCTTTTAAAAAATAAATTTTATTGTTTATATTTGAGATTTACAACATATTATGGTATACATATAGCTAATAGAATGGGTTGCTATATTGAGGTAGGCAACCATTGTCAGAGGAGTTTACCTGTGTGTGTGTGACAAGAACAACTAAAATCTACATATTTAACAAAAATTCCTATAGAATATTGTTTTATTAAGCCTTAAAAAAAGGAGATCTTGCCATTTGCCACAACATGGATAGACCTAGAGGACATTATAAGTGACATAAGCCAGATAAAGAAACATATTGTATGATCTCACTTATATCTGAAATACTTATTTTAAAAGCTCAAATACACAGAGACAGAGAATGAAACAGTGGCTAATGCAGGCGGAAATGGGGAGATGTGGGTCAAAGGACACAAAATGGCAGGTGCAGAGGATAAGCATGTCTAGAGACCTAATGTACAACGCAAAGACTCAAGTTAACGAGGCCTTTTCGTTCTGTTGCTGTTGTTGCATTACGTAATAGTGTGCTAAGAACGGGAGACACATAACATCATCTGAAAAACAGGAGATGAAGTGGGCCGGTGCCCAAACATGCTAGCTCTGGGAAACAATTCAGGATGATTTGCCACTGAGTCAGGTTTGTTAATTTTTCTATAATAGCCAAAGGCTCTCAAAAAATCAAGGTTTCCTGGTTTATAAATAATCTCCGGAGGGGTGTGTGTGTTTCAGGCATCTGACTCCTTTATTTATATTCTCTGTCCTGGCCTTCAGATGATTTTCGAGCAGCTTTCGATTAGATTATCTACATTGGGATAATGGAGCAATTTTGCAGCAAACTGCTTTGGACTGTTCGACTCTTCTTGGCCTGAGTAGCCAAAAAAATAATAATAACTTGATTTAGTCTGGTCTAACCTGCTGTAGTCTGACTTAAGGATATAATATCCCAGACCTTAGACACTTAATACATTAACGTTAACAAAAGGGTAACACAAACTACTAGAAGAAAACAAAACAAAAACAGCCTTTTTTTTTTCCCCCAGGCATTTGACTTGAACCACAGGGTGCCCTCATAATGAAAAGAATATTCCAAGGGAAAGATGAGAGGGCAATTGAGACAACTCTTAAGCCCATGTCTGCCCGCCCAAACCCTCTGGCCACCACTGTACTCTCTCCACCATGAGAAAGCAGGCCAGGAGTCAGGTCAGCTGCCTGTGTTTAAGTGCTTGTAATATCTGTGGAAACACAGAGAAATGAAAGCAGGAGCCTTGAATCTAGGTTTTTCCAGAATCCTTTTGAGAGACTTATTGTAGCGGCAGGAGCTCCATTTTGGGGGGTCGCCCCCTGAACTTTGATGGTTTTCAAATCTTTGGAGGACCTTGGGCTTAGTGGCTCAGGGGTCCCCTGCCAGGACTTCTTTAGGATGGGGATGATAGGAAGCCAGTGTTCTTCTGTCGAGGTGCATCAGCCTTGCATCTGAGTTCTTGATGTCCTCAGGCCTGGCTTCCCAGTTGGTTAAAGGAATGAAAATAACAATGCCTTTCGTTTGCAGTGCAGCTTTAAAAATATTGGCTTTTGCTATCTCATTTTATCCTGATAATAACCGTGTGAGAAAAGCAGGATGGCAGTCTTAACTGTCCTTGTACACATGGAGAAATAGATGCGCAGAGGTTAAGTTGCCCAGTTGGGTAAAGGGCAGAGCAGGGACTAGACTCCGTGTCTCTTCGCCGGGAGAGCCCAACACTATCACATTGCGAGATTGTTTCTTATAAAACAGTCCTGCATAAAAATAAAAAAGAGTAGAGAGCATAATGTGAATTTTAGCTTTTGGAGCTAAAATTGTTTGTTTTTGGAGCTAAAATGGTTTGTTTTTCATAGGTTAAATAGTGAATCAGTGTGCTCTGAGCTTCCGTGATGGGCAGCCCTCCTTACCTGGCAGGTTGCTGAGTTTCCTAATGACTTCAGCTTTAGGTGCTAGGAGACAGAAGGGTCACCTGCACTGTTTTGTGAGCAGGACAGATAAGAGACAAGTAGAGAGGGTGGGAGAGCACTGGCTTGCATCATACGGCCCAGCTGCCCTTGCAGGGCCCGACTGTTATGAGCCAGGTATTTCTAGGACCATTGCATTCCCGGCTATGTCTGTTTTCTTTCAGATGGGGCATACAGTTTATCTTTTGAGTTCTGTACATGGAATCGAGGTGAAGTCTTTACTCTGATGCACATATGACCTGCAGGTTGATGCTGCTCGCTTGGGAAGCCGTTTACTTCCCAGCGAACAGTTTGTACTGTCAGGTAGACCTCTGCCAGAGGGCCAACTCCTGTGTGTTTGAAAAGGAAGACAAACCTGTATTTTGTAGAAAGGGTCTATTGTTCCCAGGGGGTGGTTGTGGCCAACTTCTTGGACTCCTTTGGCTGACTCTGAAGACGGAATTGAAGTCAGAATGCTAATCACTGACTTGCACAGGCCCCAACAATCAAACCTCAGGGAACTCAGAAGAAAGTAAACAAGAGCGCTCAATTGCAGAGTCTTGAAGAAGAGCAGCTGTGTAAAGGAGGCTAAACGTGAAAAAAACGTGTTGGGGAGGGAAAAATTCACATTCCCTGCTTCTCAAATGGGAAGTCTTAAAAATAATAAAGAATCCTGAGCAGCGGGCTCTTTTCCCATGGGCAGGCTTGCTGTGGCAGGCAGGCTCACCTGCTGGAGGTGGTCTCCTGGCTTAGAACGGGAGCACGCCTGTGGGAATCGCAGCCCTTCTCTACCTGAACTGGACGTAGATTTTTTGAAAATCCTCTTTGTGCGCTGCGTTTCCATCGATCCCTTTCATGCTCTCACTTGTTCCCTTCAGTTCCAAATAGCAGGCTGGTGTTGAGAATTCTGTCATCATGGAGCGTTTTCTTCTAAACGTGAGAAATTTCGGAACCATGGGTGTTCTCAGATAGCTTTAGCCTCTGATGATTTTCCTTCTTAGTGTGAAGGCAAGACTGATTTTCTCCTCAATTTTTACCCTCTAACCTCCTGCATATAGATGTATGGATTCTAATCGGGACCTTTCTTTGATTCAATGCCAGGTACACAGGCTCCGAGTCAGACGTGGCAAGTGGCCAAGGTGATCTGTCCTAGAGAATGTCATGGCGGACAGGCATTGGCCGTGGAGTGGTGATCCCTAGCTCTCGTTCTTCTCTGTCCAGTGACCTGGCATGTCATCTCACAGGGCCATATTTACCTGTTAACCGAGAGACTGAACTAGAACGTGGTTATGATCATTTTAATCTCACCTTTCTCTCCTATCTTATGGCAGTAAAGTGACATTTTAGCAGGATCAATTTATAAGCCATTCGAAGTCTATCCTTTCTTCCCTTAGCAGTTGTATTTGTGATTTTCTCAGCCCGGTTTTAAGTTATTCCGTTATAATTTTGAGTATTCTGTTTATGCTTCTCTCTGTGGTGAGCATACATCGAACGCTGTACATTTCCTTCAGGGTAACCTTTGTTTCCAACAGGAGAGAGCTGTCACTACCACATCCAGCCTTGATCTCTTTCACCTAAATTGGAATAAGCCAGACAAAGCTGGGGTTCATGGGACAGATGGGAGCATCTCAAGTTTAGGGTTGGGGAGTCGCAGTGAAAAAAAAAAAAGAACAAAAATGCAGACTTGGAATTTGAAAACAGATAAAGCAGCCCTCACTTGTGCTCTGCAAGGGATTCCTGTTGTCTTCCAAGCTATTGAACAAACTGAGTGGGAAAGCTGCTGAAAGACTGGAAATGTGGGGACTTAGTAAGAAGCATCATGGTGCTGTAACTGCGTTTTCTTAAGGAAACTTGGAGCTGAGGTGTCACCTCCCTGGGAGGGACTTTTCCACTGGCTTCTTGCAGTCTGGACATCACAGACGGCCCAAACTCCCCCCGTCTTGCATACATTCCCTTCTTCAAGCCTCGCTGTGTTATCACAGGTACCACTTGTACGACAGTATCGTGGGGGATGGACATTGCTTCATTCTGGGCACATTCAGGAATCGTAGATGTACCCTGCCTGGCTTCTGATCTCTCAAGCCAGCTTTTGGAGCCATTAATGACTTCCAAAAAGCTGACACCCAGTGCCACTCAACCAACCCTGCTTTTCTGCTGGTTTGTTTTTGTTATTCCTACCCCAACTCATCTTGCTTTTCAGCCATCAATGAGAATTTACTGAGTTTCTTAGACACTCACTCAGACCCTGTGGGAGAGTAGAAAGATATGTAAGAAACTGTGCCAGAATTTTAAGGGACTTAAAATCCATTTGAAAAGGCAAGACCTAAGCACATGAAAAGTTACCTAGCAATATCAGCTCATGAATGGATTAGACAGTTGATCAGAGAAAGAGAAATGTCTGTTTGGGAGTGGTCAGGGGAGGCTGCATTGAGGTGATGGACACGCGTGCCTGGAAAGCTTGATTCCTTCCCCTGCATTGTATTCTATACGTAATATTTGATACATATACAAGAAGCTATGTGGGTTACAAAGCATGATGATACAGTGAACACCTATGAACTCACCGCCCAACATAAGAACTAACATGACTTATATTGATATCCTACCTATATTCCTCTACCTTCTTCCTCATTCTGCCTCTGCCTTCCAACCCAGTTAGCCACTGTCTTAAATTTTACAGATTTTATTCCTTTCCTTTTTTCTCTGTTTTGAAAGCCTTTGATCTTTTCTTTTCTCCTCTCCTCTCTTCTCTTTCCTTTTCTTTTCTTTTCGTTTCATTTCGTTTCGTTTCGTTTCTTTTCGAGATGAAGTCTCGCTATGTTGTCTAGGCTGGTTTGGAACTCCTGAACTCAAATGATCCTCCCACCTTAACCTCCCAATAGCTGAGAATATAGGCGTGCACCACCGCACCTGGCTAGATCTCATGTTTTCTTTGGAAATCTCTTAATTGTGATACAGGATCTCTGAATGCTGAACACCTAGGGCACAAGTGATGGTTAATTTTGTGTGTCAACTTAGATGGGCCACAGTGCCCCTATGTGTGATCAGACATTCTTCTGGATGTTTCTGTGAAGGTATTTATGGATGAGACTAACATTTAAATTGGTAGACTTTGAGTAAAGCACATGGCCCTCCATAATATGGGTAGGCCTTACCCAGTCTGTTGAAAGCCTGAATGGAACCAAAGAGGGAATGCCACAGCAGACGGCCTTCAGACTTAGGCTGCACCACCGGCTCTTCCCTGGGTCTCCAGCCTGCTGGCACATCTTGCAGATTTTGGGCTTGTCTGCCTCCATAAGCAATAAGCCAGTTCCTTAAAATAAATATTTTTGTGTGTATGTGTTTATATATACGCACACCACCCGATTGGTTCAGTTTCTCTGGAGAACCCTGACTAATACAGCATATCACACCTCTCTGCATGCCACATAGATAGCACTGCAGAATTAATTTGCAGAGTATTCTCACATCAGGAGATCAGCAGTATATTAGTTGCATACCAGAAAGGCATTTGGATGATTCTGGCCTACACCATGGAAGAGAAACCTTGATTTTCTGTAAAAGAAAAGCCAGCTTTTTTTGGAGTACTCTTTTCTCCTTTTTAGTGTTCTGTCCCCTCCCAAAGCTCCATGGCTTTCTCTGGTCATTCAGAGACCCTTACTCCCTCCCCAGCACACATGCACACTCATGTCTGTGCTTTCCCATACCTTCTGTGTGGAGCCCTGGTTCTGCCTGTTACAAGGAAAGGCGTTTAGTTTCTCTGACCTCCTGTCTCCTCATGTGCCCCAGAGATGAGGGGAGATGTCAGTCTATATTTATTATGTGTCACCATGTACCAGATACTGATTTAAGTGCTTTGCCTGTTTATTCCATGGTATTTTCACAATAATCCCAGGTGGTAACTACTATCATTATGTTCATTTTGCAGTGAGAAAATGGCAAGAAAGTCATAGAAATGGGATTTGAGTCCTGGTAGTCCGACTTCAGAGCCCTTGCTTCTGATGCTTCTGAAACATATTATGAACTGGAAAGTGTTCTACACATATAAGCTACTGTTAGTATTACAATGCTAGTATTACAGTGTGCCTGTTGCCTTGGGGCCCTGTGCTCTGCTAGTTGATAGCTAGGGCATTTTTAGAACCGATGCAGGCTAATGAGGGTTGTTGATAGGAAAGTATTGCTCTTCCTAGAAAGCTCTGGTTCTTTGACAGAAGCCTTCTGGTGGCCACAGTTCCTGAGCCCCAAGAAGAAATCCTGTAGGGTGCCTCTAGGACATGATGGTTAGTGGATGTGTAGGGTCATGAGTCTCCTCTCTGGTCACGTCAAGAAAGCTGCCCCTTACTTTGTTTTTAAGCAGATCTGGAGGCTGCAGGATAGCCCACTAAGACTAAGAGGAGACTAGGCATCTGTATCTAAGCAGAGACTAGGCATCAGGTGAGGAAGCTTTAGCTTGGAGGGTCATAGGCCTCAGCTAGACTTGGTAAATATTTGGCACTTCCTCTCCCTCACAGGACCATAGCAAATGTTAAATAATCACAGCACTCCTTAGTTTGACCACCACTAATCGATTGAGTTGGGCAAATAGCATGGAAGGTCTTTGCCCATTCTTTGGGAGCTCTGGGTGTCCCCAGAGAATTGAGTCTGGCATTAAGTTTTGCCTCTCCTTTCTCATTTTCTTTTCCCAGCCATATTTCTCCAGGTTTTCAGCACAAACTCAGCCCATTATTTTTGTTTCTTCAGTGTTTTTAACTCCTTCCCTGCCTGTTGAGATGGAGTCTCACTCAGTTGTTTAGTAATGACAATACATTGAGAAGACCGTCACATAGCAAGAGTTCTACGAGTTTCTTTGCCTGTGAGGTTAGTTTTCTGCATTTCATTTGTGGAGGGAACAGAAGTTACCCATTTAAGTGTGGAAACTTTCTTTTTGGAACATATTCCTTCTTTTTTCTTCGTACATCGTGGTTCCTTCTCTCCTGCAGTCTCACATAGACACCAGTATATAGAGATAACTGTTTCTAATCCTGAAATTCCTTTTTTGAAGGAAAGAGAACATTGTGTGCCATTGTTTTTTGTGGGAGATCTAGGCTGCTCTTCTGTTTTCCAAACATTTATCCTTAAAGCATTTTCAGATGTCAGCTAAACAAGGGAACAGTGGCCCCTGGGTCCTGTTAGGGGCATACTCTTAATGACTGTAAAATGAATAAGGTATAGAGGAATATTCGTCTGAAGTCATGATTTGTACGTCATTTCCTTGCTTTCTTCAACATCATTATTTTTGAACCAGAAAGTATTTTGATCAACATTTTGGAGGAAGAATTGTATGGTATTTCCCAACCTTCCCCCCGTGGGTGGAATTGCATCACTGAATCACTTTTCTCTATTTTTTTCCACTTTCTGTCTCCTGTTTTGTCAAGGCTCCAGCAAACTCCAGCCTTTTTTCTGTGTTTTTTAGTCCTAAAATTCTAGCCTGGCATCTGCGATTGTGTTAGTTTCCCATCATTATTTTCTAGCCTAACAGGGAAGCCTCATGAAAACAAAGCGTTTTGTTTAATCCTCAGGTGGACGTTTGAACCCCGGTAAACACGCTCCCTTCACCCCCCCGTCTTACTTTTTAGCAATCTTGGAGATCAAAAAGATAATCATCTCATCCAGTGTAGACAAAGTGAAGTACATTCCTTTCATTTGCCTTTGCTGTAGTCCCTATTTCATCCATCTAATCCGTTTTAAGGGATAAAATTGCAATTACAAACATTTTGTGTGTGGTCAGATTTTTAGTATTTTAATCTGGTCTGAGACTTAAGATGAAACGGCAGTTCTAACAGAGGTCCTGTGTAGAAGAAAGGACCTGGGTGCCAGTCTCAGTCCAGTCCCTTCTTAGACATGTGACCTTGGAAAACCTCTCGGAGACCCATCATCTCGTTGAAGATGGGCATGGTAATGGGTTCTCCAGAGGAACAGAACCAATAGGAGATCCACATTGCTGTTGATATCAATAGATAGATAGGTGTATATGTAGGGATGGCAGGCCGGAGACCCTGGGAAGAGTTGATATTGCAGTCAGGAGGCTGAACTTCCTCTTCCATGGGGGACCCCATTATTTTTCTCTTAAGGCCTTCAACTGATTGGTTGAGGCCCACCCATGTTGTGGAGGGCAATCTGCTTCACTCAGAGTCTACTGACTTAAATGTCCATCTCATCTAAACAGCATCTTCACGGTGTTCAGGCAAATATCGGTGTCACGTCCTAGTCAAGTTGACACCTGAAATCAACCATTCCCCCTCTCTCAGGAGTTTGTGAGCATCAGGTGTGAATAGTCAGGAGGTGCAGGCATGCACGGAGGAGGCCACTGTTCTTCACGCTTGAGCCTTTCTCTCTCTGCCTCCTTTACTTCCTTCTCTCCCCTCACTGTTACCCTTTTCCTCCTACCTCTGACACCTGCCCTTCACCTCCCACCTGCTTCCTGAGATGGGAGCCACACGTGAAGTAAGAAGAAGGGGGAACGACCAGGTGGGTGATGAGTTCAAACTGGAAAGAGAACAGATCCTGATGGAGTTGGTCTAGCTCTTATGTGATCCTGGGCAACATGCCTCAGTGAGCCTCTGATCACTTTCTGTATGAGGATAATGATATTTATCCTCTAAAATGAGGATAATTATATTTATCTGATACAGTTCTTCTGCCCTAACACATACGTGTGCATTGCCTTTGCTTTCAGATGTTTGGTAATTACCCTTTTAGATTTAAATCGTTACTCAAATTGAACTCTCCTTCAGCCTTTGTATGTGTAGACTTTCCGTTAAGATTAGATTACTTGTTTTACTGTGATTGTAAACCATTGTTTCCATGAAGTCTCATAGCGAATGTTCTTTTGCTATTCCTCTTTTGTTATTAGTTAGTCTCTTGCTATTTCTCAAACATGTCAAGCACACTTCTCCCTCAGAGCCTTTGCATCTGCTGTTTCCTCTACATGGAGCTCAGATGACTGCATGGCTTTTTCCTAAACTTCTTTGAGGTATCTGTTCAAATGTCATGGCTTTTTCCTAAACTTCTTTGAGGTATCTGTTCAAATGTCTTCCACTCAGAGGGGCTTTCCCCGATCACCTTATAGAAAATAAATAAAATAATATAATATATGCTCTCACGTTCTGTTGCACTTGCCTTACTTTATTTTTCTTCGTAGTCTTTATCTGGAATTTATATTTATTTCTGTCTACATCCTCCCACTAATACAGTGGTTCTCAACCTTGGATGTTCATTAGAATCACCCTGGGAGTTTAAAAAAATCCTCTCCTGTGTTCTAGAACAATTAAATTCAGTAATGTGAGAGAAGAGACTTGGCATTGGTATTTTATAAAACTCCCAGGAGATTCCTATGTGCAACCAAGGTTGAGAACCAGTGTTCTAGTCTAGAACTTTACTTCCGAGAGGATGTGGACTGGTGGCATCAGCATCACCTTTATTTGAAAGCTGAGTCCAATTCTTCTCTTTGGCAAGACCCACAGATGATGAATATGACATTAGAGCTTGAGAAGCCCTGCACTAGAATACAGGGGCGTCATTTTGCTTGCTGCTGTATCCCTAGTGTCAGAACAGTACTTAGCACGTGATAAGCACTCACTAAATATTTATCAAGTGAATTAACATTGGAGATGAGAGGAAGAAGGAGGGAATGATGGAAAGAGGATAAAGAGAGGCAAGGGAAGACAGAAAGAAAACAGATTTGGCCTCCCCACATTTCCTGGGCACAGGTATAACTGCTGTCCCTTGCTCTTTGCTCCCAATCAAAACTCAACCAGCCTCATGTCCAACAGCTCATGGGCTTGCCTCCAGTTCTCTGTACTTTCCAAAGTGATAGCTGACTAATCAAAGATACTGTGATAATGAATTGCCTAACTGCGCAGCCTGGCTTCTTCTCTTCTAGCATGTATTTGATTAGGGGCCTGCTGAAACCAATTAAGTAAATAATTCAGTATGACTTTATGAACTACCTACTACATGCATGGCTTAACACAGGCAGGATCAAGAGGCTGAGAACCAATGATGGAAAAGGCACAAATTATAGGCTTATAGTCCAGCTATAGAGACAGACTTTTAGGTAAGTAATCATACCTTGAGGCGGAAAAAAAAAAAAAAAAAAAGGTCAGTGATGTAAGACACTTACAGACACGTGGACAGGTGGTGTGGAAGGTCTAGAGTAAGTGACTATTTCAGATTGAGGGGTCGGAGTAGACTACTGGTGAGGAGGGCAGGGGCATGTGAGTTGAGTATGTGAGTGGCTGGAACACAAGGTAGGGAGGCATGCTTGTGAGCTTTGACGATCACAAAGATGGCTAGAAGGCAGCTAAAGGGTTGGAGTATGGTCAGTTCTGTGTTTTGAAGAGATGACTGACAGTCATGGAAGGTGGATTGGAGAAGGAAGACCATGGACCCATCACACCCAGTTTGGAGATGATTAAAGATAATACTCACGTTACATGACAAAGCCGTGGCAGGGGCGGTAGGATGTAAAATGTGGAGATAGTTTTGAGATTTTTCAAATGTCGAAGACCATGTCTTTTTTTTTTTTTTTTTTGAGACAGGGTCTTGCTTTGTCGCCTAGGCTGGAGTACAGTGGCATGATCTCGGCTCACTGAAAGCTCCGCCTCCCAGGTTCACGCCATTCTCCTGCCTCAGCCTCCCAAGTAGCTGGGACTACAGGCGCCCGCCACCACGCCCGGCTAATTTTTTGTATTTTTAGTAGAGACGGGGTGTCACCGTGTTAGCCAGGATGGTCTCAATCTCCTGACTTCGTGATCGGCCCGCCTCAGCCTCCCAAAGTGCTGGGATTACAGGTGTGAGCCACCACACCCAGCCGACCATGTCTTTTTTATTTAACCCAAATGAGCAGGAATTCTTGGGGTGACATCAAATTCGATAGTTTTATGAGCATATACACTGAATACGATATTATGGAAATACAGGCTATTTCTCTTTCACTGGCCTTTAGATAGACTGGATTAGTGGAGAGTTGAGCATTCTTCTTTTCTTAGAGCCTTGAGTGGAGATGGATCCTACTGATTATTTATTTTGACTACTTTATTTTGAAGATGAAGAGAAGGAGGCCAAGATACGAAATGATTATCAGAACCAGGAATGGAGCTTGAGGTCACCATTAGTAAATAAATACTGAGTGCCAGGTGGTTTAAATACTCATTATCACCTTCAATCCTCACAACCATCCTATGAAATCGGGATGCTATATTTATTTTAGGGATGAGAAAAACCAAAACTCAAGGAGGTAACTCACCCACGGTTGTGCAACTAATAAGTGGTAGAGCTGGGATCCAAACCCAGGTGTGTCCCAGCCACGCTGTGCCATGTACTCCTCTGCTTTCCTAATGAGTGCTCCTTGATGCTCCTGATGAAGAGTCGAACTTATAGAGGTCATGCATGGTTTTCCTTGTTTCTGGACGCAGTTTTGTTTTCGTTGATAATCATGAATTGAGGATTTAGGACAGCCGATTTCTCTCTATTACTTTGGTCACAACTTCACAATGTGACCTTTGGAAGTAAGGGCTTTGAGTTCCTTAAAATAGCTAAATTGAGGGGATAAAGGAAAACTGACTCAAATCAGAGAATTTCCATCAGGTTTCTGTAGGTTTCTTATAATAGTATTTAGCAATTCTTTTTTTCACATAAATAGGAGAGCCAAGAGAAGAATAGTGTCTTTGACCTGATGGTGTTAAGCCTGCAATCTGGGTAAAAGGGAATTTGCTGAATGCTCTGGATCTGATACCGAAAAGTTGAAGAAAGCCACATCTTGCTTATTACCCTTGTGTTTAAGACCATTCAGGGCCGGGCGCGGTGGCTCACGCCTGTAATCCCAGCACTTTGGGAGGCCGAGGTGGGCGGATCACGAGGGCAGGAGATTGAGACCATCCTGGCTAACAAGGTGAAACCACGTCTCTACTAAAAATACAAAAAATTAGCTGGATGTGGTGACAGGCACCTGTAGTCCCAGCTATTTGGGAGGCTGAGGCAGGAGAATGGCATGAACCTGGGAGACGGAGGTTGCAGCAAGCTGAGATCGTGCCACTGCACTCCAGCCTGGGCGACAGAGCGAGACTCTGTCTCAAAAAAAAGAACCGTTCAGAACCAAATATGTGAAGATCAGGTCTGTGATCTGGTGAATTGGGAGTGATTTATGCCACCCAAGTGACTTGACCTGAACCAGTGGGGTCCATCATCCTGCTTCAGTTTCTGCACTGGCATTCATGTTAGTATTTGGTGGAAGTTGGTTCACTTTTGGCTGAAGTTGGTGGATGTGGGCAGAGCAGGACTAGTTCCTTTCTTCTGCCTTCTTTGCTAGTAATGCTCCAAGGATGCTTTTGAAGACTCATTATTCAGAGCTGCAGCTGGACTGCCTTAGACATCTGCATTTCTCTATCTCTGAAATAAGGGACTCAAACAAGAGCATCACTCTTTTCCTTTCCAGCTCTAAAATTATATGATTTTTCTTTTACATGGTAAGTGAAATAGTCATCTGAACTGCTGTGGTAGGTTGAGCTTATTGCATCCCAGATCTGTGTGGTTCAACTCTATGTTCATGCTGCCCAGTGCCAAGAGCACTTTGTGGCCTTCAGACAGTTGTACACGGTCTATAAACTGCTCAGCCACTTCTCCCAGTCTTCTAAGCAGGCAAAGACTCTTTATCTCTTAGATCTAAAATCATTAGGTAGATTTTGATTCCAAGGGTCAAAGCACAGCATGGTAAATGGCAAGCTCTCATCCAAGCACGTATTTCAGCAGGTGATGCTGAGGTGCTTTGGGCGTTCGGTGGACACAGATAGATGCTTCCCCTGAGCCTCAGGGAAAGCTTTATTTTGCCCACGTTGTATTCCTTCCTGCATCGTATATGTTAATGTTGTTCTGCCACTCCAAATACAGCAGCGTCTGCTCAGTTCCATTTTCTTCCTTTTGCAAAGAGCAGGCAACCGACTCTGCCTTCCTGAGAGTAGACAAACCTGGAGCCAAGGGTGCCACATTTTCAGCTTCAATGGCAATTGCTACAGCTCCTTTATTTCATCACCTATTAGGATGCACAGGCGGCGCTAAGTGACACATTGCCCATAAAACATATCTGTTTCCTGCTGATTTCATGGTTCTGGAGGACAGGCTGTGCACAGGGATTCAGACAGACTGTAGTAACAAGCAGGGGTGCTGTGGAATATTCATTTATCCTAAATAAATAAATATCTTTTCGGCAACTGCTTTTCCCCATAGTGTAATACGGTAATGCTGTGGGGCACGTGTACATGTGTGTGCTTAAGGAACATCTGTCCATCTCTAGCTGTCATGTCTGAGAACATTAATAAAAGGCTCGACCTCATGTGCCAGCAAGTGATCACAAGACAGTTACTGAAGCACTCAAAAAAGCAATGTCTTTGACATCTGACTCATTTTGAAAACACTTGAGAATGCTTTCCCAAGGCCATTTCTTAGAAAATACACCGTGGGACATTTTTCCTGTAGTTTATTGTTGATGATCATCGAGAACTTTGTACCCAGAGAGACTCTACACTGTGAGTGTCCCCTGATATTCCCTCCCGCTCGGCCTGATCAGTGGTATCTGACCTCCAGCTACTCGCTGCAGCCATACGTTCTCTAGCTGAGTGGGCCTGGACTTTCAACAGAGAATTAACAGCCTGGAAGTGGAGTTCTCAATCTCAGCAACCCCTTACCTCATGCAAATTTCTTGGCTGAAAAGAACAAACAAATAGAATGCCACCTTTTAAAACAACCTTCTATGAAACATGGGGGAAAGTCAGATTTTGTATAAATCAGAGAGAGAGAGAGAAATAAGGCCCATAATAAAAACTTGAAATAGATTTGGGAAGTTTTTGAAACTTCCAAAAACTAGTGGTCCAAAGTGGGCAATATTTTTTATGTGCATTGAGAGGCCCTTCCTGGTTCCTTGATCCAAGCTGGTGTCTTGCCCTATTCCGGGAACCCTGAGCTCCCCTGTGCTGAGCAGCCCCCACACCTCAGCCCGAAACCTTGCCCCTTGCCTGACCACGCCCCATTTCTTTTGGCACAGCTTCCCAGACTTACAAGATGTCTTGAAGTGACTGAATGGAGTTAGTGTTCGGCAGGACTGGCTATGTAACTGGTGGGACTTGGTGCAGAATGTAGATGTGGGGCTCCTTGTTCAAAAATTATGAAGAATTTCAAGATAGCCACAGAGCATTAAAACAAATCCAGGTTGGCTAGGTGTGGTGGCACACTCCTGAATCCCAGCACTTTGGGAGGCCGAGGCAGGCAGATTGCTTGAGCTCAGAGGTTTGAGACCAGCCTGGGCAACATGATGAAACGCCATCTCTACTTAAAAAAAAAAAAAAAAAAAAAAAAAAATTAGCTGGGCATGGTGGTGTGCACCTGTAGTCCCGGCTACTTGGGAGGCTGAGGTGGGAGGCTTGCTCAAGCCTGGGAGGCAGCCTGGGCAACAGAGGAAGACCGTGTCTTAAAAAAATTCTCAGACAAGCACACGACCTCTGTATGACTGCACAGGTTACAGGTCGCACGCTCACAAAGCCAGCCCAGTGCTCCATACTGTATTTTAGAATAAGCAGGAATCAGTTGAGGGCTGCCAGACTTGCACACCAATCACTGTGGGAGCTGATGGCAGATCCCTGATCTGTGATTCCGAAAGAGTCATTCAGACAGGCATTGCCCAGTGTCTGGGTTCTCTCTCTTCTGAAGTTGTTGAGGCTGTGCAGAAGGTATGTGTTTCGTGTTTCATCCAGTCTGTCAGGGTAATCAGTGTGATTTCTCTGGCATCTCCACGACTGGAAGCAGACCAGATGTAATCAAAGCTGTTGAAGCTGCCCAGGGGCTGGCTAAGCTGCCACCCTGTTAGTGAGGCCACTGGGGAGAGGGAAACTGAAGCCTGCACCACGGGGAGCTGTATACTGGAGTCTGGAATCCATTTGCTCCACGCAGGAGGCCTGCATCTCAAGTCAGGAGGCAGTGCCTGGAAATCTAGCATCATATCGATACTCTTTGGTGAAGGAAATGTGGTCCTTGCCCCACGTTATCTCACAGTCTCTTTGGGCAATGTCATGCATATTAAAAATACCGACAAAAGCAGAGCCACGAAAGATCCTGATCTTTTAGGTCTGTCATGCGATAGAGACAGTAAGTGCTCTGTATAGACATCAGGAGATTTTCTTCCCTGAAGGACAAGCTCCTCTAGCATTTTCCTGCACTGAGATGCAGTCACGCTAGCCTGTCTTCCACTCACCAGGGATGGCAAGGAAGGACCAGCTGACAAGTAATAAAGCAAACTAGTTTGTAATTTTACAGGGCTCTGAATAAAGATGCATTTATCTCTGGCCAACACCAAGAGGCCTCGATGTCTCTCACAGGGAGAAACTTGGTGGGCTGTGGCGTCTTTGGGGTTGCTAGGGCAGAGTCAGGCTTGAGTCTGAGAAAGGCAAGTCCATGCATTAAAATCCAGCAGGGGGGTGGGTCTGGGTCAAGGGACAAGAGAGAAGCGGGAATGGAAGGCAGGGATGAGGACTGTTAACAGAGCCTCTGCCTCCTTCCTTCCCCTTCCCTCACACTGGCTCTTTCAGCCACTTCCCTCACTGAGATAGGAAGCGGTCCTGTGGTGACGCCAAGGGCACAGGCTTCTGCTGTCTGGGCTCCGGCACAGTCGTTGGCTCTGAGTCATCCGGGAAGGAAAGGCATCTCTTACCGCCCCCTCTCCCACCGTGGCCTCAGGCTCCCACCATGCAGGAAATGCCTGGTCTCCCACGAATCAGAAGCTATAAACAGGACTGGTGGCAGTTCATACGGATTTGGCAAAGGACGAGAAGCTGCGGGTTACTGGTATCAGTGATTATAGAAGGGGAAAGAGTTGATATCTGAAGATATGAGAAGGGGCTTCTGAGGATGGCGTTAGCATGTTCAGGCACAGCCTTAATCTTTAAGAGTCACAAAGAGCCATCAGCACAGTCATCTCCGTAATAAGCCTAGAGAGCGCTGTCAAAGACAGTTCCGGATGGAAGTGAGAAACCATTGAGGCTGAGTTGTATAGTTAAACAGCATTGTTTTTTGGGAGAGGCAAAGGCAACTGTGTGTTCAGCTCTTAGTTTTGACACTAATGAACTCAGATTTAAGTTCCCTGAGCCTCAGTTTCCCTGTCTGTAAAATCAGGATAAAAATTTCTTGCTCAAAGCCAATAAAAACAAGCAATGGTGTAAAGGACTCCCTATTCATAAATGGTGCTGGGATAGCTGGCTAGCCATATGCAGAAGAATGAAACAACCCTTACCTTTCACCATATACAAAAATGAACTCAAGATGGGTTAAGTCGAAATCTAAGACCTCAAACCATAAAAATCCTAGGAGAAAACATTGGAAATACCCCTCTTGACACTAGCCTTGGCAAAGAATTTTTGGCTAAGTCCCCAAAAGCAATTGCAACAAAAACAAAAATTGACAAGTGGGAACTAATTAAACTAAAGAGCTTCTGCACAGCAAAAGAATTAACAAAGTAAACAGCAACCTACAGAATGGGAGGAAATATTTGCAAACTATGCATCCAACAAAGGTCTAATATCCAAATCTATAAGGAACTTAAATCAACAGGCAAAAAAAATCACTCCATTAAAAAATGGGCAAAGGGCATGAACAGACACCTCTTAAAAGAAGACATGCAAGCAGCCCACAAACGTGAAAAAATGCTTATCTTCACTAATCATCAGAGAAATGCAAATCAAAGCCTCAACGAGATACTGTCTCACCAGTCAGAACGGCTATTACCAAAAGTCAAAAAATAACAGATGCTGGTGAGGTTTGGAGAAAAGGGAATACTTATACACCGGTGGGGGAAATGTAACTTAGTTTGGTCATTGTAGAAAGCAGTTTGGAGATTTCTCAACTTAAAACAGAGCTACCATTCAGCCCAGAAATCTCATTACTGGGTATATATCCAAAGGAAAATAGATCATTATACCAAAAAGACATATACACTTGTATGTTTACTGCCATGCTATTCACAGTATCAAAGACATGGAATCAACCTAGGTGCCCATCAACAGTGGATTTGGTTTTTTTTTTTAATGTGGTACATACACACCATGGAATACTATGCAGCCATAAAAAGGAATGAAATCATGTCCTTTACAGCAACATGGATAACCATGTTGGAAGAGCTGGAGACCATAATCCTAAGTGAATGAATGCAGTAACAGAGAACCAAATACTGCATGTTCTCACTTATAAGTGGGAGCTACACATCGAGCACTCATGAACATAAACATGGGAACAACAGACACTGTGGACTACTAGAGGGAGGAGGGGGAGGGAGGTAATGAGTCAGAAACTACCTCTTGGGTACTGTGCTCACTACCCGGATGCAAGATACCCATGAAACAAACCTGCACACGTAAACCCTCTGTCTAAAATAAAAGTTGGAAAAGGAAAAAATATTTCCTAAATTGTTCTAGAATTAAGCAAGATAATATTTATAAGATATCCAGCAGAGGGTCTGGCACCCTAGCATATAATAGATGCCTAATGAACATCAGTTTCCTTATTTTTCTTATGAGAGTAAAATATTAAGATGTACATATTCTGTTAGGTCATAGAAAGTTTGAATGGTGGGAAAAGTCAGCTCTTAAAATGCTGTGGGAGGCCGGGCGCGGTGGCTCAAGCCTGTAATCCTAGCACTTTGGGAGGCCGAGACGGGCGGATCACGAGGTCAGGAGATCGAGACCATCCTGGCTAACACGGTGAAACCCCGTCTCTACTAAAAATACAAGAAAATTAGCCGGGCGAGGTGGCAGGCGCCTGTAGTCCCAGCTACTCGGGAGGCTGAGGCAGGAGAATGGCGTGAACCCGGGGGGGCGGAGCTTGCAGTGAGCCGAGATCGCGCCACTGCACTCTAGCCTGGGGCACAGAGCAAGACTCCGTCTCAAAAAAAAAAAAAAATGCTGTGGGATCACTTTTGCAGCCTTTTCACCTGTGATCAAAGTTGTCCATCACCTTGGCATTTTTGAGAGCTGTAATTTAAGGAAGTATGTATCATAGGTTACCTCTGTGGAAAATCTAGAATTTGAATATTATGCCCCTGTTGACTTGTACAGTGGGCTGTCACTATGAAGTTAGGCTGACTTGACTGTATCGGATAATTAGAGGCTGGGAGACCATGGAAAATTGAAGCCATAGATAATCCCAGTGTCTCGTTTTAGCCAATAATAATTCTTCTCCCACCAAGTCTTTATCAGAACTGCTAACAAGGAGAAAAGGCGACTGGTTTGAGTTTCCTCACCTTTTATTCTCCCCTGAGTACCCTCAGTACAGGTGCTAATGAACAGTGAAATGGCCAAAAGGTGAGCAGCTCCAGGGAGGAGAAGCAGGAGGCTCAGAAAATCCACAAACTATGTAATCACTTTGAGTAATTGAATTAACTCCAGTAAAATGTAGAGATACATTCACCTGCTAGGCTTTGTTGGAAGCTACATTAACACACTGGAAGCAAAACTTTCTTTTAAGTTTCATTTTTAATCTAATGGTGGATATTTGGGGACACTGCAGCCTATTAAATCTGCTAACCGATGTTCAGATGTTATGAAGGAGTTAAACCGTTCTAAGAATATTCAAGGTCCGTTATTCTCTCCTAGTCTTTCTACGTCAAAGAGTAAAGTCAGAAAAGCCAAATTGATTTCTCTGAAAATGAAGACAATTGAAGTTACTCTCCCAAGCTCCAACTGTAGGCCAGGCCCTAAACTGAGAGAAATGGACAACCCAAATATTTTGACCTTTGCACATTGTCAGATGAGGCCGGATCTGGGGAGGAGGCGGTGTTTTCTTATCTGCCTTAACGTGTAGGCACCATGTGGAGAAGCACTGTAATGTAATTAACGCAGTGGTGCTCAAATTCTGGTATTCCTCAGAATCACCTCAAGGGCTTTTAGAAACAGTTGCTGGGCGCTTCTCTCTGATTTGGTAGGACTGGGGTGGGACAAAGAATTTGCAAATCTGAGAAGTTCCCTGTTCCAGGGACCACACTTTAATAACCACCAGTGAAACCAGTGAGAAGCTGAGCTCCGAAGTCAGACTACCTGGGCTTGGATCTCAGATCTCTCACTTGGTAGTTGTGTGACTGGGTAGTTGATAGTTTACAGAATCTCTTTGTATCCCTGTTTTCTCATTTGTAAAATGGGAATCCTAGTATCTCATACGATTGTGAGTATTAAATGAATTAATATGTGATAAGCCTTTAAAATATTGCCTGCTGTATGGCAAGTGTGCATTGTAGGTTGGTATGACACAATTATAGACTCTCTGTAACAATGAATATTTTATTCATATTTTTTGAGCACTTACTATAGGCCAGAGATTGACTCAGTACTTTGCAAGGATTATCACATTTAATACTCACAACTCACTCTCCCTCCTTTCCCGTGTCCTGGCATGCCTTGTTTCTTCCACTTTCTCTCAATTATTCCTTCTCTCTCTTCCATTCTTTCTTGCTCTTCAAAAGCCGTATTGAGACAAAATTCATAAATTCTAAATGAAAAAGAAAATGTACATTGGTTATAAAGTATGACCTTTATGAGTTTTTTCAGGACTGTTCACCTGTTCTTTGCTTTTTATTCCAGCGTGATACCCGGCACGTAGTAGGAGTTTGGTGAACATTAATTACTTGAATCTGGTTATTCTTACAAATCAAACAGGGTTTATCTGTCAGGGTTCCCTTCTCCTCCTTTGTCCTATCCTGGCCTCTCCTTGACCAACACATTGGTAAATTTGGCCTCTGCTCTTTCTTTTCCCCAACTGCAGACGCCCGCACATCAAGATAAGGTGGCATCACCAACCATTGATAAAGCTTTTAGTTCACCTAGCTTGTACCTGGACCACCCATCAAAATCTTTAGAACAAGTATTCCTTGGGACAAGGCCAGGTGTCATTGAGAGTCTCCAGGAAGAGCATAGGAGCCCTGGTCTGGAAGGGTGGGACCTACACTCCCGAGGGTGCCCAGACGAAGACACTCTCTGACCCAGTGCAGTGGCGGCATACTCCCTCCGCAGCCCCTGACCTAAGGGTGCTGTGTGTCAGCTCTCCTAAGTCTTGGTCTCATTAGGGAAGTTGGTTGTCAAGTACTGCCCAGTTACAGTTGGTTTAAACTCTCAACTAAAGGATTGTAAGCAGGTCAGCTGCCTGAGTCTCTGGTTACTCTTGCAGCTCAGGTTTCCTCTTGACAGGTCCTGATAGGGGCTACTTTTGCACCATTGATGTGGCCAGGGCTTACAGCAAGGTTTAAGGTTTCCATGCCCAGCCTTCTTGGCAGGCAGCTCCCAGAGAATGGAGTATGTAAGGTTTGGGAGGAAGCTGCAAGGCATGTTTGTGGATCTTGAGTATTTTGAGCCAATCTTGTGGAGTGGGTCTGTGCCCATCAGCACCAGGAGACTTTGTACTTAGGGGAGAATGTGTAAGCGATGTGATTTTCCAGGGTCTGTTTCCTCATTGTTTCTCTTTGCTTGCCCTGTGGCTGAGGATTAAATGAACATTGAGAGTCTACTCTGTGCCAGTTACTCTGCTAGATACTAGCAGAGATGGAGGGTAGGATACAAAGACAAGTAAGGCCTAGTCTTTAGGAAGCCTGTATTTCTGCTCTGTGTATCAGAAGAGGGTTGAGTTGGTGACAAGAATAAACAGTTGAGGGGAGTGGGGGACTGAAAAATAATAAACCTTAGAGAAGGTTTATTGTGAACTTGGAAAAATTGTTTAAACAGTTCCTTAAGATATTTGTAGTAGATATGTCTCTAGATATGAGGCTTGTCTGGCTGTGAGGTCCATGCACGAGACTCTTGTAGGTTTCTCAAATCTATGTGGACTAGGTGCTCTGTATTGACGTGAAATTGTAAGGCAGACCCTAACTATATCACAACGGAGTTTCGCTTGTGGCTACTCCAGTGTCCATACACATAGGTCTCATCCTCCTGCCCTGGGGTTCTTCAAATTTGCATTTGGGAAGTCTAGTTTTATGACTGTTTATTTAATCGTGAACTTACGGCCACCCCACTTCCCTGCCCATTTCCCCATCAGCTTCACCTTGGGTCATGGTACATCTTTTCTCCAGAACGTGTTCCCTGCCAGGAATCTGCAGGGAGCTCTTAAGACTTATCTTTCTTTTTAGCTTTTTTTTTTTTTTTCTTTTCCACTCAATTTCTAGTCTAGTGCTAAGTACTTATATGTCATGCTGTGAATATGTGTGTGAATGAATTGGTCAGAATTCCAAATTTTAGTTGTAAGAAAATTCTTTTGTGCAGCGTGCATGGCTCAAAATGAGAGAAAAGATGCTGATGAGGACTTGGCAGCCCCGGGCTTTTCCTTGGGATGCTTTAATAAATTTTGCCGTATTTTGTAACAGACCAGGTTGGAGTTCCCTTTTTACCTGCTGTTTCAACAAAGTGAAGTGCATTGAAGGTCCATCTCAAAGGCCATCTATATTTTAAAATTTTCCGAATCCTATTCTGAGGCTGAATTATGGCTTCTTCCTTTCCCGCAGGATTTACATATACACTCATCTGTATGATTTCAAGTGTTGCTGCTGTAGTTTGGATGTCTCTCTCCCCAGACCTCATGTTGAGATTTGATCCCCAGTGTTGGAGGTGGGGCCTAATGCAAGGTGTGTGGGTCATGGAGGCGGATCCCTCTTGAGTAGATTCCTGTCCTCCCTGCGGTGGGGTGAGTTCTTGCTCTGTTAGTTCTCACAGGAGCAGATTGCTAAAAAGAGCCTGGTTGCTGTCCCCGCCTTTCTCTTGCTTCCTCTCTTGCCACGTGATCTCTGCACATGCCGGCTCCACTTACCTTCCGCCATGAGTGGAAGCAGCCTGAGGTCCTCACCAGAAGCAGATGGTAGGGCCACGCTTCCTGTAGAGCCTGTAGAACTGTAAGCCAAATGAACCTCTTTTCTTTATAAATTACCCAGTCTCAGATATTCCTTCCTAGTAGCACAACATGACTAAGACATTTAACTTCCCATCTGACTCCCTCCAGTTGCTTCAAGGGTAGGCAAGAATTGTATCTTAGCTATTTCTACATCCAGCTGTGTATCCACAGTGCCTCTTATATTTGGCATATGGTTACATACTAAAGAAATGTTTATGTACTCTAGAAATGTACTCAAGAAATGACCAAATGAATGGATAAGTTGGCTCGTGAGAATTCTTAAGGGCATTTGAAATGGCAAGGGGTATGTTTGGAAGAAGGAGTGTGAGGAGCTGAAGGAAAAGAGGGGAGACCAGCTGTGTTCAGAACCCACAGTCGTTTACTCAGGAAACAGTACCAGATATCCTTGGATGTGGGGAAGTGATCCATTCTTTGAGTAGCCTAGGCCACAGGTAATTTTGTGTACCTGCTATGTACTTAGCTCATACAGTAAATAGTAAAAATGAAAATGGCATGATTCCTTCATAATCTAGGTGGGGAGACACTATAAATACACAAATAATTTAAAAGTGCAGGGCTAAGCACAGTAGCTCACACCTGTAATCCCAGCACTTTGGGAGGGCAAGGCAGGAGGATCGCTTGCACCCAGGAGTTCAAGACCAGCCTGGGCAACATAGTGAAACCTCATCTATAAAAAAACAATTAGCCAGTTGTAGGGCATGCCTAGAGTCCCAGCTTCTTGGGAGGCTGAGGTAGGAGGATTGCTCGAGCCCAGGAGTTCAAGGCTGCAGTGAGCGTGATCACACCACTGCACTCCAGCCTGGGTGACAGAGCCAGACCCTGTCTTAAAAGAAAAGTACAGATTATTTCAGGATTAAGCATATGAGTACTTAGGCTAGAGAGAGGCAGAGAAATGACTCCTGTGTTCCAGACGCTGTATGACACTGGAGTGGGAGCCATCGACACACACATACAACTTCACTTCATCTGCAGAGTCTTTCAAGATAAGTGTCTTTATCTCCAGTTTACAGGTGAGGAAACCAAGGTTTGGGACCAGGTCACTTGTGCAAATCACACGGCTGGGAAATATCATTGCCAGGATATGAATCTGAGTCTGCAGCAGTTCAGTGAAAGGGCACGCACAGTGCCTTCTGTGTCAGGGAAGGGACGTTGTCTGGACTGTGGGGGTAGGTGACCTGCGGCTGGAACACCAGCATGCAGAGGACTTGCCTTTTAGCTCTGAGGAGGTCGCCTGCCCTTGCATATCTGTAAACAGCCACCCTGGATTGAGAGCCGTTGAATGGGGAGTTTGTCTGACTCCCGGAAGAGAGCACAGTACAGGAGAAACCTTATATAACGCAGACATGCCCGGCATCCCGCAGGCGGGTGCAAGCCAAGCGCACACCTCACAGACCCAGCTTTTGTTGTGTAGGCGCTGTGGTGTAAAAACCATCCTTTAGGGCCCTCTCCCTCGTGGTGGCAGCGTGCCTGGGAGCTTTCTGTTCTATTTGTGGTATCTGTTCCCTTTGATCATTGTGCATTGCTTTGTTCCTCATCTCCCTCTTCGGTGTCACCTGTGAAGTCACTGGAGAGCCATAATCATCTTAAAGAAAGACTCAGAGGAGAAGAAATAAGACCTAAGAAAACAGACCCCTGAGGCTCCTTGGAGCTGGTTTTCTAGCTAAGAGGCTTGATTAAAAGTGTGAGGGGAATGGATCTGTGATGTCCATGGTCATGAGAAGTGAAGACGGCATTACAGCACATGTCTGTATAGGCTGCATCACAGGCGGGGAAGAGGCCTAAGGGCTTGGTGGCCCACAGGTGTGAGCCCCTCCAGTGGCTCCATGGCAGGAGGCCCTATGGGGCTTTGTTGCCCAGGATGGAGTGCAGTGGTGCCATATCGGCTCACGGCACCCTCCACCTCCTGGGTTCAAGCAGTTCTCCCGCCTCAGCCTCCCAAGTAGCTGGGATTTCAGACACGCGCCACCACACCCGGCTAAACTTTAAAATTTAGTAGAGACGGGGTTTCACCATGTTGGCCAGGCTATTCTCAAACTCCTGACCTCAATTGATCTGCCCGCCTTGGCCTCCCAAAGTGCCGGGATTATAGGCATGAGCCACCGCTCCCCGGCCTCCCCTTCTTATAACACTTGCGATCTGTGCTTCAGTTCGTGGGCCTTGTGTAAAGGCTCCTGTCACCTGTCTACTCCTTCTTCAACCTGGCTGTTTATTCAGCCCAGAGGAGTAAATTACGGGTGGATTATGCAGTGACAAGCACTTTGATACCTCCTGTGAGAACAGTCTACACCAGGGGTCCGCAACCCCCAGACCACAGACCAGTACTGTCCGTGGCCTGTTAGGAACTGGGTAGCACAGCAGGAGGTGAGTGGCGGGCAAGTGAGCGTTACCACCTGAGCTCCGCCTCCTGTCAGATCAGCGGCAGCATTAGATTCTCATAAGAGCACGAACCCTGTTATGAACTGCACATGTGAGGGATCTAGGTTCTGTGCTCCTTATGAGAATCTGACGATAAATGTCATGTGCTTGAATCATCCTGAAACTATCCCTCTGCCTCCAGTCCGTGGAAAAAATGGTCTTCCACCAAACCAGTCCCTGGTGCCAAAAAGGTTGGGGATTGCTTGTCTATGGCTTAAAAAAATTAGGTCCATTTACTTTGCAGTCATAGAGGACGCAGGACTGGCCTTGAGGAAATCTACCTAGAAATCTCCTTCAAGTTAAGATTTATGACATTAGCTTCACTGTTGAATTGGATCATAGATATCTATAATTAAAGGAAACCATTTACACTTTATTGTTCATTAAATGTTTAAACCACCTGAAAAGATTAAAAAAAAAATGAGCCTTTTTACATAGTTACAGTTACCTGTATCTGACTTCAAGTCTTTAGCCGTATACCCACATGGTTCCATAGTTATCAATGTTTATTTACAGTTTAATATTCTTTAGCATTATTTAATATCAAAATAATATATACTAATATATACTATGGTAGGTTGGGCTTTACAGCTTACAGAACACTTTGACATACATTCTCTGTTATTTTTGATGGCTCTGTGACATATCGAACTGAAGCAACAGTTTAAGGCTATTTTTAAATTGGGCTGTGCTCAAGTGTGAGAAAGTGTGACAATCAACATGAACTAGGTTTAGCCTTATCACCGTTTCCTGCTCAGGCAGGTAAGATCTGCTAAAGGAGGGAACCGTTGCCAACTGGCCAGGTGTGCCAGTTCATGGCCTACAAGGGGCAGCTTTCGGTTGAACTTTGCCCATGTTTTCAGGATTTTATCTCAACTCCTGAGTAGTCTCCTCTGGGTGGAAGCACTCGAATTGAAGCCTGTTCAAAGGCTTTGTGCCTTTAACTGAAGAATTTTTTGGAAGGCCCTTAGAGCTGCCAGGCAGCCATCTGGGATCAGGTGAGGGGACTGGGCTGCTGTGTGGTAGATTTGAGTTCATGTCTCATAAATGGACTCTCCCGGAATCTGAGAGGGTTGCTCCCTAGGTCAACTACTTTATGATTAATGGAAAGGAGATGTGACAGGAATAGCCAGTTTCCCTGTCCTGTTTGGTATGACTGCTGGCAATTTGATGATTCCTTCCTTAACCTTGAAGCAATCTCAGTTTGACTGACTCATACTATGGGGAAGATAGTGACCTTTGAACTCTTGATTCAATACAGTCTCTTGACCTTGGTTAGATGCTATCTTGACCTCTGGATAAAACTGTACCCTGCATTACTATTTTATTGATTGTTCTCTCAACAAAACAACTGGTATCTTTAATTTTTTTTTTTAATCTTACATGCCCGAAGTAGAAGGTCACCTCTTTTGTAGTGAAAAAATAACTATTTTCCCCGTGGTGTGCTGAATGCATGGGTTAAAGCAGATAGACCAGCTGTCCTGGGTTTTTTTTCCCTATGTCTTTTTTGCTGATTCACAAAGGCATTTAATTTCTCTCTACCACACTTTCTAGGTCTGCAAAATAGAAAGGGGAGTTCATGACCATCTATGCGTTACTGGGGGATTTTTCTGTGCAAGGGAAAATTATTGATGCAACCAGAGGACTTGCTGCCAGCTTCGAGGGGTGCATTTTACTCCCTCTGGAAAGAGGCCAGCAGTAATGATAGAAACACAGTGCATTTGACTCTGACCTTACTTTTGACAACTCTTCCTCTACAATTCTTAGACATTTTAACATGCTGCACCATTTAAGAGACCAGCAGCAGGCCTTTAGCAAAGCCCACGGTCTAGGCAGACTTCGTAGGCCTCTGGGGTTGTGGTGAGAAAACCTTATCCCTCTCTTATTTCCTGATATCTTTACATTTTAGAGGTGTCTGGAAAGAAAGGTGGCAGAAAAGCAGCATAACCTGCTTGACAAGTCCTGTACAAACAGAAGTCCAATGAGGCTGCTGCTCTGGGGTTGCCAGGCTCCAGGAAGCCAATTGTAGTGTGCACAAAGGTGCAAGTCACCAAGGCCTCGGAGGGCTCCAAGGAAGCATGCGCAAAGGCAGGATTTAGAGTTCTAAGGACGGGACGTCCAGCGCAGCCCAGCAGAGAACCTAGGTCCATGACTGTGGACTCTCCCGTGAGGGAGCCGTGTTGCTGTGTGGACATCTGACAGTTGTGAACCTGCGACCTCAATCTACAGGTGCAGGGAATGGTTTTGGCAACTCTCCCCACCGCAGAATGTGGGCGGACTTCTGAGCTGGATTTGATTTTCCTTTTTTGCTTTGGAGGGTACAACAATCAACCCTTCAGAGCACAAGTAGAGGAACGGAAGACTTTCCCATGGCCCAAGACCCCTCAGTGGGCTGCTGTTTGCTCTTCCCTAGAATATAATAACGTTCAATTTATGCCTCCAGGAGACCAGAGACACACGTTTCCCAAATGTGGGTATGGGTGGCTTTAAGCTGTTTCTGTGAGTAGAGGCCCAGTGGCATGCTCCGCAGTGTAACCCCCTCCTTGGTTTCACATCCCCTCTACCCGATTCTAGGCTGAGCCCCTCCAGTTGTAGTTGGTGACCCAGAAAGGGTGAAAGTGAGGCTGCCTTTTGTAGCACTGCTCTTCGTGAATGGGAAGTGCTGCTGGGGAAAAATGATATTCAGTGTGAGCTTTTCTGTTAGGGGCAACTCTCTTTCTCCACTATAATAAGAGGAGTCATGAGTGAGTCTAGAAAGGCAGGTTTTGATCTTTAGGATACTGTGACGTGTGAAATAAAAGTATGTCCTTACTCAGTGTTTTATTGTCAGCACCTAATACAGTGTTTAATTAAAGCAAAACTTTTTGTATTGAAAATATAACTAGGTGGAGGAGTAAGTGCTACTTAACTGCCAGTATTTGTCTTTTCTAATCAGATGGTTTTCTACGTACTGAAAATTTCATGTAGTAAGAATGTAGGATGCTTATGGAGAAAAGTGAGTGTTGTTTGTTTCTCCGTAATATTTATATATAAAAGCAAGAGCTTATGAAACTTTTAGGCGTCTTTGGAGGTTTGAAATTTCCCACTGTTATTCTTAAGAAGAGAAGAAAGAGAATACTTTTTTTCTGTCTTCTTGGCCTTTAAGGAAAAGCGAATTTCAGAAAAACACGGGACGGAACAGGAAGTGTTTACAGGTTTAGTCATACTTGTTAGGTATGAAAAAGCCCCACTGCCTTCTCATATTGTTTCTTTTATGAACTTAACACTTCCTACTTTGAGAATACCTTCCTCCCCAAGGGCCCAAAGCCCTTTATAGTCATTAATTTTCATCTTGCTTC
Source organism: Macaca nemestrina (assembly GCF_043159975.1). Taxonomy (NCBI): domain Eukaryota; kingdom Metazoa; phylum Chordata; class Mammalia; order Primates; family Cercopithecidae; genus Macaca; species Macaca nemestrina. Next base: position 130,270,685 of record NC_092134.1, on the reverse strand, counting down.
TTTTCTTAAAAAATTAAAACGTTAACTACCATTTAGCTGGTATTCTACCAGCTAAAACTTCCAGCTAAATGCACTTTGTCTGTCTGCATGTATTAGCTCAGTTGAAAATGTGATCCTACTGAAGGCAGTAGGGTAACCAGCTTGTCACAGTTTCCCTGGGATTTCAGTTTTAGTCCTGAAAATCCCACATCCCAGGAACCCCTCCAGTCCCAGACAAACCAGCATGGTTGGTCACCCGAAAGGGCGACCAGTTCAGGTAGCTTTGCATAAAGAGAAGATGTTCCACCCTGCAGTCCTAATGTTAAATCCAGCCAGCTACCTTAGAATTGACCTAGACAGCAGTGTGTGCACGGCTCAGTGCAAATCTCTAACATCACCTGGTAGAAGACAACACTGAGCACACAGTCGCAGAACTAGTGCAGTTCGAAGTAAGTAGAGATGTCTACTTACAGGAATATTTCTGGTTTCTTGTGTTTTTTTTTTTTGTCTACCCTTTTTCCCTTTACTGCGCTAGATGGTGAAAAACGAAAACAAGAACTGATAACTACCTGATTTCCGAAACAAGAAGTGTGATCTCAGATATTTCTGTTGATTTCAGGTTTTTCATCTGAAAAATGAGGATGCTGGTCTCCATTTCTAAGGCCCCTTTCTGCCCAAACTTAGCACGAGGCAAGAAGCTGGAAGTAGAAAGCAGGAGAGGTCAAAAAGAAAATGGACGTGTCTCCTTTAGTAAGCTCTACTCAGGAGAAGGGCGTTGTCCTTCAAGTACAAACCTTTTCCCTGACTTGGAGCATTTCCCCCCATTGTATCCCACCCCATCTTTTTCTGCCATTCTACACTGTGTCGTTTGAATGTGCTGTTTGTCAGGGTTGGGGGCTGCCTTGGTGCTCCAGCTTGACCACATCTGACACACAGACACCCTTCCTCCTTCTGCCTCTAGAGGACCTAGAACAACCCCTTGCTCTGAAAGCACCGTGTCCCTGAGCCTGAATGCATGACCCTGGATGTCAGGAGGTGCTCTCTTCCATTTCAGTCACCCAATTCCAGCTCTGTAATCATCATGTTAAATGCTGGAAATTTCAAAAACAAAACCAAAAATCTTTCTAATAGATTTTCTATGATCTTCCTTAAGTCCACAATGCCACTTTCATTCTTACTCCTCATTTTGGGGTGAAAGTGTAGAAAGATTGTGGCTCTAGAATCTGACGTCCTTTGCTTCCAAATTCTAGCACCACTGTGTGAAATTGGGAAGCACGTTCTTTAACCTCACCCAGACTCTGGTTCTCCATTGATGAAATAGAAACATACAGTATCTTAAGTGTCTGGCACATGGAAGGTACTCAGCGTATTAATATTAGCCACTTTGGGACGGGTGCGGTGGTTCGTGCCTGTAATCCCAGCACTTTGGGAGGCCGAGGCAGGTGGATCACGAGGTCAGGAGATTGAGACCATCCTGGCTAACACGGCGAAACCCCGTCTCTACTAAAAATACAAAAAATTAGCCGAGTGTGGTGGTGGGCGCCTGTAGTCCCAGCTGTTCGGGAGGCTGAGGCAGGAGAATGGTGTGAACCCGGGAGGTGGAGCTTGCAGTGAGCTGAGATCGCGCCACTGCAGTGCAGCATGGGCCACAGAGAGAGACTTGGTCACAAGAGAAAAAAAAAAAAGGAAAAAAACACTTTATTTTTCCTTAGCCCTTTAAGCCCCTGCACCGTGTTTTCTGATGTATCATCTTGTCTTCATCCTTCCTCCTGTCTTTAATTCCAGAGGTTACAGAAAAGGTGTAAGTTACAGGTAAAGGAGAGTAAGTACACTGTGAGTGGGTGCTGACGAAATATCACAACAGGTTCTCATTCTGACCACTCATCCTAGGCCATGCTTCCCCAGAATATTTATGGAACTAAGTGGGAAAAAGGATCTTTAGCAAAGATCCAGTAACCTCCATGCGGGGAATGAAATGTGTTTATTATTAGAGCAATCTGGTTTCCATATAGCTACCAATATACACACACCCACATACCCTGGTCAGCAATACTGAAGAGTTTACCTGTAAATCCAGGTGAAGCTGACGCTGACAGATGGCCCTCTGTACTGATTTTGTAAAACCAGCAGGAAAACCTCGGCTCAGCAGACCACTTGATGTTTTAGTTGTAGCCACTAACATGTTAATCAAAAGCAGCAAATACATGTTTTTCCCTTGAGAAAACATGGATAGTGGTGTAATAGAAATTATCTTGAATTATTCCTCCTCAAGTGTCTATCCAATCTAGACAGATGGATTATCTGATCGCACCAGGAGATGCAGACCTGGCAGTGGCTACTTCTATTGCAGCATCTTTATAGGAATCAGATCTTTGGATTTCCATTTTCCCATTTTTATTCTGTTTTCTCCCTGTTAAAAAAACAGTTTGCAGAGGCACTTGAAAGTGATATAAACTCTGTAGTAGATAACAGTTGTACGTGAGCATTATATCTTTGATCATATAGTCCCCTATGTAATTATGTGATAGCTTGAGCCTAGCACAGGTGGAGCTGCTGAGCCATCTCAGAAATGACCACATCTGGGCTGGGCGCAGTGTCTCATGCCTGTAATCCCAGCACTTTGGCAGGCCGAGATGGGTGGATTGCTTGAGCTCAGGAGTTCGAGACCAGCCTGCGCAACCTTGATGAAACCTCGTCTCTACAAAAAATATAAAAATTAGCTGTGTGTGGTGGTGCTCACCTGTGGTCCCAGCTACCTGGGGGACTGAGACGAGCCAAAAAAAAGAAATGACCATATCTGTATGTCTGTACATAGGTATGTAGATTTACCACAATGCTGGCACAGGTACTTTTGTCATTGATGTTTATTAAGCTTTTTATGCTCCAGGCACTATGCTAAATTGTAGGGCATTATCTCCTTTAATCCTCAGAATCTTATGCAGTAGAGCCAGTGTTGCTATTACTCCATTTTATAGATGAAGAAACTTAGGCTTGGAGAGTTTAAGTAACTTCTACGAAGGCACGCAGTAAGTGCCAGAGCCAAGATGCAAAGTAAGCCTGGATGCTTCTAAGCCATAGCTCTTAACCATTATGCTATACTGCTCAAAAATATTTTTAGAACATCTAAAGCAAAGGAAAACCTGGTCCCTAATGGTCTTTTGTGATAACAATATTAAACCTTTAGTCTCTAAAATGTCATGGAAGGGAAACTTGAAAGGCTCTGTTCTTCATCTTCCACTTACTAAGAATGGGCAGAATGTCTTGGTAATTTATGGCATGTGTCCCAAAGGTGTCAAGGTGGCCTTTTTTTGTTTTTTTTTTTGGCTAATACTAGGTCCTGCTTCCAAGCCTCCTATTTCCTTCGCTTCCATGTGTACCAGGGTTTACCTGCTGCTTAATCCACGCACCCCACTATACCTGTCTGTAGTAGACCCACCAACATTCACGTGGCCACCTCTGCTGAAAGTACCTCCCAGGATAGAACAGGGTCACAGACCCCCAATTGTATTAGCCTTTGGCTTCTTGATGTCTGTGCGAGTTATGGTTATGGGAGTTGGTCTTTGGTGAGATTAGTGGTGAGATCAGTGTGTGGCACCTAGGGTGATTTCTTGAATAGTACGAGGGGAGGCTGAAAAGCAAACATCCACGTAAGTGTTGTCTCTTTTGGAGTTTGAAAAGTTGTCACCCTAATAAACAAACCGCTTAATTGAATTGAACAGCCCTTGCTCGGTGTGATCAAAGAAAAGACCTAGACTTTGCTATCAGTAGGCTCTTGGTTCCAGGCCTGCCTTGTCACTTATTATGATGATTTTTTTTTTCTTTTTTTTGAGATGGAATTTCGCTCTTGTTGCCCAGGCTGGAGTGCAATGGCGTGATCTCGGCTCACCATAACCTCCACCTCCCGGGTTCAAGCGATTCTCCTGTCTCAGCCTCCTGAGTAGCTGAGATTACAGGCACCCACCACTACGCCTGGCTATTTTTTGGTATTTTTAGTAGAGAAGGGGTTTCACCATGTTGCCTAGACTGGTCTCGAACTCCTGACCTCAGGTGATCTGCCCACCTTGACCTCCCAAAGTGCTGGGATTACAGGCGTGAAGCATCGCACCCGGCCGGCTCATCACTTATTATGCGAGTTACATAACATTGCCGAATCCCAAGTTTTTAGTCTTTAAAATGAGAATTTAAATGTCACCCTTATTTTGATTGCTGGGAAGTTTAAATGAAACAATATATGTGCCTGTCACATACGAGTTGACAATAAATGATAGTCTCTTTTCCTTTTCCCTTAAGTAAGTTGTTTTCCCTCTAGCCTATAAGCTCCTTAAAGAAGGTAGAGATTTTCTTTTCTCATTCATTCCCATATTCTCAGCCCTTAGCAGTGCCAGGCACATATTTGCTGAATGAAAGAAAAATCTTTTACAAAGGTCTTCAGATCATTCATTCACCAGATAATTATTGAGTATCTACAGTGTATCAGGCACTATTCTTGGAGCAGCGCAGTCTTAAAAAACACACACAAACAGTCGGTGTCCCCTTTTTTAGTCTGATTGGGAGAGAAACATTACGTAGATAATTAGAGCAATGAACAACTTTGATCCTTGAGATGGGATTTAAATTTTAGAGATAGGTGACATTTGGTGTCAAGTCTGTCAAGGTATACTTGATATTGTTTCTGATCAGGTACAAGAAACAGCAATACACCGTTACCTATAACTGGTTCTGAAAGTTCTGAAAGAGGTGTTTCTAAAGTATTTTTGAGGAATGGTGCTACTTTTGGAATAAGTATAAATACATTGTAAAGTATCTATTTCGAGAGGGAACAGGCTTGATGGGATGGGATCATAGTAGGCAAGGTGTTCCAGGAACTTGGAACATACTGGAATAAGGCTTAAACACAAGTCACAGAACTGGGTGATAGGGCGGTGAGTGCGTCTACTGGAGAGGAGATGGGGCATGTTGGCAGCTTGTAGCAAGATTTTTATGTAGACAGTTAGACTTCAAACTTCGTCAGTAAGTCAGTAGATAGGCCCTAGGTGGAAACACAGGACAAAAGATGATTTTGTGTTGGCACTAGAAATACTTTGAGATTGTTTAATGAGGCTTATTCATTCATTTGGTAAATACTTCACGAATGTCCAGTGCAAGCCCTGTTCTAGGTGTAAGGGATATGGTGGTGAACGAGGCAGACAAGGTCCCTGTGCGTGCAGAGTCTCGTGATAACCTTTCCTCCTGGGTGTGTGGATGTGGGAGAGCCTGGGGCTCCTGTGTGGTCTGGGGGTCTGAGAGGTGGATGAAGGTATAGTAGGCCCGCAACCGTGGAAATCAAAGTCCAAGCTCCAGTGAACCATCAACTCAGAAACAAGAGATTAAGAACAAGACCTAGATCCAGACCTAAGGGCAGGATTTGCTGAGGAGGTCAGGCCAGCGTGGGCTGGGGCAACTTGGCCCGGAACTCTACAACAGGCAGGACAGGGAGCCCCGAATGGAGCACCTGCAGCTGAGTCTATGGAGCGGGAGGGACTGGTGTAATTTAGACCCTGCACGCAGCTCTGAGGGGTGTTTTCAACATATTTATTCAACTAGAAAGTGTTTATTAACAGTGTTTTGAAACAAGCGGGATTTTTGCTGAGGTTGTAGGATAATTCAGGGTCATATGGAGATTTTTATTCTATCAGTATTTGCCCTATCATGTAGATGAGACACATTAGAGGCAAGCCTCTGAAAATTAGATTGATTTATTTTTCTAGTCTGAACCGAGGAAAATAAGTACTTGTTCTTGTATCTCCCGGTGATCTAATGTATGTAAAATGTTGTCTTACGGTGAGACAATGCATATTAATTTTCTAAGCGCTTGATGGAAGGAGTGGATGAGGGAAGCAGCATTGGTCTTTGAAGCTAGGTCAGAAAGAAATGGAAGCCATGGCGTGAGAAGAATGCATCGTGGTTTATATGGCCTTTTTCATGTATTTTAACTCACCTAATTTTCTCAGGGCCTCATCGGTCAGTCAACGCAGTTGTCTCCATCTCATAGCCAAGGAGACTGAGACTCAGATCTGCCCCTGCCCCCTTTTTTTGTAGTTTTAGGGGGAAGAATAAACGTGGGGGAAGTAAATGAGTGTGTTTGCTCAGGCTTAGACTTTCGTTATTTTTTAGCCTTGCAAGGAAGGGGAGGAAAGCCAATAACGATGGCTAGAATTGGAGATAGAATGAATGCAAGGTGCATTCAACTGTAAGGTTAGTCTCAGTAAGAGGTTATTTATATGGTGGTGTCTTGGGTGTATCTTACCATGTAGCATTCTTCCTTTTAAGAAGGGTTCCTTTAGGTGCAACATCAGTCACAGCATAGAAAGCCTATGGTGCTTTGCCCTCCTCCCCTCCCCTCCCCTCCCCTCCCGTCCCCTCCCTCTCCCCTCCCCTCCCTCTCCCCTCCCCTCCCTCTCCCTTTCCCTCTCCCTCTCCCTCTCCCTCTCCCTCTCCCTCTCCCTCTCCCTCTTCCTCTCCCTCTCCTTCCTTCCTCTCTCTCTTTCTCTTTCTTTCTGTCTCTCTCTGTTTTTTGGTTTGTTTTTTGTTTCTGCTTTTTTTTATTTTTAATTTTATTTGAGACAGGGTCTTGCTCAGTTAGCCAGGCTGGAGTGCGGTGGCGCAGTCATGGCTCACCAGCCTTGACTTCCTGGGCTCAAGTGATCCTCCTACCTCAGCCTCCCAGGTAGCTGGAATGCATCACCATGCCCGACTAACTTTTAAATTTTTTTATTGGAGACGGTTTTGCCAACTCCCGGGCTCAAGTGATCCTCCTGCCTCTGCCTCCCAAAGTGCTGGGATTACACGTGTGACCCACTGAGCCTCTGCCCTGTGCCACTTTTCCACAGCTACTTTACCTACAGCCTGGGAGTCAGGCCAGCAAATGACGACACCCCAGGTACAGACATGCTCTCAAGGAACTTCGAGTCAGGTATTTCACTTTGTATAGAACCTCCATTTTAATTCTATTTTCTCCTAGTTAGAGACGCATCTTTCTTCTGAGGGGTGCAAATGATCCTTTGGAGAAGTTTAAACTTGTTTCAGCGTTCAAACTCAAGATGGTTCAAACTCAAGTCATATCCAACAGAGTGCCCCGAGCTCTAAGAGTTGTGTCTGGGCTACGTTTTTTCAGGTGTCTCCGAAGAAGTGTTGTGGCCAAGTTCAGGAGTGACCCAAATGAGGAGACGTTGCACTGCATAGTGATGATTTGTGTTGGGGAGGAGAGCTGAAACTTTGCAAACTGGCGTCCTGAACCAACTTGTTTTTCAGCTTCTAGGGAAATTTGTTAGGTAATTTTTTAAAAAAGAGAGAGAGAGACAGGGAGAGAGAGAGAGAGAAGACTTAATTTGATGGAGCCTAAACTCCACTGTCTTCTTTCTGCTGAGTGCTAAGGGGCTCATGGTCTCTGAGGACAGAGGGCAGGAAAACACCTTCATTCCCTGTGTCCTCTGTAAGTGGCCTCAAGTATGGGGGACTCTGATGACTATTGCTGTTGGAGAAGAGAAGGAAAAGGAACACGGGTTAACTTCTGTTATCGCCTCTCCAGAGTTTGTGATGTTTCTGAAAGGATGGGGATAGCACGTGGCCCCCACTCATCCCTGTGAGGTGCTGCCGGGTATCCAACCTGCAGTGTACATGCTCGCCACTGGCACTGGGGATGGTGAGTGCAGCAGAGAGATGGAATTCTTAATTTATTCATTTTTAATTAAAAAACACAATTGAGTTGTTAAAAACCTATTTAGGCGTGTTTGGAATAGCTTGGATATGTGAATTTACCTTTTCAACCGTGAATTTTATGAACTCTAAATACAGATCAAGTATTTCCAACAAAAATTTAGTGTCAGATTTGAAATGTAAACTAGACACCAAATTTCAAAGACTTAGTATTGACTATACGTTGAAAGAATATTTTGGCCACATTGAGTTAGGTGTCATATGTTATCTAGATTCATTTTACCCATCTCTTGTTTTTCATGTAGCTATCAGAAAATGTTAAATTACACATGGGGCTCCCCTTATATTTCTGTGGGACAGTGCAAGTCTAGACAGTGCCTTACGGGATCCATCAGAAGCATTATTGGACTTTCTAAGGAAAGTTGCTGGACTTCAAAAGTTAGAGTCATAATTTTTCCCGTTGTGTTCACAAGTTGCTTTATATGGATGGGTTTATGACACTTGAGGGTTAGAAAATAGGTTTTAATAAGAGTAAGTTAGTTGAGAGGATAGCTTTGCCTCTGTTAATCGAATGATTTTTAGATGTATTTTCACCCACTTAGAAACCACTGATTCTCATGGGAACAAAAAACTACATTTGTGCATAGTACGAATTTATGCCTGTTGGGTCCTTGTACCTTTATGCCAGACAGAAATCTCAATGATTGTCAGTGTAGGTTTCATTTCCTTGTGGCAAGGAATATAAAGTAATATAACCAAAGGGGAATTCCATTGCATGAAAGGAAATATTAGTGCTTGTCTAGCTCCGGTTTCAACCCTATAAGCTCCAAGTGATTTTCAGAGTCCCTCCTTCAACTTTTTTGTTAAACTTTCCAGATTTTCCTATTTATAGATCTCAGTTGTTGGCAGCTACATGTTGGAAGCGTTGTTGAAGCCCCTGGTAAGGCTTGATGCTGTAGCTTTCACAGCTTGGTTTGCAAGTTGCTCTCTAAAGATGCAAAGAGAATTACTACCCACTCTAGTAGTTTGAACAACCCAGTGAATTTCAGATATTGAAACCATATTCATGCCACTGTTCTATAATTCTATCACTGTTTTAGAATTGCATTGTATCTAAAGGAAGGAGAGATAGAATACTAATAATAATATCAAGATGCTCAGAAACTTTTGAGAATTTTGTTTTACAGGAAGAACTTGGATTTCCAGAGGCTTTAAAAAATTTATTAAGGAAGGAGTAAATAAATACGCTAGGTTCTTGAGTAAACTACTCTTATCCTTCAGAACCACTTTGTACATACACTTTATCATGATGGCCAAGAGTTTTTAAAATGCTATAGGCAGAGGGTATATTCTAGAGAAAGAAGACAGCATTGGGTTTAGGACTGCTAGCTCCATCCAGAGCAGTTATGTGGTTCCTTCAGGGATCTTGTTAGCCCTTCAGCATCAGTTTCTACATCTGTCAAGTAGGTTCTGTGCTAGTTCTGGTGACATGACTCGTGGGGGTAGTAGGAGCATGTAATTGAAGGGTTTTTATCTTGGAAAAGCGTTAGTAGGCTCAAGGTTTCTAGTTGTTTAGGGTTCTAAGATTTTATTAACAAGTCAGCTGCTTGGAGTTCAAGGCATTTCTTCAGATTATAATCAGTTGATAGTTCAGTGTGCAAAAATAAAGACCAAACCACGGTAAGCAGCAAGGTTACTGTAAGGAAAAAATGTGTCCCACTGGCCACTTTAAAATGGCACACGTGCATCTCTGTAGCAACCTTGACAGCCATCATGTGGGATCATTCCCCTCACCCAGGGAACAGTGGTTCCCCAGTCTCCAGTCTCTCCATTCTCCAGCATGAGAAAGTGGTCTGGAGCCTGATCACATGAAGATGGACAGACACAGCCTTTTGGATGCGAGAGAGGGAAGGGAGTGCAAAAGTGGAATGGGTTTTCATTTCCTCTTGCTTGTTTTTTATTAACCTTGTCTTGCTCCTGTCACACACAAGTGCAGCCAGTGTTCAGGACACTGCTCCAGCTTGTCCTGAACTCCAGAAAGTGAGTTACAGAAAGTGAGTCTGGAGCTCCAGAAAGTGGAGCTGAGAAGCCTTCCTTGGGGTGGACATGGAGGGAGCAGCAGAGGCAATAGGGAGAAAACACCAACCATGGGTCAGGCACTGCTTGGAGCAGTTGTTCACATGTAGGTCAGGTAGTCATCATTCAGGAACTTCCTGTATTATACAAATAATCTCTATTTTATGGTTAAAGGTAGGACAGTGATAATTTACTCAGGAGGGAAGGACAGTTAGCAAATTGATTAATAAGGTTTCTAAAACCTATTGTGAAAGAGAATCCTTTAACATACGTCTTGTTTATTCTGCTTATTTATGTCTTGATTTAAGACAGTGATTTGCAACTTTATCTCTGCATATTGGAATCACCTGGGAACTTTAACCGTGTTCATGCCTGGCTCCCATCCCTGGAGATTTACTTGGCTATTGGGATTGGTTTTTAAAGTTTCTCCAGGTGATTCTAATACACAGATAATAGAATGCCTGATTTAAAATGTGTTTCCTAAATTGTTAGCTGATCCTGAGTGCATATTTTCTATGTAGTGTTCCACACTAATAGTTTTAATGAAGGCACAGAATCTTATGTAAAATAAACTGCTAATTAGTCTTAACTACAGGGCTACAAGAGTGTCTTTCTTATTTCAAGCTGCTTAATATTCCGTTAATCACTGTTGTCATCATGCACACACACTTCTGTATTCCATTCTCATTCATTTACTTTTTAGAATGGTATTAATGCTGATGGCATTTGCAGGTAATAGTCACCTTGTCAGTAGAACTTGCTTTAGTAAATTAGTTGTCAGAACAAAACTTCCCGGACTTTCTACCCATGACCACAATGAAGGGAATGATGCCTTTTCTGAGCCCCTATTCCTAAGAATCAGGAAATTTCTATGATGTTTGACATGTATAGGTAGAAATTACTTGCCAAGGTGATTATGACTTCTGGAAAATGTTTTTAAAGGAAACACAGGTGTGTAACACTCCTAATCAGTATATAAGATTGCTTGTATGTTACTTTTTTGAGTTATAAAAGGAGGAGGATAAATTCTGCCTCCTTCCTCAGTCACTGTCAATCTCAGTCTTCTTTTGAATTTAGTTTCCCATTTTACAACATAAAGACAAGTTTAACTCTTAAGGCTTACATAAAAAAAGTAATGTTTAATTTGGGATTTCTCAAATTCTTCATCATAATAACACCTTGCATTAGTAGAGAACCTTTGTTGCAAAAAGATCAAAATATTTGATAAGCTTCATCTCATTTTTCTTTTTTGTGAGACAGCATCTTGCTTTGTCACCCAGGCTGGAGTGCAGTAGCACAGTCACAGCTCACTGTAGCCTCAACCTCCTGGGCTCAAGTGATCCTTCCGCCTTAGCCTCCCGAGTAGCTGGAACGACAGGCACATGCCACCATGCCTGGCTAATTTTTCATGTTTTTTATAGAGACAGGGTTTCGCCATGTTGCCCAGGCTGGTCTCGAACTACTGAGCTTGAGAGATCCTCTTGCCCTGGCCTCCCAAAATGTTGGGATTGCAGGGGTGAGCCACTGCGCAGGACCTCTTTTATCCTTGAAATAACATCATGTGATGGCAAAGGCTGGGCATTGTTATCCAAATCTCTCACACAGCAACACTGAGGAGACGTTGACTCATTTCTTTTACGTTGCTTTTTAAGTACAGTATTGTTGGGTTTTGCTGAAAATTATTTCGGTAGTAAACATTTTCCAGAGATATAAATCTTTTCCAGACTCATTTGCGCTTGTTACTGTAGGTAGAGTTCATGAGGCTGTTCTTATTTCTGTTTATTTCGGAGCCTAAAGTGACCCAGGAATTCTGTGATGTATGTAGAGCGAGGGAATTTTTTCAGTTGACTGTGGTCCGGGTTGTAATCCAGCCTTCTTCCTTACAGAGGCGGGTGAGGGTTGGGGTATCTCTTAAGGGCTGGCGGGTCTTCATACAAACAGCTTTGCCGGGGCTGCCTAGAGCCTGGGCCAGCAGTGGGGTAGTATCAAGTACGGAGCATTATTCAGCGGTTCTCCACACTCCCCTCATTTGAATGAGAATATAAATCTCCCCTGGCTCTCATGTCAGATCTTTAAAACCTCAAGTTTCTTATTAGGCGTGTGTGGTCCATTTAAGCTCTAGACATTTCGAAAAGATAAATCACAGGGCAAAACATCTTTTTAGTTTGAGTTGTAACTCGCTGGGGTTGTGAGTCTGAGCTGTCGCTTTTCTTTCTCTTCCTTTTACAAGACTTCCAGGATATAGCCGTTAAAGAAGGACACAAAAAGAGCAAAGCCCTAAGTGATGCCGTGGCACAAAGAAGAAAGCTACTTGAGGAGGAGGTGAAGGGTTTACAAAGAGGCAGAGAATGCAGGTGGAGGGAGGGAGGAGCTAATAGTTAATGCTCAGGTTCCAAGCCCTGTGGGCTGCCAGTGTCTGCAGGAGCCTGACTTTCATCCTTTCCTTCTGTCCAGGTTTTAAGTCTCATGAGTCGCTGGGGAAGCTCCCACCCCAGGTCCACTGTGAGGGACGTACAAGAGCAGTCACGTGGCAATAGTACATGCCTGGAAGGTATCTCTCATTTGGGGGGAGATTGAGAAGCGCTGTCTAATGGTGCCCTTGATACAACTAAATAGCAACTCTCTCAGTTCATTACTTGTTAGCCCCAGGCAGGGACAACGCAGATTGGCTAATTATAATAACCAGACCATTAAAGGGAATAGCGTTAATGGAGGAGAAAGCAGCTAATAAAGAGCCGAACTTGACCACTTTGTTGTGCCCAGGATACAAGCTGCTGTTAATTTAAATACCTGTTTCTTCTGCTGTTAGAACTAGGAAGAAAGGATTTAGTGACCCTCTTTCAAAAGGTAGATCACAAGCTTAGAGGCATTGCTGGATAAATTCAACAGCACGACTTTATTTCTTCTCCAGAGGTGACACCTGATGGTTCTGTATAAATAAAGTCACACCACCTTTCTTAGGCTGAAGTGATGCTGCTGACCTGCTCTCAGTAGGACCTGCACTTTTATGGCTTTTCCAGGAGTGGTGATGTGTGTTGCTGAGCTCATCCAATCTCTGCTTTGAACAAAGGCAATCCTCTATATCATGGAAGGGATTAGGGGTATAGCCTGGGGCTGCAGAATGGCGTGATTTAAATTTTCCCATGCAGGTTCAAAGCTTGTAACTTTGCCTGCGTGTACATCCACACTGGGTTCCAGCCACATGAACTGGGCCACCTTCATAGACCTCCCTGGTAACCACAGCCTGACATGACAAGGAATTACAGCTTTAGTTTCTGCTTACTATCTATGTTAGAAATATCTAAGGAAATACAGGAAAAAAAAAAAAAAAAAAGAATTTCATGGCACCTCAAGAGTGGGAAGTATCTTAATTAAAATTTTTTAAAATGGGAACAATAAAGAAATCGATTTGAGTTTTTTTGCTTTGGTGCTTGTCTTTAAAGAAATTGCACCTAGTTCTAGAAAATAGTGCTTTTTCTAATTATATTCAGTAGAACCCTAGGATCCTGTGAGGGGACATAAGGAACTAATTGATAAAGAAGGGGACTATGGTGTCTGTGTTTTATTTGGAGTCGTTCTACCCACACTGTCATTTATAAGCTCTGACTTACCAGGGGAGGTAAGATTGTAGGCAACCTCTTGCAGTTATAAGGAACCTTTAAGTTCTCCTACTCCAGCTCCTTCACAGTGCAAGAACCTGTTTTAGAGTCACTTTTCAGCCTCAGCGTTAAGTCAGCTTTAGGAGAACAGTAAATCGCCCACATATCTGGAGACTTCAGCTGTTTGAAAGGCCTTCCTTCTAGTGCATGGGTATCTGTTGCTGGCTCTGCCCTCTGCTAATACAAGCAAGGCTTGAGTCTCTCTTAGACTTGACCTTCCTATATTTGAAGACCTCTCCGAGGAGATTTTAAATCTTTTTTCCCTGCACAGGCCACATGTATCCTTAATGCCTTCATCCATTCCCCTCTTGGGAATGTGCATCTTTGGCCATTGGAGAGGTCTTGCTTGGACTGCGGCCACTGTGATTTCTGGGGGCAGACTCAGCTCCTTCTTGGTGTAGAGATCTGCCCACTGTAGGCACCAAATAGATTTTGGCAGGCTTCTTTCCTCCTTACTGCTTCTGTTTATCTCACCTGTACTTTTAGATGTGCTGCTCTTGGATAAGTGGATAAGAATAAGGGAAATGTCTTTTGTTGTTGTTAAGGACAGTGTTGGGATAGAAAGTAATATGTTTTTACTCAGAAATGCCCAATAAGTTTTCTAGTCCAGGCCAAGGTATCATTTGCATAAGCAACCTGGAAATGCCCTCCTGGTCCTACTGATTGTTTCCCATGGTTAATGTAGAGCCCTGGATAAATTTGAATGGTTACTCCTGTTCAGAGATCATGCCACGAGAACCTTTCTCATACATCAGAGAGTCCCCTTCCTTCAGCTGAATGCGTTTACCGCTCAGTCTGTGCTGCCCATAGGATAAGCCACATGCATAAGAAGGTAGGTGCCTCGGCTTAGGTGGCTCTGTTGAGTCTCCCTCAAGAATCCTGCTGGAATTCTGTGAGGAGTGAGGATGCAGAGCAATGAAATATTCCAAGGCTGCTATGATTTTTACAAGCTTGAACCTGTCTCTTGGAATTCCCCATTGTGAAGTCATTATTGACTGGTTGGCATTACAAAGCAGTTCAGAGAAGTAAAGTTAGATCAGTCTGCACCCAAATACCAGCCACACCATCTCCCGAGCTGGTGACTGGAACTGTGGTTTTCAAGTCCATTTCCTCATTGTGGAATGGAGATAACGATGCCTTCCTTGCAGGGTCCTTGTGAGGCTGAAATAAAATAAAGGCTTCATAGGAACACATGCCATGTGCTCACTTAATGCTAGCTCTCTTTCCTGATTGTGGCAGTGACTGTATTTTCCAGCTAAAATTGTGACATGTGTTCTGAGAGGTGTAAGTATTTATATATAACTACCCATATGTATTTATGGGTAAAGGGGCACAGAACTTTAAATATTGAGACCATCCTGGAAATTCTAGGACATATGATTGCATAATTTGTAATGCCTGATACAGGCCTAGCCTCATAGTTGACAGCTGATGAATGCTGAAATATTTCTTTATCATAAGGAGAAAAAAAAAAAAAACTCAATGACCTTTTACAGCGATGTTTGATTGCAGGGCTTATTGCTAATGCTCTTTTTTTTTTAATCTCACTTTGCAAAGATAATACAGGTCTGGGTAAGAGGAAGACTTAAGATGCTTTGACTTAATTGTATCTGTTTGTCACAAGCGATATACTGCCTTCTGATTTTAGGATGTAACCATCCAGAAAGGCCGAAGAAAGGGACATTTTCAGTTCTAAACAGGAATCCGAATATCAACATCCCGAACATCTACATAAACTAGAGAAAGGGCACTCCTTTAGATTGGTGAAGCGGGCTCCTTGGGAGATCCCCATATCAACATTGAGTTTGGTTTGTCTGGCACGCCCTCTTCCCAAGGACTGAGTGGGCCATCCGGGTAACCTAGGGAGATTTCAGATGTGCCAGGAATATAGTTCCCACCCATCCTAATTTTCACAGGGTACGCTCATTTTTTTTTTTTTCCTTGGATTCTGCAAGATCCTACAAGATTCTGATATGTATTCTGCAAGATGAATGTTGAGAGCCAAACACCATTTGGCTTGTAAAAATCTAATGACTCAGTATCCAGAGGGATGTTGCTTTCAGGGCAGGGAGATACTGGACACCAAGAAGAAAGCCAGCTTGGGCCCTTAAACCAACTTGGATGTCTAAACCATCTTCTGGTAACTCTCTGGATGAAAAGAAATCATAAACTTCACTTCTGTGATTTGGTAGATGTGGATTTTGGTACTTCAGAATTTGTATTTGAGTCTCTGTGGTGTTCTTTCTAGCCCAGATGCTAGGGTATGATGTTTCTTTCTGGGGAGATTCCAAAAATGTTACTCTCTGTGGCTGCGTGTACAATGTCTATTTAGAAAAGAAGACTGGCATTTGCATCTTAAATTCTTTAAGTTTATCTCACTGAATTTTGGAGTGGACAAAATATTGAATATCTTTTTTCAAGTGAAAAAATGTCGATTTTCGAGAGTATTACTTTAGGTTCTTGTGTATGTCTGTTTGTGCTTTCCTGGTGGCAGAAACTCAGAAAACTCTAGAGCTCAAATTTCAGCGTATTCAATTTTTTGTTAATGTGTCTACAGCTTGTTAATAAAAGCTTACTTAATGAAAGCCAACATCACCACCACTTGAATCATTTTTGCAGCCAGAAGAGTGTACTTAAATAATTGTGTATTCAGACTTCACTTTAGTAAATTTCAATAAATAGCTTCCCATAGGAGAGGTTTCTTCTGTTGAATCTGTAGAAGTTGACGATGGTACAAGCATCAGCTTTCTCGGGCAGCTTTTCTAAACACCTGCAGGGTGGAAAAGAGATCCTTCTCTCAAAATATTGAATATTGCCGGCATGACCACTCTTGTCGCTGGTGCCTGCTGTTTTCCATCTTGTCTGGGTTGCAGGGTTCTTCACAGTGATGGGACACTGAAGTGCAATGGGATGAAAGCATGCCTGTGGCATTTTTACCCTAGCTGTGGGGAAATGACCACCATCCTGTGTCCATGACACTCTTCCTCCTCAGGACTTTTAACCTAGGCTTCAGAAGCCATCACTGGGGCCAGTCCTGGCATTTATAATGGGGATAGGGACCATTTCCAGGAAAAGTTTCTATATCAAGGACATCTCAGTTCTGCAGCAGCGGAATCTTTGAAATTACCTGCAAACCATCTTTTTGCAAGCGCAACCAACTTTATTTCTGTTTTTCTTAATTCCAAAAATGCTTTATTTCCAGAATGTTAATATTTAGTTAGCAGTAGGCTCTAGGTTTCCCAACCCCTCAGCCTTTTCGAAGGGTATAATAACAAATGTGTAAATGTGCTAGGGGATCCCTGTGATTTATGGAAGCTTTATATTGAATACTTTTGAAGAGGAAAGGCCTTTTGGTAATAATACTCATTTTTTGACTCTTCTGTAATATGCAACCTGAGGGTGGGGATCGGGGGACGTGGAGAAATGCCATTCTCCTACCGAGCACAAACTGTGTACGCCTGTTTTACAGGGAAGTCACGGGCTCCTAAGCATTCAGTTTAAAAATGAGCAGAATTAGATGGGTATCCTTCATTGGCCCTTCATGGCTAGGAGAGGAATGGGAGAGGGAACGTAACTCATTTTGGCTTCAGTCCTTACACTTTTAAGAGACAACGCTACTCCATACTCCATTTTTTTAAAAAAGCTTCTGTAATGGTTAGTGAAATTTACATTTCAGCTCCTGCCTACAACAGTTTTCTGCCTTATTTTCTCTTATTTTCTCTTCCCAGCCCTTTGTGCTGCCTCCTCGACAACCTGCTCGTAGGTATTACAATTGGCCTCAGAAATTGCAGTGCTTCCCTTTTGTTCAGCTGATTGGCTTGGTAGGTTGTATCTGCAAATTTGAAAGCAGCATGTTTTATTTTTTTACAGCATCTAAACAATAATGTAACCACATCACGGCGTTCTTAGTCACATCATTGACCTCCTCCAGCAGTTTATCCCCCTACAACACTTGAATACATTAATATCACTGTCTGTAGCATTTTAATTTAATTAGAGCTGCAGTTATAATCCTCTTGGGAAAATCGTTATCCTGCCCTCCACACACACACACACACACACACACACACACGCACCCAATCCCCATAATGTTAAAAGAAAGCACCTCTGGTTTTCATCTGTCTGACACTTTGCTTTAGAGGTGGGTGAGCTGTAAGCTGGGACTGTCACCACCACCCCCTCCTTTGTTGGGGTCGGACCAGAGAAGCAGTTGTAAGAGTAAAGAAGTTCCTTTTATTTGGGAAATTAGATGTTAGTGTCCTTAAGCTTCTCTGTCTAGATGTCTCCGTCTGAGATAGTGGTATTTGCTTAATTTTTCCAATTGTTGATAGTCTGCTGATGTGCCAGGGTAGATGTTAAGTGCGTGCTTATTGCAATAGAGTAAAAAATGAGGACTGCGAGAGTCACCCTAGAGATTCACAAAAAGAGAGACAAAAGGAGTCTTTGTAGGTGGGATTCCCAAGAGTGTGTTTTGTTCTCCGGGGAACAGAGCCCCCTCACTGTACAGCATCCTCTTGGGGTCCCTGAGTGCTCTGCAGCCACTGAGCCCAGAGTTACCTTAGGTGTGCCATGGCTGCTAGAAGAGTGCTCGGGGCCCTAGAAGCACATTTTGCATTTGTCCCGTCTTGGTCAAGGTAACCTCTCGTTGCTGACAAGTCTCTTCATTGAGCCTTTGACAAAGAGCTAATGGTGTGGAAAACTGTCCTCCAGCTGAGTAGAAACCATCATCAGGAACGTGAGGAGATCAGTGGGCCACAGTCTCTTCCTCTCTGGCCTTCCTTTTATAAGTTTTCATCATGAAGTAGCGGTTGTCTCCATCTAAAATTGTTTGGCCGGGGTTTGCGGGGGATGGTGTCAGATCCCAGAGCAGGTGCAGAAGTGTGGTGTTTCAGCGTAAGGTCAGGGAAACATGTAGAAGAGAAAGCACACCAAGGGGTTGCTTTTAAAGAGAGCACAGTGAAAGGCAGGTCCAAAGCCATGATAATTTAGTAAATCACAGTATATACTTTCAGGGTAATAGCTAGTCAGACTCTTTTGTCAGTTGGCTGGAGATGGAGTTCCCAAGAAATGCAGTCCAGTCAGCATGGAGGGCTGGGTTTCTCCCAGCTTGCCTTGGTGGAGTTGGGGGAGGCGGGGATGAGGTGGCCTCACTCTCATGGACTAGCCAGAGTGTCTTGTGAGTTTCTCTTTGCTTCAAGGGAAACAAGAGTCATTGAATTTCGAAATGCTGTCTTGTTTTTTTCTTGCACTCGTGCAGCACCATTTGAAGACCC
The DNA here is from genome assembly GCF_043159975.1 of Macaca nemestrina. Taxonomy (NCBI): domain Eukaryota; kingdom Metazoa; phylum Chordata; class Mammalia; order Primates; family Cercopithecidae; genus Macaca; species Macaca nemestrina. Next base: position 130,252,003 of record NC_092134.1, on the reverse strand, counting down.
TTTGGCTGCCCGATGTTTTCTTCACCAAGTTTCACTTCTGCAAAAACCCTAACAAAACAGAAAGTTATTTCCGAGAATAAAGTTAACGGTAGATATCTAGACATATAGTGGGATTTTGGGGGCTGGTGTCAGACAAGAGTTGAAGAATATGGAGAATTTGTTAAATTCGAAAAACAGACTTTGAAATGCTCAAAAGCCCACCTCACCTTTAAAACCTCTGAACAGATTTTATGTTTCCTATATGTGTGGGTTATTACTAATTTTTTTTGCTTTGTTCATCCCAAACCACCCCAAACCAAACACCAAAAAAAGTATGACCCATCCTTAAGTTAAAGTTTCTCAAAATACGTGTGATGCTTGCTAAAGTTCGAGAAAAGTGCAGTTGAAAGTTTTGCCTCTGGGTGACTTTTTACAGGATATCTTAATTGACACAGAAATGAAACCTGGGATATATGTGCCTGCCCTTCATTAAGAAATTCACCAAGAAACTGCAGGATGTATGTTTAAACAGAAATATTCCAACTGCCCTAGTTGCTTCTGATAGGTGCCTTAGGGAAGGTAGAGCAATTCCATTCGGAAATTATAACAATATGTATATATTCATTTAAAATCAGAACTTCCTACCGCAACCGCCAAACTTTCTAGGCTATGAGCAGAGAAGCTTTAATTTGGTTATAGGCTGAGGACTCCGCCACTTCCCTTTGCACATTTGATGAGATGTAAAATGTTAAAGAAGTATCTTTCCAAAACGTAAACACTGCCTTCCCTTTACTTTAACGTACGATTTTCTTTTGCTCCTGAGTTTTATTTTCATAACGGCATTTTACTCGTCTTTCCACCGTATTTTTGGATGTTGTGTGTTCCACTTTACATTGCCCAGTTAAACCACAGACACTCCTGAAGTTGTGTGTATGTATGGACTGCAAGTCAACCTAGTTGGTATGCTGATCTAAGATACAAATTGCACTGCTGTTCTGCTGAACCCAGTAGTCGGTTTCTTGCCATTATTTGCGGTATTTTAACTTAAAACTCACAGTAATCCTTCTCACCCCATCTAGTTTGTTTTAATTGATCTAACAAACACTGCTTGTTTGAATTCAAATGAAGAACCCACCGAAGCTGCCCCCTACCCTTTGATAGTTGATAAGGGGTCAGTCAAACAGTACTTCTTTTAAATTCAGATACTTCTTTGAATGAACTATGAAATACTTCAGAGGGAAAGGAAATACCGATTCTGAGACGGAGAATGAAGGAACAAGGAGATATTCATTACTGTTGCAGATAATTCCTTGCAATGAAGGAAACAATTAGATGTTGGATATTTTTAGTTGTGTTTGTTGTATAGTGAGATAGGTGGACAACAGAAGAATCTTCCTCGTGGATTTAAATTCTAAATCTAGAACTTATCTTTGAAGCTGTCACTTTACTCGTTCAGCTCACTCTCTGTGCAGTGAATCTAGAATCATACTTTGATTAGAAGCTGGGGATATTGCTACAGAAGAGAAAACGTGGCTTCGATAAAGTGATGGCATTAATTATGCAACTTGGGCAAGTCATTTTTTAGAAAGTTGTCTTTAAGCCATTCTCTTGGACATATTTTTTTGTTCCGTTTTGTCCCTCCTTTTTAGTTGTACAAACCACAGGGTGTACACCTATTGACCTGAGTCCAAAGTAAAGGCTGTTTTCAAAGATGGCAGAGTTTTGTTATATAGCCCCAATGCTAGGCATCTGAAAGACAACTGTATACAGTGTCTCTACAGAGAGAGTAAGCCGGATTGCTTGGGAAGCTGGTACTGCCCATGCCCCACCTCCCTTTTGCTCCCCATCCCCAGATGGTCTCGCACCTCCATTCCAAGCTTTCATTGTCTCTCTCCCCCTCCCCTCTTCCTGCCCTTATTTTTAACAGCAGGAACGAATTTCATATACACCTCCAGAGAGCCCAGTGCCGAGTTACGCTTCCTCGACGCCACTTCATGTTCCAGTGCCTCGAGCGCTCAGGATGGAGGAAGACTCAATCCGCCTGCCTGCGCACCTGCGTGAGTGTTCGTGACCCAAGAGGGACAGACGAGTGATGGCATGGGGCGGGGGTGGCAGGCAGTGGACTCCAGGCCAGAGAGTAGCAAGCTCTGAGGTGGTTTTCACAGGACTTCGCCACGCTGCTTTGGAATCTTTCACACCCCCTGCCCCCCAAAGACCTCTGAAAAGTTGAGATTCCTGTTCCTTGTTTCTCAATGTGTTCATTTCTTCCCTGACTATGACACGTTAAAAAAACAAGAAACCTGGAAGCATGCAGTATATGGCAGAGCCTACTAAATCTCCTAGTAGACAAGATGATTTGTGTGTGTGCAAAGTTTATCTGTATTCTCAAATTCACGCTTACTCAACTTTAATATTTTCTTTGGTCCTAAATTTTGCTCAGTTTGTGAGTCAGACTCACTCCTGCTTTGTGTTTAAGCCGTGCGCTGTTCTTTCTTTCCAGGGCCCTCCTTCCCCTCCCTGTCTGTGCTGGCTACTTTTCTTCCCTTCATTTTCTAGGCCTGCGTAGGTCCTTTCTCTTACCTCCTTTCCTTCTCCTCCACTCTCTCTTGCTTCTCTTGTGCTTGCTTTGCCTCAGCAGCTGCAGTCTGTAGTGGTTCCACCTTTCTCTCCCAAATCATCTCTACCCCTTGGCCTACCACTTCCCCATCTCAGTCCTCAGCTGCAACTTGGCAGAGGTTTGGGGCCCACACACCTGTGCTGCCGATACTGGCCTCCAAAGCCGTTGACACCTGCTGTGTCCTTTTTGTCTGCCTTTCTCATACTACCGCCCAGCTCAGGTGATAAAACAGGATTGGGGCAGCTGGAGAGATGAATCACCTGATTCCCACCCTCTTCACCGTATCCAAGGAAATGCCAGCTTCTCTGCCTTGAATGTTATCCTGTGGGCACAAGATTAGGTTATAGAGGACACTTGGGGTCACCGTGGCCCTTCCAGTGACTTCAGTGGTGGCACAGTCTTGCTCACCATCTCTCTCCAGCACGGTGATTCTCTTCCTGTTCCACCCTCCTCAGAAGGTTGCTTTCTGAATGCAGAGAACAATAGGAGACAGAGGATGCAGGTTCTTCCTTTCTCTCTCTGATAATTCAGGGAATTAGATGACCGTGATACTGGGGCTCCTGGGGGAACACTGCTGGCTTATGCCTTCTGCCCCACAGTGCAGATGGTTGCTGGGATGTTTGCAAGGAGTTGGGGGCATGAGAATCCTTTCCCTCCTGCATCTTGCTGCGTCCATCCGTATTTACGAAGTTGCTGCCTACTATGGTCAAGACATTCCTGCTTCATTTGGGCAGGGAAGGAAAGGACACAGCCCTACTCTACCATCTTTTCCTCTACTTTTAAGGAGGTTGGAACTGTAAAGGTGCCAGGATCATGGCTGGGAACATCAGTGTCCTTAGGAAACTGGAATGTTATGGCACCATGGGAGCAGACACAACTGGAAAAGAAACAGCAGCCAAGTGATAGGAAATTTTCCTCCAGAAGTCATCCTGTGACCGATACGTTCACTTCAGAAATACTCGCCTCAGGATGGAACATCCTCATGCCACGCAGGCAGAACACTGCCGCTACCTAATTCGTTCATTTATTCATCTCGCAAATAGTTATTGATTGCCTCTGCTGTGCCCGGCACTCTTCTGTGTCCTGGGGGTGCAGAAATGAACAAAGCAGAAAAAACTCCTCTGCTCTTGTGGAACTTAAATTCTAGCACAGAGAAAAAAAAAAGTTCCAAACACTCATCACAAACAGACTGAGATTTGTTTCATAACGTTTCATTTTTACATTTTGCAACATCCCCCAAGGAGGCCTTTGCTCCTGGTTCACTTCTGGATGCCTTGACATATGGAAGCTCCTTAACTACCTTCCATGAGATGTGAACCTGACAAAACAAACAAGCAAGCAAACAAACACACTGAACTGGAGGTCAGGAGATCTTAACTTTTACCTAGTTCTGCTGTTCGACTGTGGGTAATTTAACTCAGTTCTCCTAGCAGACAATACTGTGTGTGGACAGGAAAATGTTTCACAGCCTTCCTAACTTTCAAATACTGTCATTCTCATCTGAGGCATCATTCTCCTTGCTTTGAATTGTTTCTTCCATAGTAACACTTGCATTTTTTCTGGAGTAGACAGTTTCCTTATTGAGCCGTGTCTGTGCTGCTTACCGGCATTTTGGTAGCGCCTTCTGTGTGCCAAGCACACAACCATAATAGCTAATATTTATCACGGGATTACCCTGTAGCAGACACTATGTGAAGTCCTTTACAGGAATTCTTTTTAATTCATTCTCACAGTACCTGTAAGGCAGGTCTTCTTTCTATCTGCATGTCACACATAAGGGCTTAGACAATTTAAGTAATTTTTCAAGGTCAATCATAGAACCAGTAAGAGAATAGAGTCAAGACTCAAACTCAGTTCTGGCTGACTCCAGAGCCCAGGATCTTATATCCACTATACCACCATAAAGTATGTGTTTAGTAAATATTTTTTGGATGGATGGATGGATGGATGGATGGATGAATTCAGGGTTGACACTTAGCCAGTGTTCGCTGATGTGGCCGTAGCATTGGTTTATGGCTGGAATCTATTCTAATTGCCGTCCTGTCTGTTCTATCTGTTTGTTGAATGGTTTGCATATCATCCTTCGAAGCATGGATGGATCCCCACGTAGACAGCTATAAAATATAGAACTGTGGCACATTCCTGGAAACCTTGCCATTTCATCAGTAGTTAGACTGTGGATTCAGGTGATGGTAAAGATTTTGCCTGAATGCCTACTTTATGGCAGTCTAACTTTATATACCTCTCCTTGGTCATCTGCATGAGACCTATTGTTGACACCATTGGTTCTGACGTCTGTATTGAATCCTCTGGAAGTGGAGCTTCCCAGGCTCTTGCTGTTTGCCCTCGGCTGGGACTTTCCGAATGGGGCTGAGCTTCTGTCCTCCCGCTCCTATTCTAGGATTCTGCTGTTTGTCATCCTGTTTGAGAGGAGCATATAGCCCCTACGATGACTGAAGCTGTGCCACACACTTGAAGATGCATCCCAGCTGAGTTTCCAAACCTAAAAGAAAATAAATATTCTAACCAGGGAATTGGGTTATTGCTGTTTTAATCTGGGATTCCAGACAATTCCCAGTGGAATGCTCATGGAAAGTACGGGGAAGAATCTCAAAGCCAAGACAACAGCGGGACATTTATGGTATTGCTAAGTCGGAGGCACTTTTAGCTGCTTGTTTTAAACGGACACTCATCAGATTGGTATGCCTCGAAGTGGGTTCTTTTCACCATTTTCCATTGATTACCAGATAAATCCTCTCCCTTAATTCTTCCTTTCTCTTCTTTCGTTCTTAAATCAGCACATATTCTTGGGAGTTGGGGTTAAGGGGAGCAGAGATCATAATATCTAAGGTTTTCATACAGAGAGTTTCTCACCATTTTATTCTGCAAAAACAGAGCTAGACCCAAACTGAAGACACAGCATGACAAATTAGCAAGTTATTGAGAAGTAGAGAGTGATGCCTTTCCTTTTATTTGCCAGTGATAACAGCAAAGTGATAAATGGAGTAAAGTGTTAAGTGCTGATTAGGGAGGACTTGAAAAGGACTGGCAAAGCAGCCTGGGCAGAGTGCAAGAGGAGAGCCCAGGGAAGAAAGGCCAGACCTGTGCCACCCTGCTCTGACTCACTGCCCAGATTACCAGGACAGTGCCCTTCAACCGTCCTACAGCAGAACTCCCCTGCTCACCGGGAGAGCAAACACAAGTATGTCTGTTGAGAGGATAGAAAGGGCATCATTTTTGCTTCTTCTTCCATAAAGGATACTGAATTGTTTTTGAAGCTTGAGGGTAGAAGAGCCGAAGTACAATTACAGTAGACAGGTGGGAAAAAAAAAACAAGTTCCATTCTTTAAAGGAACATAAGCCTTTCATCGTAGCTTGAAAACACTTGAAAGACCAAGGACCCCCAAGGGTGCCCAGGCAAGATCACTCTTGACTCTGGCCAGAGAAGGGCTGTTACTGGGAGCAAAGGATACCTTTGCCCAGTTCTCACCAGGTGACTTGTAGTCTTGCAAGGGAGGGACGTTTTCTGATTTGTCTACCCAAAGGCCATTCTTTTTCTAAACTCATGGGGGAGTGACTGCTGAAGGGGGCAGTTAAAGCACCTCACGAGGTTCTGCCAGCCTGCTGATTGGCAGAGGCTTACCTTATGAAACACTGGGCCTCAGACAGTGATGCTCAGACCCAGCCTTACGATAATAATGTAAGTATAGTTCAGATTGATGGGGCAGAATTTAAATAATTAAATGTCTTTATTTAAAATTTCTGTTAAACGTGATCATTTCACATTTAGTTGACATTATGCCATTTGCCCGCAGACTTTGCATTTTGCAGTGTCCATTTGGCCTTCTAAAATCCCTGTCAATGATATTTAAAAATCGGAAGCTAGGACTCATTCATCATGTTTAATAGGGTTAGGGTTTATGATGTTGCGGGTTAATAAATAGCCATAATAGCCGCTCGGTGTTTTCTGGAGTCAGAACACCAGAAATAGTCCCTTGGCTCTCTTTCTTTTCCTTGTGAATCTTTCAAAATTCTTACATTACTACTCCTGCTTGTGTGTGTTTAATAATTTAATTTAATGCCTTCCTTTGGAAACGTTACCTCGCTGCTCACCCACTCGGCTGTTTTGCCTTCTCAGCAGAGTAACTGAGTTTAAGACAGCCACGTGACAGGCAAAGCTATATTAGAACCAGCATAGTGAGAAGGGATGCAGTGCCTCTTTTCTAATTGGGTAGAGCAACAATTTTATATGCTTTCACATTATGTTTGTTCCCAAAAAAAAAAAGGCAAAATTGGGAGCTGAACATGATCATCGTTATTATTTTATATTTTTATACATAACAAGATGTGCTCATACTTATTGTCTCATTTAATTGTGCAACAGTCCTTGAAGTAGGTGCTATTCATTCTGTTTGATGAGCTGACCGTGGCTCCGACAGGTCAACTGGATTGTCCAGGTGCACACAGCATGTGAAAGGCTGAATGTGATTTCTACTTCTTGAAACCACCTTTCAGCTTTTTTTTTAGGAGAAAACATAACGTCAGAATTTCATGGACTTGAAAGTAGAGGCACCGCTGACCACTGAAGTCTGGGCGGCCACAGGTACAAGGACTGGGACAGGTGCGGTTCTAGTGATGCCACCTGATCATGAAGTTGTGCTGAATCCGCAGCAGACTGGCTTCTCCCTCTCAACAGGATGAGGGAGAGGCATCAGGATAACAGCCTGTCCCTGTGGATAGTTTATGCTGGTTTTGTTCACCAGTCCTGCTGCCTCCCGCTGTTTGTTCTCTTGTGAGCTCAGGTTAGAGTTGAATTTCTCCCTGCAACCAGAATGCCAGAGCTGGTCCTGTAGGCCCTGATGGGCCAGCTCCGAGAGTGGGTTCAATCCAGTACCCAATTCCCCAGCATTTTGCTAGGGGTGCCCTTCTAGGAGGACGGTCCCGCTGCTTTTGGAAGTCTCCAAATAAAAAACCATGGTAATAGACAGGGCTTGGGTCCAGATAGATGTGAATGGACTTGAATTTCAGGGTCGACTCTTTCTATTAGAGATGATTCAACCTATCTAAGACTCAAGTTTCTAATAACACCTACTAATGAGGGTTTCTTAGAAATACCAGATCTCATTTATGTATAGCACCTGGCACAGTGCCCGGCCTGCAGTGGCCAGGTAGCTCACCAAAGCTCCATTTCCGTTTCCGGTGACAGTGGCTAGCCTGTTGAAGACGTGGCTTCCCCATGCAGGAGCCAAGGGAAGCAGCTTGCATGTCGTTGTCTGTGTGTTTCATTAAAGAAAGGACCTAGGGTTCTGTCTGTGTGGTACTCAGACTAATTTTCCTAAGTCAGATGGAAATAAGCTTTGCTTTCAAACAATCCCCTGTGATTTCCAGGGGCTCAGTTTTGCTCTAGGGCACTCCATCCCAGGACCTTTTCCTACCCACACATCTCTCCCTCAGTCTGGAACTTTCTTCCCGGTCTTGCCTGAATCTGCGAGTCTCCTTCTTCAGCCTTCCCCACTCTTCTAATACCTATCAAGTCCTCCCCTGTCCTTTGCTATCACATCAGCGTTCCAAAAATGGCCTCTCCTCACAGCTGCCCGTGACGTGCAGTGATATCACCAGCAGAGTTGAGACAAGGACAAGGAGAAGAGATTTAATTCTCTGTCAGTGTCTTACAAAGCAGTAATGACTTCTAACAAAGCCAACCCGCCACTAGCATTTTATACTTTGTTCCCCCTTAAGCCTTCTTTTGGGTGCCTTCACTTTTTACATTCAAATGCTTGAAGGCTTTCTACTTTCCCCACGGCACATGTGGCTATACGAGGGCCCTGGTTAGCTGCTTCAAACAGCTTGAAGAGCAAAAACAGCCCGCAGCAGAACAGCCAGGATGCTTTGGAAGGGAAATTTCCTTTTTGGGTTTGCTGTCTGAAAGAATTTCCGATGCAGGCAGACGTTAATTCCTAGCTCCATGCTTCCTGATAAGGAAGCAGCTTCAATAAATGCAGCTATTTATAGATGTCTTTTTTTTTTTAAGAAAAAAATATATAACCAGAGGTTTACTGACCTTTTCTTTCACTTCACATTTCATGCAGTGAGCTCTGTGTACATTTAAGGCAGTTCCTCCAGCATCAGCTCTGACAAAGTGGCCCTGGTTTCGCTGTGGGGGATGGGGAGGGGAGGATGAAGATGGCACGGACCCTCATTAGTGTCACAGGCTCTCCCTTTTCCTCGGAATTCTGAAGTAGATGTTTGGAAACTGTTGACAATGAGTTTGTCCCTACCTGGTGCTCTGCATTATTTATGTGAGCCCAGAGATGCTCAGCTCTATTCTAGACTCAACACTGAAAGGTTATAGCAGACTAAGAGAGCCCTTTGAAAAATAAAAGACGATGAGAACCAGTCCGTTTTATGAGACTTGAACAACAACAGGAAATCAGAAACTTTATTTCCATTTCTTCTTTTTTTCTGTCTATTGCTTCCTCTTGGATTTTCCCAACCCTCAATACCTCTGTGGTCTTTCCCTTGTCTTGATGGGTTTCCACGGATTGAGGAGTTCCTGTCCTTGAGCTCCACTCCACGGTCACCCTTACATGTATGATAAAGGTTCAGTGTGATGTTGGCTTGAACTGTGCTTCTCTAAGTTACTTCTCACCTCCTCTTATTATCAGAAAGCATTGATTGAGCTGAGTATATACAAATTCAGTAGTTTCCATTCTCAAATAACTGATATTTTCTCCCATTTTGCTTCATGCCTGAGTTACACCGCATCAGTAATTCAGACTTCTGGTGTTTCTGGCAGGATGACCTTGATAGCTTCATCAGAGGTGAACGTTAGCAGGGACCTTTAGATGTTGCTGCTTTTGCTGTTGCCGTGGGTGGATTCTGATTCTCAGTTGCCTGTACCATGTGTGAGTGTTTTGTGGTTCGTTTTTCTGATCTCTTCTGAAGGAGAGGTAGAGCAGGACTTGAGAGAATTAAACTGGCCCTGGCTCTGGCCACATGCTGACTGTAAATTCCCAAGTATAATTAGTCACGCTGCCCCAGAATTTACTGCCTCCATCTTGGATGGGTGGACAAAACTCCATTCTTTCAACATTGGCCTCCATGTCTGCTTCCAGCAGATCGTGGATACCAGGAGCTCTCAAATGGGGCTGTCAGATTCCAGTCGTACAAATGCGGACTGTGGGTACAGATAATGGATAAAGAGCTGTAGATGTGGGGTGGATGAGGATTGGATACCTAGAAGGGAAGGTGGACTGCACAGAGCTGTGCAGGGAATACCCTACTTTACCAGGTCAGCTGAGGCTAAATTCTCAGCTTTTGGGGTGGGGGTACTCACCGAAATGGTTCACTGAGGAGGGGGTGAAGGTTTGTAAGGGAAGATATAACAATTCTTTTTTAAAAGCACCTAGAACAAGTTTTAGGGTGTTGAATAGCACCATCTGAAAAATTATAGGGGTATCCAGCAATTTATGGAGCTCTGCTTGAGAAGTATCATTGTTAGGATTTTATTACCCATTTGTTTTCCAGAAATAGCTCATCTTTGCAAATGAGCTTTTAGTTTTTTGGTCATTGCACCCTACCTGCCAGCTCACAGGAGCCTGTGTTTCTCCTTAGGAGCCACTCTGAGGTCAACTGTGTTTAAGATCATAAAGGCACTTTAGAGAATCTCTGTGGCATTGTTGTGGGGAATAAGAAATAATGATCACTACTACTATTATATATATGTATATATATAAACGTATATATGTGTGTGTGTATATATATAAAAGTATATATGTGTGTATATGTATATGCTTCATATATGTTATCCTGAATAATAACAAACGCTGCACAGTAGATACTATACCTGAGGCTCTGTAGTGGTAAACCACTTGCCCAAGGTCACACAAAGGGAAAGTGGAGGAGCCCCAATTTGAATCCACATCTAATTCTAAAACCCAGACTTTTCTTTTCCACTTCACCCTATTACTCTTTAAAAGTCTGAGGAGCAAATGAAAGTTGTTTCATTCTGTCTGTTGGTTCGAAGGAGAATATCCAAGCTAGTAGGCTGATTTTTTTTTCCAATTTTTAAGCATAATACAAATTACTGACAAGAGGGCCCAGATGGATAAAATCAGAGCTATAAACCAAATTATCTTTTGAACTTGAAGGAAGATAAATTTCCGTATCCAATCCAGTATGCACACTGTTATATGCCAGATATTCTCAGGTATGTGTATCAATTCTAGAGTGTTAGAAACAAAATTAAATGAAGTAAAAAGAGGTTTCTTGGCCGGGCACGGTGGTTCACGCCTATAATCCCAGCACTTTGGGAGGCCGAGGTGGGCAGATCATGAGGTCAGATCAAGACCATCCTGGCTAACCCGGTGAAACCCCGTCTCTACTAAAAATACAAAAAATTAGCCGGGCATGGTGGCAGGCGCCTGTAGTCCCAGCTACTCAGGAGGCTGAGGCAGGAGAACGGCATGAGCCCAGGAGGCAGAGCTTGCAGCGAGCCGAGATCGCGCCACTGCACTCCAGACTGGGCAACACAGTGAGACTCCATCTCAAATAAATAAATAAATAAATAAATAAATAAATAAATAAATATTAGAGGTTCCTTGTCTATTATTTTCCATCTTTTTAAAAGAGATGATCTACCTCACAGATGGTTATTAAACAGTAAGAAAGGTGCTGTGATTAAATGAAGATTGTATTACTGAGTTTACACCTTAAAACACTGAACTTCCTGATAATTTGTGTTAAGCCAACACACTTCAGAAAAATTGCCTGACATTTGGTGCCTTAGTTTGCCCACATGGCATGTGTGCCAGAACACTCTACAATGGGGTAAGAGGGCAGAGAACATGCTCTTGTGGGGGTCAGTTTCCTGAGCTCTGGTTCTACGTGGCTGATTGCTTGGGTCATCTCAGCAGTTCATTCTGTTTCCCAGGACTGTGGTTTCCACATCTGCACAGTGAAACGGCCTAGGCATATGATTCCTAAGTTCTCCCCAACTCAATCATCACATTGTTCTCTAATTCCAGAAGAGAAACACAAGGAGTATCAGTAGTGGAATATTATCTGTAAATGCCCAGATTTCATGATCATTCACTTGATTTCCAGGGCTCAACATCAAATTTTAGTGCAGATGGTGGTACTTTCATGACACAGGAAATTGTCCTCCATTTTAGCTGTGATTGTTTTGTGAGGAAGCCCTCCCACAAGGAAATAGGGAAATCCAACACCCAACTCTGTTGAGCATTTCCCTACGGTTCCTGTGATTGAAATCGGGTTAATGCTTTTGTGGGATAAGAACTGGTGCTAGCTCCTAGGCCTCGCAGGGCTTCTAAAGACTGTCCCCGCCACTCTTGCCTTATGCTGGTTCCCAGGATCTTACAGCCAGAGCGCAGACCTGCTCCCCTGTTCTCGTAGCCCCCTTTCTGGTCTGAGAACTGTCTGTGGCTTGGCCCTTTGCCCCATGCACCACGCACAGGTGTGGCTTCTGAGAACTAGCTACTTGACCCCAATTGTGCGATTAGTGGGAATCCCCTCCGCAACTCAAGGCGTGCTTGCCTTTCCTGTAACCTGTAAAAAGTTTCGGTCTGTGTTTCTCTCACTCTGGAGATGGTATCCACCGGGGTTTAGGCTTTACAGAGCCAGCTGATCTGCGTGGAGAGGCCACAGTATCCTCCCTTAGCCGGCTCCGTAGCACATGCACAATTAATACTGCATTAATTAATTATGGGAGAAAAAAAAGCACAGTTGGCAAGGGAATGAAGGCTTTCAGCTTCTAAAGTGAAGGCTTTGATGCTGAGCTTGAAAGTACATTTCCATCCGCCTCAGCCAGCAGAGAGAATCTGTGACACTTATACCATCCCCTGGGCATGAAAACTCACACCCAAGGAAACTATTTCTAAATAGAGGCCCTCAACTAGTTGCTGGAATCATCTACTCATTGCCATGGGCTGTGAAAAGGGGGTGTAAGATTAGGGAGAAAAGACTTGCCCAAAGCAGCAGTGATTCGTGACCAAAGCTGATGAGGGGTTTTATTTTTTCTCCTTAAGTAGCTCTTAAGTCATCAACATCAGGAACTCTTTGTAGAGAAACAAATATGAGTAAGTGATTTGGTGCCAGCCCCCTTGAGGACATCAAATGACTCTTTCTCCTTCCTCCTCCTCCTCGCATGCCTTGCTTCAGGAAGGAACCCTAAGGTGGTGCTGGTTTTCCAAACCTGTTGTTTGGATGGGTTGGAAGGTTCACCTCTCTTAGGCATTGTTTCCCATGAGATATGAGCAAAGTAGGGGAGAAAACGCTTTCCTTTTTCATGCTGATTCCTTCACGCCATTGTTCTCGAACTCCTCAGCTCCCACACTGACTCCTTTCACTTCTCCTATGAGACGGTAGTGAAGCCACCTCACCAAGTCCCCTCTCTGAACAGACACAGTTCTCGTTCCCCTATTTACAACTCGGTCAAGCATTTTTCGTGGGGCTCTTGCTGACCTTAAAATTTGGCCATGATTCAAATATTCGCCCAGATATCTGGGGTTTTATTAAAGGTCTTTTAGGAACACAAAAGTAGAAATTCCCTGAGAGGTTTTCTTCACTTGAGACTCATGGGTTATAAACGAAACTACTCGAATGCCCAGACCAAGTGCCGAGAGGAGCGTCAGGGACCCACAAAAACCTAAAAAGATAGAAAATTTGTTTTTGATCAAATAGATTTTGGACCTTGTGAAAGAAAATAAGCTTTTCTTTTGATTCTTAGAGAAAAATTTTACTTCAGATGAATCCAAGTGTGTGTGCACGCACGTGCTTTCATTGGGATCGTCTCACAGCTATTATTCCAGATAGCTTCACAAAGCTTCTGTGATTTTTCCTACTACTGTGATGATTCCTACCCCCCCCCCCCCCCACCAAGTGATCAGGGGAAAGAACTTGAAATACAACTGGGTATTGTAGCATTGGCACTGTGCAGACGCTGTGTAGCTCTCTCATGTCTGGTACTTCTTTGTTTGCTAAAGGAGTATTGAGATTCAGAAAGTGGCTGCCTTCTAAACCTTTATTGTTCAGATAGCATTACTTTGGACCCAGGACAGAGGGCTTATAGTTGACTGGAACCGGGTGAATGTTATACTTAAGCAGGGAATGTGGTCACCCAGTTGCAATGATTTAGAGTGCTTTGAACATAAATATCTCCCACGATGAATGACCAGGGTGCCTGAAATTCCATTGTTGAGACATTCCTTTTGGATCAGGCATTATTTCCACATAGCTCCACTTTTAAAAGTAAATCATATGGTAGCAGATAGTTACGGAGAGAGATAATTAATACCTCAAGTCCCTAATATCTTAATGAAAATTAGCTTATCAGATCTCTTGAATCTTTTGAAGTGGAAGGACCATGGCCAGCACGGAGGGGGTAGGGTTGGAAATAAACACTATAATTTTGCTTAGGGCTGGCCTTCTCTGTGGATAAGACAGACAGAAGACTAGATGGAAAATCCAGGCCTCCTGATTTAGACAAAACATTGTGAGACTGAAGCTCTGAGGCCAGGATGAGCAGTCTGCTACTTACTGTGCATGGCCGTTGATCTCAAGACATTGCCAGCATCAGTCCTGGCCAAACAAGGTCAGGTCTCCTCTAGTACACTGGCGATTTGAGAATGTGCAAGTCATCTGCATTTCTTTGACAGGAGGAGTGAATTTGGGAGTATAAATCTGAATCCTTAAGCCTTTCACCCATTCTCACTAAATGTCTTTACTTGGGGGATGATCGTGTTTGATCATAATGCCAAGATCTTGCAGATGTATAAAGGGCATGGTAATCCAAGTCTTGAGTTGAAGTAAGTGGTCAGGAAAATCGTGACCCTTGGGGAAGGAGCTACCAGAGCTGGGTGGCTTATGTGTATGTGACAAGGAGGAGGTGTGCAGAATTTGGGGGGAAGATCCTTTGTAGTTCTTCATGTGGAATAATAACTTCCATTTATTGAGTGCTTATGGTAGGCGCTTTTCACATGTATTATATCATTTAACCCTCTAGACAGTCCTGTGAACTGGGTTTTATTATCCTCATCTTACTGACGAAAAGTCAAACTTAAAGAGGAAAAGAAACTTGGCCGGAGTCACAGAGGTGGTAGGTGGGAGACAGGTCCATCCAGTCTACACATTGCCTTCCAATAGAAGCCAAAGCCCTATTGCCTAATCTCTTTGCTTTAAGAACATGAAAAATAGTGTTGAGTTCCCCTCTGAGCTCCGACTGTGGTTAAAGCTTCACAAATTTTAGAAAAACAGAATAACTCACTAAAATAAAAATTTAAAGCTACCCCACAGAAAACATCTACCACAAACCCAAACTTCAGGGTTTGTATATCCAGATTTTAGCGAGCTATATGACTCTCCCTAGTCCCTTGCTGTGTCTCCTGGTAAATACTATCCCTTTCAGAGCCCCGGCACATACATAGTGTAATAAGATCAGAACCCACCCCCTACCATTCCAGTGCAATCTAATTGCAGAGTGAAAATCCAGGGCCGTCTTAGATCCTCATCTATCTACGTCTCTCTTGGTCCCCACCGCTTGATATGCAGTCTCAAGTTCAGTGCCATTCCCTCTTTTTTGCGCATTAGGTCTCTGTATTGTTTCCTTATCACAACTTTTTTTTTTTTTTTAATGAAGTGATTTTAAATGGAAAATTTAAAACTTAACTGTGAATCTGGCGGTTTCCTGCTAATGCCTCTTTGCTAAGAAGCTTCATCCAATACCGTATCTTATTCACTTCAGCACAGCTGCTGTGGGCTCTCACCACTTAGCCATTCACAATATGTCTGAGAGATTAATTTTTATAAGGCTGTGGTTTGAGACATCTCCCCCTTCCTTGTTTTACTTAAAATCCTCACTGGGAAAGTGTGCATGGGATTAAAAAAAAAAAAAAAAAAAAAAAAAAAAACCACCCCCCTTGATAAAAGGTACTTCGGTAACATACATGCTTTAGGGAACTGTAATTTGTTATTTTATGTTCTTGTGCCCTCTTCATTTGAAATGCTGCAGCCTTTCTGCCTTAAGTCTCAAGTTTGTGTATGAGACGGAGGGGGAAACGAGAGTAGCTGCCTTGTGCTGAGACTGTCCTGGGACAGTCCTGTGGTGTGTGTGAGCATCTGGGTGATGCAGGTATGCTTGTTTCTTCATGAAAGCTGCAGGTACTGGTTGCCTCTCGCCGAGTTAAAACTCTTGGCGGCTCACAGGAGGTGATGAAGGGCAAGGGCACGGGAGAATGAAGAAGAGGGAGGAGGAGGTGGGCCAGGGTCCGTTTCGGTGGGGTCCCTGCTGGCTGGGTGAAGGCTGAACTGCGCATCCACACATCCCAGCGGAAAGCCAGGGGGTGTTTTCAGGACTCAGCTGCCAAAGTTTCTTGAAGCAGCTCTGCTCAAAGGCATATGCTGGGCTCACTTCTGAGGGAAATTTCCTTTTTGGGGAAGTTGAAGCAAAGGAATTTCCTGTGTGGGCAGACAGAGCTTCCTGACTTGAAGGCTTCTTGGAAGGGAAACAGTTTCATAATGAAATGACAAATTAAAGACATACCAGCCGGGTTCACTTCAAAACAGCTATTGAGAGTGCAGGCAAAGCCCTATTATACTCCCTCACAGAACAAAAATAAATCCCATCCTGACAGGTTTCTGTATGCCGGATTATATCCGTCCCCCCACACCTTTCTTCACAGCCTTCTTCATGCTCCCTTCCTCCCACCCCCGCCATTAGCTGCCACCAGCTCCATCTTGAACAGCTCTGGAGAGCAGCCGGCAGCCAGGCCGGGAGCCTGTTTCTTGCTCCCTTGCTTTGTGGCTTCGCCCATCCCTGACCTGCATGGAGGCCTTGTAGGTTATGTGACAGCCCCATGCTGCCAAGACACAGGAATGACCTCTTTCCTTCCCCTTTTGACATAAAGCAATGATTGAACACGTCTTCAGCAGTGGGGTGGGGGCGGGCAGTCGGGGGAGAATGCAGCCATTTCCTCAGGCCGGCCTTTAAAATCTTGAAGGCAGTAAATGTAAGTGCTCTTCCGGTCTTGGGAGCTGGGTCTGAATTCTTGGCTTTGTTGAAGGAAATAGGGCCCTGTGCTGGGCGGACGAGGTGCTTGTACCTGAACATGTCATTTTTTCAGTTCCATCAGGCTGCATGTTGTGCTTTGTTTTGTTTCTGAAATTGACATGATGATGCCTTAGGAACTAAATTTCTTTCCTTAATGGAACAGGCTAGAAGAAAGAAGGATGGCCGTATCATTTGGGGCATGAGAACAGTCATTATTAATTACGCTTAAGTTAATGAAATAAAAAAGGCACAGGCTTTGGAAACAGCTCTCTAAATTCAAGGGCCAACTCTAGCAATATACAACCAGCAATGTAACCTTGAAGAAGTCACTGAACCTCCCAGCCTCAGTTTCCTTATCTCTAAAATGGGTACAGTAATACCTTTTTCACATTGTTGTGAGGAAATTAGATTGTGATTTCAGAGGTACTTTGTGAATTCCTCAAAAGCCTTCATACTTCTTATTAAACCACTATTAGGATCTTTGGGCACTGAAATACAGTATTAGGCTAAGACAGCAGAATTGTAGAATTTGTAGATATATTTGGCAAATATTTAGCGGAAGTTCTCTATGTGTGCAGCATGGCTGGGCTCTGTGGGGGAAAATAAGCAAGTGAAAAGTTTCAGGTGGCCACATGGTATAGCAGAAAGAATATTGGACTTGGGGCCAGGAGGCCAGGGTTCAATCCTGTCCGTCACTCAGTTGCCTGTGACTTGGTGTAAACTGTTTAACCTTGATGAGCCTCAGTTGCTCATCTGTAAAACTGGGAGAAATCAAACTCTATGACTTGAATAAACTGTCCAACTCTAGCATTGTATAATCCGTTTTAAGAGGTTTTTGCCTTTAGCAGCTGTTTATAGGATTTATTCTAAAGAGTAGGGAAGAAATATTCATTGTATAACAGCTTGTCTGATGAAGAAGATTGCATGAAAAAGCTGCACTTTTTAAATAAGTATATCTGATGTAAACAGGAAAAATGGGTGGTTGCCAGATATGTCATCTATAGCAACTTGTTTTGAGGGGGTCTCTGAACGCTGACATGAAAATGACTAGGATCATGGGTTGAACATGAGATTGCTCAAGAGAAGGTTCTCTTGGGGCTTTGGTTTACTTCCTCCCAGCTGCTCCAGGGAACACTCAGGATATTTCCAAATGGGTGCTCATTTAAGCCATTCCCGTTATGGTTCTCCTTGTCCAAATTGGCTTCCATGGTACAATCCCAGTGTTGACTGGTCCTGCTGATTTGATTTTTTTTTTAATGTGCTGATATGTAGTTTTAGGACTGCTGCATTATTCTTCCTCTGTCTTTCCGTTTGTATTAGTAAAGAACTATTAGCAATTTTGCCTCCAACAGTCCTCTAAGCACCCATTTTGATTGGAGAAAACCAAGGTACCAGGAAACTTAGATACCATGTGGAAAGTCACAGTTTACTGGGTGTGTACTATGTGTTACTAGTGCTTTAATAAATTGCCTCATTACTTTTATTCTCCCAACAAGCCTGGCAGGTAGCTGATAGTATCTTTGCTTTACACATACAGAAACTAGGGCTTAGAGATGGCAAGTAATTGGGTCAGGGCCACAGAACTGGCAGGTAGCAGAGCCAGAATTTGAACTCATGTCTGCCTGCTCCACAGCCTGTGTTCTTTATCCCCTCAGTGCACCCCTTCTGTTTTGACTGCTGTTAAATTGACCTCATGCTTAGAACCGAAGTCAAACGCATACCAGGGCTGCAAAAAGAAACAAAATTAACCTCACAGTCCGCATACTCAAAATGGCAAAAAAGCCTGCAACTTTCCATTGTGGAAAATAATGTACCCGGCTGATAAACTGAGCAAACATCACCCTTCCCCTTGTCTCTGGAAGAGAGCCTGTTCTGGTTCATCCTGGGGCTAGCTTGGCCTGGAACCCCACCGGCCAGCTCTGTCCACACGTTGCATATTAGGACAGAAATCTGCCTGCCACATTCCAGCTACATAAAGAAGGTGGCCAGCACCTGACTGCCTCTTTCTCCTTGTGAAATTCCTTGGAAATATCATTTGTGGCTGCTTGGGCTTGTTCTGAAGAAAATTCAAATCTTGTTCTATTTAACAAGGATTGATTGAAGAACCCCTATGCTCAGTGCTAATACAAAGATAAGCAAGGAAGGAACTCAGAATAAGAAAGAAAAAACTTGGATAATTATTATCAAAACCAGTATTTATTGAGCACCTACTGTGCCCAGTAGAGTGGTAATTACAGGAGGTAAATATCTAAAACTCACATAACTCTTCACAGAATATACATTTGTTCTTGCTTCTGTGTTTGATTTTATTAGCTTTCCTCTGTTCACGTAAGCTTTTAGTGTATGTCCTATTGCTGGAATCCAGAGTTTTATTATTTTTCACTTATTTGGGCATAGATAGTTCCAGAATTTACTTATCTTCCTCATTCTCATTGTTAATCTCATTTTTCTTCCCTGGAGAATATGGACTTTCAAAACTATTTTTCAATCAAGGCCAAAATATTTTTTTTAAATTCACTTCTATTTAAAACACAGATAACATCCAGGAGAAAATCTGAGAAGAAAAAAAAAAAAACAACGATTTTGATGGCACCTAATTATAAAAGACTCACAGTACTAAGTTATTCTTTGGCACGAGTAGCAAAATACTATGTAGGTGTCATTTCGAGTTCATAGTAAGGGGAGAAATGGTGTCATTTCTCCTGCAGAGAAATTTAATCTTTCACTTTAATCTTTCACTGGCCTATAGCAGCCAGTGGGGTCTTTTAAAAAATTCTTTTCCTTCATATTCCCCATTTGAGCTTAAGGTACAGAAAAAGAAAGTATCCTTGAAATGCTGTGACCAGATCTAGACTGTAACATGCCCCTTCACTCCTCAGGTGAGGAAGTGTGGGAAGGTGGAAGACATTGAGGGGTTGAAGTAAAGTTATTTCATTTGGAAGTAAGAAGGAAGGTAGCTCTTATTTGGAATAAGAGCTGTCTTCAGAACGGGTGTGCACTTTCCTGAAGCCCAGAGCTGTGACTCCCCGGGTGTGTCTCTTACCTGTGCCCTTGGGCAGGTGGCAAGGGAGAAGAACAGGATAAGAGGAGGATGATAGAGACAGAGGAGTCACGGGCTGAAGAGGCTCTCACTGGGGCAAGATGACTGACAGGTGGATGGAATTCACCATCCTTTCATTTCAATTAAAAAAAAAAAAAGTAGAAAGTTGCTCATAAGTGAGTTTGAGTTATATCATCATCTTCCTAGCCTTTGCTTTTCAGACACAGGTGCTGGTAATCAGGAAAATGCAAGGAAACAGCTCTGGGGAAAAGGAACAAGCCTCCTTGGCCTTGAGATCCCCAGTAGACCATCAAGCCTTGCCTTGTGGATATTGGGAGGTGACAGTGCCTTCTCACGTGCCTGACAGTTTCCCCGCACCACCAAGACCCCGTATGACTGAGGCTGTGGCTCGGGTTTCAGGATGGGCATCCAGAGGAAGGAAGTTCCCCCTCCTTCGCTTTCCTCATGCTTACTGGATGCCGAGTTGCCTGTGCCCATGTGAAAGGAAGCCAGAGAACTTTCTGTCCCCATGTGATCCAGGCCCATCCTGAAGCCTGGGGGTTCTGAACATAAACATGGCGGTCGCAGTCTTCCTTCTGTGACTTCTGGAATTCCTAACAGAGAGGGTCATATCTAGCCACTGTCAACCGGATGCTAGACTTGTTTTGTTAGGTCCGTCCTCCTTCCCTTCCTCTACATATCCAATAACCTTAGGATTTAGAGGAAATTAAAATAAACCTTCTTCTAGAAAGATGTCAGGGACCCATGCACAAATGTAGCCTTTGTGGTGCTTGAGAAAGAATGCCTTTTTGACTTCTATGAATAAAGAGTAAGTCAAGTCACGGCTAATGAGTAAGTAACAGCATGTGCCTGTGGTCCCAGTTATTCAGGAGGCTGAGGCAGGAGGATTGCTTGAGCCCATGAGTTCAAGGCTACAGTGAGCCATGATTGTGCCACTAACGTTCCAGCGTGAACAACAGAGCAAGACTTCATCTCTTAAAAAAAAGAAAAGTGCCTATGCAATGGCTCTGTGGCACCCTCATGGTTGATCCAATGGACTTGCATAGCAACATCTAGTCTATTTGTCTCTCCCATTAGAGACTGGTTGTGACAGCATTGCCATTGACCAGCCACATATAGGAACTCCAGTGTCTGAAAACATAGCAGGACTTTGTAGGGATTAACACTGAGCAGTGCTTTCACATTTTACAGCTCACTGTGATGAGCAAGATATTGTGTAAATAGTGCATTGCAGATATCAGTAAGAGGTAGGGTAGGCAGTGATTTCAGTGATGTCCCACTCCACATTGTAATTTTGTTTGGTCGACTAATGTAAGAACCAAGTCAGTAACTCTAACCCAGAGAACCATTGCTGTGTGTCAAGTTTGTTGCTTTAAAATGTTGAGACACCTTTTCAGTATCCCCCACTTTGTCTGAGTAGTCATACTTTTAATGATATTTAAAAGTCAAACTCTAAATACTTCGGGGCTGAATCTCAGCAGAGACAAACTTTAAACCAGTGGGAGTAGGGGTAGAGAAACCCTTCTGGGAGTCAGAATGAGATACTTGTGTGTCTGGACTGGTGGCAGGTTTGTACGTTACCAGAGTGATCCCCATGGTAACAGATCAACATGGCGCCAATGACAACTCTACACTAAGAGCTTTGGGTTCCCATGAGAAAGTGGATCCTCACAGCAAATAGAGAGGAAGAAATCAAGAAATATGGATCCACACTCCCCTTCCCTGTAGAGTTCTGGCCATGAAGTTTCAGTTCGAATAACCAACACCATGTCCTATTTAACCACTTGGGTTCCTCTGAGTAAACCAAGACTCTTCTGAGAATGCAGTGTTCTCTCAGATTTCAACTAAATTCATACAAGGTTGAATCAGACTTGCATAGCAAAGAGCCGTATTGCAGTAGAGCAAGAGTGAAGGTTCTTATTTTCCAGATTCTCAGATTCCCACCAGTGCTAATGGTCAATCATCCAATTATATCGAAAGCCCTTAGTATGATACATTAGCAGTAAGAAAGGTAGATGACTAAATATAATACAGTGTGCCTTTTCCTACACCATCAAAGGTGTGATAATGTTGTGATCATGTGTATAAAAACTTTCAAACACCTAAAAAGTAGAAGGTGTGATTCATCTCTGTTAAAGATTAATCTCTGAGCATCAAATCCAACGTCTGGAGGCTAGGCAGCCAACAGAAGGGTTCATTTTTCTGGAGCCTTGGTCGCAGAAGGTTATTAGTTTGCAGAAAGACTCAGAGATCACTGTTTATCTTAAACCACAAGAGAATGTTGTTGAATTCAGAAGAACAGTGATATAATTTAATAATTTCATGAACCTCCTCCCTGGGAAACTTTATGACTCAACAGTCAAAGGTGTCCGAATAGTAAAGATGCTTTTCAGTCATCATGTCTGCGCCCGTGCCTGGCCTTGAGTGTACGCTGAAATGAGATTCCTTGTTTAATTGATGGGGTGATGGTTTCTGTTGTGTACATTTAAAGGGAACCAGTTTCCCCACCCCAAAATTTCTTTTCTAAGGAGTTTAATTCTTGGGGTGTGGGGGAGTTAAACCACAGTGAGTCCAGGAAGTAACTGATTGCATATTTCCTCTAAAAGTCAGCTATGGACTTGATATTGACTAAAACAAACTAGCAGTTCTCTTCCACCACCAAGTCAGAGCGCCTCTTTACCATTCTGCATGATTAAAAGAACAACTAAGAATGGTAATGCTCCATTTAAACTTTCCTTGTGATTCTCTCTGGTCTATCTTTAATCAACAAAAGCCTAAAATTTTTATTTTAGAATCGTGATGTTGGAAGATCTTTAGATTGCTCATACCATAAAGCTGTTTCTAAGATTGGTCTCAGGAAGGTCCAAGATCAGGATTGAAATATGAAAAATCTTGGCCAGGCGTAGTGGCTCACGCCTGTAATCCCAGCACTTTGGGAGGCCGAGGCGGGCAGATCATGAGGTCAGGAGATCCAGACCATCCTGGCTAACACAGTGAAACCCTGTCTCTACTAAAAGTACAAAAAATTAGCCGGGCGTGGCGGTGGGCGCCTGTAGTCCCAGCTGCTCGGGAGGCTGAGGCAGGAGAATGGTGGGAACCCAGGAGGTGGAGCTTGCAGTGAGCTGAGATGGCACCACTGCACTCCAGCCTGGGCGACAGAGTGAGATTCCGTCTCAAAACAAAAAACAAACAAAAAAAAGAAATATGAAAAATCTTGATCTTACTGCCTTGTCACCTTTTTGTCTTAAGTTTACTTTGTTGGTATAAAAGGACTTTTTTTTTTAACTCAGCAAGAGCTCAAAGAGCCATATATATGTAAGGTTTTTTTAATTAAAAATCTTTCTGCTCAAGTCTCAGCTACACTGAGACTGATTGGAAAATGCAGAAGCTCTTGACCTGATGTGGGAATGAACAAGATGGAGAGGTTGAATTTGAGAGCATGGTTTCCTTATTGTGAAATTCCAGTTTCAGAACATTGGCACCGTCTAGTTCAAATATAAATATACATTATTTTATTATAATCCGCTAGTTTAAATTGTTTATTCTGCTTATAAGGAAGAGATCCGTGATAGCTGTGAACCCCTTTGAAGGAGACTTTATCTATCCATGGCTCAGTCCAAGGTGTTTGAAGCACTTTTCTCATGGCCTGGCTGGAAAGACTTTCAGAAATAAGCAGGGTTCTGGTAGGAAAATGAAGGCAGTTGAGGAAAACAGTGCACATATTTGTAAGAGGACTTACACTTGGTATCTTGGAAAACATAAACAAACCCTAGACTGTCTATCCCGAGTCTGGGAAGGCAGTCCTCCCAAGCTAAGGTTCTCCTGGAACTCCCTTCCACAGGGCTTGTGTTACAAATGCCATTGTGGAAGCGCCACACAATGCTGTGGACCTGAACACTGGGGAAATGCAGTGCCGCCTGCTGCCGCGCCGGCTGGCATCTGCCCTCCTCCATCGCCTGGGTGCTGCCACAGAGAAGAGACAGAGAGTGAAGCGGGCAGAGACTGGCTGTTGCCATCACACAACTGAGGGCAGACCTGGAGCTCAGCCGGCTGAGGGTTTGAGAGACCGTTGGGAGCAAGACCCAACCACAAGGCCCATGGAAGAGGAAGTTGGCAGATCTCAGAAAGGGGAGGAAAAGGGGAGGTGCTTACTTGTTCATCTTGTTTTCGCTTTTAAGGAAAGGAGGAGAGTTCAATGAGAAAGGAGGGTGAAATGGGAAGGTTCTGAGCAGTTTCAGGTCCAGGGTTAAGCAGTGTTCTTCCTGGTCAACAAACTGCCTGGATTTCATTTTGGCCTGACGATAGCCCCACCGCCTAGGGAACTGCACAGAGATCCTGTGTGTTAACCACCCAAGAGAGTCAGCAATTAGAATACTGGGGCTGGTGCAGAGAGAAGAATTCAGAAAGTCAAAGGCTGGATGTAGGTGAAGAGACTATGGACTCTGCCTTCATATCATCAGTTACAGTGTCCTGCACATCTGCTTGTCCCAGGTCCTGTAGAGATGTGACGTAACAAGCATGAGCTGTACCTTAGTGTCTGTATTCCAAAACTTTGTTGGCACCTGGAGCACCTTTCCCTCCTCCCAAGAGGAACATACAAATGTAAATAAATGGTGTCCGGGTTTTCATTTGGCTCACGAAAGATTATACGAAACTCATCGTCTGTCTGAAATATACCACCGGTAGACCTGTTTCAGCTAACCACCTTTTCTGGCATAATCAAGCTGGTAAAATACAAGCCTACACGCCAGCCACGGTACTGAGGGCCACATCAAAACTGCTCCTTGAAGGAACTTAGAGAAAATGAACAACCAGCAACTTGTTAACTGGTCTCTGAATGACAGAGGGTACTGCTCTAGATAACCCCCAGGAATTCTGAGTTTATGCAGCAGAGGACTGTGGCCCTGGGGTCAGGCAGGACAAGGGGATCAGACCTTCCCCTTGCTATGTGTGGGTCATTATTAAGCTGAATATCTCTAATCAGGAACTCTGGGTATAAAAACACGATCTCTGCAGACTTGGGTGTGGCTAGACGCCTTCTGTGTGCTGTATTTGTAATTTTCTGTCTCTGTATGGTTTCAGCCTCGGAAGAAGCCTTGAACCACTGATCAGTTTGCTTTCTGCTGTCAAAACTGTGGTTTGAGAATTTCACTGTTAATAATTGGGAGTAAAGGAAATAGTTGGGCTATTGAAGGGTAAAGCCAATGTCCCTGGGACTGTGGCCTCACGAAGATGACTGGATGGTGGCAGCAGAACTGATGGCAGAGATCAGGGAAGCTGGTATTGTACTGCAGCCTCCCTCACACAGGTTCTAATCCTAGAAAGTGAACCGTGGGAAAAAACTTAACCATTCACAACAAACATTTACGAGTCTTATTTAGTGGCAGGCCTTGTGATGAGTGCTGGGGTTAAACCATAAATCAAATACAGACACTGCTGTCTTTATTATTCATTAAAATGTCTTTAGGGTAATTTTGTATTCACATCTTCAGCAAATATTAACTGAGCACCTGGGATGAGCCTCGTAGCTGCTAGGTGCTGTGAATACGGTGGTAGACAAGATCAGACGTTTTTCCTTGTTAATTTGTGAAGTTTACAATCTAGAGGGGAGACTCCACCTACCCCACCAGATGTGTGCAGAAGGCGCCATCACTGCTTTAGTTGCAGGTCTTTGCTCAGGTCACTGCTCACACTGGGTCCACATTTAAGTTTTCCTGTTGGAAGAGCTGCTGAAGGGCCGCGGGAACATGATAAACCATACAAGCAGCACATCCAAGAAGTGGTTTCTGAGCAGTCACTGAGACAGCGAGGGTTCCCTGCACTGAGCACCATGTTATTACTATTTCCCATACACGTCAATATGTTATTGATTGCTTCACGGTGCTGATCTGTTTCCGTTTCATGTGGCTCTTTGGGTCTGTCTAACCTGGTATTTTCAGTCTGACCAGCATTTCTAAAGTTCTAGATACCCATTTCATCCGCCTTCCACCGTGTCTACCACAGTGCCAGGCATCAAGCCTGTGAACTGTGCTTGATGGTGATTATTACCAGCCCTGGATTTGTAAGAGTCACCAGCAGTGGCGTTTCAAGATTTAGCCTGGGAGCTCATGGTGATGTGGAAAGAGGAGCTCAAGACTAAGCCCAGGGAGGTTTGCGGGTGATAGAATTGATTCCTTGTATTTAAAGTGAATCCTCAGTGATGTGATGAGGAGGATGCAGGACGATGCGCTATGCTAAAGCCCATCACAGCAGCATTAAAAATGTCCCAATATGGTGACCTGACTTACACCTTGGCTCAATCATTAAATTAAATAACTCACCAAAGAATAAATCCCAACAAATACTAGAAATGCTGATTTTTCCATCCTGGCTAACACAATGAAACCCCGTCTCCACTAAAAATACAAAAAAATTAGCCGGGCGTGGTGGCGGCGCCTGTAGTCCCAGCTACTCGGGAGGCTGAGGCAGGAGAATGGCGGGAACCCGGGAGGCGGAGCTTGCAGTGAGCCGAGATCGCGCCACTGCACTCCAGCCTGGGCGACAGAGCGAGACTCCGCCTCATAAAAAAAAAAAAGAAAGAAAAAAAAAAAAAGAAATGCTGATTTTTAGAATAATAAAATACCAGTTTTTTGTTTTTTGAACTGGCAGGATTTTTGTTTGTTTGTTTGTTTCTGTAGAGACAGGATCATGCTATGTTTCCCAGGCTGGTCTCCAAGTCCTGGCCTCAAGCCGTCCTCCCGCTGTGGCTGCCCAAAGTGCTGGGATAAAAGGCATGAGCCACCACACCCAGCTAGGATTTTTTAAATGTTAATTTTCAGTACACATGTAGCTATGAGGAGATGGACACATTATTTCTACCTGACACACTTGGTCACTCCAAGCGTTCAGCAGTTCACATAGGAGACCGACATACGGAAGTGAAATGGAGAAACATCAGCAGCCGCAGAACAAAAATATAATCCAGTGGGCATAACTTTTATGGAAGCACTTCAGCAATATGGGTAAAGACCTTAGAACAGTGTTGCTCTTTGGCTCACTAATTCCTTTTCTAATAATCCATCCCTAGGGAACACTCTGTGATGCGGACAGACCTTCTTACACATGGTTGTGCAGAACAGCTGGGGCCACCAGCAAGGAAATGGTTCAGTAAATTAAGGCAGGTCATTATGCGGGACTATTATGCACTAATTAAAAATCACATTTTTTAGGCTGGGCACGGTGGCTCACGCCTGGAATCCCAGCACTTTGAGAGGCCGAGGCGGTTGGATCACGAGGTCAGGAGATCCGAGACCATCCTGGCTAACACAGTGAAACCCTGTCTCTACTAAAAGTATTTTAAAAATTAGCCAGGCGTGGTGGCAGGCACCTGTAGTCCCAGCTACTCAGGAGGCTGAGGCAGGAGAATGGCGTGAGCCTGGGAGGTGGAGGTTGCAGTGAGCCAAGATCGCGCCACTGCACTCCAGCCTGGGCAACAAGAGTGAGACTCTGTGTCAAAAAAAAAAAAAAAAATCACATTTTTAAAATACTCATATAATATAATTTAAAAGGCAGGGTACAAATCTCTCTTGTCAGAGTCATCTCAATTGTTTTTAATCCATAAAAATAAACCAGAAGGCTATGGAGGAAAATAGTTATTGTAGTTATCTCTAGGTAGAAGGATTGTGGGTAGAATTTTGTTCTCTTTCTTTACTGTGGGTTTTTTTTTTCTTTTGGCACTGCCCAGGATTATTTCTGTCCATCAGGGCGTAGTGGGTCACTTCTGTAGCCAGCAGCTTGCACCTAGATTTATTGCGTCAGAATGCAAATCTGGGCGGGCATTTTCCATTGTCCCCTCCCGACCTGCGCTTAAAACCCCTCCTTGTCTTCCTGCCGCAAATAGGATAAATGCAGCTGCCCTCAAGATCCCGCATGCTCTGGACTCTGCATGAACTGGGGGTCCACTCACCTTTTTGCTGTCTGTACTCCAGCTGTACTGGGCCTTTCCCATTTCCCATGCTGATCACATTGTCTCGCCTCTTTCTTCTGACTACAACACACTTCCTTATTGTAAACCCTTCCCCCGACCCACCTCCACCCTGCAACCTGGAACTATAATTCTAGTTCATCCTTTTGGCCTCAGTTTAAGCCATTTATTCATGCCAGGCTTCACAGAAGACTCACCAGCACCTCCAATGGGCTTCCAAGATCTCTCAACTTTCCTTAACACAGATTCCCAGTTTATCCTCACCACTGAAGCCCAAGAGCTGGGACTCTGCCAGATTGATCACCAGTGCATTCCCCCAGCACGCAGCGGGACTCGGCTCACCCTAGATGGTTCTTAAGCATTTATGAATGGGTGAATCTCACCTACATGACCTGGAACTTCTGTTCTCAGAGCAAGCCATGCCAAATAGTTGAAAAGGCATCTGCTTTAGAGCCTACTGCAGGACTGAATGTCTCAGGGTCTCAGTTTCCTCATCCCTAAAAAGGAGAATCACGATGCTTATCTCATGCAGTTATTGTGAAGTTACAAGAGTTACTGCTTATGAAGGGCCCTGTCCAGCGTCTGGTGCGTGGCAGGTCCTCAGTGAATGACAGCGCCTTCCTGGGCAGCCTGGCGAGCGCGCACACACACACACACACACACACACACACACAGACACCTGTGTTTAATATAGCCCTGTCTCTTGTGAACCACTTGAGGAGAGGTGTCCCTAGAAGAAACTTTTTTCCCAGAAAAATGAGGCCTGACTAGTGCTCATTGAGTTCTTGGAAGGCAGTGTTTTCATGTAACCATCTTAGATTCCTGGGGCCGGGCATAATGTCTGATGCTCTCAATATATGTGTACTGAATCGAACCAGAAGAAGCAGGCTAAGGCACTGAGTGAAAACCTACATGGATATCCTGCTGCCTTTTCCTCATGGAGGGTAAATCGTTCCTAACTCTGCCTGAAACTATTTGATGCCTTATTGGAAGAAGAGAAAGAGAACTCCCTTGTTGAGCCATAGATTTCTTAGCTTTTCTTTCTTTCTTTCTTTCTTTCTTTATTTTATTTATTTATTTATTTTTTTTTTTGGAGACGGAGTCTCGCTCTGTCGCCCAGACTGGAGTGCAGTGGCGCGATCTCGGCTCACTGCAAGCTCCGCCTCCCGGGTTCACGCCATTCTCCTGCCTCAGCCTCCGGAGTAGCTGGAACTAACTACAGGCGCCCACAACCGCGCCCGGCTAATTTCTTTTTGTATTTTTAGTAGAGACGGGGTTTCACCGTGTTAGCCAGGATGGTCTCGATCTGCTGACCTCGTGATCCGCCCGCCTCGGCCTCCCAAAGTGCTGGGATTACAGGCTTGAGCCACCGCGCCCGGCCAGCTTTTCTTTCTTTAAAAAAAAAAAAAAAAAAAAAAACACCACTCTTCTTTCAAATACCATTAAATTAGTCCAGTTATGTACACTGAGCTTGTATTGCATGGTTTATATAAAAGCTAAGTTCTTTCTTTAAGATTGGAGCCCTCCATGTGAGTGATTTCAGGATAAAAGGCCTCAGAGGATTAGACACATTACTCTTTTATAAAACTGATTGTTCAAGTGATACAGCCCTAGGGCTGCCCACTTATTGTAGCTTCTTGAACATGGTCAAACTGTCAGACTTGGGTTGGTGGTTATTTTATCTCGCAAACAACCAAAACCAGATTTACCTTGTAAGTAGATATTAGTGTGGCTTTTGTCCTTCCTATATCTGGGCCCTGAAGAGTTCAGAGCCAGATTAAATGCTTTGCTCTATTTTTTCATAGTTTTGGGCTTCGACCAAACATACGAGTTGAGCCTATTGACTTCTCTCTTTGTGGATGCACACGTGCGTCTCTGCGTATATTTGTGCATGCTTTCCCGAATAAGTTCTCTTTTAAAACTCAGCCTTTCATCATTTTAGAAATGATTTGCTCTCTTACAGCTTGTACTTTTTATGGTTCTTAGAGGATCACTGCAGCAAATATATTTGGCAGAAATTGAGCACACAAGCCCTTCCCCAGAACTCAGTACTGAATTTGCTCAGTTCCCATCTTAAAAACTTGAAACTCCTTTGACTTTTCCTGTGATGTGCTTATTTCTGATCTGAAACTGTAGTTCAAAGCTAGACTTGGTAATCATTCACATCAAGAAAGGAATGGATTGCCCAAAAAAGAAGTCAGACTCTAAAAATAGCCTCCATACCGAGGCCCACTTTTCTACCTAGGGAATCAAGACAGAAATATTTCCAGGATTGAAATGACATAGTTCAAGTGATGCAACCATTTGGCTGCCTGCTATTTTTCTCTTTTCTGCCAGAAGGAAAATATATAATGTAGAAAAATTCCCCTAGAGTTCTTAAAATAATCACTGAAATAACCTTTGGTGCTTAGTATGATACCCTGGAAAACTTGGATCTCTAGAATGGGTCATTTCAGAGCTTTTCCAGATAGCCAGGTTTTTATTAGAAAATTGGTTGGTATAGACGGTGCCCACTGTGACTGTTCAGTGCATGATGAGAATCCTTCTTTACAGAGATGAAAAGTGTGAAGAGAATTGCTGAGAAGTAACCATTCCCTTCTGCATTTGCCTAGTGTGCTGTGTAATTAAATGAACTGATGAAATTTACAAGAAATAAAGCTGTATGCAATATCAAATAGATGACGTGACTTTTAAAAAGGTTTTGCCCATATTTTTCACAATTGCTCTACCTTTAGCCTTCTCTGCTTTCACATGGATGCTGAAAAACAAAAGAGTTAATTAGAAATCCTTCCTTTTCTCTCTTTCTGGCACAGAGAAGGCTTCCAGTAAGTATGTGCTGAATAAATGACCCAGTCTGAAAGTTTTAATTTATTACACAGTATATTCTTAGAACTGTAACTGTTACAACCTCTAGTTTGATAGATGTAGGTGTTTTTGTTTTTTTAAGTTGAGGTTATATGAATATCTGTCACTTGGGTTGCCAGCCTTTTAGAAGAAAATTTGGGGTTTACATTAGAATGGGTTTTAGGTTTAGTAGCCTGTATCCTTTTTTACTGCATGGGACAAGAGCAAATATTCACCTGAATTCATTCTGTGGTGTATCACTTTAGAACTGTACCAGTTCTTCCTTGCAAATAACAACCACCACCAAAAGCTCTGAACAACTTAATCAGAAAAAAAAAAAAGGTTTTATTGGAAGTATATTGGCCAGCTCATTAGCTGATAAGGTAGCAGAAGCAAAAGGATACTTGGCAGCCAAGAGCTTAGCTGAGATGGAGCCATAAGGACAGTTTTCTTAGGATGCCACCACAGCGTGGTTGCCGATGGACACATGAATTTGTGAGACTAGCACCTCTGCCATAAATAACATCTCACCATCCCTGGGGAATTGGTCACTCCCTGAAGACTCAAACACTGCAGCAAGTGCATCTGATTGACTGAGTCCAGGTTATGTTCCAGGGAGCAGGGAAGAAAACTTTGCCAATCTTGGGATTCTCCCAAATGGGGTATATGGATGCTGAGCAGACAAAAATATAGAAGTCCAGTAGATGATTGTAAGTTACTGTTTAACAGTGTGTTGCATCTTGTTCTTATGTCCTGTGGAAGCTTTCTTCATGGCAGAGTTAAGCAGTTCCACATCTGCATTCCCTCAGATCAGCACACCAAAGGTGAACAGCTTGGGTTCCCCCTCCTTTCAGTTACAGGTGCGAGATGTTAGCGAACTATGCAAATCTCAATGAGTTTTGTTTCCTAATTCTGTTTGCATGCTAGGAAGCTTGCCTCATGATACAACGGTAAACCCCTGCTTTAAGAAAAACATGAGGCTGGTTTAATATGTACAGTGTCCAACTCTTCGGAAGTGTTTATTTTTTAATTGCCTTTAATAATTTCCCATAAAGATCGATGAGTCTAAGAATTGTGAAGGACCTCAGAGATGATATATTTCAGCTTGTCATCCAAGTCACGACTGTCTCTTTAGCATCCCAGAGATAGCAGGACAGTCCTCTTCTGCTTGTGTGTATTCAGTGGGATGTATGTCCCTGCCCCCTTTTCATCCCATTCTTGGATGGTGCTAGATGTGAAAAATAAATTGAGTTGAAATTCACCTCAGTGTCACTTTGGTCTTGGTTCTAGTTTTGCCATGTGAAACCAAATAGGGCGTATTCTTTCTACATTAAGTCTAGAGACAGAACTTTGGAATCTGATATGGATTTGATTCTCAGCTTTGCCATTTACCCAAAATGGAACAGTTAACTTTCTTTAACAGTATTTTTCGTCTAGTATGTGCAAACTAATTGCTGAATAGATAGGCAATTATTTTATTAATGCAACAAAAGGTTATGTTAGCATTTTAATATTTGTGTTTATTCACATTGATCATTTTTACTTGGACTATAGCCAAGGCCAGAATTCTTCTTTTGTGGATTTTTTTAAACTTAAATATATGCCATTACATTTAACCCTATTACATTTTATTTAAGTTGGCTGAGGTAATTCTCATCATATGCCTATCATCCCTTCTATGAACTCTTCTTTCCTACTTTATAGATTCTATATTAGATGAGTGCTTTCTCTGTGCCTATATGTTAATTGTTTGGAAGGGAAAAAGATTGAATGGGACGGGACCTGTGAAAGATCCCCGTGGCATACCACTAGAGACTGCCTTCCAGGTAGGCATAGACTCATCTTTATAGTTAACAAGTATATTGTGATTATGTTTTCTAGCAAATAAATCTCTTTGCTGCCATATGCCTTAAATGACACATTATCACTTTTGAAAATAGGCACAGTGGTACTACATATCAGCTGACTGTCAGCCTAACCCATAAGAAAAAGTCAAGATAGACTGTCAAGTTATTGCTGAAATCAGATGCACTGCTTGGCTCTCCATAAAATCTTTACCAAGTACCCTCTTTCACTTTGCCCATCTCCTCATGGTGAATCTAAAACCTTCTACTGCAGCTTAGACAAGACATCTTGGCTCAGTGGTAGTTTAACAGTCTAACAGTTTGTTAAACTGTTGTTAATCAACGTATCTACTCTCGGTGATTTTAAGAGAGAAAAGAAGACTTTTTGTTTTTGTCTGAGAGGAGTTTTTAACCTGGAAAGACAACTGAAACATATCTGAAATGTTAAATGCTAAACATTTTATTATTAAGAGACAGCGTGTTTTTTATTTTACTCACACAGTATATGTGCATTTGTGTTTTCTGCGAATGGATATTTGTGATAATAGGCTCATATTTTGTTTTTCATTTTAAAATTGGCTCTGTAGGATGTTCACTAATGTGGAAAGATAGAGGGATTGGGGACTCACTGGGAAATGCTTGGAGTCAGTCTATTATGTAGATGTGCAAGGTATTGACTACAGAGTGAGACACTCTTGCTTGGTTATGTCCTATTTCTCTCTGAATTTTTTAATTCTCAAAAAGTAATTTAGAACTATAACAGATCGGTTTCTATGAGTATAAAATTATATATAAGATAACCTCAGGTGTGTTGACAGAAGAAATGCAGTTGTTTCCATGTGTAAGAAAAATATGGGAGGTATATATATTATAAGTACACATCTATTGACTGGCTAAAGAAGAAAAGAAGACTAGTTTTTAAAATGCCTAGGGTATGCCATGCTAAGGAGTTTAGATTTTGTGCTGGAAGTTTACACATAGGGGAGAGAAAGGATGTGTGTTCAGAAGGCTTTTATAGGTAGCAGCTGTTGTGATGATGTAGGTAAGAAAAAAACAAGTACAAACTAAGGCAGTGTCAGAGAGATGGAGTGAAAGATAAACATTCAAGCAGTTAAGCAGATTGATTGGGCAAGGTGAGTGACAGACCAGATGAGGAGCAAGGGATGGGAAGCAGAAAAACAAGTCTGCATGGAACCCATTATCTAGGGTGGCAAGACGAGAAGCAAGAGCCTGTAAGAGAGCTCCCCAGAGAGGCAGGAGGGAAATCACAAAGATCAAGGAAGGAAAGAATGATCCTGCCCAATCAGATGCTGCATAGAATTCAGGTAAGATGAGGACTGAAGGTGTCTTTGGCTTTTCCAAGTAGGGAAGTCATCAGTGACCTGGTAAGAACAATTTCTATGGCGGGGAGAGGCAGGTGGAAACCTGATTGCTGTGGGTTGAAATGTGGAAGAAAGTGATTATAGAAGACTTTCTTACTGGATTGGAATCGAGAGAGAAGATAGGATTTGGAAGGCAACAGCGGGTGAAGGGAGGTTTTTGCTTTTGTTTTGTTTGTTTATGTAACAGAAGGTATTTAACCATGTAGAGTTGTTGGTAAGAGTCAGAGAGTTGAAAATAAAGGAGAAATATGTGGTGATTTATGGAACAGGGTCCTTGTAGAAATGAGAAGAAATAAGAGACAAAGTAAAAATGGAGGTATTATTTCGTTTTCAATGGAAAGATGGACACTCGTGACACTGAAACCAGAGGAAAGGTGTGTGTGAACATAAGACAGTTGTTTGTACAGGGGCAGGCTTCGTAACTTGTGGAAATTCCCACTTCACAGCCTTTTTGTGTTTGTTTTTGTTTGTTTGTTTGTTTGTTTGTTTTGCCTGAGAAGTCAGAGATACAGGAGTGGCCGTGAAGGAAATGGGAGAGTGGCTGATTGAGCCACGCTGGGGTCGCCCCCACCACGTGGCATCGCCTCCCGGTGTGAGGCCAGGAGTTTGTATTGATAGTAGTTTGTCTGTCTGTGTGGTTCCCCCCTGTGCTGCTAACACCATAGTGTAGGAGGGGCGAAAGGACATGGTGAGACCCATTCTTTCAGGAAGTATTAACTGAGCACCTGCTATGTGCCAAGTATGTTCTGTACTCTCAAGATACAGGCTGAGCACTGTTGCTCACACCTGTAATCCCAGCACTTTGGGAGGCCGAGGCGGGCGGATGACTTGAGGTCGGGAGTTTGAGACCAGCCTGGCCAACATGGAAAAACCCTGTCTTCACTAAAAATACAAAATTAGCTGGGCGTGGTGGTGGCCACCTGTAATCCCACTACTCAGGAGGCTGAGGCAGGAGAATCACTCAAACCTGGGAGGCTGAGGTGGGAAGATTGCTTGAACCCGGGAGGCAGAGGTTGCAATGAGCCGAGATCACACCGCTGCACTCCAGCCTGGGTGATAGAGCGAGACTCCATCTCAAAAAAAAAAATAATAATAATAATACAGCATTTAACACAAGAGGAGCGAGCCATGTGACTATCTGAGTTCAAAGTATTCTAAGCACGAACAGCAATAAAGGCCTTGAGGAGGGAAAGTGTTTGGTGTATTAAAAGGAAAGCGAGGAAGTAAATGTGTCTAACGTGATTGGCAAGTGAGGAAGAGTGGAGTTTGGAAACAGGAGTGGGGCAAGAGGATTTGGGAGGAGCCTGTAGGCCCTGTAAAGATTCTGTGTTTTTTGTCGTTGTTTTCTGAGACAGGGTCTTGCCTCAGCTGGAGTGCAGTGGTGTAATCACAGCTCAATAGCTCACTGCAGCCTTGAACTCTTGGGCTCATGATCCTTACGCTGCAGCCTCCAGAGTAGCTGGAACTGCAAGTGTGCACCCCATGCCTTGCTAATTTTTTTTTTTTTTTTTTTTTTTTGGTAGAGATGAGGTCTTGCTGTGTTACCCAGCCTGGTCTCAAACTCCTAGCCTCAAGCAATCCTCCTACCTCAGCCTCCCAAATTGCTAGGATTACGGATGTGAACCACTGCGCCTGGCCAGGACTTTGGCTTGTATTAATTTGCCGGCCGGGTGCGGTGGCTCAAGCCTGTAATCCCAGCACTTTGGGAGGCCGAGACGGGCAGATCACGAGGTCAGGAGATCGAGACCATCCTGGCTAACACGGTGAAACCCCGTCTCTACTAAAAAAATACAAAAAAAACTAGCCGGGCGAGGTGGCGGGCGCCTGTAGTCCCAGCTACAAAGGAGGCTGAGGCAGGAGAATGGCATAAACCCGGGAGGAGGAACTTGCAGTGAGCTGAGATCCAGCCTGGGCGTCAGAGCGAGACTCCGTCTCAAAAATAAAATAAAATTAAAAAATAATAATAATAATTTGCCAATGATAATTATAAGCAACGATTGACATAGTCTTTGAATTTTAAAGAATCATTCTAGCTGTTGTGTAGAGGATAGGAGGAGAGAGAGTGGGAGAAAGGAGGGGGAAGTGTGAAAGTAGAGAGGCCTGTTAGGGATCCCACTAAGTCTGGCAAGACATGATGGCAGGCCATACCAAGCATGTTCCTACCTCAGGCCTTTGCACTTGCTGACCTTGCTCGCTGGGATGCTCTTCTAGCAAATATATACTTGACCCACTCCGTCCCTGCTTCAGAGATATCTGCTGAAACATGAGGACTTCTTAGTAAACCTCACCCCTTCATTTGCATCCCCTTTCCATGACATTTTTTTCCTCTATAACACTTATCACCATTTGACACAGTATATATTTTACTTGTTTACTTGCCTGATTTCCTGACGAGGATGTAAGCTCAAGAACAGGGATTTTTCTGTTTTGTTCATTGCTGTGTCGCTGATGCCTAGAACAATGCCTGCAGTGAGGAGGAGATGCTCAATAAGTATTTGTTGAATCCATTAGGGAATGAAGCTCTTCCATCTCCATGATCACCAATACCACCTCTACAGTTATAATTAGGAGGAATTATGGCAGTGCTAATGTTATTTTTTCATTTCCATGTGTGCCTTTTTGGAAAGACTTGCTGCAACAAGCTTCACATATCTTCCTCTGCAGGGTAGAAGTATGTCACTAAGCCATGGAGTTGATTTCTTGGCTCCTTGTATAGCAAGTAGCCTTGCATTTGGTTTGTGTCAGTCTTTGCATCTTTTTTTAGTCACGTTGCTTACACCCTTCACAATCCTCTAGCTTAAACTCTTGAGTAACTCTGGACACTGGCGTTAGCTGGAAACTTGAGAACCAGAGGAATGATACTGCCAATAACATGCCTTATGTGCTTGGCATCTAATTTTGGCACTTGTTTTAGCAGGTTTGATTGCATAATTTAGCCATTGGCTACAAAAAAATGGCCACATATCCTGGGAGGAAGGGAAGATTTGGAGGTATAAGATGGAATCTGTCCTAGGGATTTGAGGATGGGCTAGGGTTCTTGTTTTTTAAAATATTCCTTCATTTTCAATACTCTTGGGATTATTCCAGGCCTTATGCATTGACCATCACTCAGTAATACTTCTTTGGGGAATATGGCATGATGCTATCATTTCTGGTCTTTTCATGTGAAGTCTCCATTTTTATTATATTTTTCATGCCTGAATCTCATGTTTTGCAATATTTTCTCTACCACAAAATCTGTTATCAATTAAGTACAACTTAATTTGTTTTTTCACTTTTTCCTAATTAAAGACATATATACCCTAATTCAGAGTAAGTATGAAATATAATAACTGGAAATAGGATATGTAATTGACATCATCCCAAAACAAAAGCAAATAATTTGTAGATTTAGTCCTCACAGTCTCACTGGATCAATATAGGATTTCTGACCAAATATAATGCGTTTTGAGAACCCTCCGTTCATGTCTAGAGGAGAGTCTTTACTTTTGTTTTTAATGTGTGGGACTTAAGTTGTAAGTGAAGAGGACTGCATCAAGAGTCCGGATAGTAGTTCTACCCCAAAACAGATGTGTGATGTTGAACGAGTCCCTTGGAGAAGGATGCCATGGAGAGTATTGGGCCAGGTGATTTCTAAAGACTCTTCCAGCATTAAAATACATTAATTCTTTGCATACATCCCTGCCTTTTGCTTCTTTTGCTGCGTTCAGGATTAATGAGAGCTGTCAGGAGCAGTATGACCTTAGAGGGAAATGGCTCATATTAAGAGAGCAGATGCCAGTCCCTTCTAGTACTCTCCCTGGGCAGATGACCCACTCCCTATTTCAATCCTTGAATATTTTTTTTTTCTCTGATAAGTGCCTGCCTAATTGATACCGTTGCCAGTGATCAAACGCTGAAATGACTAAATGATAGAGCTGAAAAAGACCCTAAGGTGTTATCTAGCCCAGTTATGCCCCCTAGACCCCAAAGAGTCTGAAAGAGTAATGGGGGTGGGTCCATGAGCCAAGTTTAGTATTTCAGATGTCTCATGGTAATTCTATATTTGGAGGCAATATTGTAAGGTTAAGCAAGCTGTGGAAGCATGAGGTTGCTCTGCTTATGGTGGAGTTATAAATGTGAAAATGGATCAGTTATTCCTAGTAACTGCTCTTGAGTAAGCAGAATCTTTCAAAATGTCTGTAGCCTTTGTTGTCTAATACATAATGGCCACTCACCACACATGGCTTTCAAGCACTTGAATGTGGCTGATCCTTACTGGGTTATGCTGTGAGTATAAACCACACATCAGATTGCAAAAACATAGTATAAAAAAGTGAATATTTACTAATTTATATTGATTACTTGTTTAAATGATATTTTTGGCCAGGAGTGGTGGCTCACACCTGTAATCCCAGCACTTTGGGAGGCCGAGATGGGCAGATCACGAGGTCAGGAGATCGAGACCATCCTGGCTAACGCGGTGAAACCCCGTCACTACTAAAAATACAAAAAATTAGCCGGGCGAGGTGGCGGGCGCCTGTAGTCCCAGCTACTCTGGAGGCTGAGGCAGGAGAATGGCGTGAACCCGGGAGGCGGAGCTTGCAGTGAGCCAAGATCGCGCCAGTGCACTCCAGCCTGGGTGACAGAGTGAGACTCCATCTCCAAAAAAAAAAAAAGATATTTTCAATACATTGGGTTATATAAAATATTTTATTAAAAGTGATGTCAATTGTCTTTTTATTTCTCTTTACTGTGGGGACTAAAATATTTTAAATTACATTATATGGGTAACATTTCTGTTGGGAGTACTGCTCTAGAGTGAGAGATTTCTGGGTGTGAAAAGGCTGAAACTCACTCCTCGTTTTGCAGGTGAGTAAAGTGGATCAGAGAGGTTAGGCCACATGTTCAAGATCACACAGCAAGTAGCCAGCCAAGTTAGGAGGAGGCCAGCATACTTTCCATTACCAAAAATGGCCAAAGGGATCATAGTGATTTTTTTATATGGAGTCTATGACATTGCTGCTTTGGGTCAAAGCCAAAAATATTGTGTAGAATATTAGCAGTTTTCTAAAGCACTAAGCCTAAGTTGTATCAACCCAATATCAAATCCAATAAAAAATATATTAAAAAGAATACAAGGAAGAAAAGGAAAGAGGAAAAACCTCCCTATAAAAGACCCAGTGAACAATCCGTTTTCATTCTTGAACAGATTTCTTTCACGCCAGTGCCCTGGTATTTCTGGAAAAAAAGTACATTAATTACTGGAGTAAAGCACAATAAGAAAACATTTACAAGGAGTCCAGACCTCATCCATCATGCTTTTCCCTCCAACACAGCAAGAATCTCTTTAACAAATGCCCATTAAAAGATTAAGCCTAAGAATAAATTGTTTCTTAGTCCCCAGGCAGTTCATTTGACATCATTTCCATAGGATTAGAGACTCCAACAATATGTGTTTAGCATGGGGCTATATTCACACTACATAGTATTGGTCTAAAACATTCTAAAATATTTTTTTAAATCTTGAACTAATAAGACTTTTATGTGGCTGGTAATTATAATAATATTTCACCCACAAATTGGGACTTTTTTTCCCCTCCACAGTGTGTAACCAAATGCAACAATTCTGCCTTTTAAAAAAAACTACCCACCACCTGTTAAAAAGTGGTCTAGGAAGTATAGCAATGTCATGGAGCTCTTGAGGACGTGTATAATTGAATAGAAAGGAAACCTAGCATCTGGACCACTCCGTTCTCAGTCCCTTTTCCTCTGAGCCATCATTTCTCTTCTGATAACTATATTTGGTTTTTGTAATTACTGATATTATGATGTGCGGAGTTTGAAGTACCCAACAGTTGTATAAGGCTTGTTACAAACACCTTCAATGTCCCCACTCCCCTCCCTTCACTCTTGATTTCCTTTTGATTTTCTGCTCACCAGGGTAGCCACATTCAAATCTTTTAACTGCTGCTTTTGTCATTCACCTCCAATTCTTAAATCACGTGCTTGTATTGGTTTCTTTTTTTTTTTTTTTTCAGTTCTAAATATTATCTAGCATTATTTCACTGTAGAAAATGACAGTTTGTCCTTTCTTCCCCCTACCCCAACCCCTCCCATAGATGCATCCTCATAACCATAATTTTGGACAGAACAATTGAGTGTTTATATATTAAGATTATATAAGTGCCATTTGAAGCTGAGTCACCTACTCTCTTATGCTTCTTCTTTTCCAGTCACTTTTCTTTTTCCCTGGAGTTGACAATGATGCTTTTATAGTATATTTATTGTTGTTGTGGTTGTTGTTTTGAGACAGAGTCTCACACTGTCGCCCAGACTGGAGTGCAGTTGTGCGATCTCTGCTCACTGCAACCTGTGCCTCCCAGGTTCAAGTGATTTTCCTGCCTCAGCCTCCCGAGTAGCTGGGATTACAGGCGCCAGCCAACATGCCCAGCTAATTTTTTGTATTTTTAGTAGAGACGGGTTTTCACCATATTGGCCAGGCTGGTCTCAAACTCCTGACCTCGTGATTCTCCTACCTCGGCCTCCCAAAGTGCTGGAATTACAGGTGTGAGCCACCGCGCCCGGTGGTATTTATTGTTTTAATGTCCTTCTTGCTTGGTTTTTTATCTCCTTCACCAATTCATCCGCCCTGTCTCACTCTCCTCTCAGTAGTTCAGATGCCATAGGTGTGATGAGCCTTGAAGCAAGAGCTTCCACCTGCTTCGGTCTGGGCTGCAGCTTGGTGTCCAGCTAGGAGCTTTCTTCACTTTTCCTCTCCTTCGGGTGCGAGTCCCTTTCCTGGATTCTGGCCTTAATGGAGGACAGTTTCCAATAGATTCCTGAGAAAGGGTAGGGGGAGCAAATGTATTGAGACCTTGCATGTCTGAAGAATGTCTCTCTTCTTTCCTCATACTTGATAGGTTATCTGTCTTAGTGTATGATTTTAGACATGGGGTAATTTTCCCCCAGCATTTTGAAGGTAGCACTCCATTGCATTTTTTTTTTTCAGTGCCATTGTTGAGAAGACCATGCCATTCCGATCCTTAAGCTTTTGCATAAACCTTCGTTTGTTGGCTTATTTGTCCTCTGGAAGCATTTTTATTGCCCAGGTTCTGCCCTTTCACAGTAATGTGCCTTAGTCTGGGTCGGTGCTGATCCTGATGCTCTTTCAATCTGGATATCTTTCATTCTGGGAAATGTCCCCGTTTTCTTCATTCTTTCTCCAGAACTCCCATTATTAGGATATAGGTCCAATAGTTATCTTTATTTTTCACCTCTTAATATTTTAAGTTCCTCTTGGGGAGATTCCTCAACCTTTTTTGCCAGCTCTTCTATTTTTTGTTGTTGTTTCTGTTATCATACTTTTAATATTCAAGTACTTTTTTTGTTCGACTTGTTCTTCATTATAGTATCTTGTTTTTGTTTCATAGTTGGAATATCTTATTTCTCTCAGGATAATATTTTTCTTTCCCTGAGTTGTCTGTTTTCCCCACGTTGCCTTTGTCTGGTTTTGGTCTTTGTTTTGCTGTCTGCCTTCTATACTCAAACACCTGGTGATCCCTGCATGTCTGCTCATTTCTGAGAGTTGATGCACCCCTCAAGCACTGAAGGCAAGTTCTCCGTGCCTGGGTGAACTTGCTGTCTAGAGTGACCTGCCCACACATTTCCTTGGGATGCCATTGGGTAACTATCTCCAGGTCTTTTGTCTTTGGATGCTCAGATTCCCCAGAGATGGTTGACTCTTCTAGTAGCCATCCTGGAGGGTAGAGTCTAGCTACCAACCTCCTAGGAGCATGGTGGGAGAAGAAGGGGTAGTGGGCACAGTGGTCAACATATACATGTTCTTTTAATCTTTCATATATAAACTTTCCATTAATTCCACCTAGTCATTTTGGTACCAGAGGATAAGCTTTTTTTCTTTTCTTTTTGAGACAGAGTCTCTATTGCCCATATTGGAGGGCAGTAACATAATCTTGGCTCACTGCAACCTCTGCCTCCTGGATTCAAGCGATTCTCCTGCCTCAGCCTCCCTAGTAGCTGGGATCACAGGTGTGTGCCACCACACCCGGCTAATTTTTGTATTTTTAGTAGAAACGGGCTTTCACCATGTTGGCGAGTATGTTGGTCTTGAACCCCTGACCTCAAGTGAAATGCCCACCTTGGCCTCCCAGACTGCTGGGATTACAGGTGTGAGCCACTGCGCTCAGCCAGAGCTTAAGCTTCTAATCTGCCATGGAAGGGGAGGAGCCGTGACTTAACTGTCCAGATTTTCACACATAACTAGTGCCACCAGTCCCCAGTCCTTTCACGGATTCTGCCATGTGAGTTTGGTTATATCACAGCTTTCCTTACTATGAGTTTAGAATTCCACTTTCTTGGGTTTGCTAAGTAAATTATCACTGGTTCATCTGCCTTCAAGTTTCTGGTTTTTCTTTCTTTTTCTCCCCTCCCCCACCCCCTTATCTCTTCTGGTGTCTTTGTCCTTGTAGATTTGTGCCTTCTTAAAAATCTCTTTACTGTTATTTTAGAGGATTTGGGGGAACGAGAACAGGGCTAAAATTAACTTCCTCCTCTGATGAATTTTGACAGTCTTCCTGCCATAGGGATGTTGTCCAAAATACGTGTTCTTGTGTATGTGAAACTAGAGCTTCTCAAGAGGAAAGCTCTTTGTCCATTGAAATTGTTATTACTAGTGATTATCCTTTTACCCTTAGACCAGTACAACTGGAGTCATATGTGTGGCCCATAAAGATTCCTGTAAGGTCCTGCGTAAGGGACAAGTAGTTGTAGCTTTGTATTCCCGTGTCCAGTTGATGAAAACACATTGCTACAACTCCTTTGTTACAAGAAATCTATGGAAGAATCTGGGTAGAACCCAGATAGTTATGTTTTTGTTTTTACACCGACCCATTTAATTCAATAAAGACATCAATATGTGAATAATAAACTAGTTAGTACATGTCAGGCTCATAGATATGTGACTGACACATACTACTATGTAAGTGTTCATTGATACTGTTATTGTTATATGCTGGTTTTTTAAATAATACTTCTGAATTTTCCAAGGGTTGTATCTAATGTGTCTCGAACCCAGCTGCACAACAGATTCACCTGGTGGTCGTTTGAAAAAAAAGATTTCATTTCCCACCTTGGGCCTACTAATCTTCAGGGTGGGTACAGTAACAAAACAGAGCTTCCATTTTCTGGAGAAGAAGTGAGACATTTCGAGAACCACGTTGGGAGAGTCGTGCACATCACTGATGGTCATTTAGAAAGACAGCAAAATGAAGCAAGGAGCCAGCTCTGAGAGCTGCGGCTAAAAGCAAAGGCTATATCCACTGCAAATAGATAAATCAATATACATGTAGAGTATAAATGTATAGAACACCTGGAAACCAAGGCACTATGCCGGGCCCTCCTTCTGTACGGAAGGCTTAGGCAGTATGTTGCCCCCTTTCTTTATGATGTTTTGCCCCTTTGTTTTAGTCAGATTTTACCTGGATAGGAGGATTAGCAGAAGAGGATGGTGTGGATGTGCATTTGTTCCTGCTCTCCCAGTGACAGCCATTGAAGTGTTGGCCGGACCCAGCTAAGAATTTACTTTAGACAAAGTCCTGAATAGGGCCCACACAACTCTGAAATGGATTACATTTAAAAATTAATCCTCGGCCGGGCGCTGTGGCTCACGCCTGTAATCTCAGCACTTTGGGAGGCCGGGATGGGCGGATCATGAGGTCAGGAGTTTGAGACCAGTCTGGCTGAGATGGTGAAACACTGTCTCTACTAAAAATACAAAAATTAACCGGGCGTGGTGGTGCATGCCTGTAATCCTAGCTACTCGGGAGGCTGAGGTGGGAGAATTGCTTGAACCCAGAAGGTGGAGGCTGCGGTGAGCTGAGATTGCACCACTGCACTCCAGCCTGGGCAAC
The DNA here is from genome assembly GCF_043159975.1 of Macaca nemestrina. Taxonomy (NCBI): domain Eukaryota; kingdom Metazoa; phylum Chordata; class Mammalia; order Primates; family Cercopithecidae; genus Macaca; species Macaca nemestrina. The sequence continues at coordinate 130,208,337 of NC_092134.1, read as the reverse complement.
AGAACGAGACTCCATCTCAAACAAAAAAATATTAATCCTCGTTCAGAGTCAGGTCCCATCTGCTAATGGGGTTTAATTTTCATTCATCTACTATAAAACCCAACAATTCTTATTTGCACTTGAGCTAAGGGGCAGAAAAAGGAAATAAAAAGCATTAAGTTTTATTTCCATGTAAGTGACGCAGAAGGTTCTAAATGGTTATTTTATTTGAGCAACTTACTTTATTAATAGCAACTTCTTGTTTAACTAGAGCAGTGTTGAAAAAATAATTTAACAGACATTTTAGTTTGGGGACTACAGGAGGGGTGGGAGATGCAAAATTGAAGAATGATGAAATTCACATCCACTAATGTTTACATTTTTAAAGCTTTAATGTCTGTTTTTAAGGAATAGTTCTTAAAAAAAAAAAAAAAAAAAAAAAAAAAAAAAAAAAAAAACCCTTACCTTCATCTTCTGTCTGTACTCTAGTGTTGGAACAATGGTGACTGATATCAGAGCTTTCAGTTGGTACAGTAATAATAGCTACAGCTTACCCAGCACCAACTGTGGCAGATACTGTCCTAAGCACTTTACATCTGCTAACTCATTTTATCCTCACAACAGCCCTTTGAGAAGTTTCTGTTATTACCTCCGATTTAAGATGAGGAAACTGAGGCACAAACGGCAAGCTTGCTCATGAGTGGTGGAGCTCCCCTGTTCATTTAACCATGTTGCCGTGTTGCCTGGTGCTGCTTACCACAGGTGCCTGGCCCATAGGACTTTATGTCCTGGACTGGGCAGGGTTATAGAAGATGTTTTCTATAACATCTTCTATAACCCTTTGTCTAATAACATCTATATTAGACAAAGAAAGCCACGCTGTTCCTTCCATACACCATCTCATTCAAAACCAGTGGTAACTCTGTTTGGGGGCCACTAGGAGAGATGAGGTTCAGAGAACTGCAGTAAATGAACCAAGGTCACACAGATGAACAGTGGCTACCATTGTCAGCTGGGATTCAACCCAGGTCGGACTCTACAGCTGGTGGGATACCTCCCTTCTCTTAGTGTGTTAACTTTGCTCTGTTTTGCCACTCAGGAGGCAAGAAGGAAAGATCAAGGATGAGTAGGTGCCTCTACTCCCAGTTACCTTGCATAGCGCGTGTGACTCTTACTTGTGTTTCCCAGGCCTAAACCTGGCTGCGTGGCAAAGAACGCCAGGAAGGCAGCGTTCTCCTTTTGTGTGTAGAAGAAAATACTCTTGCCTCGGCAGCAGAGAACTGTGTCCACCTACTGTTTATTTTCCTCCCCCTTTTTCTTTTTTTCTTCATCAAAAAGATACGAATGCTGAGATCATCCCAGAGAAATCTAGAATAAATACCAGGAGAAAATAGTCCCTCTGGAAGGCGTCTTGTACTCCTGCTGTTTGTAAATGTGAAAAGCTCAGCAACCGGGCAGCTGGATGGGTATAAATATAGCCCACAGCCCTGACGCCCGCTGAATCCTGCTTTCTTAGATGCACAATGGGAACCCACGGAAGTCAGGGAAAGAGCAGTAAAGCCCAATCAATCAGCCTCTCTCTTTCTCTCTCTCTCTCCATCCTGGACCTTAGTGTGGGCGTGAGGTAGAAGCAGCTTTAAGAGTGCACTTAAAATAGCTCTTGGAACTGGACATTGGCTAAGCTCAAAGACAAGGAAGATGCTTCCTGTGAAACCGACCTCTGCCTGACCCTTACCTGGGGCTATTTTGACCATTCTGGTCTGTGATCTCAGGGTTTGTTCTTTCTCGGTTCAGCTGCTTGGGCACAGGCAGGTTTTCTAGTGCACGCTCAAGGCGTTTGGCGCCTCTCTGCTGCCTCCGTACTCAGATATCTTGTTCTAACTAGACTCAGCTGTCTAAAGCCTGGGAATTAAAAATAGCCTCGTGGTGCTAGCTGTGGAATCAAGGGAGAGATACTCAGTGAGCAGAGAGGTCAGCTTCACGCAAGACACCTGACTCTCATACCTGTGCCTTGCACCTAGGTTTTTTATCTCTTGAGGTATTTTCCTTTTATACTCTATCAGTGCCCATTTTTTATGGCTATGCAAGATAAACCAGTCATTTCAGATTTGTGGGGATCAGTAGAAGTCTGGATTTTGGCAGGAGAAAACCATTATTTTACTTAGTGGTTCCCAGAAATAAAGTTTCTAGTTATCATTCCATGCAGACATCAATGAGATTTGCCATTGAGGCATACATTTATTTGTTTTCTCTTTCTCATTTGGTGGTAAATACTTCAAAGTAAAGAACCATGTCCTCTACTTTCATTGTAACTGCCCACAAAATAATTCATCTTACATGTCTTAACTTGTTTTGTGACCGTTTAACTGACCGTAACAGCCTTTCTCTGATGTCCATGGCATGCCATTAGCAAGAGGCACAAATACTATGATATTTGCCTAATCCATTTTTAAAGTCTGTGTTCAGGGATAGTCTAAGAGTACAAGGTGTATGTGCATATTTGCTTTTCGTTGTTTCATTGAATGTAAGCTGGATCTGTGCCTTTTAATTTCTAAGATCGCTTCCTTCAAATTGGACCTCAGCATATAATATTTATAAAAATAAAGCAGCAACTGTTATTCAGTTAAAGCAGAATATACTTAAAATATTAAACTTGGGATAACTTAGGGAAAGCCCTGAAGTTGAAGAGCCTGGGGCTCTGTCAGTCCGCTGGTGGCCAGAGTGCCCCAGCACCGGGCCTTCCTCACAAAACATTCTACCTCTGATTCCCTACCCTTGGAACTGGTGCCCAGTTAGCAAAGAGCACCAGCTGTTCTGGCCTTGGGGATGATGCATGGAGGAGGGGCACCCTCCAGGGAAATCAGGCCAGTAGAGCCAAAGTGAGCCATTTCAGTCACCATTGGGAACCATGATAGATTGTGTAGCGCTTTAATGATTGATTTCCTAAAAACCATTCATGTAGTCTTTGGAAGTTTAGCTTGTCACTTATTGGTGTGCCCTTCAGGGCTTCTGTCCACATCAATTTCACCACTACATCTCCACCCATGGATGGCATGGGCCAAACCCACTCATATTCCAGAGAACAAGGTGCAGTTTCCATGGTATATAGAAAGGTAATGTTGTATAGTCGGTAATAACATTCAATTGTGGCTCTGCTACTTCCTACTTCTGAGCAACTTGGAAGGTTGCCTAACCTCTCCAAAGACCTAGATAAAATGGGGTTAAGAATAGTGTCCACTTCATAGGGTTGTTCTAAGAAATAAGTGAAAATATAAATGTAAAACACTTAGTACAGTGTCTGACACACAGCAAGGACTCAGTAAATGTTAGCCAAGAGGGGAGGAGGCTGCCACCCTTATCTGTTAGCTCAGCTTCAAAAAGCCTAGCAAAATAACATCATGAGTTGGATCTGAGTGGTCACAGCAAATCCATTCCCTCACTGATGAAGCTCAAATTACCTTGACCACATTCTTTAGATTTTTCCCTTTGCCTCTGAATGAAGCATTCACTTTACATAGATAAAATACAGACACCTCAGCCTCCAGTTCAGCCACTGTTCAGTCAAGCAGGAAGGTACATTGTGAGTGAGTTAAGTGAAAAGGACTAGTTATGACGTATTTGAGACAAGAAAGTAGATTGAGTTTTAGGCTTTTCCTTTTCTTGCAGGAAAGGAAAAAAACAACATTGCATTAATCATCATCTGGTCCTCGGCCAAGATTCATATTTACCTGTTATGTGCCATATTCATACTCACCCTGTAATGTGGCAACCTCGTGACATTTATCATTCCAACAGCCCGTAACAGATGAGGAGACACAGATGACTTGTCCAGGGTCATCAAGCTTGTCCATGGCAGAGTGAGTGTTGCAGCTCAGACCTTCTGACTCTCAACCCAGTGACATACAAATAAAACAGTGGAAACCACCAGCCAGCCCTCCCAAGTGTTTAGGGGCATTAAAGGCACTGGCCGTCCTAAAGGCGCCTCTTGCTCTTAAACATCATTTACCACTGAAACGAGAGCTCCCGCTGCGCACCGTCCATGCGTAGGGCCGATCGAGGACACCAAGGCTGTGCGTTGACAGGTTGCTTCTCTATAAACTTTCCTTGTCTCTTTCTTTTAAGACATTGAATAGCACTAAAGGATAATTTCTTTTCTTTCTTTCTCCTTCTCTCTTTCTTTCCTCCCTCCCTCCCTCCCTCCCTCCCTCTCTCCCTCCCTTCCTTCCTTCCTCCTGTCCTGTCCTGTCCTGTCGTGTCCTGTCCTGTCCTTTCTTGTTTTGTGTTTTGAGACAGGTTCTTTCTGTGTCACCCAGGCTGGAGTGCAGTGGCATGAACACGGGCCACTGCAGCCTCCACCTCCTGGGCTCAAGCATTCCTCCTGCCTGAGCTTCCCAAGTATGTGGGACCACAAGCATGGCACACCATGCTCGGCTAATTTTTAAAGTTTTTGTAGACACAAGGTCTCACTATGAGCTACCGTGCCTGACCTGGGATAATTTCTTAAAGTAGAGCTTTACCATCTCCTTGTCGAGAGGCATTTAGATGTCCTCCTTTCTTCTATGAAAGATTCTTTTTCTCCTCTAAAGAACCCAGAAACCATTTGTTGGTCCTTTACTACGATGTCCCTAACAAATCTAATCATGCCTCTCCATTTTTGAGAGACCATTCATTCTTTGAAACACCATTATTTTTATTCAGACAGTGTGCCTAGCAATAGTCCCGGCACTGGGAGCGCAGAAACGAAAAGTGACTCTCTTTAAGAAATTCATAGTTCCGAAACCTCAGCTGTACCCACAGAGTCAGGGTCACAGGGAAGTTTCGGTACCAGATAGTGGGAGGAGGACCAGGGCTGCCAGTTGTTGGTGAGTGTGGTAAGGTGGCAGGCTGTTGGCAGTTGAGAGCTGGCATCCAGCATTAACCTTAGAAACAAAGAGCTCAAGGAGCAGAAATCCAGCCACAGGGACTGGGATTCGGTCATAGGACTTCTGTTATTGAGAAGGACTGGAAGACAGAGCTGGGTAGGAACCAAGATGGGCATCCCATTACAGCAGAGGCTTGTTTTTAGGTGGCAGACAAGGGCACAGTAAAGCCAGCAGGCATGACTCAATACTGATTCCCTGTACCGCTGCTCCCAGGCTTCCTCTTGATAAAGGGTAGCACTGGGCCCGGAGTCTGGGTGGAGCTGAACTTCAAAGTGAAGGATTGTTAAATAAGCCTAACTGGAAAGGTTCTGGGCCATCGGGGCAGATAGCCAAGCATCTCACTACAGCTAAAACGCAAGTAAAATAAATAGGACTAATGGTATGCACAAATCTCTCATACCGGAGAAAGTGGACATTCCAAGTTTGTGTGATTTGAAGGGAAAGATTTTAGTTCCGCGGTTCTTGTAGGTTGTTGCTAGATTGCTAGAATGCTTTAATATAAGATAGTTTTGTGTGATGGGTTTATTTGGGAATGTGATGGTAGAAACAAAAGAAAATTCATTTGTTTTTTATTACCATACAAGGATAAGATTTTGAGATTATCTTTCCAAGAAATACTTACCAACTATCTATTATGTATCAGTCACAGTCCTTTGTACTGGGGTTCCAAAGACAAATAAGATAGTTCTTGACCTCAAGGAACTTGTCATTCATTGGGGAAGACAGATAAGTAACCAACAAATTAGAATGTAGGGGTGATTGGGGTGTGTTTCATGTCACTGTGCCACAGAATAGAAGCAGTTGACTTAGGAAAGGAGAGAGTTTAAGTTGGTTATGAAGGAAATTAAAAGTAAAGACCTCCATTTAATGGTGGGCAGCCATTGAAGGATTTTAGGAAAGTGATGTGCTGAGGGATGGATTATAAGACCGGGGGCAGAAAGACCAGTTAAAAGGGAAAATCATGCTGGTCATGCCCCGGTACTTACATTTTTCTCATACCACCTCTTAGAGCGCCTGGAAGTGTAGACTCCATTATGGAGAAGCAACATAAATGTGAAATACTAGCTTGTGAGCCACGTGGGTAGCTCTTTCCTCTTCAGGAAAGAGGAATGCTAGTGTCTAGAAGTGGGAGAGATTGAAATGATTCTGTAATGAGAAAATAAGTTATGTTAGGGCACATATATAAAGAAACAGCAGAAAAAATGTAAAATCTCAATCACTCTGTAGCCATGACATTTATAAAAATGAAAATTTTACAAGAGTATTTCTAAATGCTTTCAAGTTGGCCCCCAAAAAGCCTGCCTACCTTCCCTTTGAGTTACAAATAAAATCCCTAGTGTTGCATAGCTGTGTGAGTGGTATTTACATTCTCACACATTTCAGATCTCTTGAGTCCATTTTGCTAGTATTTGTTTTCCTTGGAGATAGGAGTTAATTCAGTCACACTTTCTTCCCCTGACAATAACTGCATTTTTTTCTCTAAGGTAGCTTTCCCTCCAACCGTTGCTTGTTGTTCTTACCCAAGACCCAGTATCTGCCAAAACAAATGTATGTGAGTGATAAACGCTGAGAGGAATGTCTGTTGGACCACAGGAAATTTCCTGTTCAGGAAGAGATCTTGGGAACTTCCTGTGGAGGAGTGCATTGTGGGACTTTTGGCTGCAGTCCCTTGACCACAGCTGCAATTAACTAAAGGCAGAGGGGGAGGGGAGAGGAAGAAGAGGAGACAGCTACCCACAGACATTCTTATCTGTGTAGCCTGAGGAGAGAATGGGCTAATACAGGTTCACAACTTTCCAAGTGAACGAAATGTCTAGTGCAGAACAAAGTCACTGTGCCCAACCTCCTTTACTGCCATCCATCTTTCATAGCCTCCCCGGTGCTTTCCTAGGGCTCCTGCAAACAGTCACTGTCACATTATCCATTTGTGTCCCCCAGCCCCTGGTAAGCACACGTGAAGTATCAATGCCCTCTGTAGCCCCACCAACTGTTTGGAATCGCCTGATTAACTTCTAGTATCCAGGCATTGGAGTTGGCGATCTTTCTCCATCCCAAGTTAAGTGTGAAAGAGAGGAGAGGAGAACCCGTGGCTCTTTGACATACCTTCATTTGACCCTAAAAGCATGAGGGAAATGTTATGGAACTGTTATGACAAACAAGGTTAATAAATCCAGTTTATAAGCACAATCAAAACCAACAGGAGAACCATGCATTCTTGTGCTACCATGCCAATAAGAAATGAAGTCCTTGTTCATACCTCATACTCCCGCTCTTGGTCCCCAAACTGGGCACGTCTACTTTGCATTCTAGTGCCTGATGTTTGTGTGTGTGTATGTATTTTTTTTTTTTTTTTTTTTTTGAGACAAGGTCTTACTCTATCGCCCAGGTTGGAGTACAGTGGCATGATCACTGCTCACTGCAGCCTCGATGGCCTGGGCTCAAGTGATCCTCCTGCCTTAGCCTCCGGGTCCCTGGGACAGACAGGCGTACCACCATGCCCTGCTGATGTTTAACAATTATTTGTAGAGACAAAGTGTTGCTATGTTACCTAGGCTCTTGATGTTTTTTTACAGCCTTCACTCAGTGCTTTTATGGAGTCCATCTCTAAAGAGCAGGGCTTATATTTGAGTTTCAAAATCTAAAGTCTCAGCTGGTGGCAATTTACATCTGATAATATATATGACCTTGGAAGTCTCTGGCAGGGATAGGAAAGGGGAGTGGACATCTAAAGACTGAAGTATATCCCAAGCCATTTTCTGGGTCACAGAAAAGTAATCTGACCTTCCTATCCCACCTCCTATTCATCATCCACCTCACCTCCCATCCCCATCACATTTTAAATTTTAATTAATTATTTTTCCATTGGCAGATAAAAGTCGTATGTTTATGGTGTACAACTTGATGTTTTAATATATATATACATGTGGACTGGCTAGATCAAGCTAATTAACATAGCCATTAACTCACATACTTATCTTTTTTTGTGGTGAGAACATTTAAAATCTACTGTCTTCATAATTTTCAAACATACACAGTATTATTAACCATAATCACTGTATTATACAACAGATCTCCTGAGCTTATCCCTCCTAACTGACATTTTGTATCCTTTGACCAACACCTCCCCAAACCCCATCCCTTATTTTACTCTGCTTGAGTTCGACTTCTAGATTCCACATGTAAGTGAGATTGTGTAATATATGTCTTTTCATTACTGGCTTATTTCACTTAGCATAATGTGCACCAGATTCACCCATGTTGTTGCAGATGGGCTTCAAAATTTAAAATATTCTTCATGAGTATGGGACCAGTTACTCCCAGAAACAAAAAAGTAGCCGGGCATGGTGGCACACACCTGTAATCCCAGCTAATAGGGAGGCTTAGTTGCGAGGATCACTTGAGCCCAGGAGTTTGAGACCAGTCTCACAGTCTCAGCAACAGAGCCAGACCCTGTCTCATATTTTTAAAACAAGAATTAAAAAGCAAGAATATTTTGCAGCAAACATTTTCTGAGAGTTTTCTAGATAATACTAGGTTTAGTTTGCCCTCCAAAGTAGTATAATTTCATCATGGTTTTAAAATTAAAAGCAAAAATACAGGTGAAGCAAAAGTGAACTTGATTCATTGAAAATTTGTCCTCACTCATCCCATGTGACTTTTTAAAATGTAATTCTAAGGAGACTCCCAGCATCCGGATGGCAAATATGTGAATAGAGAAACATAAATTAACTGGAAGGGAACAAAATAGACCTCTCAGCTGACCAATTTTTTTAGCTTTGACATTGGCCTTTAAAAGAACAAGGCAAACTTTTTTTAAGAAAGTTATCTGATTTAATTCAAGAGGTAAGTCTCTGGCTAAGGACTTAGGGTAATTAGGCCTATTTTCTACATTTTGAAAGTGTTTCCTGTGGCTGGAATGTAAAAGCTTATTTAATTTTGATGTAACCCCAAAATTTAAGTAATCAGAATGCACTATTACTATAGCATTCTGTTGAGCTGAAGTTTAGGTTGTGCTCTGTTCAATTCAGGTTGTCTTGACAAAGACTGAGAAATAGAATGGTCCTCCGCGGGCATACCTGACTATTCTGCAGATAACACAGTCACGCAGGCATTTGCTATAGTGAAAATACTTTTATGGCTAAGCTAGTGGTATCTTATATTTACATGCTACTTTACGTTTTACCAGTGTTCATGTAATATATTAACTTATCTCATTTAATCATTACAATACCCTTTGGTGTACAGATGAGGAATCAAACTCAGACAGGCTAAGGGTGGAGGTCAACCAGGAGAACCTGCACCCACACGCAGTCTTCTCACTGCAAGTTCAGGCAGGCCAGGAATTGAAAGCCAGCATGAGCCAGTGAATAAGCAATTATCTGACAAATTCAAGGCCAACAGAAGTAAGATAACATCTTTGTTCCCCTCCATTTCTTCCTATGCCGTCCAGCCCTCAACCCCTGCTACCTTCAAGCCCTGTTGATACTCACGCCCTCCTGCCCACATTCCCTCAGTGGGGTGCTGAAGTTTTGGCAGAGGGGAGCGGAGTGAGGAACTCTTTGCTTGTTCAGTCAGGACTTCCTTACAGGAAATTTCCTGTGATGGAAACTCTGGGGAAACTTCCTGTTGGTTAGGCCACTGCAGGGGGCTGATAACCTGAACCACTTAAAACCTTCAGGGCTCTGCTGTTAAAAGGATGAGGTGGCCCTTCCCTGCTTTCTCAAAGTCCGGGAGGACAACAAAGTGCAAGTGTACAGAAGCCTCAGGAATCTCACTGGGGTGGTATTTTCCAGGAGCTAAAAGCTACGGCTCTCATCAGCTGATCTTCTAGAAGACCAACCCTCATGGTTAAATGGACTGCTTAGATTTATAACGAGAATGGTACCTGCAGCGACATACTAGCTGGATGCATTAATAGGGCTCTGGAAACCATCTCAAAGTTCTGGGTCTGATTCTTCATATATCATTTTAAAACATTCCTGTTATATTACTCTCCAGTGTTAAGGGTTTATGAGCACTGCAAACATTTATTTTCAGCTCTCACAAACTTGGAATTTTAATTAATCCTTGTCATTGTCAGACATGGTTGACTCTGTATGCTGTGTGGGTCACTTAGCACCAAGTATAAATCATCTGGGGTATGTCTTGCAGGACAACCAGTCTTAAGCCATAGCACAAAATTCTTAAATAGGGTTTACAGTCATTTCACCTAGTTTGGACTTCTGGTGGATTATTTTGTTCTTTGTCAACACTCCAGCCAAGATAATTACTCCTAAATCATGCCCTGGATTGAACTCAGCTTTGAATGTCTCCAATGTTGGGAATTCCATAGGTTCCCGTAGCAGCTCTGCTGGCCCGGCTCTTAGTTTAAAAGTTTGGTCTCCTAATTAGCCTGAATTTTCTCTAGTGACCTGTAAGTCCATTATTGTAAGCCCTGTCCTTATTGTGTCATAAAAATAATTGACTCCTTGTCTTCAATCTATTTCATGTAGGTAGACAGCTGCTACGTCAAGGATGTCTTGTAAGTGCTTGATTTACCAAAGTCCATTTCTCTGCAAGTTTCTTAATAGTCGTTTTCCTGGCTTAGGGGTTATCTTAGCCTTCCTTTCTAAAATGACTGGATTTAATGGAGGCCTCTGTCGGTCCCAGCTCTCCAAACTTCTGCCCCAGCTCAGTGTTCTTCTTTGCTTTGTTTATATAGGAAATAATTTCAGCATCAGAATAAATCAGTGAACTGGACATGTCTTTAGGTGGACTTTTGAGATTATATTCCGGGTCCACTTTGCAAATTAGGGAAGAATGAAAGAAATTATAATTAACTAGGAAGAAATCTGTCGACTGAAAAGAAGTGTCCTCTGTTAGACTTCTAGAAAATAGAGACCATAATATTTTATAATTTTTTGTCACAGTCTCCATACATATTTGTTGAATCCTAAAAGTCAAAAGGGAGCTGGTTATTGGATTTGAGTTGCTTCTAGAACATGTTAAAAATTTTGTGAATTTTCTCAATGTATTTGTAAGAATAAGCTCTCCTCGTGATTGAGTATTGATCTTCAAAATGGTGAATTATCAATGATGAGTGATGCTGCATGTAATGTACTTATAAAAGCTAGGGAAAATACTTTGTAAAAATGCCTTGGGATAAGCTTTAAATATAAATGTCCAAAATAGTGATTTAGTTTGGGGCACTCAGAGGAAGAATAAGAATAGGGCCTGTTTAAATTTTTTGCAACATGATTACTTCTGGTTTTACATTTGATTTGCTGTTATAGAATGAGATTAACTGGAATATGTTATAAATTCAGAAAGTTTGTCATTATAAACACTAGTCAGCACCTTTTGTCTACATAAGAATAATTGCTATTTTCAATGCATACTTGCTCTAAAGTAGATCATATTGATGTCATAATATGTAGACTGAGCAAAAATATTATTAGTATCATCATCATCATCATCTTCTTATGATCTTTATCAAAGTTGTATTAAAATGTTTTGGGACTCTAAATATTGTTATCTTTTTTGAAAGCCTACTTAGTGTAATAGAAGGATTAGGAACTTTGCACTCCTTGACCTGATTTCTAGTTTTATTTTTTGCTATTCTGTAAATTCCTTCAAAAAAATTTTTATTGGGTGACTGTTGCATACTCTGAGGTGCTGGCATATATCAGTGACCAAAACAGTTATGACCCCTGCTTTCATGTTGCTTACAGTTTATTAGGGGAGATAAGTGTCTACCAAGGAATTCACACTAGCCAGAGAGCACATTGCCCACACAGCAACCAGAGTAATCTGTTGTAAAATAAATCAGACTGGCATTTCCCTGTGCCAAAACCTCCACTGGCTTCCAGTTTCATTTGGAAACCTTCTGAATTCTCAGTATGAACTGCCAGGCCCTGTGTGATCTGAAATTTGTAAATCTCATAAACCTCTCTACCCTCATCCTCCATCACCTTTTGTTCTGCTAGTTCCTCTTCAGCCATCCTGATCTTTTTGCTGTTCTTGGAACACACAAGTTTATGTTCCTACCTCAGGGCCTTTGCACTTGCTGCCCTTCTGCCTATGAAGCTGTTTCTCCAGATACTCTCACGTCTGAGTCCCTCACCTTATCCAGGTCTCTGCTTAAATATCACCTCCTTAGAGAAGCTTCCCCAACAGCATTATCCAAACGACACCTTCCTTCACTCTCTATCACCCTTATCCTGCACTATTTTTCTTCTTGGCAATTTTCACCACCTGACATGTAATTTTTTTAAAAACTGGATGGTGACCCTTAAGTATCTATTCAAAATGGCCATTCTTGTGTACAGCTGGGATATGATGCTAGTGGGTCCACCTGTAGGGTAATTGAATGGGCCTGGCTGTCTCATGCGAGACTCCAGAGTCTTTTTTTTTTTTTTTTTTTTTGGAGACGGAGTCTCGCTGTTGCCCGGGCTGGAGCGCAGTGGCCGGATCTCAGCTCACTGCAAGCTCCGCCTCCCGGGTTTACGCCATTCTCCTGCCTCAGCCTCCTGAGTAGCTGGTACTACAGACGCCCGCCACCACGCCCGGCTAGTTTTTTTTTTTTTTTTGTACTTTTTTAGTAGAGACGGGGTTTCACTGTGTTAGCCAGGATGGTCTCGATCTCCTGACCTCGTGATCCACCCGTCTTGGCCTCCCAAAGTGCTGGGATTACAGGCTTGAGCCACCGTGCCCGGCCGACTCCAGAGTCTTTTCTTTTGGGAAGGCGAGTTTGTCCAGAAAGAAATCCCGTGGTCTCCTCCTTAGAAGGAGTCAATGTGTGATGGCACTTGAGCTTTTACCATGGGGATTTCCACTGAGTTCCCCTGTATTCCAGAGCTGCTCGCCCTTGCTCCCTCCTGAACTTGGTGTTCTCGGATTCATCCTGATTCCAGCAAGGAAAATTGTCCTTTCATCTGCAAGGAGGAGCAGTTGCTGGGCCGGGGGAGGGTGGAATACAGCCATGCCACAGATGCTTTATTAGTCTTCTCTGTTCCCTGCCTGCCTTCAGAGGCACTTGGAACCCCCCGTTTCTGAGGTTTTATGAAGTTCTGGTAGGAAAATGAGTTTGTTTCTTGGTATCTCCTCCTGCAGGCAGATTGAGTTCAGCTTTTCTGCTCAGCTGAGTCAGATACCAATTGTCCATCTGTTCAGCTTCCAAAATGTTGTGCACCTCCCTCAACTGCCATTGTTTCCTCTCCCATTCTGTTGTCTTGTAGGTTTGTACCTTTTTTATTCCTCTACCTGGGTTAGTGGGACCTCAGACAGGAGCAGGGATAGACAAGATATGTCTCATTGATGTAGTTACACGTGGAGGTAAATTCATTGATGCAGCAGTACAGGATGCTTTGAAAGAATAAAATACAGAAATCTGGTCTGGTGTGTCACATACATTTAAGAGTAGACTTGAAAACTTAGTAGGAGTGAATTGGGCAAAGAAGAAGGTAGGATTATTTCTGGGGAGGGGAACAGAGCCTGTGAAGGCCCTGAGACTGGAAGAGGAATGGAAAGCCCAGCCCAACTGGCATTCATTGACTTTGCTGTGGAAAAGCAGAGTGACACATTGCTTTGGTGAGAATTGCAGATGGCGAGGTAGAACGAGACAGTCACGTTAAAGATTTTGATCTTTATCCTAAGAGCAACAAGCATCCATGACTGTGTTACCTGAGTAACCTCGGACCTCGTAAACTCTGGGTTCTTTCATAAACCAGGCACAGTAATATCTACCTCACAGAGCTGCGTGCATTGTGTGACACCATATACACACTGTATTGACCTAAGACTGTCATATTTGTTTGCTCAATTCACAGATATGAAGGGCAGACTGTATACCTTGTCAGGTACTTTTTTCTGTTTATTGTGTTCCATGGGGGAAATGGGTGGTAGATTGATGGAGGTGGCTAGAATTGTAAAGAAAAATATGAAATTCACATGAAGGCTGGAGTTACTCACATGACAACAACAGCTTATGGGGACCAATTCTATTGCCCTTGCGTCTGTCACACAGTTGAGGTTTTGGAATGAACTACATATGCCATCCTTGTTATGCCATCCTTGTTGGACAATGACAAGTCACTGTAGCCCCCTAGGAGAAGAACAGTATAATCAAGATATCAGGTTAAAGAATAATCTTTGTGATCAACTGAGTGAAAGGTATAAAGTAAGAAACAATTGAGAGGCATTGCTCTGAGCCCCAAAAGTCTAGTAACAGTCTATTAGAGGTTAAATGATTAGCATTTGATAGTGTTCTAGCTATACTGCAAAATGAATGCTGCATGAAGGCTAACTGAGTGTTCTAGCTATACTGCAAAATGAATGCTGCGTGAAGGCTAACTGTGAAGCTTATCAGCTGGTAGTCGGGAACTAAAGAGGAAGCAGGCACCAAGGAAAGATGGAAAGCTCTACACACCTTTGTTAGTTACACATGGAGGTAAATGCATTGATGATGAACCTGTCATTTGAGGTTTTCATGTTTAAACAGTTTCCTGGCAATGTGCCTAGCAATGTGTTAGACGCTGTAGATAATATACAATAAAATATTAAAGAGGTAGCTCGTCCTCAAAGAACTTTCAAGCATTCATACATTTCTGTTTGATTGTAACATATTTATTATTTTAAAGAATTGGCCAGAGAGTTGCATGTTCTGTGTAGAGATAAATAGCAAATTTCAGGCCCTTGCATTTATTGGCACTTACACACATGGTAATCATCCCGCCTTTGCCGGACAGCACCAAAAACCCTGCATAGCTCAACTCTGTGACTTCACCCTTTGAGCCTGGAAATCAGCATGAACTCATGATCTGACAATCCCAAACAAGCTAATCATTTCTTAAAAGAAAGCAGTGACTTTTAATACGTCTCACTGATAGTGTTCCACCAATTAAATCAGTAAAACAGAACTGTCACATTGAAGATTATCTTGGGCTTCTAGAATTCATTCTAGGTTTTAAAGATGCAGACAGATTGTGAGGGTCACAAACGTCAGTTTGCCAAGTATGTTTAGGCCGTCAGGTTATCCATGAAAAGACCGTGTGGTTTGCATGGGATGGATGTGATCAGATGTAACTACATTGCTTTTTACAGCTCAGTAGAAACCACTCTCAATTGCAAATTGTAGCAGAAGCAGGCATCCACTTAATTTTGATCTTAAAGAATTTCAAAGAGAATAAATGCACACTAAATAGTGGTGGATTTTTGTAGTATACACCAACATCACTTTTTATGTAACACTTGCAGAAATGTGTACTAGTAGAGAAAATTGGTAGAGTGAATTAAAGTATAGACAGATCCACATTAACTTTAAATGAATACATGCACAGTCAGGAAACGGTAACCCTGGGCAGGAATCTTTAAGTTTTCAGGGCTCATTAAGGCAGTGAGCAGGTGAGGCTCAAGGCTATGAGTTTGCAACCGTTCCGTGAAAACTCAAAAATGAAAGTTTTTTTTTTTTTCATTTCTGAGCCTGTTGAAAGGTGGATAAGAAGGGAAAGGGCAGTCTCATAATAAAATAATATGTAAAGACTAACCAAATAACCCACTTTAGTCTTTACTCACTGGCAAGCAGCAACATATCCTATTTACAGAGGGAGGCTTTACCTAAGTGGTTATACGTAAATGAACCACCTTCTCAATGAAGCAGGATGCACCTGTCTAGAGGTGTCTGTTACTAGCGCAATGGATGTTTGATTGGGCTAACAAATTTTATTTTCCTTTTTGGAAAAAAGAATGTAGGTGGTATCAAGTTACCTTTTCTCCTGGTAACAATAGGAGTTACTTCTTGAACTTGAGAAACCAGCAGTTGCTTGACCTATGTTTTTTACGTTTAGCACAGTCTTCTAAAGTAGTAGGAGCATACGTTTTTGTCTTTAATTCCCAGCAGACCCCTTCCCCAATGATCATCAGCAACACACCCACCCATAAATCAATGAAATCATGAAAAAGAAACATAAAATTCACTTGAAAAAGAATACCTACGAGGCATTCCTAGAATTCTCCATGTAAGTCATTTTTTGCCAGCAAAGCTAATTGTTCTCAAATATTTGATAACAAGGATGGGCATCCATAGTTCATTCCAGAACCTCAACTGTGTGACAGATGCAAGGGCAATAGAATTGGTCCCCATAAGCTGTTGTTGTCATGTGAGTAACTCCAGCCTTCATGTGAATTTCATATTTTTCTTTACAATTCTAGCCACCTCCACCAATCTACCACCCATTTCCCCCATGGGATACAATAAAAAGTACCTGACAAGGTATATAGTCTGCCCTTCATATTCATGAGTTGCACGTCCATGATTCATCCAGCCACAGATAGAAAATATTCAGAAAAAATAACCAAAAGAAAAAAAAACCACAATGCAACAATTAAAAAAGACAAACTTTCAGAATAGCATATAACAAATATTTAGATAATATTTACATTGTATTTGTTACAAGTAATCTAGAGATCATTTAAAATATACAGGAGGATGTGCATAGGTTATATGCAAATATACATCATTTTATATAAGGGATTTGAGCAGCTGTGGAGTTTGGTATCTGGGCGGGGGTTCCTAGAGCCAATCCCTTGTGTATGCAGAGGAATGGCTGCACTGGACAGCAAAGTAAAGCTACACCAAAGAGGGTAATAGCAGGCTGTAAAGCACTGAGAAAAACTAAGAGAAGAAAGTAAAGTACCTATGACAAAGGAGTGCTTGGAAGAGAAAGGATGAATAGAAGGATGTGATTTCAGGGAATTCACTGATGACAGGATGACCTACTTAAAAATGACAAGGGCCATGTGCAGTGGCTCACACCTGTAATCCCAGCACTTTGGGAGGCCAAGGCAGGCAGATCACTTGAGGTCAGGTGTTAGAGAACAGCCTGGCTAACATGGCAAAACCCCGTCTCTACAAAAAAAAAATACAAAAATTAGCTGGGTGTGATGGCATGCGCCTGTAATCCCAGCTTCTTGGGAGGCTTGAGGTGGGAGAATCACCTGAGCTCAGGAGGTTAAGGCTGCCATGAGCCGTGATCGCACCACTGCACTCCAGCCTGGGTGACACAGTGAGACCCTGTGGAAAAAAAAAAATGATAGGAAGTGAGCAAAAGAGAGGTCATAGATAATGGCATGGTGAAACAGAGGCAGAAAAGGATAAGAAGGGGGAGGAAAAAATGTACAATAAAACGAGAAGGAAAGATGCAAAATGAATATAGGAAAACCTGAAGGGAGCTGAAGACGAGGAAAAGAGGAGATGGGAAAAGGGAGGAATGAAAATAAGTAAAATAGGAATGAAGTTCAAGATCTATTTAGCCATAGCTAAAGAAACATAAACTATTGATTTCCTCTTCTAATAAAGAGGAGAATGATATGGATAGTCCGGAATAACGGATCATTTGCAAAACATTAATGTGTCTCGACTTAAGGTATATGTCTATAATTACCTCGAACTGTATATTTGTATTCTTTCATGTGTGGTTTTAAATTTTTTACCAAAATGGGGAAGCCAGAAGATACATACTTGATACTTGATTCAGTAGAAACAGCTTTTTATCCCTAGTTTGCTTCTTTCTGCATCCTCTTTTCGGCTTAGAGGGATCAATATCTTCAGATGTCCCTTAATCTATAATTAAGCCATATGCACATCCACCCTCCCAGTTTCCCTGCCCACCATAAAACCCTCATCTTGGCTACTGCTTGGAAATTGGGGAGGGAATGTAGCGTGGTTTTTTGTTTTGTTTTGTTTTGTTTTGTTTGTTTTAAGACAGAGTCTTGCTCTGTCACCTAGGCTGGAGTGCAGTGGCGTGGTCTCGGCTCACTGCAACCTCTGCTTCCCGGGTTCAAGCAATTCTCCTGCCTCAGCCTCCTGAGTAGCTGGGAACACAGGCGCACGCCACCACGCCCAGCTAATTTTTTGTATTTTTAGGAGAGACAGGGTTTCACTGCATTAGCCAGGATGGTCTTGATCTCCTGACCTCGTGATCCGCCCGCCTCAACCTCCCAAAGTGCTGGGATTACAGGAGTGAGCCACCGCACCTGTCTGGAATGGAGCATTTTACTTGAGCCCTCTGTGAGCTGGTCCTGAGTATGAGGAGTGAACTCCAACCCACTTTTCTCCTAATCCCTTGTCCTAGAGTGAGAATATACAGAGGGGTTGGAAGTGGATTTATGTTCATGGGCTTTCTAGATGGACTTTCAAGTCCAAGTAGAAGCCCAACTTGAGAGCTCGTGTAGAAAGCCCTTGAATGTAAACCCATAAAGAAAAGCACTTCCTTATTTCAGAAAGAGCACAAAAGACCAGCAATCCAAAGGCATTTCGAAGACCTTGAAAGAGCTGGGGGTGGCCTAGGTATGGAGGGTGCGTGTGTGAGTACAAGTGGCCACTCAGCTCAGAACCAAGCATCTGTGTGCCATGATCCATAGTTCCTAAATATCATGGAGGGCAAAAAGTATAAGTGTGAATTAATGTAAGAGAAACCACACTAAAATAAAAAAATACCTGTGGTGTCTTGAGATTCAAGTTGGCAAAAATCCAACCTAAAATATGTCTGACTATCACAAATAGTGAGATCCACAGGTCAGATTTTCCTCTCTGTTCCTGATTAGGATTAACCTGGAAAGGTGGATTGGGTCAATCTTTAATAATAACTACACCTTCTGAAAGATTTGAAAGTATTATTATCTTTTTGTTTGCTGCTGCTTTCATAGATTGATGGTAGGACTTGGGGTTAGACGGACGATCCAAGTCACCTATTCCAGCCTCCCACTCTGCCACTGTTCCAAATATGACATCACTGAGTGATGGCCACCCACCTTCACTTGGATACCTCTAACAATGGGAATCTTACTGTTTCACAGGTAGCTCTTGTCATTTTTAAACACCTCCAATTTCCAGAAGGTTCTTTACACTCTTAAATACATGACATTTATTAAAACAAAGCCTCAAACCACTTTCAGAGTGGTGGTACAGCAAATAATTGATTCTTTTCAGGGTTTTTCCCCCTCTGTGTTTTTTGTCTTCTCTAACTCTAATCATTGCCCGGATATTGCTTATAACAGGAGCTCAACCTCAACCAGTCTTTCTGCTTTACCACATGCCTTAGTGGAATCTAGATTACCAGACTCATTTCGAATCTAACTAGAAATGAGAAATGCTCTGTTTATATAAAGCTTGGCAATCGATGGGAAAAAGGAAGGGCAGTTTAGCAAAGGCCAGTGGTAATTCCAAGAAGCAGTGTCTTTTGGAATATGCTCTGGTGACCTGGCCGCTGGAGCTATCTGCTTATCTGTCTGGTGTCAGATTTCCAGAAAGGATTCGCCGCCTTCAAAATACTTCCCAGCCCTTCCTTGGGTGCCTGGATTTCTACCATTAGCAGTTTACTCCTTGAGCATGGATTTTTGCAGAAAGACATGTAGACCAGGGAGATGGCTCCTTAAACTCTTGGTGGTCATTTCACCAGAGCATTTAGCATTTTTCAATCCCTTCCTGGATGCTTGTTTTAGTGGTGATGGTGGTGGTGAGATGAAGCAGGAATGTGTAGATCATAAAGGGATGGGAAAGGGGATGATTAGGTAGGAAAGAAGCAAAATAACATTTCTTAGTGCCGGCTAAGGTCCAGCACTTTTCACATGTAAAATTTTCACAGCAATCCCTGTGAGTTGGGATCAGTTTTTACAGATGAGGAAATGAAGACAGGAGACTAGAGGACCTGACCAGGTCCTAGGCCAGTCAGGAACAGAGCTGGCATTTAAACCAGAGCTGCCTGGTCCAAAACCTGTGCTGGTCCTGCTATTCTATGACACCTAGAAGGGAAAAGGGCAGAGAACTGGAAAGCTGAGATGGAATCACCTACTTAAGAATTTTGCAGAAGGCTAACCCTGTCTAAAAGCATCCCTTTGCAATCAAATGCATGTGGCAGTAAAAATGTCCCAATGCTAACTCATTTTAAGCCTTGGTTTTAGTCTACCTAAAATTTATAGAACACTGTAAAATATGTTACATGTAATAAGATATTTATTAGGAGTCTTCTTGCACTTGTTCAGAATGCTTTTTATTATGTTTCTGCTCATTACAGATACTCTCCCATTTTGGAGAAATTGGCCGCGTGCACACTCTTCACTGGAGTTTTGCATCAGTATTACCAGAAAACTGGTGATCAGTCCTGAGGCCCCTTCCGCCTCTAATTCCTTGCGTATTGTGGCTGTACTATGTGCTGTTAGGCTAGATCACAATAAGCAGCTGCCGATTTCCTCACAGGTTCCCTTGGGGAAGGATATGGGAGTAATTCTTAGGCACCCCCCACAAATGACAGCAACCAATGCAGTAAAACCCCTTTAGCTCACTCCTCCCCCTGCGCTCACTCACATACTCAAATATATTTAGTGCTTTCCTGCCTCTCACTCTGACACTTTTGGGAGAGCCCTGGGGGTGGTTGGGTACCTTGTTCTCGGGTGGATTTCCTTGTTTTCTGAAACCGGCTGCCATCAGACTTTGGGAGAGGATCTTATCAGAGGCGGGTCTCTTCCTCCCCCCGCCCTCAGTATTCTTTCACAGCCACCACAAAGCCACGCTTTCTCTACTAAGTACACATTCCTAGGACTGTAACAAAAGGCTTCTGTGAGTTTGAAAGCTGCAGGGGAGGCTCCTGCGTGAAGGCCTAAGATTTAAAGGGTTTCATTTCTCCTGTGCTGGGGACTGTATTGTGTTTGAGTGCAGTTTGAAATCTGCTTCTTCACCACAAGGGGAAATAGAAATCAGCCCTAAAGCTGCATGGGGACCCCGACTGGTCTTTATCCTCCTAGTTTAGTGATTTCCTGCCACCCAAGAGGCAGTGAGGGGACTCCCTGACATTCCGGAGGCCCCAGGAACCCCGGCTGCGGTGGCCCGGTGCTGGGGAGGGAGTGCATGGGGTAGGCTACTGGTTGTGAGCCTTCGGTTCGCCAGGATGTCTGTGCTGTGCTGTGTGGCTACTTAGCCAGGGCTGTGCATGCCAGCCGGAGCCAACAGCTTCAGCAAACCTGCCCTCCGGGGAGAGTGGATTTCATTGTTTTCGAAGAGATACAGGAAATCAGAATTTTCTATCCTTCCATGGGGAGAATTGGATTGGACTGAGAAAAGAACCAGCATTAAAAAGAAAGTCTCCTTCCCTTTCTTCCCTGCCCCTCCTCTCCCCACCCCCAGCCCACCCGCCAGGGGCACACCCTCCCTCTGCCGGCCTACCCTCCTGCCTGTAGCACAGGCACTGTGAACTGCGGGGCTGTCTGAGCGACCCAGCTCTTGCCTTTTCAGTAGCAGAGGTAATGTGGCCATGACTCAGAATTACGGGACCCCAGATACTAAAGAAGTAAACTGACTTCTTTTCAGCTCACAGCAGACTCACAGTCAACAGAGTAGGTTTCGTGTGCTAATGAAACAGTGTAGAAACTCTGTCCTTGGTGGCTCAGTAGTGTATGGTATGAGCCTCTGCCTCCCTCCCTCCCTCCCTTTTTCCTTCTCTTTCCCTCCCCCATGCCTTCATTGCCTGCCCTTTCCTGATTCTTCAGAACTGACAACTATAAATCAAGCCCAAATTCCTTTAAGCAAAGGGTCACCAAGAGCACGACCTTGAAAAGACTTCTTGTGATATGCACTTGCAGAGTTGCATATTGTTCCTTGGATTTAGGACAGGCCGAAGAAATCTTTCACTCGGTTTAAGAAGAGCCTGTGTGGTTCGAGGCCAGGGCCATGGACACGGGATTAACAACAGCAATAATACAATGAAGTACACATGCAAAATGAAAACTTAATAATGAAGAACAACTGATTTTTTTCCAGGGAGTACCAAGCACTTCCTTGTAAATCCTTATAAGGCATGAATTATTTCCTGGAAATGGTAATTTAGGCTCCTCTGGAAAAATGCATTGATTCTTTTAACATCATCATTCCAGTTACGGTAATACCTCCATTATCTGATTTTCTGTGAATTGCAAAGCTATTATTAACTGGTAACTTTTATATTTTACCAGTACAGTGACAGCTGATATTTATCATGGTGACCCCAAAGTTCTGTAAAAGGCTGAATTACCCACTCAGGAATCAGAGAAAGATTAAATTGTATTCAATAGAGTTTTTCATGTTAAGTGTCTTATTTTATTATATTCAGATCTTGTTTTAGAAAGTCCAAGTGTACATCCACCATAATTTTCGAGGGCAGTACCAACTTAAAATGTTTTATCTTTTCTTGGCTTTGTAAACAAAACCTTGTAAAACAAATTTTTGTTTTCAATACTTTGGGTTCAAACTACAGATGATTCGATCTCAAACCTGATAGGTAAAGCAATTTTTTTTTTTTTAGAGTAGGCATTGCAGACGTGAAAGATCACAAATGTGTTCACCA
Organism: Macaca nemestrina; assembly: GCF_043159975.1. Taxonomy (NCBI): domain Eukaryota; kingdom Metazoa; phylum Chordata; class Mammalia; order Primates; family Cercopithecidae; genus Macaca; species Macaca nemestrina. The sequence continues at coordinate 130,186,085 of NC_092134.1, read as the reverse complement.
AAGTGAGTGTGAGACAGATCACCCCAACCACTCTCCACTATTTCTCTGTGATCTTAGCCCAGCTGTGTGTGTTGTGAGTCATGCCTGGGTCTGACACTGACATTCAGAAGCTGGCATAGCTTAGCATCCACATCATAAAGGGCTCAGATCGATGGCTCTCCTTGTCAAGCTCTGTAGCCTTCTCTCAGGCTTTGTGAGATGTGGTTTGCATCATTTTCCTTCAAGGAAACGTTACGCAGAAACATAAATACAGTATACAACAAGGAGGCTTTCACCAAGAAATTGAAAGGGCACAAATGTCTAGGAATACAGGGGTTAAGACAGGGTTAAGACAAAAATGTACTGCAGGGAAAGAAATGGGAGCAGAATGCCCCTCTCTCCCCTTGCTTCTGCCTTGCATCCAGCCCTTCCCGGAAAGTGTGATGTGAACTGCCATCCAAGGTGGCTGTGGTACAGGCACAGGACTTGGGTGCTGCCCAGAGCTCAGTTTCAGCAAAAGCCTAAAGGGGAAGGAAACAGACGCCCTAAAACAACAGAAAATGATGCACTCCACTTTCCTGTGGTTCATCAGTTCATATACTTCCCAGGAGAAGTCAAATCATGCCCCAGAATAGGATACCTACTTATGACTTAGTGATGTTTTATAGTAATGTTGAAGAACCTTCACATCCATGGCCTCATTTGATCTCACAGCTATCCTGCAAGATGGGCATGATTGAAAAAAGAAGTTACTCCCACTTTCCAGATGAGAAAACAGGCTCAAAGACAGTGAGTGCCTTAGCTGAGTCCTATCCAAGCAAGGCAGGGGGCAAAGCCAGGACTAAAGCACAAGGTTCTAATTCCTTCTCCATGATTTCCTGATGCCCATCATACCCTAATAGAATAGGATCACCCTGCAAGGCAACTGGTCCACATGGAGAGTCCTCTTAGAGCGCACTGACCCCTGATGCCACCTCTGCTTTGCAAGTTGGTGCATTAGACAAGCCCTGGAATGAGAGCCAGAAGATGTTTCTGATCCTGGCCCTCCGTCTACTCGGGCCACTTTGATCAAGCCATTTAGCCCCGTTCCCTTCAGGTGGCTCAGCTGGAAGTAAGAATGATAATGCCCGTGCAGTTGGCTCACCTGGTGACTGTGAAGGCCAAATGAGATGATGTGTTTGAAAGCACTTTGCAAACTGTGGAGTATCGCCAGCCATGTCTCCTAATTTGGCTCAGGGCAGAAAGACATCCAGGTGTGAAGAGCTTGGTGTGTGCGTGATGACTTTTAGGCTTGGGGATATTTGTGAACAGGACACAACAAATAAATCCATTTGACAGGGGCAGAGGACAGTATGCTGGGTGTAGCAGAAAATCCTAGAACCAGCAGTTATTGAAGGGTTTGAAACTAAAAAATGATACAAAAGGCAGTTCTATTAGAGTTTCTGCTTTTTTGCTATTCTGCACCTCTGAGGATGGCACGTTTAATCCTTCCTGGGATGGTAGGTTATAGAAGACTTCATGTTGAAAGTGCCCCGTAAGGAATATCCGTATATTTTGAAGTGCATGTGGTTCACCAGGCAGAAAACAGTCTGCCAAGTCTCTCATCCCAGGCAGAAGGGGTGACCCATGTGAAGACTCTGGTCTTAGCAGTGCCCCTGGGAACTGTCAGATGTCAGTGTGGCTGGAGCTTCGGCTGCTAGAGGGTGAGGTGGGAAGTTAAGCAGGAGTTTAGGAGACCCTGGGAAGCCTCTGAAAAAGTTTAAGCAAAAACACAATTAGTTTTATTTTTATTTTTTATTTTTTAGACGGAGTCTCGCTCTGTCCCCCAGGCTGGAGTGCAGTGTCGCCATCTCAGCTCACTGCAAGCTCCGCCTCCCGGGTTCACGCCATTCTCCTGCCTCAGCCTCCCAGATAGGTGGACTATAAGTGCCCGCCACCACGCCCAGCTAATTTTTTGTATTTTTAGTAGAGACAGGGTTTCACCATGTTAGCCAGGATGGTCTCGATCTCCTGACCTCGTGATCTGCCTGCCTTAGCCTCCCAAAGTGCTGGGATTACAGGCCTGAGCCGCTGTGCCCGGCCAGCTTTATGTTTTTAAAAGATCATTACCTCATACTTGGTTCTCAGCTCCCTGATCCTTTTAGTTTTTATTGGATAGAGGAGAGACCTTAACGTCTATAGAGACTAAGGAATGTGGAATTGGAAATCTGCCTGGCTCCCTTTCCCTCAATGTGCCTGCAGTCAGCCATCTTTCTCCAACTAAGCCGAAGGATGATGGAAGCACCATACGACAGAGAGCTGAGTTAGGAAGGATGATGGAAGCACCACATGATAGAGAGCTGAGTTAGGAAGGGTGGGAGGGAGGTGGCTGAAGGGTCCTCACTGCAGTTGACAATTTTAAATAAATTGTCTCCCACGTTTTCTTCAATATTTTCCTATAGCAAATGGGAACTTTGACCAGATACCAGCTTCCTTCCATCCTTCCGTTAAGACTCACAGCCCAGTTAGGATGTTCACAGTCCCAAACCAGGGATAGCACATGCCATTACCATAGTGGGGTGGGTGGAGGGGAGGAAGCAATGCTTTCCAGCCTTTAGAAGCCTCTGGTGATGTGCTGTGAACATGGTGAGGGAACCTGAACTTTGGAGTCAAGCAGGCTGGTCTGCAGACCTGGGTTCCAGCACTCACTGGACTCAGGATCTTCCCAAGTTACTGAACTTCTCTGACTGTGTCTGCATTTTCTCACTGGAAAATGGGAACAGTAATATCCCGCCTCCAGAGCTGTTGTGAAGATGAAATTGAAAGTGTCTCCAAAGCACCAGCTGTATAGTAGAATCTCAATGTATGCTTTTGCCCTTAAATGCCAGAAGTTAATATTCTTTCAATACTTACTCTCCTAGAAGAAAAAGAGATCCTGTTTGTGTGACGTTCCTACAGCCTCTGTTGTGCTGTATTATGAAAGCTCAAGAAATAGAAGCTGATGATGAGGCATAGCGGGAAGAAAAATGTCTTTAAGATACCAAACAGGGAAAATTTAGGAAGGAATAAGAACCAAAAACTACATCAATTGATCAGGGTAAAAAATGTCTTACGCTCTGCTAAGGACTAATTTCCACTGATGATCTGAATGCCTGCTTCACTAATCATGTACTTTTCTAGCCAGAAAGACAATACTTGTAGGGTACGTTCCATTTTAATACACAAATCGTTGCTTTTCAAAAAGCCATCTTTTTTTCCCTCGCCACAGACAGCACCCCGAGGCCTGGCCAGCCCCCATGCCAGCTCAGGAGCATGAACTCTTACTGGAAAGGGTTCTGTGGGGAGTACAAAGTCAAACATAATTAGGCTTGCATTCAGAGCTCACTGCCTAGCGGGAAAAAAGACATATGCACTCATAACTCTAATTTAACACGGCGTCCTAGAAATTCCGTATCCATCTTCAAAGTTCTCTGGAAGCAAAAAGACAGGAGGAAGGACATTTTTAGAAGGAGGCTACTGGAAGGAGTGACTTTCGTTTCAGGCCTTAAAGAAGATGTGAGTTTCCACATGCAAGGAGGGAGGAAAAAAGCATGTTCCAGACAGATGAAGCAAGTGTGTGAGCAAAGGCTGCGGGGCGGCAGGGAGGGGTGTTGGGGGGTGTGTATCTGGATGAAGGCAGATATGGAGAGTGCTGGGGAAAAAGGTCTGGGAAAGGGCTTTGGGGACCAGGTGGTGAGGATGCTGAATGCCTCTTTGAAGAGTGAGGTTTTATTCTATATGCCCTTGGTGGGGAGTTGTGAAGGTTTTTATTCAAAAGAGTAGTGGGGCCAGGCACAGTGACTCACACCTGTCATCCCAGCACTTTGGGAGGCCAAAGTGGGCAGATCACATGAGACCAGGAGTTTGAGACCAGCCTGGCCAACATGGCGAAACCCTATCTCTACTAAAAAATAAATAAATAACAAAAATTAGCTGAGTGTGGTGATGCATGCGTGTAGTCCTAGCTCTGCAGGAAGTTGAGGCACAACAATCGCTTGAACGTGGGAGGTGGAGGTTGCAATGGCCTGGGATTGTGCCACTGCACTCCAGCCTGGGTGACAGAGTGCGAGAGACTCTGTCTCAAAAAAAAAAAAAAAAAAAAAAAGAGCAATGGGAATGGTTCTTAACGAAAATGTCTCTGGGCACACTGTATGTTCTCACTGAATATTTGGTGTGGTTTGGGTTTTACACCAGTTACAATATGAAGCTTGGTATCTCTGAGCCTAAAATCTGTGCTTTCCAAGGAGAGTAGAAATGTTAGTGTTCACTTTGGTCAGTACTCTTGCCTCCACTTGGCACTCATGCTGCTTCTCAAGCCTTGGGGTGTCCCTGGTCCTGGGGTACCTCCTACCCCTGCAGCCCTTTTCTAACCTATAGTCTCACCCCTCCTCTGCAGGCTCCCAAGCAGCCTCGCCTCCTCCTGCAGAGGGATCAGCTGTCACCCTGCTCCTCCCTCCTGGCCCTCAGCCTGCCCTACTCACGTGCATTCACCATCTCACCAGTGGAAGAGGCGTCCTTCCCCTATATACAGAGGTCCCTTCCCCTGAGCTCCTCTGCCTCAGCCTCCCCAGTTGGCTTCTCCCTCCTCCACACTCAGCCTCTTTCTCATTTGCACTTAGTTCCATTCCATCTTCAAAGAAACCCACTTGGATTGCACATCTCTCTTCACTACCACAAATCTGTTTCCTCACAGCCAAGTTTTCGAAAGAGTTCTCCACATGGGCGCCTCCTCCTCACCTCCCATTAGCGCCTCAACCCATTGTGATCTGGTTTCTATGCCTGTTGCCCCTCTGCTCTGGCTGCAGTCCCCAAATGCCAGATCCGTCTGGCATCTGCTGCCCAAAACTCTCCTGGCTTGCAAGATACCACTGTCCTCTGACTTGTCCCCTGACTTGTCCCCTGCTGTTCCCTCCTTTAAGAATACACCTTTTCTAATGTTTTCCTCTGGAAAACTCACCTACTCCAATGGCTTCAGCAATCACCAGTGCGATGGGGACTTATAAATATTTTTTATCTCTACCTGGGCCTTTCTCTTAAATAACAGATGCATGTATACAACTGCCTACTGGGCCTCTTTACCTAGATGTTGTACAGTTACCTCACATTAAACAAAGCTGAATATATCCCCCGCCAATCCATCCTCTGTGGGATGAGATGGGTGGGCCCCTCCGTTCACCTAGTTTCAGGAATCAGGAGACTGGATTTGTCATTGACTGCTTCCTCCACATTGAATTAATCTGTAAGTTCCATCAGTTCTACCCCATAGTATCTTCAGCCCATCCCTTCTCCATCCCTTCTGCTTTAGTTCAGGCTAACAATATCTGTCATCTCCATTTCTGCAAGAGCCTCTGACTGGCCGCCTTGTACCAGTCTTGCCCTGTTCTAATTCATTCTCTACTCTGCAGCTGGAGTGGTCCTTTGAAAACAATATCTGATTATGTTACGCCCTTGTTTAAAATTCTCCAGTGACTCCTTGTAGCCTTAGGATAAAGCCTTAACTCCTTAGTACAGCAGACAAGGCCTTCCTAATAATAGCTAACACTTATCAAGTTCACAGTCCATACCCCGCACTGTTCTAAGAACTTTACACCTATGTCAGCGTACTTAATGCTCACAATTCCTGACATAGGTCCTGTTACTATCTGAGTTTTACAGTGGAGAAAATCGAGGCACAGAAAGGTAAGCACCTTGCACCAGGTCACAGAGCTAGGAAGTTGGAGAACCAAGATTCAAACCCAGGAAACCTGACTCCAAACCCACACTCCTTAGCAACACGCTGCACTGTCTCCGTCATGTGCCATAGCTTCTCATCCATTCAGAAATATTTATTGAGTACTGAAACTGGGCCAGAAGCTGCCTGGGACACTGGGGATATAGCAGGAATCCAAACAAAGGTCCGTTCACATGCTAATGAAGACAATGAGTAAGAAACAGGATGGTTAGTAAAATTATTAGGTAGCTAGATTAGGGATGAATGCTAAGAGAAAACAAAAATAAGTAAGAAAGAAGATAAGGGGGAGTCTGAGAACAGATATGTGATGTTAGAAGGAGTGTCCAGGGAGGACTTGAAGGAAGTGAGGATGTCTAGGAGAAGAATATCAGCTGAAGGAATAGCAAGTCCAAAGGCCCTGAGGTGGGAATAGTTCCTGGTAGGTCTGAGGAACATCAGAGAGGTCAGTGTGGCTGGAGCAGAATGAAGGAGGGAAAGGATGATGGTTAGGAAAGGATGGTGGGGGCTAGGTACAGACAGGTCAGGTCATGTAGGGCCCAGAAGATCATTGTAAAGACCTTGGCATGAACTGTGAGTGAGATAGGATTCTAGGCAGAGTGACATGATGAAACTTACCAACAGAGGAGCGATGTGATTTGAATGAATCTCTTTGGCAGCTCTGTTGAGGACAGATGTAGGGAAGGAACGGTGGAAGCTGGGAGACCAGTCAGGGACCAGTAACAATGATCCAGGCAAGAGAGGATGGTGGCTGGGACTAATGTAGTAGCCGTAGAGGTGGCAGAAGTGGGCAGAGCTGGATACATTTGGAAGGCAGAGCCAATAACACTTACCAAGGGACCAGAACAGGGTGTAAAAGAAGAAACAAGGGGCCGGGTGCGGTGGCTCACGCCTGGAATCCCAGCACTTTGGGAGGCTGAGGCGGGCAGATCACAAGGTCAGGAGATCTAGACCATCCTGGCTAACACGGCAAAACCCTGTCTTTACTGAAAATACAAAAAAATTAGCCAGGCGTGGTGGCAGGTGCCTGTAGTCCCAGCTACTCGGGAGGCTGAGGTGGGAGAATGGCATGAATTTGGGAGGCGGAGCTTGCAGTGAGCTGAGATGGCACCACTGCTCTCCAGCCTGGGCGACAGAGCGAGAGTCCGGCAGGAAGAAAGGAAGGAAGGAAGGAAAGGAGGGAGGGCGGGAGGGAGCGAGGGAGGAAATAAGGGTGATTGGAAGGTGTGGGGCCTTAGCCACAGAAAGAATGGAGTTTGCCTTCTCTGCGATGGGAAAGGGTGAGAATAGCAGATTTAGATGAGTGACATCCGGAGGTTGATTGGCATGCATTAAGCCTAACGTCCCTATTAAGCATCAAAATGGAGATGTTGACCAGACACAGTGGCTCATGCTTGTAATCCCAGCACTTTGGGAGTCTGAGGCAGGAGGATTGCTTGAGGCTAGAGTTTGAGACCAGCCTGGGCAACATAGCAAGACCCCATCTCTTAAAAAAAAAAATGTTTTTTAAATTAACTGGGCATGGTGGCTCACTTGTAGTCCTAACCACTTGGAAGGCTGAGGCAAGGGGATCACTTGAAGCCAGGAGTTCGAGGCTGCAGTGAACCATGATCCCACCACTGTACAACAACCCTGTTGTCTGGGCAACAGAGTGAGATTCTGTCTCTTAAAAACAAACATGGAGATGCATTGTCACCTCCCACCCTCACCCCCATTTGAACACACACTCACATGTATCTCATGTCCTAATCCTACTGAACTACTCAACATTCCCCAAACTAGTTGTGCTTTTTCATGTGTCCAGGCCTCGCATCCGCTGTTCCTCTGCCTGGAAAGCTGTTAGCCTATCCAGTTGAGAAAGTCTTCCCTGGCCGTGCACGAATGCACTAACTTGAAAATGTCTCTTTACTTTCCTTTCTTCCCTTCCAGACCGCAAAATCCAGTCTCATTCACCTTGATGTGCCCTGCACCTAATCCGGGACATGAGGCATAGTGGGTACCTCCTAGGTTAGACAGATGGGTGAGTGGGTGAGTGAACGGAGAGGTGGACAAAATGAGAACTCAGCAGTTAGACCCAACTGTGTTTTGATGGTAATGATGGGAATTCCCCTGGCACATCGCCAGGTGAGATGATCATTCAGCCTGAAATGAAAGAAACAGCAGATGTCAGGAAGTTGTTGTGAATCCTGCCTTGTGCGTTAGAACTCTCCAGCATACGTCCCCTTTCCCGTACAGTCTCCCTACCTTTCTCCCCCATTTCTAGCTCCTGGTCTTATTCACCTGTAGCATCAGTAAACATATACCCTGTACTGTTTGCATCCAGGTCTGTAGGAGAAATTTTGGTTATAAAACCGGAAGAGTGTTTAACCTAACGTCGTGCTGCAAGCTTGCTTTCCACGGGCCTCCGGGTCTGCCAAAATGATCAGGCCTCATTATTTAGGAAGCTGCCTCAGCCAGGCATTACTAATTTGGGCATTACTAATTCGGATGCCTATTCAGGCAAATGAGCAATGCATGTAAAGTGCTTTTGTCAGTGAATTGCCAGTGAAGAGAAGAGGGAGTGGGGGAAGTAAAGGGAAAGTGATAGAATGTTTGAGCTTTGCTTCATTTCCAGAAAGGACAGCCATTGCTTCCTGGAAGCTGGGCTTGGCAACAGGCGTGGAGGAATGGGAAAGATTTATTTCCCTTTGCCAAAGCTCAATAATTCAGCTTCAGTATTTCAAATCAATACATTTCTTGCAAAGTTTCCAAGGGCTGCATTAAAAAGGCCATTTTTAAAAATTATCAGTGCATGACAGCATCCTCCGACAAGACTGGCATGTCAGGGATGAGTCCAGTCTTCCAAACAGACAAGACACCAGTGAGAAAGGAGGCTGCCACAAGCAGGAAAGCAAAGTCAGAGCTGACAGCAAGACCAACCGCACCTGCAGGGCCTCTGGCGTTCACACACCTCATTGGTTTTGTAGAGCTCTGTCTGAGATGAGCAGCTGGCTCCCTCCTTCTAAGTGCTTGTGTGGGGAAATCTGCGACTCTAACTCCGTATTTCCTTGAAGCTTCAATTCATCACTGAACTTGGGAAAGACTAACTTGGGGAGGTCTCCATCACAATCTAGCATTGCTGAGATGTCTGACAGGCCGAGTCACTCATACTTTTGTGAATTGTTAAAAATTTCATAGTTCTGACATCTGGACGTCTTGACTTTCGGTGATAGGAGATATGGAAAGACAGTAAAAGGCTGTGTGTTTACTGTTGTTGTAATCCCCACTACAGATTCCTTTTTTTTTTTTTTTAGAGACAGCATCTGGCACTGTCACCCGGGCTGGAGTATAATGGCGCGATCTTGGCTCACTGCAACCTCCGCCGCCCAGGTTCAAGCAGTTCTCTTGCCTTAGCCTTCCAAGTAGCTGGGATTACAGGTGCCCACCACCAGGCTAGTCTAATTTTTTGTATTTTTAGTAGAGGCAGGTTTCACTATGTTGGCCAGGCTGGTCTCAAACTCCTGACCTTGTGATCCACCTGCCTCAGCCTCCCAAAGTGCTGGATTACAGGTGTGAACCACCACAGCCGGCCAGAAATTCCTTCTATTTTGATGTTTTATGTTCGCTAGAATCGTTCCTTAGTTCTTTCAGTGGGAGAAGCCAATCATCCCCCCTTGACGGCGAGTGCCCTTTGAGGCTCACAGCCATTTGATTCTTCCTGTGTATCCCCTCTGGTTGTTGTCTCTGTTTCTGGAGTGCAGTGGTTCCTGCACTTTGGACTGTAACCCCCTTTGGTGGGGCCAGAGACCCCTTAGATTAATTATCACGTTTCTTTCACTTACTGCCACAAAAGCCAGCAGCGATTCACCAGGAGAACCAGACGATGGGAGCTCTTTTTTATGAGACACCAAAGGGGCTCTGTGTTTCCCAGCATGAAGGCTTCAGTGACAGAGTCTGGGAGGACAGCATAGGCAGCAGTATAATTTTCAGAATCCCCACGGAAGAGCAGAGCAACTCAATAGCAAAACCAAAACCCAGTGACAAGACATCCCCAAGTCCCACCTTAATGGGACTTTTGGTAGCCTTTGGAACAGGGAAAACCCAAAAATAGCCAAGAGGTATTCACCAGAAAGCCTGAAAATGGGAGTGGTTTTGCTCATTCCTAGTACCGGTAGTGAGTGCAAGTGGCCTCGAGGAGGTCTGAAAGGTGTAGAGTTCTCTGGTTTCTGTGAACTCTGCAACTGACCAGCCACATTGATGGCCAGCTTTCAAGATAGCTGTGGAGAAGCTGCTGGGAGTGGAGGCACATTGAAAAGGTTAGGGACGGCCGGACGTGGTGGCTCACTCCTGTAATCCCAGTACTTTGGGAGGCCAGGCAGGTGGATCACCTGAGGTCAGGAGTTCGAGACCAGCCTGACCAACATGGTGAAACCCCATCTCTACTAAAAATACAAAAATTAGCCAGGCGTGGTGGTACATGCCTGTCATCCCAGCTACTCAGGAGGCTGAGGCAGGAGAACCACTTGAACCCAGGAGGTGGAGGTTGCAGTGAGCATAGATCGTGTCACTGCACTCCAGCCTGGGCGACAGAGCGAGACTCCATCTCAAAAAAAAAAAAAAAAAAAAAAAGAGAAAGAAAAGGATAGGGGCAGCAGAGACTTAGATGCAAGGTCTCCCAAAAGAAACAGAAGCAGGAGATTTCAGAAAGCCAGCTGCCATTTATTTGAATGCTACATGAAAACAATAGAAGAGAGGGCTTGCTAAGGCTGGAACCATGCCATTTCGTAAAAATTTAGGAAAACTGTCTACAGATGAAAACGAGCAACAGAAAAGTAGTGAGGTCAAATCCCACACAAAGTTTTTATAAGATAAAGGAACAGAAGGAGCAGAATAGCATCCCTAAAGAAAGTGTGCCAAAACAACATGCCGTTAGAACAATTCAAAACTGTACTTACCTCTAAATGAGCTAAAAGGTAAGAAAAAGATACGAAGCGTGGGGCAAACACAACATCAGTCAGAATTAGAAAAACTTCCAAATGAGATGACAGAACTCTGGAAAGAATTAAAAGTAAAATAAAAATCATTTCAGAAATCAAGAGTAAACTAGTAAGAATACAAGATGAATCTTTACAAAAGGTGATTTTTTAAAAAAAGAGAAACACAAGGGAGAAGCAGGAAATTTTTTAAAATGAAGAAACAAGAAAGGTTTTAAAAACAACTCAAGAAAAAGTGACAAATATTGAAGAAACGCAAAGAAATTTCAACATGTGGGTAATAGGAGTCTCTGGGGGGAAAAAAACCATAAAACAAGCTTTCGTCTGCATCACTGCAGTCTGTGCCCCTGTCTTCACGTGGCCATCTCCTCTCCTCTGCGTCTCTCTTCTGTTTCCATATAAGGACACCTGTCATTGGATTTGGGGCCCACCTGCATAATCTTGAGATCCTTAATGACATCTGCAAAGAGCCATTCTCAAATTAGGTCTTATTCACAGGTTCTGGGGATTAGGACGTAGACATTTCTATTTGGCAGCCAACATCCAGCCCTCTCCAGTCACTGAGCTAGTAACTGACAAAAACAGGATTTGAATTTTGTTTTTTCATTTTATTATAACGTGGTTAAGAGAAATTTTAAATATTTCCATCAAGTTAGCAATTCTTGCCAACAAAAGTGGAAAGCATGACTTTATATATGTATATATATAAAGTCAGAGCCTCATTCTGTCACCCAGGCTGGAGTGCAGTGGTAAAATCATTGCTCACTGCAGCCACTCGTAGACTGAAGCAGTTCTCCCACCTCAGCCTTCTGAGTAGCTGGGACTTCAGGCATGCACTACCATACCTGGCTAATTTATTTTGTTTTTCAAGGAGATGAGGATCTTGCTATGTTGCCCAGGCTGGTCTCAAACTCCTGGCCTCAAGCAATCCTCTCACATTGGCTTCCCAAAGTGCTGAGATTACAAGTGTGAGCCACAGGACCTGGCCAACAGCATGCTTTTACAAATAGTAGGATAGCAGGAGGCCAGCGTGCAGACCACCCAGAGACCTCAGCCCATCTCTCACTCTGCCCAACCCCAGGGGAGCATTTTTGCACTTGGTGGATTAGCATTACTTGCTCCATCCATGATGGGCCACTCATGCTCTTCACAGATTTTCCTGACTCCTATGTCAAAGTTAAGAAACAGACATCGGCCTTTCTCCAGAACTCAGAATATTCACATTTATATTGTAACACTCATACCTTTTCTAGCAGAGAATGAAAAGCACCTTTGAAGAACCATAAGCCATGAGTGATGACGGGCCGAAGGGAATGAGGGCTCCTACCTCTTGGCACCCCTACCATCCTGCCTCCAGGACCCCTGCCACCTACTTAGGTGTCTGCCCTTAAAAGTCGAGGGTCACCTGACTCATTCGTCCCCACTCATTCATCTGACTGCCCACCAAAGCTAAGTGTGAACAGCCTGCGTTGATTTATCATTTTCCTTTTGCCTACTTCCTCTGGTACAGAGATCTTCGTGCTTTCATCCAAGTGAATGATGTAAAATCCCAGGTGGGGTGACAGAGCCAAGGAGAAAGGGGTTCTGCAGCAAGGGAGGGCCTCCCAGTATGAGCCTTGGAGTCTCAGAGGAGCCCAGGGACAATTACATATCTGTTGCCCTGGAAGAGGAGAGACGGGGTTCAGTTTGTGGTAGTGTTTAGTTTTCCTGACTCCAAGTGACCGTCTTAAGCCAGAGGATTAGTAACCTTTACAACTCTAATACTGGGGATATATTAATAACTGGTGAGAAAAACGGTTACAGCTTTTTTATTGATAGGTCTATAAAAGCTATTTCCCTATGAATGTCCTCAGAAAGGAGGAATAAGGAGATGAGATAGAATGGAATAGAGAGAAGTCTGTCTCTCACACACACACACACACACAAATGCAACACAATTATCTTTAAATAGAAGTTGCTTCTCCAAGTTTGTTTTTTGTTTGTTTGTTTGTTTGATGAGGCGTCAGCAACGCTGTTAAAATGATTTCATCCTGCCTGTGTGTCACAGCAGTCTGGCCCGCGTAATGCTGAATCAGCAGCAGCCCAGACAGCCTTTTGGTGGAGAGTAGATTCGACACCCAAAGGCAACCAACGGGGCCTTTGAAAGCACTTGGAAGCGCTCTCCAGAGAGCCAGGGAAGAGGACAAGGAAGAAGAGGGTGCAGTGGAATTCTCCTTAAAAGACGACATCTACTAGAAAAGCCACGCTTTGGAGGTGGTGTAGGTCAGATCTGCCTTTGGGGCCCTGTGTGTATTTTCTGAGGTCTGTTAATGTAAAAGTTCATTTCACACTCCCTTCTCCCAGCACCCCCCTACCCTGCGCCCACACCGCCTGTCCACCTCCTGGAATTCAGTGATTATCCGGACTGTCTCCATCCTGAGAAGAGGCTTTTTAAAATTTCGCAGGAGAATAGAGACACCTGAGAGGGATGGGAACAGGTGCAGCTGAGCCACACAAAGCCAAGCCTCCTCCGTGTGAGTGACGGGTGGATCAGGTCCCTGTCCAGAATGAGAATGAATTTTACTCTGGTTACACTTTGCTTGCAAAGGAATGTTCTGCAGACTGTGCCGGGCACCAGAGATGGTCCGTGTGCAGTTTAAAAGAGCAAGAGAGGAAAGAATTTTCATCCTCCTTTATTCAGGCACCCTCAGGAGAGTATCGGTGTTCTGTGAACCCTGCAAATCCTGCAGGATCTTTATGTTCTCTGTACCCCATCCATTTCCGCTGAGGATTACAAACATTCTTGCACCAACTTTCCTCTAGCAGTTTCGATTTCTCAATAAATCTGTTTGAGGAACATTTCAACTCTTAATATCTGTTTTCCTGCTTTTTTTTTCGTCTTAAACTCAGGCTTCTTTGTAAGCAGACATAGCAGTAAGTTTGATAATAAAAATGGCCTTTTTGCCCTGCAGTATAGGAAATGCTGCCTTAATGCCTCTTTGCTTTAGAAACTCATCCTTCTATAGCATCTCTCCTTGCATAGCCAAGTTGCGTCATTTTACATAAAGTAAGGTTATTTGCAGTGATTGACCTTAACTACTATGAAGAAAAACTTTCAGTATGTTAGCAGTGATGTCTGTAATACCTGAAGAAGGGACATTCCCTATTTAAGGTCAGGAATGTGCGTTTCAAATACAGAAATGACAGCTCAAACATTTCATTGTTTCCCCTTCTAAGTGAGAAGAGGACACCCTTCCTGTCTCTCTTTTCTGTTTTTCTCCCCAAAATATCAAGAGAGATATATATTTCTCTTCTGAAACCTTATTTGGTTTTTGCATTACATCACAGGTACATATTGTCAGAACCATTTGCATACACAAGACTAAAAAAATACACTAAACGGATTCTCCAGGGATCCATGGATAAACTTAAGGTAGTCTATAAACTTTGAAATCACAGGCAAATATTTGTGTGCATGTGCCTGTGCATTTTGAAGGCGGGGGGTTTGTGAACTCTGGCTGAATTCTCAAAGAATCCTGTACCTTCTTCCTAAAGCTGAGAAGTACTTGCTCTAATCTCTTCCTTACTCCCTTATTGCTGTCCCTTCCCCATTATCTTTTTTTAAAAATATGGACTTTAATTAAAATGTTGATGCTTAGATCGCCATACATTTTCTGCATTGATTTTCATTTTTAAAATATTGCGTTACATGACTTCATTACTGAAACTTTGTAAAGGCACCCCTTAGATTTTGCACCTGAGGCAAATGTCTTACTTGCCTCAGCCTAGCCTGGGGCCTGAGTGGGCTCCTCCTTCAGCCTTCTTTCCTCCTGCCTCTCCCTGATCCAGGCTGTTTTCCGCAACCCCACCTGAGCCATTTTCCCAGCTTGCACGCTGACCATTCAGTACCCTCCTCAAAGCGCTGTACTGGGCTTCATAGCTCCTGCCAGAGCCGTCGCACACCTCTAAGAATGCTTGCTCCAGCTTCTGCGGCCCCAGGGAGCTGCTGAAAGTATGTTGGTCTTCTGGAGACATGGGACAAAGTGCAGCTCATCTACTATCCAGTCCTTGTCCTACCCAACTCCCCAAAATGCATTGCGCACTTTCTGTGTACCAGGTGCTGTGCAGCATCTCTATAGGGATCACCTCATTTCATGCTCAGGTTTGCCCTAAGAGGTGAGTACTGTGCTGGACTCCATTTTACTGCTGGGGAAACGGATTCAGACACGTAACTTACCCAACGCTAGTAAGCAATGCAGCCAGTATTTTAACCCAGGACAATTTGACTCTGAAACCCAGGGTCTGATCTAAAATGCTACATGCCTTTCACCACATTGGACTTGCTGCCCAGAAGCAAAAATGAGAAAAAATCTTCTGAGTCATGTTCGCGAGGCTGAGTGGCGAGCTCTGGGTCCGTTTTGCTGTCAACAGGTTTTCTGCTGAAAACCCCTTTGTAGCTAAAACCAGGTAAAAGTCAGAAAAATCCACAGAATGAAGTTTATAAGGGAAAAAAAAAATCATTCGAGGGAATTGACTGTGACTTGGGATCTGAACATGAACATACAGTGTTCTTGTTCTTGGACTTCTGGCTGAAAGACATGAGTATAACCTTCCACCCTCCACTTGGAAACTTAGTGCTGAGATACAGGCTAACCTTGAGGACAGAAATAGGAAATGTTTTGGAACCTCCAATTCCCTAGTGACAGAATTTGTTTGCAGAAAGCAGCTTTGGTCGGATAGCACAGTCAAGGTTAGAGGCAGACCCAGAGGAGTGAGATGGGGAGCCTGTCAGAATGCATCCAAGGCTGGCCTGGGGGTTTGGAGCAGATTTGCAGAGAGCAGGCTGGTGGGGAAGGGAAAGGAGGCAGAAAAGGCTCCGGAAATGTGCCTCTGGGAAGCAGCTTGAAGGGCTCTGAGGACACTTGGTTTTCTTTTGAAGGGCAGAGTACAGGGAAGAATTCTAAGTAAACCCTGCCCTCGGCAAGCAGAGGTCAGAAGGTGCTCTACGGACCCTGAGCAGAATTCGGGATCTGCAGCTAGACCAGGCCTGCCATGAGAAGTTGAGTTTATGGTTTATTATTCCTCATTCGCTTGCATTTTTACAGTGCATTTTAGAGTGCAAGGCACTTTTACATCCATTATTTCCTTTAACCCAGAAGAAGTTCACTGGATAATACAAAAAGCCTGGAGCTGGAGTTTTGGTCTTTAGGTTCATTGTGACCTTGGGAAAGTCCCTCGGTCTCTCTGAGCTTCAGTTTCTTCTGAAAATACGGTTGTGCCAGCTTTAGCTCCCTCGCAGAATAGATGATGGCATGGCATGGATGCGGAAGCATCTGGTAATGTTTTGAACTGCACAGAGCTGAGTGTCCTGACCATCAAAGCCGGAGCTGGAGTAAGTGATGAGATGTGTCGGGGAGGAGAGGGGTGCCAATCACAGACTGCAGAGCTGGCTCAGATGTGGACAGCCTAGGAATGGAAATCTTTGGCCGTACAGTCTGGCATTACCTGGGGACTGTTATGTGCCAGGCACCATGTGCAAATCACTGTGAAATCCCCGTCAGCTACCTGCGTGGACATTTTAACTCTTAACACATGTACCTAACAATTCACAATTTCATCTCCCAGACGGTGGAAGATGCATTGAGGAGCATTGCTAATTTGGACTCAACTCTGACAAATGAGGAATTGTCTGGAAAAGTAGAAATGATAGGAGAGGGTGAGAATAAAAACATGATCTTAGGATTGGGGAAGGGAAATGAGAGACACGAACAGATGTGTTTTCTTGACTTCAGGCAAATCTTTAAAATTTAGGAAAAAGTACTTAGGATCTCATGATCTGAATGCGGAGACACAACTCAGAGTCATTTGGGCTGCTCTTGAGAATGAAATCCTGGTTTATCAACTGCACATGACCCTCATTGGAATAAGAAGGAAGGGAGACAACTAAAGAAACTGATGAGGCTATATTGGGGATATTCTCTGATGAGCTCAATTTTTAAATAAGTGTGTGTGTGTGTGTGTGTGTGTGTGTGTGTGTTTTGAGATAGAGCCTCACTCTGTCACCCAGGCTGGAGTGCAGTGGCGCGATCTCAGCTCACTGCAACCTCCGCCTCTTGGGTTCAAGTAATTCTCCTGCCTCAGCTTCCCGAGTCGCTGGGATTACAGGTGCCCACCACCACGCCCAGCTCATTTTTGTATTTCAGTAGAGACAGGGTTTCACCATGTTGGCCAGGCTGATCTCAAACTCCTGACTTCCAAGCAATCCACCCACCTTGACCTCCCAAAGTGCTGGGATTATAGGTGTGAGCCACCACACCCATCCCTTAAATACTTTTTTAAATATAAAAGTAACACATGCTTAATAGAATTGATAAATAAAAAAGGAAAAGGAGACAGAGAATATCACCTACAATTCTACTATATCAATTGCTTTGAATATTTTTTATGTCGTATTGTATTTTTCTATGCATTGAGATTATTATATATGTACACATACTATTTTTCAATATGAATACATACTCTTTATCATGCTACTGTCTGCATTAATTTTCTATCATAGATATTGTCAGTAACTATTATTTAACTATTTCCTTATTGCTGTTCCTAGTTTTTCATTATTAAAAATAACACTGCAACAGACATCTTTGTGCATGAAAGATTCTTCCACATACTAAGTTATTTCTTTAAGGTAGATTCTGAGAAGTTAACATTTACAGGGTTCTTAAAATATCACTAAGTTGTTTGCCAGAGAGATGATGCCAATTTATCTTCTCACTGTTTTGTGAGTACCAGTCTAATGAGCTCCGATTTTTAAAAAGATGTATATAATGGATGAAAAAGCAACTTAATGAAAAGAAACATATAAAGGAGAGTTTCTTAGCTCTAGAATTTTAAAACTTGAGTGAGCTGCAAACCATGGAATACGCTTAAGACAACAATAAGTGTGGGCAGCAGTATAAGAATAAGCATGATGTCAGCCTGCTGATGGAGTTGGATGGCGTAACATCAGCAAATGGCAAAGAAACCAAAACTGTTCAACTTCTTTCTCTCTTCCATGAAGGAGAATGATTGTCAGACTGAAACAGGTAGTGCAAACACTGGCAGAAGGGAATTGAAGCCCGAGATGGGTGAAGTGATTGAAAAGCCAACTAAGTTCTGAATAAATGTAAGGCTCTTGGCCCAGACAAATGACGTCCCAGGGTCGAGAACTCAGAGGGGTGAAAGATAAGCCACTGGCAGTGATCCTTCAGGGTTGTGGGAAATGGAAGCTGTACTGAAAGAATGTAAACTGTTAACATGATTTTAGGAAGAGAAGCTGGGGAAAATGTGTGTGTATGAAATAAAACAGCTAACCTGATGGAACTTCCGGATGAAATTCGGGACAGATTTTCAAACATACATGTTACGAGTGGAAGAAATTATCACTTTGGAACCAGCCATCTGCTCCTCATCCTCTCTCCTCATCCTCTTTAATAAGGTTGCTCTAAGTGTTGTAGTTGCTGTATTTCAGGATATCAGGAAGGCATTTCATTGAATTTCTGATGGTGCTTTCATGGATGAGCTTGGAAAATGTCCAAAACCCAGAGTATTTAGATGGATTGATAATTGAACAACTCTTCCCAAAAGGAGTCAATAACTTGATCACTATCCATCCAAAAGGAGGTGACTGGTGTGTCACCAGGGTACTCCTATCTCAGCCCTATATAATCTGTACTTTGTCAGTAACCTGTGGAGGTGACAGATGCTTAGCAAAGCTGTAGATGATGTGAAATTACAGAGTATAGATGCTAGAAATAGATGGAAATCTGGAGAGACGGCAGCAGGCTGAGATGATGGTTAAAAATAATAAGATAAAATGCAGTATCAATTAATATACATTCTTACAGTTGGGTTCCAAGTGCTAGCTATACATATGCAGGTAGAGTGAGATTATAAAGGTGATTATAATAATAACAGTACAAAAGCAATAGCTAATGTTTATTAAGTGATTGCTCTGTGCCAGATATTAGCCTGTGTGTTTCATATCATCATCATTTGTATAATTTTACTCTGCACTAGTTTTATGTCATCTGAAAATTGTGTAAGTACATTATCTATGATTCAATGATATTTAATTCACAGGTTGAAAGTTGTCCTCATTTTTCAGTTGACGCCAGCAAGACACAGAGAGGTTAAGTAACTTGTACAAGGTCACACAGCTGGGAAATAAAGGTTCCATGCTTTTGCTTAGTGCCTGCATGCTTAACTACTGTGAAACTTTTTCTTTTTAAAATTTAGTCATAAATTTAATTTGATGTCCTGCCAAACGACCAAATAAGCTTAGAGAGTTACATAGTTTTTAACGTGGGCTTGGAGCCAGATCACCTGGATTCAAATGTCAGCTCTTCCATTTCCTGGCTGGGTGACTTTGGCCAAGTCATTTAACTTCCCTGTGTTCTAGTTTTCTCCTCCATAAATGGGGATTGTTCCTGTCTTACAGGATTGTTGCAGGGATTAAATGAGTTACATATGCAAAGCATTTAGAATGACTCCTGGCACGTAGCAAGCCCTTGCTTACAAGTAAGTGCTTTGCTGTTATTAGGCTACACAAAAAGCACTATGGTGGGGTGTTAAGAGTTGAGACTGTAGAGCTAGACCACCTGGATCCCTGTCTTGGCACCATCACTTCCATCTCTGTGTGCTACAGTTTTCTCATCTGTAAAAAAAGAATAATAATCATTGCAGTAATAAGATTCAGTGTAAATGTTCAATAACTGCTGGCTGTTATTATCAATAGAAGTATATTGTCCAGAGAAAGAAAAATGCTAGTCCTGTTCCTACTGCTGCATTTGGGAATTGAAGCCACATAAGATCTCTGGAGGAGACAGGCAGGCAGGTTGGTGAGGGTCTACAAACTGCGGTGGAGGAGTTAGCTTCGGACCAATTAAGAATGTTTCATCTGGAGGGAAAATGACTAAGCAAGGACATGGTAACTGTCCTCACTGTGTTGAAGGTTACAAAATTGGTGTGTGTCATGGAATCAAGTTATGAGACAACATGGGATGTTGGGAAAAGTCAGGGGATCAGGGGCAGGTTGATCCTGAGTCAGTCTCTTAACTTCCAGGCTTGAGCTTCCATCTTTCACATTTGATGATTCTGTCTCCAGCACGTAGAACCTAGAGCAGATTCCTATTTATACAGAAAGTTTGGATAAAGAGTGGTTTTGCTGAATGGCTACTGTAGCAGAAAAGCTTGAACTGAGTGTTGCTCAAATCAATAAAATCACCTAATGACTAAGCCCTGTGTTTTCTATCTTTTAAACTGAAATCAGAATGCAACAGATTTCACTGGGCTTTTGTGAGAATTACATGAAGTAATCTGTATGAAAGCACCTTATCAACTCTGAAGTACTACCCCAATGCAGGCAGTTATTTTGGTTGTTGCCATAGCTGGATTATAACTTTTCTAAGAATTAGAATATAATGAAACACTCTTAAGCATTAATCTGTCTTCTGTGATTCAGAAGATCCTTCAGGAAGTTACAAAATCTCAGGGTCATGGCCGTGGGCATGGAGTAATTCTGTAGAAAAAGATCCTGGCTGTATTTGTATTCTTTGGCTTTTTGGATTCAAATTAAATAGGAGCATATTGACTACATTAAACCCTGAAGGGAATAGAGATCACATACTCTAAGCCCTTCATTTTACAGATGAAGTCACTGAGCCACAGAGAAGCTGAGTGTCCTGCCCAGAATCAAATGTTAATTCACGGCGGATCTGGGAATAAAATCCGGGGTCCTGTCTCCCAACATGTTTTTCATCATTAGTTGAAGAATATCTCAGAAAGTCTGAAATCAGGTGAAAATGTACTAATGAATGTGGCTGCCCCTTAAAGCATGGAATTGAAGAAATATTAGAAATAAATTTAAGGGCCTGGGTGTGTCACCGAAGGATATGACACCATATACTTGACCTACTCGGGAGTGGGGGAGAAGTACAGTGGAATTTTTAGTAACTTTCTTAATCACAGCGGTTTGTTTTCTCTGTACAACTTTCTTTTCAAATATTCTCTGAAACTAATTGGCATTAAAAATGCTGATCTTAGTAAATAGTCCTCCAGAGGCGTGATATGTACACAGGGAATAGTATAACATGGGTGCAGAATCATGGTCTCCCTCTCTCCTTTTTGTCCTTTTCCTAATCATCATTAACATCTATATTCTTTGACTTTGTTGAATTAAAGTTGCAAGAGATGGCCGTAAATAAAGCAAGTTATGTATGTACCTCCCTCGTTCTGCCCATGCAGCTTCTGTTCCGTTTGCAGCTGTGAGCCACGTAAGACTCTCAAGACCAAGCACCCATGAGTGCCTGGGAACAAGTAGCCTGTGAAGGGAGGATTTTATTCCTGGATGCATTAAAAGCAGAGTCCCACCTACACCTCCCTCCTCTTCCCATTTATAAATCTACTTCTCCAGGGATCTACAGATTTTTGGGCTATATTTTTAGTCTGTTGATAATTTGAGAAAGTCTCCAAGTATCTAAGTCTTGGATGGGTGGGAGTCAATTCACTCAGTCTTTTTTGAATCCCTAATTGATGTTCAAAACCAGTCTCAATTCTGGATCTGGATGGGACATGCATGTTGAAGTACAGTGTGAGGGATAAGCTCAGATTCTGGAACCAGATTGCCTGGGTTCAAATCTCCACTTCTCTCATTACTAGGGTTACGTGACCTTGGACAAGTCCCTTAAATGCATCGGGCCTCAGTTTCCTAATCTGAATCCCTATCATAGGGTTGTGTGAGCATGCAGTTGAATGAGCTAATATCTATTCATATAAAATGCTTAGAGCAGTACTAGGTGCATAGTAGTGTTTAGTTAATGACTATTAAGTAAATTAAATCAGCCTGATTAGAATTGCCTCCAGGTGCAAGGCTGTATTCCATTTAGACACTGTAACACACAAGGTCTTAAGGGCTTTAGGTTTAAGGAAAAGGGGCTTCTCCCCCTCCCCCGGCTCAATTCTACACCATAACCTTTTTATTCTATTGAATTAAAAAGCAAGTAACAGTGGGTCTTGACTTTGAACACCAAAGTGTATCAAGCCTCTTTCCAGCTCTGACGAACGCGTCCACCTACTTCTCTCTTTGTGCGAAAGGAAGAACAGCGACGCTGATAAATGTATTGAGTGGCCTGGAGCAGGTAGCTTGCTCTGTCAGGATCACTTTTGTATGACTGCTGGGATCGCCGCAGTCTCCCCTGTAACTTGCTAGGTCCCTCTTGTACACAAGCCCAGGGCATTCGCGTCGGTTTCTGGTGAGGGGGTTTCCACACGGTGGCCCTGGTTGCTTCAGGGGCTGGGCTGTGGGAGAGATTAATGGGAAGTGAAAAGAGAAACTGTTGTGCTTAACCGGCAGAGCTGTTTGGAGTGTGACTCTTCTTGTATTTAGGGAAAAGATTACTCATGAGTATTTTCTTCCATAGAATATAAAGAACCTCAAATTACTACTTGCATCCCCCACCCCCTTCTCACCCGCCTCCCTCCATTGCAGCGTGTCCTCTGCAGAAACTTCAGCATTTTACTCTCATTTCCCCTCCCAAGCGGGATTCAGTTCCGTATTTGCTTTGGGGCCCTTGTTTCCAATAAGCCACCCCGTACATTTTCCTGTTTCTGCCCGAGCATCTTCTGCTCTCTGGACCTCTCACCTCCAGGCACCTTCCTAGGCCTGAGGGACCAGACCCTGACATATGTCCCCAAATGGGAACTCCCTGTGTGAAGGAGAGGAAGGTCCATAATAACAAATTGCGGTGCCATTCTTGTTCAGAGGTGACACCATTGACAGTAAGGAGTTAGGTTTAAGGTTTTTACCAGTTTGAAAATGGAGATTTTGCTGAGTAACCCTCACTGCCACTCCTACCTCCCTGTGATTCCAGATACGTGTTTTCAAGGTCATTGGAGAGACTTGGTACTTCCCATATCCGTGGACTGTTTTTAATAGGCATCACTTTCTGGCCAGTCAGGAGTCAAAAACAAAAACCTTTAGTGACTGTATTTTATTCTAAAGATCATAAAGCAGTAACACACCATAAATTATTTGAAATTCTCGTTTGTTTCCATGTGAAAAAAAAATTATCCTAAAAACACCAAGAAAAAAAAAAAAACTGTTAAATGCTCATCTCTAATGTTCCAGTGCCCAGTAGTTCTTTTTTTGGTGCACTACAAAAAACGGGTTTTGGTTCTGGGGGGCTTCCACAGGTTTAGAGTAAGCCAACTACCATTCCTCAAAACTACAGTTTGCAAAGGAGCCACCTGGAATGTCCAGAGGCCCTGGAGAATTTGAGCCGTTTGTTCCCCACTTCAGCACGTAGGAAGAGCACCCCATGTAGCAAAACAGATTGTTCTTTGGCATGCCTGCTTTAGGATGAAAGGTGATTTTTTCCAGGATCAAACTAAGGGACACTTTTATAACACACTTGTGAAGTCTTCTTAGCAAGTTTAAGTAACTTACATTGAAAGACGGAAGCTCCTCTTAGCAACACTGATGCCGTTGCTGTATTTGAACTATTGATTCACACCATGTGATTTTAGAGAATGAAGATCCATTGAACATCTAGCTGCTTCTGACAAGCAGTTCTTAAATTTGGTCTCATGTCTCCTTTTGATTCGTAAAAAGTAATGGAGACTCCAAAGAGCTTTTGCTTATGTAGGTTATAGCTATCTGTAGTTACCATATTATTATATAAATTAAAACTGGGTATTTACAAAATATTTATGAATGTAGCAAGTAAAATAGTAAGCCAACTCTATATTAATGCGAACATATATTTTAAAATACATTTTCCCAGACCAAAAGTAATTTGTGAGAAGAGTGGCATTGTTACACATTTTTGAAAGACTCTTGAAAGTCCGGCTTAATGGAAGATGGCTGGACTGCCATCTCTGTTTCTGCATTCAATCTTTGCAAGATCACAATGTCATATGCCTTCTAGAACATTCCACCTAAGAATGAGAGTGAAAAAGGCAAATAATTAATATTGTTATGATAAGATGTTTTACTTCATAGGCACCCCACAAAGGTCTCAGGAACCCTGATGGGTCCCGAGATCACAGTTTGAGAACCAGTGTTCTAACTTATCAAAGATTTCCCACAGCACCTGAGCCAACCTCTCAGCCTCTGCTCTGTACCCCTCTCCTGCCCACTTGGGTCCTACTCAGAGTTCAAGTACCACCCCACCAGGAAGCTCTCATGTCAGTGAGTAGAATAAAAAGGCAGAAGACTTTTATCCTTACCTTGCCCTCTTATTCGCAGAGGCCAGCCTGATGGTTTCCCAGAGGCTGAGTGACTTGCTCTTCCTGGAAGAACTGTCAGGGAACATTTCATTAGTTGGCAGCTTTGGAAGGTCAAGCCCAGCTCTGGAACATTCTTTCTTCAGAAGGACCCTGGGCTACAATCAGATCAGCTCTGAATCTGAGGACCCTCCAACCACACTGACATGTGTCATAGTTCTGAGCCCCCATGGGTGCCTTGGGCACCCTGGAACAGCGCCTGGAACTGGGCAAGGAAGGGCAGGTCTCTAAGACCTACCGTCCCTTAAACACATAGAAAAGGATCTTTTTCTCATTTTGCCTCTAAATAAAAGCAAAAGTGTTAATCTGACAGCACACCCCAGAGTAGGGTTTGGTGTACAAACTGCTCCCTGGACCCCTCTTAGAGGCTGCTTCTGGGTCTGGAGAAGCCCCCGGTGGGGCGGCTCAAACAAGGGCTGGAGAGGGGACTCAGAGTTGAACATAAGGGCTCTTGAGATGTGGAGACTCAATTTTGTTAACTATTCAGAGATCTCCTCCGTTTATTCCAGCTGTCTAACTGACAAGACCTTTCTCTCTTTCTTTCTGCCTCACGCTCTCTCCAACAGGCTTGCAGCCAATTTACTGGAGCAGGGATGACGTAGCCCAGTGGCTCAAGTGGGCTGAAAATGAGTTTTCTTTAAGGCCAATTGACAGCAACACGTTTGAAATGAATGGCAAAGCTCTCCTGCTGCTGACCAAAGAGGACTTTCGCTATCGATCTCCTCATTCAGGTGAGAGTCTGGACTCTTGGCATATGCTCCACTTGGAAAGTCTGTTAGTTAGTGGTTGGTCTTTACCACCCCTCACCCTGCCCAAGAAATCCCAACAGTGAGTCATCACAAGGAAGGGATGACGATGGAAGGAAGTTGAAGGAAGATTATACTGGCATGAGCCAGTTTGAGGAAAGAAGAGGAAGCGTTTACAGACCAAGGGGGAGAATTTTAAGCTTAGGAGAGGAACCCAGTTTAGTCCTATGGACACTGAAACTTAAGGGCTCTAACTGTGCCACTAAGAAGAAAAAGAAGGCTGGCCATGGTGGCTCACTCCTGTAATCCCAGCACTTTGGGAGGGCGAGGAGGGTGAATTGCTTGAGTCCAGGAGTTTGAGACCAGCCTGGGCAATGTAGCAAAACCTCATCTCTACAGAAACTTTAAAAATTAGCTGAGTGTGGTGGTGCACACCTGTAGTCCCAGCCACTCAGGAGGCTGAGGTGGGAGGATTGCTTGAACCAAAGAGGTGGAGGCTGCGGTGAGCTGAGATCGTACCACTGCACTCCAGCCCAGGTGACAGAGCGAGAACCTGTCTCAGAAAAAGAAAAAGATGCCATTCTGGCCCTTCGACTCTCTAAAAGAGATACCTGAGAGTGAGTGCAGGCTGTGAACTGCTCAACCGAAAACAGAGAGGAAGGAGGAAGGTATAGAAGGGCTAGAAAAGAAAGTAGAAATGGGGGAACTGCCAATAAAGACTGGGAAATGGGAGATCCTAGTAGCCAAGGCCAGTTTAGAAAGGCTTCAAGTGGTTTCCCTTAGAAGCAGGACTCGTTTGAGGTAATGCATCTTGTAGCCTGTAGAAATCCTAAAAAATACAAGCGGAGGTCTCCTCGGGTTCATCTGACTCAGAAAGCTTGTCTAATTAAGGGCCCTGAGACTGCATTAGAAGATTTCAATTCAGTAACATACATCTCTACCTGCAAAGTGTATTGCTCATGTGGATAAGGCTTCAAAGATTTGTCTCAGTTTAATTTCCTAAACCCTGTGGATATTTAGAAGGTATCTGTCTGGAAACTACATATGTCAAAGGGGAACTGTGATCTCAGGTTTATGCCTCTTGCGGGATTAGTTACTGAAGTACTCAAGGCCCTCCTTTTACTGAATCCCATTGCAGACCTCGACTCTGATGTAACTTGACAAAGGGTGAGGATCCTGCAGAAGGTCTTGGTGTAGTCCCTAACTATGTTCAACCTTTATTTACTCCTGGAGACCTGCCAGAAGTTAATAAACTAACCGTCAGGAGGAAACATCCCTCATTATAGGAGATGAGATAAAGCCCCAGCACCCATATCTCCCCTGTTCTTCCCAATTGCCACAGACCGTTTATATGAAGAAATGCTAAAGGAGAAGTTCCCCAAAAGTAAGAGATGTTATTGAAACTTGAAAATTTGTGTCTCCAAAAACAAGTAATTTGGAAGGGACACAAATATACCTGAAATATTTTATCTCAGATCATCAATTCTTTATGTAATCTCACAGTAAGAAAACTATAAAACAGCCATATAAATAAATAAAACTATCCTAAATAGTTCTTTTGAACTTATTACAAAATAATTCCCTTTTCTATTCCAGTGGAAACTCAGAGATATACTCAAAGAGGCAATGTTATATATCTGGAGGAAAAATCCCTACCTCTTTAGTGTTCCAATGAAACCATTCATGTAAAGCAAACAAAGGAAAATACAGCGGTGGGTTTTGACTTGATTTGACTTGGACCTTGGGCAAACTTTCCTCCCAAGTCTTCATACATTTCCCCTTCATCCTATCTCAGGTGCTCCTTTTTATAGCTGGTTTATTTTCCTCCACAGTGACCTCTCAGCGTTATTTGTGAAACTGGGTTCTCTCTGCTCAAAGCTATGAACAAAGATATGTGAAAATCTGTCCGCAGTTCCTTGCCACTTTGTCCAAAGTATTTGTCGGGTGGGCCATGTGAAAGATGGTGCTGCTGTCGAGGAAGTTGCTGTCCGGTTAGAGGCAGGATTGCATTGATCTAAAGGCCAAAGAAGGATGGAGGAGGGTGAGAGCAGAGTAGGATGGGTCTCAGGAGAGAAGGAATGGAGTTGGTTTGGACCGTGAAGAATGGGTGGGATTGAGTAGGCAGAGGGTAATTGGCACAGCATCACCAAGTATATTTGGGTGATGGTGAGAATACCTACCTGATAAGTAGAAGAGGCAGAAAAGGCAGGAAGGCCTGATAAGCCTGATGCACTAGAATGGATGTTGAGATGCTCTAGATCACAGTTAGGAGGTGGCAATAGACATTCATTCCATGAGTATTCACCAAGCAACTCTATGCCGGAGGTACACAGGTACAGGCTAAGGGAGTTCAGAGATTACAAGGGCCATTTCTAGCGGGATTATCAAACAGACCTCATAGACATGGTAATGGAGCCTGACTTTGAAAACTTGGAGAGGTAAACAAGAAGGAGATGAGGAAGTGTGTTAAGGAGATGTAGGCCAGCGTACAAGGAAGAGGAATTCAGAGAGAAGGCTGCACATGCTAGACACTCCCTTTGAAACATGGTCAAACATCCCTCACCATACCTCTCCGGATTGTCTGATTGCCTCCTCACATTTCAAACTGGTGGACTGTCTCCTGGAAGGCGTCCCTTGACTGCCTTCCCTATTTCCCTAATTCCACTCCACCTTCCTTTCTCCCATCTTGTTCTACCTCCGTCTGGGCTAGGTGCTGTTTCTCTTTTATCTTAGAGCATTCTCTACCTCTGTCATGGCCCTTGACACATACACACACACGCACATACAGTGTTATATACATTGTTTGATGGTTGTTTGCTACTCTGGATCCCTCCCCTAGAGTGGAAAGTTCAATGTGGGCAGTGATTGTGTTCTATTAAGCCGCCAAGTCTCCAGTACCTAACACCAGGGCATGGCATCCAGGTGGCACTCAACAAATGCAGGTTGAATGATGACCCAGTTTGACAGTACCCAGGTTAAGAAGTTTGGATTTTATTTTACAGGTAATTGGAAACCACTGGAAAGTTTTGATCAGGAAAAATATGATTGGAGCTCTCTTTTTGCAACAGACATTTGCCATCAGTACATAGGGTAGATTCATTGGCTTACTTAAAGCAGGAAAGCTAGTTAGAGTCCTTGCTGTGATCCTAATGGGAGGCAATGAAGCCCAGACTGGATCAGTGAGATCAAAATAATGCTCAGGCCCAAAGTGGCTAGCTAAGATGGGGAGCTGACCTGGAAGTAGTGGTAAGAGTTCATTTTTGAGCACGCAGTGCCAGTACATTCAGGAAGACTTGTCCTGTTCTCCAGTTGGAAATCTAAAACAAGAGGCAGGCCAGAGCTAGGAATAATAGATGTGAGCATCATACATCATCTCCATTATGTAGAATTTTATGAGCTGGGAATAAAGATAAATTTATACTGAAGGTAATTTAATTAAGGCACCCACTAGAAAGCCATGGACAGAATTTCAAGGTGATGCCTGCCAGCAGGGCCTACAGGACAACTTATCACAGAACACAGGAGTATTGTGAATGGGTTTATAAGACAGAATTAAGAAGGAGTTGAGAAGACCCATCTCATGAAGGGATCACCCAGCAAGAGGAGGAAGGCCACGGGCATTCTCCTTAGGCAAGGGCAAGATCTAGATTGAAAATCCTTTTTATTTTCCAGATGTAACATTTGTCACTGTTTCTTCTGACGTGGGCTTTCGGCTTTAGCAGTTTGGTGTAGTGGAAGTCCTCAGGCCTGGGTTCTACACCTGGCCCTTCACAAATCATATCACTTCACTTGGCCTTATTTTCCGCATCCACAAAATGTGGTTCTCACCACATGGATCCTAAGCTTCCTTCCATCCTTAACAGTTCAGCCCAACTTCAGCACCGAAACAGTGTTAAGTTTCTAGCAAACACTGTAGCTATCTATGCTGTCTATATATGGAAACAACATTCCTTAACACAACTCCTCTCCAATGTAGAGAGGAGAGCACTGGACCCAATGAATTATAATTACCTGAAATACAATTATACCTTAAGTCAAATACAATAGACTCCCTGAATGCCATATTCATTGACCAGCTTAACAAATTACATTTATCACATCCACTTCCAGGACAAGAATCCTCCATTTTCAACCCCTAGGATAAAGCAGGGAACATTTGCCATGTGCTTTAAATAATTATATGGTCTCTAACCGGAAGATTTCAAGGTTGAAGACAAATGGGATATTTCCTTTGGAATAGTCTCCCAGTTGGAGGATATAACAGATGACAAATTTATAACATTTGTAAAGTTGAAGAATAAATGGAAGGGATCCCACTTTTATAAAACTTCACCTGAACAGAATAATTTTACATAGACCTTGGGCTACTAGATAGTTATCACATTAACTTGTTCTTGTTCTGAAGTAATTTAAATTCAGAGATGTATTTGATTACCTGACTACTTTGAGACTCTGAGAAGACTCATTGACAGGAAGGAACGTCTAGACAGGTTGGCATTTGTATTAACCCTTACTTAGGGTTATCCATTGCATGACATTCAGGTGGAATGGATTTAGGTACCCATTATTTTCTATGAACAAGGAAACCCACAAGTTATTATCAATTTAATTCATGTTACGCTCACTTGCTATCAATGCTAAAAAAGGGAAAGAAACATATGTTCAGAGTTCCTTCAATTCAGCAAAAATGTATTGGGGATTTGCTAAATATATTGAGGATTTTAGTAGACTAAAATCTGCAGTCTTTTCATATACTAGAGTGTGATTTTGCAAATTGTTTCTTCCCTTTCCAACCCACCAGAACCTTTGTCTTTGGAAATATGCTTTGCTTATATTTTTCAAATATAGTAAAATTTTCTTTCAAAGTTAAACCAAAAATACTGGTCTTTACATAGTATTTCTTGAATCAGTTGGCCTATTAATTTCTATTAAGCAATGGTAGGTTTGCAGATTGAAGGACTGTGTCAACTGGCTGTTTTAGAATTAAGTCAGAGAATCCAAGGATATAGGTCACAGAAGGGAAATTATAGCCCTGAAACATGGGAGTTGTAGCAGACATGACCCTTGTCTGAAGACACCAGAGTTGGCTCTTTCTTTACTCTGTCTTTCAGCAAGCAAAAAAAAATGTGTATCACACGTCAGAGAAATGCTTAGATAGGTCACTTATGGGAAAGTCATTTTCTTTCTTTTTTTTTTTTTTTTTTTTTAAGACAGAGTCTCGCTCTGTCGCCAGGCTGGAGTACAGTGCTGTGATCCCGGCTCACTACAACTTCTGCCTCCCGGGTTCAAGTGATTCTCCTGCCTCAGTCTCCTGAGTAGCTGGGACTACAGTTGTGCACCACAACACCTAGCTAATTTTTGTATTTTTAGTAGAGATGAGGTTTCACCATGTTGGCCAGGATGATCTTGATCTCTTGACCTCATGATTTACCTGCCTCGGCCTCCCAAAGTGCTAGGATTACAGGCGTGAGCCACTGCGCCCAGCCGTCATTTTATTTCTTAGGCTCTTCACTTGTCCCGTTTGTGAAATGGAGGTGATCTCCCACCCTGCTGTCATGTACTTGAAAAATGCAAGTTTTAGCAATGTTAGGGTTCTACTTTAAACTTACTAAACTTGGGAAGTTAAAAGTCAGAGAGACCTAGGTAGCCCTGCAGATGACGCTAAACATTGGTCATACAAGTTGATGTGATGGTAACGTAGGGAAAACCAACTGCACAGTGCTTCCTTTAAACACATACTTATTTCATAAAGTTCTGTTTTCTCGAGAGCTTATTTTGTTTATCTTACCTTATATTCTATATCCAGCTGTAATTGTCTTACTGTATCTGTTTTCTAACAGATTTATTCTTGTCTTAAATACAATATTTAAATTTTCCCACAGCCTGTTCCTTTTTTCTCAGGGTCTCTGTGTATAAGACATAAATATTAAACCAAATTTCAAATATTTGTCGCTAAGTAAAAGACTAATTTATTTTTGTGGTCACAGAAGGCACTCCATATTAAATTAAAAGGTTAATTCAACCGGCCTGCAAAAATGCATTGAATGGAATGCTTAGAAACTGGGACCAGGCCGGGCGCAGTGGCTCACGCCTGTACTTCTAGCACTTCAGGAGGCCGAGGGAGGTGGATCACGAGGTCTGGAGATCGAGACCATCCTGGCTAATGTGGTGAAACCCATCTCTACCAAAAATACAAAAATTTAGCCAGGCACGGTGGCACGCACCTGTAGTCCCAGCTACTCAGGAGGCTGAGGCAAGAGGATTGCTTGAACCCGGGAGACGGAGGTTGCAGTGAGCCAAGATCACGCCATTGCACTCCAGCCTGGGCAACAGAGTGAGACTCTGTCTCAAAAAAAAAAAAAAAAGAAAAAAGAAACTACGACCAAGCAGAGTTAGAAAACTAAGCAGCCCCATTACAGGAATGGGCATGTTATGCACTGGTGTTTTCACTGTTGAATTTATTACGTAAGTTAAGGGACCGAAGCCTAGGGCTTCATCCTGAACCCATCAAAGGTAGAAAGGGTCCAACAGAGAGAACATTCTGACACATCTAAAAAGTACCTCTCCCACACCAGGCATACTCTCACTTTAAAAAAAAAAAAGTGGCCAGAAGGAAACTGAAGCCTCTGAATAAAAACCAAAGAGAAGAGAGAGCTGTTTGCAAATTTAAGAATGTGTTACTTAATCTACGTGTAAGATTATGTACATAGCAAATCATCACCTGAAAAATGCAGATTTTAATAATGTTAGGGTTCTACTTTAAACCTACTCAACTTGAGAAGTTAAAAGTTGCAAAACCCCCCTGGGAGAGGCTCTAGGTAACATTACAGATGATAAGAAACATTGATTCCAGCCTTCTGAGAACAAGTAGTATATAATAAGAACTTTTAAACTAATGATACCCTTTCACTGATAATTCTATTCCTAAACAAATAGCCGAAGGAAACCATCCAATACTGGGCAAAACAGGATGCCCTTAACAATTCTATTTATAGTAGTTAAAAACTGGAAATTCCCCAACCACCCCCAGTGTGGGACTAGCTAAACACAGTTGGGGAAGATAAATATCATAGGATACATGGTAGCCTCACAGCCATTCACTCACTCACTCATTTATTATTTCTTCAGTAGATTATGCAGAGCTCTGCAGGTCATATTCAGGATTTTACACGTTTGTTTGAAGACAAGTAGAAGCCATTTGTTTTAAGCAGAGGGTCGGCGTGGCAAGGTACGGAGGTGAAAAGTGGAGGCGGGGCCTCTTAGGCTGCAGTCTAGGAGCAATGGTTATGATATTAACTAAAGTGAGGCTCACTGAGAGAGGAGGTGGTTCAAGAAACAGATAAAAGGCAGAGTCTGCAGGTCTTGGTGACCCATTTCATGTGAGATGAGAAGAAGAGAGGACTTAATGATTACTTCCAAGTTTTTGGTCTGATCGTCTGAGCATTTACTGACCTAAGGAACACAATCTCATTTGTAAAGATGTTTGTGTTAGACACGTCAAATGTGTGGCGCCTGTATGACCTCCAGGAGGAATTACTTAGGAGATCATGGAATGTGGTTCTGGAGTTCAGAAGAAGTGCCTGGCTGAAGTAGATTTAGCATAGACGAGCCGATTGAAGCCATGGGAGTAGATGAGGTTGCCCAAGAAGAAGGGGCGACCTGGGGAACCTTACTGTTGAAGGGCTGGAGAAGGAGGAAGAGCAGAGAAGTAGGCAGAAAACCAGGACAGGTGGAAATCTCTGAAGCCATGGAATATTCTAAGAGAAGGAAGTAGAGATGTCTGGTGAGGATGTTGCTGAGAAGTCAGGCAGTTCCCCAAGTACCAACCATTGCCCTTTGGATTTGACAACAGGGAGGTGAACTGAGCAAAAGCAGATTGGAGAAGGGTGGGAGTGGGAACCGGAATGGAAGGTGAGGAAGTGGTGAGAATGGTGTTGGACAGCTCCCCTGGGAAATTTGGCTGTAAAGGGAGGAGAGAAAGAGGAGCAGGACCTAACAGGGAGGATGGGGACAAGGGGCGTGTGCATGTGGACAGGAAAAAAACTTGAAACTGCTTAAAAGCTAAAGGGAAGAAACCCAACAAAAGAAGTTGGCAATACGGCCACAAATGGGGACTGTAAGAGCTAACTGTAAACTGGAAATGTCTGTGTGAAATGATGTCAACTGGGGGAAAAAAATTCCATCCATATGAATGCGACTTTGTAAAACTTATGCATGTGCTTTAAATACAAAAGTACTGAAACAAAGAAAACATTTTTTTGCCGGATTTTGTGAGACACGTCTGTTCACACTTATGACAATTGCAAGAGACACCATCCATTGAGTGTTTATGATGGCAGACGTGGGGCTGGTGCTCTGCACGTATCATCTCATTTAATCCTTACAACAGCCCTGCCAAGTCTGTGGCACAGTTCTCATTTTACACACAAGAATACTGAACTAAGCCCTGAACTGTGGCTCGGAGAAGAAAAATAGCTTCCCTAAGGGCATACAGTTGACAAACAGAGGAACAAACAGAGGAACAAGATTCAAACTTGGGACTCCCTTGCTCCAGAGCCCAAATTCTTTCCTCTAAAATTAAGTAACTTAAATAAATTTAACCCCCCTCAACAGCAGCTTGTATGTTGTTTGTCCTCAGACATTAGTAAGATTGATCAGCCAAGTCACAGCAGTATTGTTCACTCACTCGTTCCTGTCCATTTGAAACACATTGCAATACAATAATGGAATTTAGGATGCTCAAAGAACATGCCTGGCTTGTCACGTAAAGATCACCAATGCAAAACTGTGTTTTGTTTCTGTGTGTGTGCGTGTGTGTGTTCGTGTGCATGCACCCAGGAGTATATCTAGATTTTATGGGCCTGAGGCTTACAATTTAGGCAATATGAATATTTCTAGAACTCTTCCCAGGGACCTGCACAAGTGAAGGAACCCCAAAGCTCACTAGGGGTTCATCTACCTACTTTGTGGCACATCTACCTCTGCACATGCGTGTGTTTACATGAACTGTGTATGTATGCGTGAAAACAGATGGAGGAACCAATGAAAACCATGGTTCTTTGACCAGTACGGCTCAGTTCCATTGAATAGTACAATAGAAGTACTGGTTAGGACCAGTCACGGTGTTTCTTTTCTGGGAAGAGAGGGGAGATTTATTAAAAATCAAATGGGTGGCCGGGCATAGTGGCTCATGCCTGTAATCCCAGCACTTTGGGAGGCCGAGGTGGGTGGATGACGAGGTCAGGAGATCAAGATCATCCTGACTAACACAGTGAAACCCTGTCTCTACTAAAAAAATACAAAAACATTAGCCAGATATGGTGGCGGGCGCCTGTAGTCCCAGCTACTCGGGAGGCTGAGGCAGGAGAATGGCATGAACCCAGGAGGCAGAACTTGCAGTGAGCCAAGATCGCGCCACTGCACTCCAGCCTTGCTCCAACAGAGCAAGACTCCATCTCAAAAAAAAAAAATCAAAAATCAAATGGGTTATGAATTTTCCGAAAAATGCCCTTGAATTTCAGCCATTAGCTAAGTTAGATATACAGTGCTGTGGCACATGCTCTTTATTTTCAGTAGGCAAATAAATATAACTTATTTTTAAATATATTCTTTATCCCAGAGACTGTTTTGGGGTTGGTTGGTTGGTTGGTTGGTTGAGAAAGGGTCTCACTCTGTCATGCAGACTGGAGTGCAGTGGTGCGATCACAGCTCACTGCAGCCTCGACCTCCTGGGCTCAAGCAATCCTCCCACCTCAGCCTCCCGAGTAGCTGGGACAATAGGCATGCATCACCACACCCCACTAATTTTTGTATTTTTTGTAGAGATGGGGATCTCACTATATTACCCAGGCTGGTCTCAAACTCCTGGGCTCAAGTGATCCTCCTGCCTCTGCCTCTCAAAGTACTGGGATTATAGGTGTGAGGCACAGCACGTAGCCAGATTTTTTGTTAATAACACCTTTCGGATGTGACCTCCTCTCCTACATATATGAAAATTTGAAGAATACATCAAGAGAGCAGGCTGGGTGTTGAGGCATGAAGGGACACTGGAAATGAAAGGAGATGGAGGGCCGTCTTCATATACTTAGAAACCTGCTATAGACAAGACACATATTCTGTGTTACTTCAGAAGCCAAAACTAAGAACCAAAGTACAGGGATTGCGGGGGAAGCCAGATTTCACCTCAGCAGAGAAACTTTCTGTCAACTAGAGCTGTCCAAAAATGGTTTGCTTGTGCCGTGGCCAGCTACCCATCACTGTAATTACCTAGCCAAAGCCACTTCTTTCTGGGTGAAGGGGAGGTGGGAGACTTTTAGTGAGCAAAGTTTGAGTCAATCTAAGAAACCTCTAGAATCCTGTCTAGGTCTAATATTCCAAGTTATTATTGGGGCACACTATCACTGCCAATCATATGCTCATAGCACATGCACAGCAAGCGGTCCCTGTCCCCGTGGTGGTGACGTGTTTTTGCTGAGCCGGCCGCATTCCCTGACCGAGCCCCTGGTTGCTGAGGAAACATGTCTGTGCATGGAATGACTCAACTAAGGCCACACTCCTGGGTCTTAGAACTAAGTTTTTTCCTGGCCCGGTACCCGGAACCTCAGGTCCATGCTCCCACCCATAGCCACCTCATGGATAGCATTTAAGATAACTCCTGATGCCTTATTAGTCTCGTAATAGGTTTATGGTCTAGGTAGGAAACTGGCTGAGTCCAGTTGACCTGCCCCTCCCCCTGCTTCCTCCTGCACACTCGGGAAGAACCCCTCTGTCCCTGCTCCCTTGGCCAGCGTCAGTATGGGAGGCTGAAGCGAGCCTGCGCAGAAGCCTGGGAGGTGTGCGGCAGACCACGTGTCAGCCCCCCAGAGGCTTAGCCCACCCGGTCAGGATGAGGCATCCAGCAAACCCAAGACTGGGAGAGTGACCTCAGTTAGCCTTCTTTACCCTTTCGGGAAGGGGAACATAAAGTTGGCCGTGACCCAGATACTCCTCTGTTCTCCATGTGAGACCTCCTTAGAGATCTACGCACCTGTCCTAAGCCACTATAATAAGATCAGGAATAGTAATGATGGGAGTGTTCCCGGTGGTGGTGGTAAAAGCAATGACTAGTGTTTACTGAGCTTTTCCTGTTTGCCTCATGCCATGATGAGCTCATTACATAGACCACCTTATTGAATCCTTACAACGATCCCACAAGGTAGATGCCATCAACATTGCCATTTTATAGATGAGGAGACTTAAGGGGCATTCCTGTGGAGGCACCAGTCTGACTCCAGAGCATGGCCTCTTCACCATGCTGCTGTCTTTCCTCAGTTTCTCTCTCATGAAAACATAGAAGGAAAAGTCACCTGCCTGCTCTCCAGCCCTTGTTTGAGCTCTCCACCCCAAGCCCAGAAGCAGCCACTAAGAGGGGTCCAGGGAACAGTTTGTGCACCAAACCCTACTCTGGGTGCTTCTTGTCCTTTCCCTCCTTTAACCCTCATAGCAAATGCTGGAGGTCGGTGCCATTATTTGCATTTTGCAGAGAAGTGCAGGGACTTGCTCAAGGTCACCTGGTGCACAGGAGTTGGGACTCCCACCCAGGCAGCCGTGCCCACCTCTGCAGTCAGCACCTCCCACCACCACACCAGCTCGCCTGGTTAAGTGAACCAAGCTGAACAGCATCACAGACACTAAATTTATATTTCCTGGCCTCCCCTTCCAAAATGGATACACTAATTACTGACCTTTTTTTTTAGTAATAGTAATCATCAGGAACACATTTTTCAATGTTTTCATTTTTCTATTCCGCATACTACCAAAAAAAAATTGATAAAACCCAGCAAGTGTGAGGCCATGTAAATTAGCAAAAGTTCAGGAAGTCATTACACTAAACCAAAAGAAACAAAGTGTTGATTAGGGGCTTATTTTTGTATGAGATTAAAATATGAATCATTAAAATAGGACTGTATTTCAGGCTCCTTATCCCCGCCTCATCAGAGACATCACCATGACTACTAGGTTTGGATTCAATGAATTCCAAAGCCGTTCTCAGCTCTCAAATGCAGTCATGTGTGCCATGGTTCTCCCTTATACATAGCAGTTTCAAAAGTCTGGTCCAGGACACCTCTGTATCTTCCTGCCCATCTCCTTTTAATAAAATACCTAAGTGACATGGTGTCTGCAGGTCTGTGAAGTATTTTGCTTTATTTAGTCATGATACTAAGTAGTGGCAGAAAGTTATACTAACAGCAACCAAATTTCAAAGGTAGAGGAAGGAACAAAGTCAAGGCGAAAACACAAAATTCCCTCAGGAATCCCTTAGAATCGGGTATCCTTGGAGCTTTATTTAGTATCAGTGATAGAGGAGCGGGTGTTTGTAGAAAAAAAGACATTAATATGGAATGCTTCTCAGGTCCATGCTGAGCTTGAAAGAAAAAATAATATAGCGATATCTTCAACCCAAAATATGCCTTGAATTTAAGTTGGTAATTAAAATATTTGTTTAAAAAATCGCTAAAATTAGAGACAAAGGCCCATTGTTTGTTATTACTGCTGACTGCCTGTCTGTGTGTGGAGAAGGGTGTGCGGAGATAGTCAGAGGCCTGTGATATTTTAAAGATTAATCACCCACCCCCAAAGGGTTTTCAGGTACCCACCTGCATTTTCAACTTGGATCTAAGAGTCAAGGGGTGGGACAAGACCATGACACGTTTTGGGTTTGTTTTTGTTTTTTGCTAATTAATCCTTGGACACTTCAAATACCAAATATATCAGAACAGAAAGGTGCCCGCTCAACCCAGCCCCTACTATCCTCTGACTATGGCCTGACATCTCTAGATGATTTTCTAGAGACTGTGGAACCTTGGAACAATGGCTGTGTGCATTTTTAAAGGAGGGAAGCATCCCGGGACATGCCAGTTCCTTATAGAGTATCTTGAATAGTTACCACCTCTAACTCGACTCGTGAATTTTTTTCATGTTTATTCTTTTCCTGCCTAGGATTGAGGTTGGTTAAAAAGGCATATTTTTCTCTGTAGGGAAGATGTCTATGAAGAATCTATGAGTTGTCTTCGGAGCATTACAAATGTTCTTAATGACTTCATAATTCTTCGAGTAATCTGAAGTGCAAGCTAAGATAGATGTAAAAAGCACATCCTCACAAATACAAGAGCAATAAATTGGGATCGTTTAAATTCCCTGCCATTGTTAGGCAGCTACTGAAGCAGTTCAGTAATGTGGGAAAGTGTTCAAATCCTAATGCGGAGGGAAGAGAGGATACTCAACTATTAAAAGCCTGAGTCTAACTATAGAACTGTAGATAGTATTAACAGGGCTTCTGTATCTTAGTGATGGGATTCTAGGTAATGTTTTGTTTTCTTTCTGATTTTCTGCCTTTTTTTTTTTTTTTTTTTTGAGACGGAGTCTCGCTGTGTCTCCCAGGCTGGAGTACAGTGGCGTGATCTCGGCTCACTGCAAGCTCCGCCTCCCGGGTTCACGCCATTCTCCCGCCTCAGCCTCCCAAGTAGCTGAGACTACAGGCACCCGCCACCACGCCCGGCTAGTTTTTTTTTTTTGTATTTTTAGTAGAGACGGGGTTTCACCATGTTAGCCAGGATAGTCTCGATCTCCTGACCTCGTGATCCACCCGCCTCGGCCTCCCAAAGTGCTGGGATTACAGGCTTGAGCCACCGCGCCCGGCCTGATTTTCTGCCTTTTTAAAGCATTTTTGGGGCCGTGCACAGTAGCTTACACCTGTAATCCCAGCACTTTGGGAGGCCTAGGCGGGTGAAT
Source organism: Macaca nemestrina (assembly GCF_043159975.1). Classification (NCBI taxonomy): domain Eukaryota; kingdom Metazoa; phylum Chordata; class Mammalia; order Primates; family Cercopithecidae; genus Macaca; species Macaca nemestrina. The sequence goes on along the minus strand of NC_092134.1, from coordinate 130,147,569 downwards.
CACTTAAGCTCAGGAGTTTGAGACCAACCTGAACAACATGGTGAAACCCTGTCTCTACTGAAAATACAAAAATTAGCTGGGTGTGGTGGTTCGCACCTGTGGTCCCAGCTACTTGGAGGGCTGTGGTGGGAGGATCACTTGAGCCCGGGAGGTGGAGGTTGTAGTGAGCTGAGATCGTGCCACTGCACTTCAGCCTGGGCAACACAGTGCGACCCTGTCTCAAAAAAAAAAAAAAAGCATATGATTTTCATGATCAAAAAAGTTTGATTTAAAACTTCACATAGCTCTGACCTTTTGAGTTTCCAGTGCTGCATTCTGTGTCCCGTGAGCTTGGTGAGGGTAGGAGGTGGCAGGCCTGTTTTGCTCTCCAGTTGTATCTTTGGCACAGTGCCAGGCACATGGCTGCTGCTCCCTAAATTGTTGTTGGAAAAAAAATTTTCCATTTCTCGATTTCCCTTTCCTTTTTCTTTCCAGGTGATGTGCTCTATGAACTCCTTCAGCATATTCTGAAGCAGAGGAAACCTCGGATTCTTTTTTCACCATTCTTCCACCCTGGAAACTCTATACACACACAGCCGGAGGTTATACTGCATCAGAACCATGAAGAAGGTACTGGAAGAGGCTTCTCTTTTCTTGCCTGAGGTTTAGACAAATCCAAGAAGTTTAATTGTTAACTTGATAAGCTGGTCTTATTCGTGTAAGTTCACTTTTCATTCAGCAGACAATTACTGAGTGCTTACGACGTGCAAGATACACTCTTGGTTCCCTGAAGCTCATAATCAGAGTGAAGCAGTGAGATGGATGTACACAGAAACACAGAAGCATAACTGTATAGTAGGCACCGTAAAGGTGTGGTGGAAGGGTCAGTGACAGCCAGGTACAGGAAGCAGGGTCTGCTCATAAAGGAGTATGCCTGGAGTATGCCTTAGAGCAGTGGTCCCCAACCTTTTTGGCACCAAGGACCAGTTTTGTGGAAGACAATTTTTCCACCAACAGTGGAGGTGAGGGATGGTTTGGGATGACTCAAGTGCATTACATGTATTATGCACTTCATTTCTATTATTATTACATTGTAATACATAATGAAATAATTACACAATCCACCATAATGTAGAATCAGTGGGAACCCTGAGCTTGTTATCCTGCAACTAGAGGGTCACATTTGGGGGTGATGGGAGACAGTGACAGATCATCAGCCATTAGATTCCGTAAGGAGTGCACAACTAGATCCCTCACATGGACAGCTCATGATAGCGTCTGTGCTTCTGTGAGGATCTCATGCCGCTGCTGATCTGACAGGAGGTGGAACTCAGGCAGTAATGCGAGCAGTGGGGAGCAGCTGTAGATACAGATGAAGCTTCACTCACTTGCCCACCGCTCACCTCCTGCTGTGCAGCCCAGTTCCTAACAGGCCATGAACTGGTACCGGTCAGTGACCTGGAGGTTGTGGACCCCGCCTTAGAAATCCAGCAGGATTCTGATAAGGTTGAAGTGAAGAACATTCCAGGCAAAGAAAATGGCATAAGGGTGGGGTAAGGCTTTGGAACAGACAGCAATTAGATGACCTGGATTATAGAGCTTATCTTCCCCCACTCTTTTATTACAAAAAATTTCAAACATACCCAAATAAAATAAAAAACATAAACCCCTCTGAGCCATCACCCTTGCCTTCACAATGATCACCATTTTGTCATTGCAGAGCTAGTTCAAGGGGCTTAGCTTGGAACCAGAGTGTGGAGAACTTTGATTTCTGGAATATGGAGGAAAGAAATGGGAAGTCATTGAAGATGTTTTTAGCAGGGGGTAAAGCTGGAGGAAGGAAAGAAAAACACCCAAATCTATGAACTCAGTGTTGGATCAGGGCTTTCTGCATCAGGCATCAGAGGAGGCTGGTTAGAGTGCACTCAGTGTCCGTGTTTATTTCAAGTGTCCCGGTTGTTCCTCTTAATCCTTGATAGAAAGCAAAAGACCAGAATTTAATTCAGGCCCTGGACCTAGTTCCACAATAGGTGCTGGGGCCCGGAAATAGAGTATAAAAACCTTACTTGAGGCCGGGCACGATGGCTCACGCCTGTAATCCCAGCACTTTGGGAGGCCAAGGTGGGCAGATCACGAGGTCAGGAGATCGAGACCATCCTGGCTAACACGGCGAAACCCCGTCTCTACTAAAAATACAAAAAAAAATTAGCCAGGCATGGTGGTGGGCACCTGTAGTCCCAGCTACTCAGGAGGCTGAGGCAGGAGAATGGTGTGAACCTGAGAGGCGGAACTTGAAGTGAGCCAAGATCGCGCCGCTGCACTCCAGCCTAGGCGACAGAGCGAGACTCTGTCTCAAAAAAAAAAAAAAAAAAAAAAAAAATACAAAACATTGAGCCGGGCATGGTGGTGGGTGCCTGTAGTCCCAGCTACTCGGGAGGCTGAGCCGAGATCGCACCACTGCACTCCAGCCTGGGCGACCGAGCGAGACTCCGTCTCAGAAAAACAAAACAAAACAAAACCAAAAAATACCTTACTTGAACACCATTGCGTTAAACAGTTGAACAGCTTGAGCACTCAGTGATGGATCGTGCCTCTGAGGGTCATGATACCCACATCCTCCCGCTTGGATCGGTCAGACAACAGACGTCCAAACGTGCGCCAATTTCTTCATATGTACTTTTCCTTAGGTCCAGATTACTAGGGACCTCCAACCGTGGTCCCTTGGGGCATTTCCTTAAAATGATTGCTCATCCCCAAGAGCAGGGCTAACATTTTTGTTTGGTTGTTGGCAAACCAAAAGATGAGAAGTTTCTTGTTTTTCCTAATTAACACTTCACAAAAGAGAGCCTGACTCCAGGCGACTGACATCACCTCCTTGTGCCAAGCATTTCACAGCAGGGCCCCTCGCTTCCGTGACGGAGAACGGACAGCATTTTGTGCAGGCTCCCTGCCTTCCTCTCATCCTTTCCTCCCCTCACTCTACCCTTGCTAAATTTAGCAGCTGCCCTCCTCCCCCAATTCGGTTTTTCATTCTTTTGCTCTTCCTGCCATGTGCATTTCCGGCTTGCATAATAGCCACCAGCCACTCTAGAGAAGAGGAGGTGGGTTTACTGAAGCTTGACATTAAGGCAAGAAATATATTACCTAGCCTGCCTTTCAGATACAAAGGGTATGTGATGGGTTTTCGTTCTCTCTCTCATTCTCTCTTTCTCTCATTATTTTTTTTTTTTTAAATCTCATTTGGAATTTCTAGCCCCATTTTATTCCTGAGTGTGATTGGAGGCTTATGGTCTCTCCTCCTCCCAGATCCTTCCTCTTTTCCCCTTGGCCTGATTTGACTCAGAAGTAGGTGTGTTTGTTGTTCTCATTTGCAGGAGCTCAGCAATAGAGAAAGCTGGCTTACTCTGAGAGCTACTCTCAAACCAAGTAAATACAGATGTGCCACCGCATACGCTGTCATGAGCTTTCTCTCAAGTATTATGATGTCGGTAGTGGTGAGCGCGGTGGGTAAGAGAATGGAGCTAATGAGGCCGAGGTCAAGGGTGTCGTTGCTCTGCAGACCAGTTAGCTCTTCTTCAGACCCAGCTCTTAAAAATAGAGCATTTTCAGAGACCATTCCTTAAAGCTGATGGCCAGGAAGCAAGGTCTGAGAGCATATGTCCCCCTCCTTTGTCTATTCAGACAGGGCGCATGTGCTCCGATGAACAGATACACACGACAAGGAGAGAAGTGTAGGTCTTTATCAGGTGGTATCCAGGGAGAAGAACTGTCCAAGGCACAGAGGTGACATGAAGAGGTGGCCCTCTCCCTATCCCCCTGCCTTTCAGCTATATGGTGCCCTTGATGACAAAGAGAACAAGTAGAGAGGTGCATGGATCAGCACAAGTTTCCTGCCTCCAGCTGCTTCCTCTCTCTTTCCCTTCTTCTCCACTGAAAAGAAAAAAATCCAGCTCAACATAAATTGTTTCCAGAATCAATACTGTTACATTTAATTATGAAGGATAACAGATGATTGATGTGGGCATATGTTAACATACAGAAAGCTCTGGTTCTGAAAAAAAAAATCTGTCAAGTGAAATTATACATACCAAATATTACTTCCCCAGTGATTTATTTTACATAACTGGGAATACAGTTCCACATAAAAGTATGTTAACCCAAGATGACACATGTTGCTACCAACTTGGCATAAGTAAGTAGGTAAGTGGGTAGGTAGGTAGGTGGGTAGGTGGATAGGAATGACAGAATGGAAAGAGAACAAGGCCCAACTCAGCTGTTCAGCAGCCTGGCACAGTGAAGCATGCACGGTCAAGTGCAAACACAAGGCATCATTCAACCGCCTTGTGATTTCACCTCATCGTGGCCACAAACTTAACCAGTTCAGGCATTCATAATTTCACAATGGGCATTTATGTCACAGTACAAATGTGTCTTGCTCAATCTAGCACCAGTTCCCCACATGTATCCTCTATGACTTTCTTACATTGAAATCATGCCTTCCTTAGTAGCCACGTGACAGTGCTAGAAGCTAGGAAGTTGGTGTTAGCTCAGAGGTTCCCCTCCATGCCCTGACAGTAGACGAGGATGATCATCATGCTAATTCAAACTCTCTATATGTGAACATTCATTACCTCTATAATGTAGTCCATTCTGAAATCACATCATGCCTTGAGCAAAGCAGTCCTCAGATTACACTTACCTCTAGAAAAACCAGCATTTTCACCCTTTTTCCTTACCAGTTCTGGGAAGGGAGGGTGATTTTATATAATTTGGTTAACCTTGTAATTTTTCACCCCATACCAACACACTTATGACAGTGACACAGGGCTCCATCAGTAAGTAAGCAAGGACGACATATCAAATATTCAGGCAAAACCGGAACCAGACCATCCTCAACAAACTGGGGTGAGTGGGTGTGAGTGTGAGAGTGTGTGTGTGTGTGTGTAAGTGTTTTAAAGGATGAGATCTGGAAGTCAGGAAACCAGGTCCTAACCCTTCATTCTGTCAGAACAGATCATAAGGGCTGCAGTTTCTCATTTCTCTGACTCTGTCTCCCCAGTTATAAGAAGGGGGTTGGACTAAATGGTTTCTGCAGTCTCTTACAGCTCTCAAATCCCCACATTACATCCAAGGAATCTGAGTGTTCCTGGGTGATATGAAGATAAGGCGTATTCCCTTCCTTCGGGGTCTTGAGCATCTAAAATCTAGAAAATCATAGCAGTGTCCTGCCTGGTGTTGCTCAGAAGCAGGAGAAAATCTCTTCTGTCCTGATTTGTCTCACTTATTGAGAACTTCAGATAACATTGCCCCTCTGAGAGTGGCAGCAAGAGTAGTGTCATTCACTTATTTCATCATAAAAAACTCAGTTTAAGGACATTCTTTTTCCTTGACTGTTACGACTCATTTTATCTTTGCAATATGAATTAGAATGCAGGTAGGTAGTTATGTAGAAAGGAGGTAAACAATGATATTACTTCTTTCACAAAAACCAGGAGGCAAAGCATCTTTAGAAATAGCAGACCAGCAAATGACTATAAAATAAATTTATTTTATCACGTTGCAGGTGTGTTAACTTCTTTTCATACCTTAGATTCTTTTATTTTGGGTTTTATCCCCATATATATATATTTAATTGTCACTTGTCCTCTGGTGTTGGAACTACTTGAATATTGGCCCACTACAAGCTCCATGGAAACATAAAATAGGCCTCCCTTCTGGGCTAGTCTCGGAATGGGACCAGCTCCGCAGAACTGCCCCATGGGACTGGATGTGCAGTCTGTAGGGAGAAGGAGCAAGATCTGGATTTCTCCAACGTTCTCATCCCATCACCCCCTTGGAGCTTGATAATTTCAGCTCTTCAGTCCCATCCTTTCCTCTGCCCCATCAAAGAGATTATGGAGCAGTGATTCTTAATCACTTTAGTGTGCAGATATTCACACATATGCAGGGCGGAGATTGTTTCTATAGCACTGGGTGCAGTTTAACGTGGCAGTTCTGCTCTGGGACAACTCTTTATCACGAGGTAAATGTGGAAATCGCAAGTGGTGAGAAATTTCAAGCCTCGAAGTACAATCGATCTCAATTTTTGTTACAACTAGCACATGGGAATGGCTCAATAATTGAGAGAAGTCATTCTTTGTGAGAGATGGAGAGGGTGGTGTGTGTTCTGTGATGGCCCACAGAAGTTTTATTTATATGATTGCTTTATTGAGGGGAATCGTACCCCTCCTGCCCCACCACCAAACCTAAGTGCCCCAAGACTGCTTTGGCGGAAGGAAATGGTATACAATTTTAATGAGATAATTAAAGAAGATGAGGTGTATGAATCTGCTTCTTAATAACAAAAGAATAGCTAACATTTATTGGGTCCTTGTTGTGTGCCGGCCCTGTTCTAAGCTCTTATATGTTTGAATCATTTAATCCTCACCACCACCCTATAAAAGAAGGTGATATTATTATCTCCACTTTATAGATGAAAAAATAAAGGTTAAGAGCAATAAGTAACATGCCCCAAAATCAAGTAGCAACGCTGAGATTTAAACCCAGGTGGGGTTGATGCCAGTGCCTGCATTCATTCCACTGCGCGGAATGAGGAGACCAAAATACATCTTCATGAATGTTTGTAGTGCAGGCGCCCTGAAAATAGAGCACATGATTGAAAGATGAGTAGAAGTTGTGGAGATGAGGACGCCAAAGCAGTTTTCAGGTCACCTGACTGGGGTACAGCGTGTGGCAGGTCCCCTGCTTACGTTACTGCCAAATTTATACCAAAAAATGTCAAAGATGACTTTTGAGATTCCAAAGTATGTCTAGTTCATAATATTAAAAACTCATGCTGAGTTGGACTGAATTCACCCTTGTAGATGATTAACTCCCTTGGGATGGATGGGCCATCATGAAAACCTCCCAGCCTGTGAGAACTGTGGGTTCTGAGCCAGGCACCGGCTTCTGAGAGCAGAAGCACTGGCTATCACCCACCCACTGAGGAGATCACGGCTTCAAAGCTGGCCCCTCACTACAGTTGCTTAGTAGGCACCAGGTAGATGCAGTCGTTAGCTGCTCAAGTCACATCCTTTCACGGTTGTTGTAAAACCACTCGATTCTCTAGTTTTGCTGGAATCGTGTTGATGACCTCAGGGTCAAGAAGGCTGTGGGCTGGGGTTTGACATCTTCGTTACACATATTAACCGTGTAATGCATGACGGAGCCAGAGAGCATACTGGCACGTATATGCATGCACTCTAGATCCCCCGACTACCTGGGTTCTAATCCCAGCTCCCCAGTTTACCGGCTGTGTGACTTCAGGCAACTGCCTTGGGTCTCAGATCTCCACCTGTAAAAGAAGGAAAATGACAGGACCTATCTCAAAGGGTTGACGTAAGAAAGAAATGAGTCTCCAGCCTGGGTGACACAGTGAGACTCTGTCTCAAAAAAACAAAAAAGAAAGAAAAAAGAAAAGAAAAAAAAGAAAGAAAGAAATGAGTTAATATGGAAAATGCCCTTAGAATAGCCAAGCACTCAGTAAATGTTACTCATTATCATGATTGAATATTTCTGGCTATTATTTTGTTGTTTTCCCCCCTCTTTTTATATAAATTATTAATTGGGATAAAATACACAACATTTACCATTTTAACCATTTTTAGGTGTACTTCAGCAGTGGTACGTCTATTCACAATGTTATGCAGTTGGTTTTTCCTTCCACTTTTCTTAACCATTCTCAATATCGCAACTGCAGGCACTTTGTGCAAACATCAGGTTTGTGCATCTTATACGTAGGGAAGGGCTGTTGCCTCCCTCGCTGTTATCCAAGAACACCTTCGCGGATTCATCTGCGCTGTGGTTTCTGTGGGAAAATACATTTAAAGTGCCAGTCTTCATTACTGTCATAACACAGCCTGTTTGGAAGTGAGCACTGCTTGCATTCTGTTACCTTGCAATACCTGTTGAGCGCTGAGTCCTCCATGACCCCTTTGGAACCTTCGTATTAAACTTCTGGCTGTCTCTTCCCTTAAGAACTACAAGGTTAGCCTTTTTGCACCCCTTTCTGTTCTGGGAAAATTGAATCTGGCAGCAGGTAATGACAGGTCCCATCAGAAACAGATTAAGATCTTGACTTCCTGCTCCCCCTGGGAGCTGGGCCTCTGAGCACCACTTAACACCTTTTTCCCTTGACCCGGCCTCATTCCAGCCTTCTGCAAGTCCTGCTTTCCTCTCCAGGACCTTTCTTCCTGCTTTGCCTCCTATATTTCAGGGCGTAGGGCAGCATGACCTTTTACCTTCTGACCCTTGCCCCTGCTGCAGCATGTGTTTTTTGTGACGGCGTGTAGGGACTTCATTGTGCAGAGACCCTCTTTGCATCTGGGCCCTCGGCCTGTTACAGAAGGGACCCTCACCCTCCCTGCCTGCACCAGAGTCCTCCAACTGGAGGCTGCTTTTAGCCCTAGGGCTAGCGTGCTCTCTTAAGCCAGAAGTTTTAGGGGCAAGAGATCCCTAATATGCATGAATGACTCTCACAAGACAGGCAGGAAGTCTCCAAGAGACTTCCTTTACCCCTAGGGAAATGCCATCTGATCTTTGAGATAAGGAGCTGGGAGCAGTTTGATTTCACCTCCAGAGAAGGAAGCCCTCAGTTAAGGGGTCATTTTGCTCTTTTCCCCACTCCAGGGCCTCTCTGCCTTACCTCTCTGCCACCTGTGACTCCAGGCCTTATACATGATTGAGAGGTTTACCCAAACAGACCTAATTGGCTTATTGGAAATCCAATCTCTTGATTTCTTAATTCACTTCTTTTGTGCTGCTTTATGGAGACAAAGGAGACTCCCCCATACTGCCTGTGAAGAGCAAGACAGTCTGCAGCCCCGATTGTGAGGCCTCCTGTGTCGGCAGATGTGCATGTACTCTCTCTACTGATCCCCTGGAAAGGTGGCCTGTTTGGAAGCAGTCCTGCCCAGGCCTGCTGCAGTAATGAAGATTAAGCCTCAGAGTACTACAAGTTACCCATTTTGTTTCATTTAGCCCCTTTCATCAAATGCTTATAAAATTCTAGGAGCGTACACAGGGTTTATTGTTGGTAACCTCAGACATATGTGAATCATCCACTCCAAACTAGGGCAGTTTTCTTCTCAGGCCCTCCAAGGGAGTTCAGTGACATTGGCATATTGTGGGGATGAATAGGCCGAAATGCCGGGCACACAGTCAAGGGGAAAGGCTCCAAACCAAGCAGAGGTTGAACCTCAGGTAACTGGAGTAGGGGGCGTATTAGTTAGCTAGGGCCGCTGTAACAAAGTACCCCAAACTGGGTGGCTTAAACAACAGATATTTATCATCTCACAGTTCTGGAGGTTAGAAGTCCAAGGTCAACATGGTGTGCCAGAGTTGGTTCCTTCTGAGAGCTTTGAGATGGGATCTGTTCCATGACTCTCTCCTCTTTTCTGGTGGTTTGCTGGCAAGCTTTGGCATTCCTTGCCTTGGAGGTCTCTGCCTTCATCTTCACCTCCTTTCTTCCCCTGTGTATGTCTCTAAGTCCAAAGTATACTTTTTATAAGGACACCAATCATATTGACTGTTCATAAAATGACCTCATCCTAACTAATTGCATCCTCAAGGACCCTCTTTCCAAATAAGGTCACAACGTGAGGGTACTAGGGGTTAGAACTTCAACTTATGAATTTTGGGGGAGAGATTTTCATCCCCTAATGGGCATAGGAGACCGGGAGTGGTATATGAAATATAGTTTAAATTCCACTTCAAGACCTTGAGCTTATGACTTCTGTCTAGCTCTGTGTATCATTCATACTCCCACTAAATTTTAACAAAATGACTGGGATAGGGAGAAAGTGAAGCCCAGTGGACTGAGGCTTGAGTGAGCATTACCTGCTGGGCCTGTTGATTTGCGTCTCCCTGGTGACCTTCTTCTGTGACCAGCATCTGTGGGCTTAGGGAAAGCACAATGGTGGAAATGTGATCCTGGTGTGTGAGATGCAAACTTGATCTTAGCCTTTGCTGTACCCTGGAAACCTACCAGTCAAAACTTTCACCAAAGGCAGATTTTTGTTTGTTTGTTTAGGTTTACTAGTTACTTATTATTTATAGCGTGATTAAATGGGGTCAAATTTTTATGAATTTTTAAGTAGAGAAACTTTCCTAACAAGAGGAAAGGGTAAGAAATCAGACCTTTTTGTAAAGAAAATTACCACATTTAAAGTCCTGGTTTATTTTAGGCTGTTTGGCAGTGAGAAGAAGGGATTATTTGTGTCTAACAGAGGTCTACCAGGAAAAAGGTTTCAGATCAGAAAACACTTCCAACCAGAATGACAGTTCCCTGCCCGTCCTTGGTCTTTCTTCCTCCCTTCCTTCTGTGTCCACAGGGACTAATTATGTCTGGCTTTCCCTCCCTCTTCCTTGTATATTTCCCTTCCATATCAAGACCTTCAGAATGAGGGCAATGTGGATAATTTCCCAGTTTTCCAGCTGGGCAGCTCACCAAGAACAAACCCAGACATCAAGGCCAGACCAAAAAAATCTTCTTGTTTTAGACAGAAGACTCCTACATCTGGGGGATTTAATGCACCCACTGTCCGCTCAGTGCATTTCCTGTGTCCGGAGCTTCTCTGCCTGCCGGCTCTGGTCTCGTAAGTTTCCATGCCCTGTTGCCAACTTATAATAACAGAGGGGGCAGGCAGTAGGCTAAGAACGTCATAGCCCACTCGGTACACGGGCACTGCTTTGCAGACTGAAACAAAGCTTGCAAGGTCTCACTGCAGGCCTCTCGGCCTTGACAGTGGTTGTGCCCAGACCACCAGGAGCCTGGAATTAAATACCCTCGGATCCAGTTCTCTACTGTTAATGTTATCAGCTTCATCAAGTACTTCCTCTTTGAGTGATATCTGCAGAGAAATAAATAAATCAAGCTCCTCCAAGTCCTGTTCCTGCCTGGATCCTGAGTCCAAAGTAGAATCTGAGTTGGATTATCCAAAGCACTATCACCCTCCTGCATTGTTCCCAAGGTCTGGGCAGGAACGGAGAGTGAAATCTCTCCAGGACATTACATCAGTTCCTCCTTTACCCTTGGCATGAAAGTTCTTCCTCTCCTGGTCCTCCCAGACTTCCTAAGGCCTGGCCTGAGTGCACACCCACACACGAAGCCTTGAAGCCCAGGACATCAAAGAAAGCCTGCAGGTAACCAGATTACTGACCAACGCCTGTGACTGTTTTGAAATTTGTAAGATGGGAAATGGATTCAGGAAATGGGATTTTTCAATACATGGTCTTCATCATCCTTAAGTATTTTAAACCTTAATAAGCTTTTAAGTAAAGAAAGACATTCTGTAAATGGCATTTAGAAGAAAATATAGGAAAGTTCAAACTGGAACTGTCTTCAGTTGTTTACAGTGATCATACTCTGTGACAAATGAAAAGTGAACCATGGACAAAAGATAAATACATTTCTATGGGCAGCAGAATTGAGATCCATATTATCTATAAAAGGAAAGTTTGCCTTATCTCCAGAAGATTACAGATCATTTTAGTCAGTGCCTGGTAAGCATTTATATGCATTTGGGTTAAAGTGAGGAAGTTAGTGCTTGTCATCCCAACCTATATCCTTGCAAGGTTAATTAAGCACTTTAAAAAAAAAAAAAAAAAAAAAAAAAGCTTTTTATAACAGGAAATATCAAACCTATACAAAAGTAAAGAGAATTGTATAATGAATCACCATGTACCCATCACCAGTTTTGATGGTCAACTCAAGGCCAATCTTGTTTTCCCCTGTGGTCTACTTCCTCTCTCCTTCACCATCCCAGATTATTTTATAGCAAATCCCAGATATATAATTTCCCTTGTAAATAGTATCAACAGGCCGGGTGCGGTGGCTCACACCTGTAATCCCAGCACTTTGGGAGTCCGAGGCAGGTGGATCACAAGGTCAGGAGATCGAGACCATCCTGGCTAACACAGTGAAACCCCATCTCTATTAAAAATGCAAAAAATTAGCCAGGCGTGGTGGCAGGTGCCAGTAGTCCCAGCTACTCAGGAGGCTGAGGCAGGAGAACGGTGTGAACCCGGGAGGCGGAGCTTGCAGTGAGCCAAGATCGCACCACTGCACTCCAGCCTGGGCAACAGAGCGAGACTCTGTCTCAAAAAAAAAAAAAAAAAAAAAAGTGCTTGCTCTTTGACCAGAACAAGTCAAAGACCTGGTATCAACATAGGTCTCAAAAAAAAGACTCTATAAAATTAATCACAGAACCATCATATCACTTGAAAACTAGTAGTTCCTTGGTATCATCAAATAATCTACTAGTGTTCACTTTTTGCCACTTTTTTCTCATGAATGTTTTTTACAGCCAGGCATGGTGGCTCACGCCTATAATCCCAGCACTTTGGGAGGCCGAGGTGGGTGGATCATCTGAGGTCTAAAGTTCGAGACCAGCCTGACCAACATGCAGAAACCCCGTCTCTACTAAAAATACAAAATTGGCTGGGCGTGGTAGCGCATGCCTGTAATCCCAGCTGCTCAGGAAGGCTGAGGCAGGAGAATCACCTGAATTCCGGGAGGCAGAGGTTGCAGTGAGCCGAGATGGCTCCATTGCACTCCAGCCTGGACAACAAAAGCGAAACTCCATCTCAAAAAAAAAAAAAAATGATTTTTACAGTTTGTATCAGAATCCAAACAACATCTATACATTGCAAATGGTTAATGTATCTCTTAAAGTCTTTTTCAATCTATAGGTTCCCATCTATATCCTTCTTGTGTGTGTGTTTGAGCAGTCCCTCTCTTCAGGTTTTTTTAAAGAGGTCAATCATAATTAGTATATTCATATATATAATATATTGTAAATATTAGTGTATACATATATACTGTATAAGTATATACTTATATAGTATTAGTTATATACCATATATCATCTATACTATCATACTATACATATATAGTATATTAGTATAATCTCCCCCGTACATAGTTTCTTTTTTTCCTCTTGTTGCTTTCGAGATTTTCTCTATTTTTGGTTTTCAGCAGTTTGACTGTGGTGTACCTGGGTGTGGTTTTTATTTTACATATCTTACTTGAGATTCTTGGATCTTTGAATTGACTGTTGTTGATAATGTTGTTACCAAATTTGAGGACAATCTAGCCATTATTTTTTAATTGATTCTACCCTGTTTCTTTCTGTATTCTCCTTCTTGGACACCAATTACATGTGTGTTAGACCATGTGATATTGTTCCACAGGTCACTGAGGATTTGTTTTGTTTGGATTTCATTTTTACTGATCTGTCTTCAAATTTTCTAACCCTTTCTTCTCTCATCTCCATTCTGCTATTAAGTCCATCTAGTCCAGTCTTTCATTTCAGATATTATACTTTTCAGTTATAGAATCTTTATTTTGTCTTTTTTTTAATTCCATTTCCCTTTTGGCAGGCTCTATGTGTCATCATTTATTACAACCATCATTTTCTTTTAGGGCTTGAACTTATTTATAATAGCTGCTGTAAAGTTTTTCTGTTTGTTTGTTTGTGCTAATTCCAACATCTGCATTATCTCAAGTTCTGTTTCTGTTGATGGCCTTGCCTCCTTATTATGAGTAGCATGTTTGTATTTCTTCTCATATCTAGAAAATTGTGACTGGGTGCTGAGCACGTTGAGACACTGGATTGTGTTCTGTTCCACTGAAGAGCGTTGACTTTTGTTCTAGCAGGCAATCAAATTACTGGCCAGTGACTTTGAATCTGCAGAAGCATGGTCTTACGTTTCATTAGGTCCAATCTGTTTCTGTTTTGCCTTTTGCCCTTAGCCAGATCCCCTTGTCCTAGGGTTTTTACTCCTACATTGTGGTCATTCGGGGGTAACAAACAGCCTGAAGTGTTTGCAGAGCCTTCAAACTTGATGAGACTCAAACTCTGAACTCTGTCTCCACTGCAGTAGCCAGTAGTTGAGATTTCTGCTCATATCTTTTGATTATACAACTGTTGCTTTTCACTGAACTCCAAAGGGTCTCCTTGGCACTTGGGCTATTCAGTAGTCAGACAAGAATTTGAGGAAACTTTTACATTTAATCACTCTCCCCTCTGAGGCTCCCACTGTATGGGATTTGTTTCTTCAATTTTCTGCCATTCTGGCAACTACCTACTCTATCTCAAGCAACTTTCTGTTTATCTTCTAACTGCCCTGTGCGGCACAGACTGGGGAGGAGCATGCAGCATAGGGCAGTTAGGAGATCAGCGGAACCAGGGAAAAAGCTGTTTAAACATGGACCTCACTCTGTGCAGGTCCCTTCTTTCAAGAGTGAAATCCCGGTTTTTGTCTGCCCTTGATACCTTCAAATAGTTTTTTCAATGTAATAATACAGTTTCTTTCATTTCTATCCGTAGGACGGTTCCTTTGGTACAAGCCACTCTACTGTTGTTGAAACCGAAACTCCCCCTTTCCTTGTTTAGATAAGTGGTGGCAGATCATAAATGCTTCATCTTGCTTTTCGTATCTAACCATAGATTCTGGATGCTAGTCCTTAGCAAAATATTGAGATACTCCTCATTCCTTTTTACATTTACATAGTACTCCATTGTTTAGAGATATATACTATAATTTATTAAATCAGTCTCCTATTGATAGCTATTCCAATGATGAGGCACTTTTGAACTTAACGGCAGTAGGTTATACAGCAGTCACAAAATAAGCCCTTTGCTTTCAAGGAGATGATCTTTTAATATTATGAACAATATTTTTGTTCAGTGTTTCATATGATAGATGAGATCTAGTAGAACTTTCAAAAAAGAAAAAAGTCCCCATTTTCTTCTTAACCCTGTGTAAAACTTAAAACCACCATGTCTGTCTCTGTTTACTGACCCTATCAAATTACTGAATTCCCTTTATGTGTTCTTTATATATATATTATCTTAATGGACAAAGGTGATATGTTTGACTTGCTTTACTTAGAACTGTGGACAATTCTTTGACCAGAACAAGGACGGCAAGCATGCACATCCTTTCGGTGAGACTGCCCTGGGAAAAGATGTGGCCAGAGAGAGTTCATTGAGTTGGGTGAGCAGCCATGTAGAAATCTCCATTTTTATGGGTAGATTCTGTCCTTCTGCACCTTAGCAGGGACTTCTGGAGCCAGCTGTGTGCTGGTCCATTCCCCAACCCAGCCCTCAGAGCTACTTCTGTTGCTGAGCTGTGTACACTTCTGATGTTATCCTCGCACACACGTGCAACTTCGAGTGGGACGGGTTAGAGGTATTGTTAGAGGTGTCCATTCATCCTGCTTCTTCCTTACCTCTGCCTGTCTCTGAGCACTTGTAGGGTCTGTGCACTCAGAAGCAAAGTGCTCCCAAAAGTTCTTTCAAGTTCAGTAAGATTGTCATTCTGTAAATTGGGGCCACTGTGCATGCTTAGAGCAGTTTTTGGTGACTTTGCGTCGTAGTTTCTATGTTGCAGTGACAGATGTTGTCATGAGTACACAGGTTCTAAAATCTGACTGGAGTCTGGTTCTAATCTCCTAACTGACTGTTAGGAGATTGTGTGGCCTTGGGTAAGTTGCTTAACTTCTTTATGCCTCAGTTTTATCGTCTGTAAAACAGGGGTACTAGTGGTATCTCCTGGTTAGGAGTGCTATAAGGTTGGGGTTTTTTTCTTTTTCTTTCTTTCTTTTTTTTTGAGACAAAGTTTTGCTCTGTCACCCAGGCTGGAGTGCAGTGGTGTGATCTTGGCTCACTGCAACCTCCACCTCCTGGGTTCAAGTGATTCTCATGCCTCAGCCTCCCGAGTAACTGGGATTACAGGTGGGAGTGCTGTTAAGTTTTAAACAGTGAAATCCAGCATCTAAGATATAGTTATTACTAATAATTATTACTAATATGATATTATCACTAATACTAATAACTCCTAGAGGTAGAGAATATGAAAATTTTAGTTGTGAAAATGTAAGTCAATGAAAGCATCTAGAGAGAAACCCCTAAGAACGCTTCCCCCTCTGAAAGCGATGTAGAAGAGTTAAATGATGACCAAAAGATGAGGCATGGACGTTTGGCTTCCTTGTGCTTACAGGCCACAGGTAGGTGATTAACGGAATGCTTGTAGACATCCTTAGGTTGCCTGGCAATAGAAAAATAGTTTCAATATGCACACTTTACATTGTTAAGCGGTGAAAAAGACACTGCATTCTGGGGAGAAAGGTTCTTTACACATACCTACACGCTCCTCCATTTACCGCCTGTAGAGCCACGGGGAGGTTCCTGTCCTGCCAACTCACCGTGATTGCCTTTCCCTCTGCTCCACAGATAACTGTGTCCAGAGGACCCCCAGGCCATCCGTGGATAATGTGCACCACAACCCTCCCACCATTGAACTGTTGCACCGCTCCAGGTCACCCATCACGACAAATCACCGGCCTTCTCCTGACCCCGAGCAGCGGCCCCTCCGGTCCCCCCTGGACAACATGATCCGCCGACTCTCCCCAGCTGAGAGAGCTCAGGGACCCAGGCCGCACCAGGAGAACAACCACCAGGAGTCCTACCCCCTGTCAGTGTCTCCCATGGAGAATAATCACTGCCCAGCGTCCTCTGAGTCCCACCCGAAGCCATCCAGCCCCCGGCAGGAGAGCACACGCGTGATCCAGCTGATGCCCAGCCCCATCATGCACCCTCTGATCCTGAACCCCCGGCACTCCGTGGATTTCAAACAATCCAGGCTCTCCGAGGACGGGCTGCATAGAGAAGGGAAACCCATCAACCTCTCTCATCGGGAAGACCTGGCTTACATGAACCACATCATGGTCTCTGTCTCCCCCCCTGAAGAGCACGCCATGCCCATTGGGAGAATAGCAGGTGAGTGAGCTCCCCTCTCGCTGCTCCAGCATCGTGGAGACCTGACAAAGCCCCACTCTCCCCTGTGATGCTTGCAGCCAGCCTCGCACCATTCCCAATTAGGCGCCCTCCAAGGCTCTGTGAGGGCAAGTGGAGGCTTCTGCCTGCATGAGGCGAAATCCCTAATGGCTTGGTTAATGAGCCGCTGGGATCGAGTAGTTAATGAGCCTCAGAAATGTTAAGAAACAAATGTCCTACGTCCAGCTTACAAGGAGAGTCACATCAGAATCAAGGCTAAGCGAAAACATTTAAAATAAAAGGTTTATGAGCATGCTAATGGCCCTGTCCTGAAGTTTCCAGCAGCTAATTAATGACCAGACATAGCAAAAAGAAGCTTTGTCTCCGATTCAGGCCTGTAATTCCATCCTGCGAGCAGTAACGTCGTGCAGCCTTCACCTTGGGAGCGGGTAGGAGAGGAAAACAGGATTATGGTATTGGAGGCAGGTGTTGCTGGGCCATTTGACAGAGCAAACCACTCTCAGATTCTCTTTCATGTATGATAAGAGGCCCAAATTTGCTTACTTAAGGGAAGAAACCAATGGAAACCAGTGGGAAAAATATCTACACATTGTCTGTTTCCTAGGATGCTCATAATTTACGTGAACTCATTCTTCAGAAGCTTAATCCTCTAACCATGTGACAAGGTTAGCTCTTTTCATAGTGCATTACTTCATTAGTGGGATATTTGTTGAGCACCTGCTGTGTACAAATAAATGCATTAGGAGTAGGATACAGAGCTGATTTAACATGCAATATCTTTTTCGCCGAGGAATTTAGAATATAGTGGGGGAGACAAAGGTGAAAACCACTAAGATATAAGGCAGAATGAAGTAAGCCCCATTTCCCATTCATTTTATGTACCAGCATTCATTGAGCACCTACTGTCTGCTGGAGTAATGAAGTGCTGTAGAAACAAAGCAGAAGGAAGGTGTGTTTTGACTGGAGGGACCAAGCAAGGCTTTGCAGGGGAGAGAGTGTGACACTGAAGTGATTGTGCTTTCAATAGTGGGAGGGAGACCTGGAGGCAGGAGAGAACAGACCTGTTCAGGGAAAGGAGAGAAATGCCCCCTCCTCCCTGAGCCCAGAACCTGGTCAGAGTCCCAGCTGACCATCAGGGTGCTGCCATGCTGATGGCAATGGAATAACAGGCTCCTACAAGCCTACCTCTGCCTTGAGGTACTGTCCCTTTTTTTTTTTTTTTCACACTCTGTTGCCCAGGCTGGAGTGCCGTGGCACGATCTCTGCTCACTGCAAGCTCCGCCTCCTGGGTTCACGCTGTTCTCCTGCCTCAGCGTCCTGAGTAGCTGGGACTACAGGTGCCCACCACCACACCCGACTAATTTTTTATATATTTTTAGTAGAGATGGGGTTTCACCATGTTAGCCAGGATGGTCTCGATCTTCTGACCTCGTGATCTGCCCACCTTGGCCTCCCAAAGTGCTAGAATTACAGGCATGAGCCTCCACACCCGGCCAGTACTGTCCCTTTTTTATTTAAATCATTTGTGTCTAGATTTTTCTCTGGCCCCAAGTGCACCACCAGTGTTGCCTCAGTTTCATTATTACAAATAATTTACATCAGGGATGTTGAATCAAGAAAATAAAATGACAAACAGAAATTACTTACATGTTTTAAAAGCCATGAAAAAGGAAACGATATATGTTTGGGATTCAATTCAAAATGATCCTGCAGAGTTAGGGGGTGGGGTGTGGGTGGGGTCTACATGAAACAAGGCTAGCCATCACTAGCTGGTGGTTATATGTCTGGGTGATAGATGCATGGGGGTTAATATTGATCTCTCCGCTTTTACCTGTACATTAGATTGTTTTAATCAGAAAATGAACAAATAAAACTGGGGAAAAAAGAATAGTAGATAAGGAAGCAAAGAGCTTAGGCAAAACATGTGAATTTCCCCAGATAATTGGAGAAGGAGGATGAGGTCAGTGTATTGCTGTGAATTCTGTAAATGACGCATTGTGCTTTCCAGGCAATACCCTTCTTGTCTATATACCCTCTTGTCTTGTTTCTTGTATGGTGTGTGCAGCAGTACTTGACATTTTGCAGATACCTTTTGCTTGTTTATAATTCTCAGGACCGCTCTTAAGGTAGCTCATTACTGCAGTATTCATCTTATGTAGAAGGGTCATTTGTACAGGGGAAACCACAAAGGAAACTGAGCCCTGGAGAGGCAAAGGCCTTTGCCAAGGTCAGATAGGGGCCCTGTGACCGAGGTGTGCAGGACAACCCTTGCTGCCCCATGGCTGCTGTCCGCAGTGCTGCCCTCATGGGCCTGGCTTCCTTCCCAAGATCTCTCCTGTCTACTTCCCAGGTGACACTGCCTTCACCACTTTTTGGGAATCTACCATAAGCCCATGAATCAAGAAAGATACATGGTTTAGACTTGAGGAGTTATTTTTCCATTGTTTAGTAGGTTTGTAAATTTCAAAATATTAGTCTCTTAAAATTATATTACTTTTTTTTTTTTTTTTGGGACAGAGTCTCTGTCACCCAGGTTGGAGTTCAGTGATGTAATCTCAGCTCATGGCAACCTCTGCCTCCTAGGTTCAAGTGATTCTCATGCCTCAGCCTCCTGAGTAGCTGGGATTACAAGCACATGCCACCATGCCTGGCTAATTTTTTGTAGTTTTAGTAGAGATGGGGTTTCACCGTGTTGACCAGGCTGGTCTTGAACTCCTGGCCTCAAGTGATCTGCCTGCCTCGGCCTCCCAAATTGCTGGGATTACAGGCGTGGACCGCTGCACCCAGCCTATACTACTATTTTTTTCATCTCATTCCGCAATATCAGTGTTTGATGATGGATGCAGCCTCATCAGTTAGGAAGCTTGGTAGAATACTGCACCCACCAGATGATGAGCCTGGGTGTCTATGGATGCCCGCTCTCTCAAGGGCACACAGAAATAGGCAATATGTACTTTTCTTGATGGCTCTAGGAAGTCAGAATATTCATGTAAAATAATCTTGGGGCCTCGATCTTTTGGGGGAATGCATTAACTCCTTCAGTATGACAGTGTCCTAAAACTAATTACCAATGCAATAATGCCATATTCAAAAGTTTTTAAGTCTCCCAGTGTATATTTTAACTAATTTAACCAAATCCAAATTTAACTCATTCCTCTGAAAGGCATTGTTTTTCTCTGAAGAAGGTAGGACTCGATGGTCCCTAAAGTTCCTTCCAGCTCTGCCAGTCTGTAGTCTGACAGTCTTGATTCTGTAACCCTCCCAAGAAAACACAAGTTTTAGGCACTTTTGTTTCTTTGAGGATAACCATATGTGTACTCCATTCTTCTGATATCTTTCTGGACTCCTCAGATCCTTGTAAAATTGATTCTATTTATTGGAGGTGAAATTCATCGGGTGATTCCTGTGTACAATGTAAAAGTTCTGTCATTACTGAACAGCCATAAAAAGCCTTTAAATCTCCATAAAGCAGCTGTTAGATGAGAAAACTTAGCTCCTTAAAGCTTTTTAAATGAGCACAGTACAAAAAGAAATGAAGGTGCTGCTGAATGTCAAACTGATGAGTACTATAGCTGGAGGGTATAGATGCAAATAGTACTCATGAATGTGGATCACAAAACGAAGCTAAATTCTTACTATTCAGATGTGATTTGTTCAGGTGCCCTAGGATTTATGCATTTGGACACCTTCTGTGTATAAGGCACTGTTCTGCATTCTTTTTTTTTTTTTTTTTTAAAGAGAATAAAAACCCTTTATTGATTTAAATTGTGTTAATAATATCTATATTAAATGCATCTGCATGTATTTATTATGTAGAGGATGATTATACATATTTTCAATAACGCTCTTAAAAATTATGTCGTAATAATTCTTAGGAGTCATCTTGATGATATAATAAGTAAATATTTTGATAGTAAGATTGGAGGTAAAAGTTATAGGATTTTTATTTAGTTTTTTTTAAATGGTTCATGCCATAGTAAAATAAGATAAACGTCTTGAATTTCCTCCTTCTAAGTGGTAATACTTCTTTTTTTTTTTTTTTAATTTATTTATTATTATTATACTTTAAGTTGTAGGGTACATGTGCCTAATGTGCAGGTTTGTTACATATGTATACTTGTGCCATGTTGGTGTGCTGCACCCATCAACTCGTCATTTACATCAGGTATAACTCCCAATGCAATCCCTCCCCCCTCCCCCCTCCCCATGATAGGCCCCTGTGTGTGATGTTCCCCTTCCTGAGTCCAAGTGATCTCATTGTTCAGTTCCCACCTATGAGTGAGAACATGCGGTGTTTGGTTTTCTGTTCTTGTGATAGTTTGCTAAGAATGATGGTTTCCAGCTGCATCCATGTCCCTACAAAGGACACAAACTCATCCTTTTTGATGGCTGCATAGTATTCCATGGTGTATATGTGCCACATTTTCTTAATCCAATCTGTCACTGATGGACATTTGGGTTGATTCCAAGTCTTTGCTATTGTGAATAGTGCTGCAATAACGGGGTGGGGACAGAGAGGTATAAGACACAGTCTTTATCATGAAAGAACTGAGCACAGTTAACTATAAAAGCAAAGCACGTGACATGTATCTTAGAAGGGCTCCTGTTAAGTACCGCAGGCAGTCAGAGTAGGGATGTCAGGGGAAGCTACGTGGAGGGCTGGCTTTTAGCTGGGCTTGGATGAATGCTTAGAATGTGGACAAGTGGAGATTAGAGAAAAAGAGGTCATTCCAGATGGAGAAAACTTACCAGGAGCAAAGCAAGATAAGGCTCAGTGTGTTTTTTCTATTTCAGGTAGAAATGTAAATCTACAAGTTGAGGTCTGTTGAGGTCATTTAAAAATCTATCATTTTTCAGGCTGGGCACTGTGACTCACACCTGTAATCCCAGCACTTTGGAAGGCCGAGGCTGGCAGATCACCTGAGGTCAGGAGTTCGAGACCAGCCTGGCCAACATGGTGAAACCCCGACTCTACCAAAAAATATAAAAATTAGTCAGGCATGGTGGCGCATACCTGTAGTCCCAGCTACCGAGGAGGCTGAGGTGGGAGAATCGCTTGAGCCTGGGAGGTGGTGGTTGTAATGAGCCAAGATTATGCCACTGCACTCCAGCCTGGGCAACAGAGTGATACCCTGTCTCAAAAAAAATACATATGTGTATATATATGTTTTTATATATATGATATATAATTTTTCATAAATTCTTTTCATTATCTAATATCACTGAAATCCCATCGTACAATTAAGATACATGCAAATGTATGTCTGTTAGGTATTTACCATATGGAAAAACTAAAATAATCAAGAAAGGAAATTCAGTAGGTGGTTGACAGTTTAAATACAAATCACAAATGACATCTTTTTAAATATAACGTAGCTTATTTTTAAAGGTGTCACTTACTTTGCAAAGGATAAGGAGAAGTGTTATTAAGAGTTTACTAGGTTGGAATGGCTAGTGTTTATGAGAGAGAGTTTAGCACAAGACGGAGTGAGACAAGATGCCTGGGGTCTGTTTTGAATGCAGCAACCAATAGTGTATGGAACAGTGAAAAAGTTGCTTCTTCTATGCTTGTTTTCTACTTGGTATCTTTAAGAACGGGCTATTTAGGAGCAAGGAGCCTAGCAGAAAGCATCTGTCAGTCTTCTAAAACTTTACCTACAAAAGTTTTACTGGCTTGTGTCCCACCAGTGTGTTTGAAAGTCAGAAAGTATATTGGACACAAGCACCTGTAGGTGGCTGAGGTGTGACTGTAGTCACCCGTGAGTCATGTTTTCAGTATGTATGGAAATTCCTTATTTGGACTTGATTTCAAACATAGAAGGGCCTTTTACAGGTGAAGGAACTGAGATTCAGATACATCAAGAGTCTAGCCTCGAGCTTCTGTTCAGCGTCCTTCCCAAAACGATTGTTGCCTTCTGGTGTGGGACTCTAGAGCAAGGATTGAAAACTGTGGCCCAAACTGTGGGCCAAATCCAGCCACCATCTGTCTTTTTTAAATCAAGATTTCCCGGAAAACAGCCAAACCCATTTATTTGGTATTGCCTATGTCTGCTTCCATGCTGCAGTGGCAGAGTTGAGTAGTTACAACAGAGATTGCATGGCCAGCAACACCTAAAATATTGATTAACTGGCCCTTTACAGAAAACATTTGATGTTCTCTGCCTTGCAACCTTGTATACCCGGTGTTCAGTAAGCTTGGAATCATAGGTGCAATGTAGGATGCAGGCTTAGAAAACAGTCCCCCTGCTCTCAAGGAATTATTTGCACTTTAGATGACAAGGCGTGTTTAAGACACGTGGAAGGAACAATAACCAGTTATGTAAGAGAATAGACGGGTTCTGGACTGCAGGCTATATTTTCAGACCAACCAGCATAGTTACGAAAACAGTATTAACATAATAAAATACAGCTAAGTAAAAGAAATGATTTATTTGCACTTTGGATTATATAATTCTTCATTCATTGATTCAGAAATTATTGCCAGTCTGCTCATGTGCCAGGCATTGTTCTAGATGATAGGGCACTGCATCTCTGAATGCCAAAGTTCGTATCCTTGCTGGTGGAAGGCAACGTCCTCTTGCTTTATGCCATGACACAAACTAAGCTCCTACTTTGACTGTAGACAGCTAAATCTTAAAAGAAAACTTCTCAGTCATTTTCGTTTTCTCTTCAAGTACTTTAATTCCGTTAAAACCTAAGCCACCAGATCTCTTCCTTGGCCTTAATCCAAAACTCTGCTGAGGAAGAAGATTCCTTGGTACACTGAGAATTGTTTCATAATCGATTCATTTCATAACCCCTCATTTGCTACCCAAAAGTGGGGACCTAAATCTGTACAGATTTGGGTGTTTAAAGCCCATGGCCTGCCCAAATAGAGAGTATCACCTTTCTTGTGTTTATCTCACAACTTTTGCTGAAAGTCTCCATCTTTGTGAACATGAACTTCTCGATTTGTGAGGCTATCACTGGTCAATTGGGTCATTAATCCTGCAGCAGGCAAGACACAGAATTTCCTCTCAGCTCCAGGTCTCCTCACTCCTAACGCTCTTAGAACACACTCTGCAGCAATCCTTGGAATCTTTAATGGTAGCCTTTTGGGACTTCAAAAAATACGTTTACTATCTCTCAAGGTTACATCCTTAACAGAAACAAAAAGATGCTAATCAGGGAGATATCAATTTGGTCTTATTTGTCACCCAACTAAAACAGTGTACTTTCTTTTTTTGTGTGTTTTTGTTTTTGTTTTGTTTTGAGACGGAGTCTCGCTCTGTCGCCCAGGCTGGAGTGCAGTGGCCGGATCTCAGCTCACTGCAAGCTCCGCCTCCCGGGTTCCCGCCATTCTCCTGCCTCAGCCTCCGGAGCAGCTGGGACTACAAGCGCCCGCTACCTCGCCCGGCTAGTTTTTTTGTATTTTTTAGTAGAGACGGGGTTTCACCGGATTAGCCAGGATGGTCTCGATCTCCTGACCTTGTGATCCGCCCGTCTTGGCCTCCCAAAGTGCTGGGATTACAGGCTTGAGCCACCGCACCCGGCCAAACAGTGTACTTTCTTGGTTTTGTTTTATTGACTGGATGAATTATATATACAGAGATTCAGTTCGGGAAGCCTCTGAAGCAAGATGAAGAAAACAGTATGAAACTCCAGAGAAAGCAGTTTGAGGCTTGTCCTCAGGGGCTTCAAGGACCGGGAGAAGTCACTGTATTCCGACATCTTGCTTCCGTCTCCACTTCCTCCCACAGTGTTTAATGCTGCTGTGAATTTGTTTCGAAGGAAGCCTATGGACATTTTTTTTTTTTTAATTTTGTACATGAGCCTCAGGAGCAGCCTTGACGGCTAAAAGACTTCATAAACAAGAAGTGTGAAGGGACTGCATGGAAGTGCTGGGGGCAAGTCTCAGCCCTCGGCCTTTGTTGGAAGGTGTGGGGCATGCAGACACATGTGCACCTTCGCACACATGCATCTGTGCATAAATATCTGTGTTTGCAGGAAAGAAAAGATAGGGTTGTGGGATGTCCCCAGAAGCCACAAGGATTCCAGAGTTTTAGTACCAGGTGAAAGAGCCGCTTCCTCCCACACTACCTCTGGGAGATGCCCTTCTGTAGACCTCTGTAGCCCAGTACCCTCAAGAGCTCCTGGAGACAGACAGCCTGGAACCGTCCTAGGGAAGCAGTAGTGGGCCTGTGGCAAAAGCCTGGACTGCGAGGTCAGCAGGATTGGAATCCAGTTCTTGACTCCCAAGCAGGTGCATAATGTCCCTGAGCCCTCCTTTCCTTATCTGTAATATTGAGAACCCATTTCTGGGCTCTTTTGACTGTTAATGAGACAACGTGTGAATGCATGGCACAAGAAGGTCAACTGCTACGAGTTACTGCCCCCACTCTGCCTCACTGCTGAGCTGCCAGCCTGTCCATCTGAGAGGGACTGTGTAGGAGCTGTGGGTGCAGCCAGCACAACTGCCTGCGGAGCCACGCAGGGCACTGACAGTGAAGGCCTGTGAGGGGTGCCCTTCAAGGCCACCTCCATTTTCTTATTTCCTGGGAGATTTACTTCCGTGCTCCTGCTTCCCCTCCCTGAAGCTTTGCCTGCTGTCCATATTTGGAGGGGATTAATAAGATGAGCACTGGGGAGGGGAGGAGCCATCACTCCAGCAGGAATATTCCCAGCGGCTGAGTCACGGCACTTTATTTTCAGTGTGAACGACTGAGAAATCAAAGAGCCCTAAAAGAGGAGGAAGTTTCAGGACAATGTTTTTAAAAGATAAAAAACATCAACAGCATGGTGGCTGAGTGGAAAATAATAGAAGGGGCTTGAGGAGACTGGAAATTCCAGTTTGTGTAAGGGCGCACAGTGCTGTAATACAGAGTCCCTACCTCTCTGCAGTCCCCGGATGTGAATTCCCAGGCTGCACCCACACCTGAGCAAAGCAGAGGCTGGGCCTTACTAGGTTCTGGCTGCGAGCTGGATCTCAGCTGCAGGGTGCGAGTTTCGGATACTGGTGTTTCCTAGCCTCCTCCACACCTTATGTAATCGGAGGTGAAAAGGTCCAGCCTCGTTTGCAGCTGTGGTTTTTCTGCCCTAGGAAGCCAGGAAGCATAGATTTTTGTATTATTTGCCTCCACTTCTCCCTCCCGCAGCGTGCCACTGTGCACATATGTTTTCTGTTTTCCTGAGCCACGGCAAAGCACAAGCAGTTGCCCATTGTAAACACACCTCTGCGTGTCAACACACACCTGGCTGCACTGGAGTGACCAACTTTCTGCTTCTAGGTAATGGTTGATCTAGAATGAAGGAGGAGGAGAAAAAAAAACCAAGCAGCAGATGGCCCCCTGAATGTTGCAAACCGTGTTTCTCTAAGCAGGGTTTCTCAACACTCTTGATATTTGGGCCAAATAGTAATTTGTGCGGTTGCTTAGTATATTGTAAGATATTTAGCAGCATCCTTGGCCTCTACCTACCAGATGCTAGGAGCACCCTCCACCCCAGCGTGACAACCAGAAATACCTCCAGATATTGCCAAATGCCCCCAGTTGAGAACCGTATTTGTAAAGCCTAGTAGCACCTTTTTATTTCGTATGGTACTTTGCATGTTTTGTTGCTGAACTGGAAGTAAACATATTAATTTTTAGGTAATAAATTTCAAAGAATGTAACAGGGACACGCAGTCTCTCCATTGGTAATTATACCCATGGGACTGTCATTTCCAGGCCTTCTTTAAAATTCCACTTGGGCAGTTAAAACAACATAAAATGACTTTCTTAGAGGCTTTCCTGAAATTTAAATTAACCATAATCATTAAATATTCCCTATGTCAATAATTTGACTTGCCTACTCAAGTTTTTTAAGCATCAGTTTTGTCTAGTGTGGTTTTTTTCTTTAGAAACCATGTTGGTGATGTGTGAATTGCCCATCTTTTTACAATCTCTGCTCAATAAGTTTATACAATGAGTCTCTGGTAAGAGACAGACGTGGGAGTGAAAATATTTCTCCTTAACCACAGGAAGGGATTTTTTACAATGCCTTTAGCTGCGGATACCGAGGGTACCTCACCCAGCAGGAAGGAGAGGGAACTATACTTGGGCTAAACACTTTCATAAACTACTTCTCCTGGACAAGAAAATGCAAATAGTAGAAATTTATTTAAAATATCCATGTGCCTTGAGATAGAAGAAAGCCCTTTAGTTTAAGAAAAATGCACTTAAAATTAATACCTTGTGATCCAAAAACATTTTATACATATATGTTCCAGTGTTTTGAAGTGGAATGAACTTCTATTTATAGAGTGTGGTGCGCTTTATTATATAGTATTATGCATTTACATTGATGATCAAAGAACATTGTATCTATGCAGACATGGATTCCGAAAAGGCTGAAAAATTCCAGGTGAGCCGTGACAACCACCTCTAAAGGATCTAGGAACCTAAGGAGGATCTGCCTTTTATTTAATAGAAATCTTAGAAACAAAAATAACTGACATGGCTTGAATGTCAATTGTTTAAAAAAAAAAAAAAGGAAAAAAATCTGTTGTGTGGTCAGGCAGTTATTTTTATCATCTAGGCATCATTTTTACCAAAGAAACAAAACAATCAATAATGTTATAAAAGCCACTTATACTCTGAGCTTGAAACAACTGCTTTATGCCACAAAATTCCTACTGCTATCTCCGTTAGTGACTGAGTAATTCAATATGTCCTGAATGTCAACATATTTTTATTACTCAGCTAAAGTTGGCTTTGCTGGATTAAATGTCATTTAAAATGATCGATTGGCAGCTTGTTTGGGGTTGTTTTCACATTTAAGAAAGGAAAAAGTTCGCCGGATACAAATGTTCTTGAAGCTCACAGGGAAACGGTGTTCTCTGGAAGCCCTGCCCTTCCTTTGCCATCTGATAAGTAGATAACATTCTAGGTCCCGGTTTGACGCCTCCGAAAAACCAACATGGTAGCCCAGCGCAGGTTAAGCCCTTACATGGAGAAATGGTCTGGTTCACATTTCACTGTTTGGTGAGTAGTGGAACGTACCATTACAGTAAAAGAGAAGCAACAGAAACATGCAGTGAAAACCCCCATGCTTGTGGATGGAAAACTCTCCGCTTTGTTTTAGCTCTAGGGTAGGCTTCTGAGTGGGGTGCCTTCCGCCTAGAGTCAGGAGGGCTGCCATGATGTCAGTCACCTTCATATGGGCAAAATGTCTTTATATCAAACTGTAAAAGACAACCAGGTAGTTTCTTAATTGCTGAAATTTATTAAAATAAACACACTAGAAAATCACATTCCCAATCCAGAGGAATCCAATGGTGTCGTCGGCCTATTTGCAGTGAAAATGATTGTAAACCTATAGGGAGACATGGGAGGGGTTGCACACACACTGCCTTTGTTCCTCCTGATTTACTGGCTTTTTTTCCCCTATAGATACAGTCTCACTCTGTCACTCTATCGCCCAGGCTGAGCGTAGTGGGTTGATCATGGCTCACTGCAACCCCAAACCCCTGGGCTCCAGCAATTCTCCCATTTCAGCCTCCCAACTAGCTGGGATTACACGCATGTACCACTACGCCCGGAAAAATTTTAAATTTTTTGTAGAGATGAGGTCTCGTTATGTTGCCCAGGCTGGTCTTGAACTCCTCCCGGGCTTTCAAGCAAGCCTACCGCCTCTGCCTCCCAAAACTTTTGGATTATAGGTATAAGCCACCACGCCCAGCCCTAATTTACAGGCACTTTATGTGATAAGATTTGATTTTGTCAGATGTTTTCCAGTTGGAAGAGATTATGGAAAATTAAAATATATCTGCCATTTGATAGTAGGAGAAACACTGAAATATTAAGCCACAGCTGAGTTCTGGCCTTAGTCCTTTTGAGGCTGCTCTGACAAACTTGCCATAGACCAGGTAGTTTATACCTAGTAGACACGGACTGCTCCACAGTTCTGGGGGCTGGGAAGATCAAGGCCCTGGCAGATGAGGCATCTGGTGAGGGCCCACTTTCTGGTTCATAGACAGCACCTTCTTGCTGTGTCTTCACTTGGTGGAAGGGTGAGGGGTCTCCCTCAGGCCTCTTTTAAAAGGGCACTAATCCCAATCACAAGGGTGGAGCCCCCAAGACCTAATCACCTCCCAAAGGTACCTTGGCAGTTAGGATTTCAACAGATGAATTTGGGGAGGACATGAAGATTCAGACCACAGCAGATCTCTATTTTCCCTTTATAGTGAAAGTGACTCAAGACAAGAAGATGCTTGCAAGGGAAAAAGACACTTCGCCACTTTTTGCTGCTTTGCCTAGAAACTAGAATCATCCTCTTTCAAATGCTTTAAAAATGAGCTAGATTATTCTCAGTCTACAGTAGGACACTGGTTGCTCAAGGTACTTATGATGCCCGGGGATACTCATCTTCTCCACACCCCCTACCTCAGCCCGTCCTCTGGCAATACAGAATGCAGCCATGGCAAGATGGGGTGGGCAATAGAAGTGTCTGGACAGCTTCTGTTGTTAGAATGGAGTTCACACTCCAGGACTATGGTGTCATTGTTTTAAGAAGGAGGCCACTTGTCCTTTTCCAAAACACAATCAGTGACATACTACATTAATGTTTAAACACAGATAATACAGAAGAAAGGATACCATAAGGGATACTAAAGATTTAGGGTCGCTGTACGTTTAATGGTAGTTCCTTGAAAGATTAAGCTTCTGGAAAATGCCACATTTTTCTGCCGGTGTCTTCTGCTGTTCAAAGAGAATGCTGGAGTTCAGAAAAGGTACACTGAGCAGGTGTACTTTGTTCTGCAAAGCCCTAAGATTTTACGAACGTATACCCATTAACGAGTTTCTCTGAGACTAGAAATTGCAGTGGGAAGTGTGTCATAGCATGGGCTCTGGGGTCATACAGAGCCAAGAATCCTGTGTGTCATTCATAAGCTGTATCCTTCTGAGTAAATCATCAAACCCTCCCAGCCCCAGCTTCCTGGTCTATAAAATAGGAATAGCAACAGCACCTGCCTCATAAGGTGGCATAAGGGTCAGATGTAACCAGGCTCGTCGAAGCCACAGCACAGTACCCACAAATAGCACCCACTAAATACCGTTGTTATTTTTACTACTTTCTCTTCCCTCCCATTATCACTAATACAGTAATCCCGTAAAGTAAGTGCTGTTATTCCCACTTCATAAGTGAGGCAACGGAACCTCAGGAAGATTAACAAACATGTTCAGGGTGGCCCAACTGAATTCCCCTTGTAAATATACCCCCAGAGAAGGGTGTATGTCTTTCTCTGCAATGCAGATGTATTGGCTGTAATAATATTCCAAGTCTCTACTGGACACTCCCCTTTCAAATGTGCCAGGCCCAGGCCTCGCCCAAAGTGAAAAAGAAAGAACACTGTAGTGCAGGAGTCCAGAGTGCAAATCCCTGTGACCTCAGGCAAGTTATTTCAACCTCTCTGAGGATCAGAAATAATACAGGTAAAGTGCTGAGTTCATACTTGGCATTTAGTAATGGATCTTCCATCACCAGCCATTCTGACGAGTGCCTATAAAAAGTGCGCATTTCCAGAATCATGCAGTGAACACCTGGAAATTGATGTTGCTTCTCCTCATCTGGAGGCCAGTTAACCTTTAACTCAACCCAGAAGGCACACATCTGTCCCCAGCTACCTCTCCAGGTTCTGCTGGGGGGCAACCACACACCTTCATAGCACACATCCAGAAAGTCCTAGAACAAGGGGAAGGCGCACATCACGTCGTCGTTTTTTTTTTTTTTTTTGGAGACAGAGTCTCGCTCTGTTGCCCAGGCCGGAGTGCAGTGACACGATCTCGGCTCACTGCAACTTCCGCCTCCTAGGTTCAGGCGATTCTCCTGCCTCAGCCTCCCAAGTAGCTGGGATTTCAGGCACACGCCACCATGCCTGGCTAATTTCTTGTATGTTTAGTACAGACGGGGTTTCACCACATTGGTCAAGCTAGTCTCAAACTCCTGGCCTCAAGTGATCCACCCGCCTCAGCCTCCCAAAGTGCTGGGATTACAGGCATAAGCCACCACGCCCGGCCATGTCTTCTCCTTTAATTTACTAACCCACAGCTGAAAGCCAAGGCCCAACACCATGCCTAGGCCATATTAAATCACTTGACACTTAATAAATATCCATTGCCTGACTGAGTGTTCAAACATCAGTTCTGCAAATGGAGAAAGTGATTTTTGCACTGGGCTGCTTTCTGCCATGATCCATTGTACCAAAACATTTTTTAAAAGCCTCCAAAGTGTGATAGAATGAGCATATCTGTATTTCTTTTTAAAACCATGCTAGCCACAGTTCCCACAGAGTCACCAAGCCACATAATTTTTCTTTTCCCACCATTTTTCACTCCTCACTCGTTTTTGCTGTGTTTTTAGCCTACCCCAGCCTTCTCATCTTTATCCATCCGTCTCCCACCAACACCAGGATAATCTTTTCATCCCACTATTTTTTTACCACACAGCTCTCTCTGTAACATCAGGACCCTCTTTCCACCCTTTTCGCCTTCCAGGCTGCATTTAACACACATTCAGAGCCCGTTCATTCACAGTTAGAACTTGCTTCCCGTCTTTCACATGGGCTCTGCCCAGGTTTAAGTTTGGGTCACGACTGTGGACTTCCGGGTCACTGTATCATCGTCTGTGGAGAGAGGCTGTTGCCTGGATCATCTCTGAGGCCTCCAGTGGGTCAAAGGTCACACAACAGGACCTCCCTCCCTCTCTCTGGGCCTTCATTCCTTCCCTGTAAAACAAGGAAGTTAGACAATCAGTCAACCCAAGCTAGGCAGAAGCAGTTGCTGGATTGTTTTTTGATTCTTCTGGTTAGTGACTCAACAAGAAACGTTTTCAACGGTGTTTTCTTGCCCTTTTCCTCTGTAGACTGTAGACTGCTTTGGGATTACGTCTATCAGTTGCTTTCTGACAGCCGGTACGAAAACTTCATCCGATGGGAGGACAAAGAATCCAAAATATTCCGGATAGTGGATCCCAACGGACTGGCTCGACTGTGGGGAAACCATAAGGTAAAAGGGCAGCAGATATCTGCTCCATAAACTAGTGCTGAAATGAAGTCTTTATCCCTGGATTGGAGGATAATCGTCTGTCTTCTGCTTTTTACATCTGCCCATACTTATTTAGTTTATTCCTTGCTAGGCAAGCAATTAGGCAGTTGCAAAGGGAAGGAAATAATTAAAGACGCATCTTTCCATTTGTTCCTGAGACCAGGTGCCCGTTAACTCACATATCCTGGTTTACTGGGCTGCATCAGGTGCCCGTTAACTCCCATATCCTGGTTTACTGGGCTGCATCATGAGTGACTCTTGTTTCCACTCCCCTTGACCTGATCCCGCCACCTCCACTGTTGTTAGGAACTGGGTAAAAGGGAAGTACGGCAAGACTCTGTGACTCACAGGGGACCTTTGGGAAGTGCCACTTCTTTTCTGCTCAGTTAGAAACTCCCATGTTCCCCAAAGCCCATTTCTTCATAGGAAATACTTACATTCTGGCTGTAAAACATCCCCTTTATAAGCAAGCGATGCAAGAAGTTTGCCCCACAATTTTCCAAACTGAGAGGAGGGAATGGCATTGAATAAAGTCTTTTGCAGTAAGGAAGACTGCTCAAGTGTGGAGATGTAAAAAGTGGGTAGCCGTGATCCAGGCCAGCCGATAGGTGGACCTGAAGCAAAGCCTGATGTTGGCACGGTGGTGGCACAACCTCGATCTGCTGAGTGAGAAGGCAGAGAGGCCCAGCCAGGTGTGCCCAGACCTGCAGCCTTCTAAGAAGGCAGTGGGTAATGCAGACCATGACCAAATATGGCAAGGCCCCACTGACAGATACTTCCATGTGTGAGTCACTGAGAAAAATCCCTCTGCTACTCCCACATTGTACCATTGCCTCAGGCCCAGAACCACTGTATTCTTGCTTCCACAACAGGAATTTAAACAAAAAAATTGTCTTCCTTAAAATGACAGACCAGAAACACAAGTTTGAGAAAAGGTCATTGCAACAAAAAAAAAGAAATGCTGTGTGGGTCAGAAGGTGAAGGGTGACCCAGAGATAGGGGGAACCTGCAGGAAATTCCTTAGGCGGAGCAGAGAGCAGTCTTGGGAAAAGGAAATAAGGGAGGCTGCTATGGGATCTGTTTTATTAGCTAGGGCTCCAGGACTTCGGACAAAGGGTGATTCACCTTAGGAGTAAACCTTGGTGACAGGGAATATAAAAAGCTAAACGGTGGGGACAGATGTGCCTGGAAGGCAGCAGATTAGCAGGTAGCTTCTCAAACTGGCAGGGCCACAGGCAGCAGCTGAAGAGCTTTTATTTTAATAGCTCCCCCAGTGCCTTTTCTGAGGTTCATTTCATTGTGTCTTTGTGCTTTTTTTCTCCCTTCCTCCTTTGAACAAACAGAACAGAACAAACATGACCTATGAGAAAATGTCCAGAGCCCTGCGCCACTACTACAAACTAAACATTATCAGGAAGGAGCCAGGACAAAGGCTTTTGTTCAGGTAGCACTTCCTTTTTCTCCTTTCCTTCTTTTGGGAGGATGCTGTTTTCTTTAAAGAACGGGGAGTGGGGGGAGACTGTTAAGATCTCTACCTGCCTATCGGATACCCAAAGCCAATCATTGCTACAAACTGGATACCGGGTACTGGTGTGTTAGGATTTAAGGAAATTATTTTTTTTAACTTACGTCTGTCCTGTAATAAAGCCAAAACTAAATGAACAGAATCTGACTCACCTTTAAAATAACGCAGTGATCAAATAATATTATGTAGCATTAAAGTCCGGTGTAGTTAAAAGCACAAAGTCAATGGCAAAACAAGGAATTAACCCTAGACTTCCAGGTTACCAACCCTGTAAGGCAACTTTCTGAACCAGTATTTGTCAAAATGCAGGTAATGACCCACAGTGAGTCACGAAATAGATTGAATGGGTCCATCACAGCTTTTTTTTTTAATGAAATAAAAATAGGATAGGATAGAGCTGAAAATGCCAGACTGCATCACATGTAGCAAGAATGACAGTTGATTCATGAAAATGTTGTTCCAGGTGTGTATGTACGTGATGAGTCATGATGTAAAATACATTTCTATTTCTTATAATGCATCATAGTCAGAAAAGTCTACAAGCTGCTGTACTAGAATTTTTCTTTCCAGAATTCCTCATAATGAGTTATCCTCATAGATAACCAGTTAGCCTGCCACATAGATTGTGATTCCAAGTACTATGCAAGAGAGGAGAAAGAATTAGAAGAAGGAGGGATCTGAAGGACCAGTCAGGAGATGTAGAAGTAGACCTCTGGTTCTGGTAGTAGTCATTAGTGGGGCCAAGTGCAGGTTGGTAGAAGTGACATCAACAAACACAACCTTGGGTGATGGGTTTTGGCAGGTGGGACAGAAGAGAGTGACAGATGGGGCTAGAGATGTAGATTGTGAATTATCTGTATACAGGTAGGAAGTGATACCTACCTGTATGTATCAGATGAACAGATGAGCATGTATGAACAGATGAGCTCGCTGATACGATTAATTTATTGGAAAGAGCGGAGAACCTGGTCTTTAGCATTGGGAAGGAATGGTAACTTAGGAATAGTAAAAGCAATTAAGATCTTCAAAAGAAATGAGAAAGGCTATTCAAGAAAGGGAAACAGAATAGAAGGAATAAAAAAAAGAACGCTCCCTTCTCTGGCTCTACTGATGCCTTTTCTTCATCCTTCAACCTAAATGCAGTCCTTGGCTCCCTTTGTTCCCACTCTATACCTTTTTTGTGGATGAATTGATCCCAACACACAACTTCATTTATCACCTCAGTGGTTAGGCTCTTAAATCTCTACATCCAACTCTAAAATCTCCCTGAAATTCCAAATTTGAATGTCCAAGAGTTTATTGTAGGCTGTGTCCACTTAAGTGTCACATTTAAGTATTTCAGACATGACACCCTCAAAACAGAAACTCATCTCAGATTAGAAATTCCACCCAGAGGCCGGGCGTGGTGGCTAATGCCTGTAATCCCAGCACTTTGGGAGGCCGAGGTGGGCAGATCACGAGGGCAAGAGATCGAGACCATCCTGGCCAACATGGTAAAACCCCATCTCTACTAAAAACACAAAATTAGCTGGGCGTAGTACCATACACCTGTAGTCCCAGCTACTTGGGAGGCTGAGGCAAGAGAATTGCTTGAACCCGGGCGGCGGAGGTTGCAGTGAACCGAGATCGCGCCACTGCACTCCAGCCTGGCAACAGTGTGAGACTCCATCTCAAGAAAAAAAGAAAAAATAAATTCCACCCAGAATTATTGAATTCTTTACTCATCAGAGGCATCACTGCTGTTTGAAGCAACCAACTTTGAAACTAGAGTTCCCTTTGACTTTTCCTGTATCCCAGTCATTGTGCTAGATTGACCATTGGCTCTTCAGCACCATTCCCACTCTATTCTGTGTTGCAGAGGCTAGAAGCCTGGGAACTACATTTCCCAGGGCTTGTTGCCAGAAGGTCCCAGGTTGGAGTCTTTCAATGACAAGCAGTTTCATGAGATCTGGGAGATGAGAAAAAGGCAAAGGCTTCCCTGGCAGTGGAAGCTGATGTCTGGACTTCATGATTCGCATCGGGATTCACTTAACAATGTCTTTCTGTCTCTGGTCCACTCCTCTGCCTCATGAAACCATAATACAAACTTTCAGCTGCCCTACAACACTAATACGATTCCTTTAACTTTTGCCTTTTTAATACCTATACCCTCAAGGCTCAACCTCAAGTCTATTGCCCTGAATGAGGCCTTCTTCGGCTGCTCCAACACACATAGCTATCATCTTCCATCATCGCTTGGGTTCCCTTGGGCCCCCAAGGGATATGATTTGCTTTTGCTTTTTTCTTTTCTTTTCTTTCCTTTTTTTTTTTTTTTTTTTTTTTTTTAGACAAAGTCTTTCTCTGTCACCCAGGCTATAGCACAGTGGCACAATCTCAACTCACCGGAACCTCCACCTCCTGAATTCAAGCAATTCTCATAATAATCATGCCTCAGCCTCCCTAGTAGCTGGGATTACAGGTGCCTGCCACCATGCCTGGCTAATTTTTGTATTTTTAGTGGAGACAGGGTTTCGCCATGTTGGCCACTCTTGTCTCGAACTCCTGGCTTCAAGTGATCTGCCCACCTTGGCCTCCCAAAGTGCTTGGGTTACAGATGTGAGCCACTGTGCCTGGCCAACTTGTTTGTTTTTCTAGAGACTCTGTTGCCCAGGCTGGAGTGCAGTGGTGTGGTCATAGCTCACTGAAGCCTCAAACTCTGGGCTCCAGCAATCCTCCTGCCTCAGCCTCCGGAGTAGCTAGAGCAACTACATGATTTATATTTTTAATACAGGTTGAGTATCCCTTATCTGGAATGCCTGGGACCAGAAGTGTTTCCGATTTTTGGATTAGGGATGCTCAGCCTGTAATTAACATGTGTGAAGCCCTTCTCTCCGACAACTAGATTATAAGCTCCTAGAAGGTAGAGGGTTCTATTTTTTATCATTCTGTATTACACCTTTCAATAAATGCTTGTTGACAGCCTGGTGTGGAATATCAGAAGCTTAATATGGGACAGTCGTCAAAAGAAGAAAGGGGTAGTTTGGGGGGCCAAGCACAGCACATCTGTGGAGCTGGCTGAGAGGGGCTCCTTGTTGACTTCGGATGTGGAGGGAGAAATTTTAGTTAGGGGATAAAAGAGGAGAAAGACTGCAGATGCTACAGATCATACTGCTGGAGAAGTTTGCCAACAATGAGCAGGAAAAGCAGTAGTAGCCAGAAGATTGATAGGCTTCCAACAAAAGATCTTCAGTAAGAGAAAGGAATAGTGCTCTTCGTGAGGGAGAGATGAGTCCTTTTTGAGGAAATGAATGTTAGAAGCCAGACTTGCCACAAAATGAAGGTTTCTTGGTGTAAGACCTAGTATGTAATCAAGTGAGGTGTTGAATTGTGAGTACTCTTCACAAGATGTTTCAGTGTTGAAGATGGATGTTTAAGTGTTGAAATCATGGACTAGTGCCATTAAGCAGCTCTTTGATGAGGAGGCAGAACACAAAGAATGAGTAGGACTCAACTCGTGAGAAGAGTCAGGAGGGCTCCAGATAAGGGAAAAGCTAAAGATGTGTAGGAGAGCGTGTGCCATGATTTATACAAGAGCCTAGACCACTAGACTGCAGTGGGTTCATACTGGTGAACAGTGGAAAATAAGAGCTTCCTAGGTAAAGATGGTAGAAGAACCCGATGAGCAGAGCAAAAGGATGTACCCTTGACTTGTTGAGTGGTCCTTGTAGGCTTTTGCACATGGATGAATGAGAGAAAATGTAAGTTCTAAGATAGTGGTACAGGGCAGAGTATATGGGGAGAGAAAAGTATGCAGGCACAGAGGGGGACTGGAAAGGGTGCCCCTACAGTGCAGGCGGAATATCTGCAACCAGGCTGCCTTCCTGAGCCATTGTAAATCATGGTCGAAACATGTCATTGATGTCACTTCCAGTTTAACCCATTGAACAGGAAGATGAGGCTTGCTGTACACCCCAGTTGCAAAGGTAGACAGACCAACGAAGGTTCATTGCTGTCATTTTGGGTGAATCCGTGATAACGTTGTAAAAGATTCTCTCTTTTTTTGCCTTTCTAATTTTCCAGAAGCTCCACTAAGTTGTCCTATTGTCAGCATTTTTCACTTAACATTTAACTATATCCTTTGAAATGTAAGTTTTGAATACCATTTCCTGGGCTCACAGTCTGGAATGGAAGTGGATATACAGCTCTCGTGAGTCTGTAAAATCTAATCCTGTAAAAGAAAGAAACATATATACGTGGTCTGGACAAAGGCTTTCCTGTATGGTCATGCAGTAATACACCACACGGTCCCAAAGGGTGCTCACTACCTCACAGACATCCTAGACTTTTTTTTTTTTTTAATAATTAGGATTTCACTTTGTCACCCAAGTTAGAGTACAGTGGCATGATCATAGCTCACTGCAGCCTCAACCTCCTGGGCTTAAGGGATTCTCCCACCTCAGCCTCCCAAGTAACTAGGACTACAGGTGCACACCACCATACCCAGGTTGTTGTGTTTCGTTTTGGTTTTTTGTTGTTTTTTTTTTTTGGTAGAGGTGGGGTCTCGCTATGTTGCCCAAGCTGGTCTCAAACTCCCTAGGTTCAAGTTGTCTTCCCACCTTGGCCTCCCAGTGCACTAGGATTATAGGCCTGAGCTACCATGCCTGGTCCTAGTCTTTTTAAATAATCATTTTGCCACTTTTTAGACAGTCAGAGAAAGGGGTACCTTTTCCTAATTTGCACTAAGTTAGCGTTAATCTCGGGGTTCAGTAGCTCTCCAGCTGTATAAGATGATGGAGACTTGCTTTATACACAGGCTAGAGTTCAGAGTGAAGACGGCTTTAGGAAAATGGAATCTCTTAACTCCTCCACTTCTTCCAAAGGTTTATGAAAACCCCAGATGAAATCATGAGTGGCCGAACAGACCGTCTGGAGCACCTAGAGTCCCAGGAGCTGGATGAACAAATATACCAAGAAGATGAATGCTGAAGGAACCAACAGTCCACCTCAGCGGGCCAGCAGCCCAGGGAGCCCCTGCCCACCAGGATTGCTGGAGGTGTGACGGAGCAGGCGGGCTGAGGAGAGTGGAAAAGGAAGCAACCCAGAAATGGCAGGGACACTTCTCTTGCAGACGAAGAGGGACCCTGGAGCACCTTGGACAAACCACCCAAAGGCGGGGCTGGAATTCTGGCAGAGGGCATGAGCCTGGGACTCGCATGTCACGTTTCCTTCTCATTTGGAATCTCCATCTGTAATTCCTCACCCTCACCCTTCCACCGTTGTTAGTTTCATGGTGTTTTTGTTTTTATTTTAAGAACATGCAGTTTGACTCTTCATCATTCATCTAGGGGAAGACATCCGATGTTGTTTTCCTATGGAAATATATATCTATTATATATATATTTTTTGCAAACCTCACAAAGTGCGGCAAGCCCAGCTGGTCAGGAAAGAGAATACTTGCAGAGCGGTTCAGGTTCCTCTTTTTCCTGCCACATGGATCAGGTTTGTTCCTGTTACTGTTGGGTCTTGGCTGAAAAAAAAAAAAAAATGCTTTTAAAAAAGATAAAATGAAAAGGAGAGCTCTCTTTTTCTCTCTCTTGCTCTGTTCTTCCCTTGGTCCCCTCTGTCCTCCCTCCCTGCCTGCTGTTGCGATTCAGATGCCTTCTGACAGAGTTCAGCCTCTTGGAGAGTCTTGGGGATTGTTGGCACCTAAACAGAATCAGTGACCTGGGTGCTTTGTGGCCAGCAGTACAGAATCAAACCCACATCCCAGCATTTGGCCACCCATCTGAGGGAGGCCAAAATCATCACAGATGCTGCTGTACTGCAGACAGATACATGCTAGTCCAGAGAGCCACCCCTGAGATGACTGTGAGAACCATGCATCTAAGGCGTAAGATAAGGACGGAAGGCCGTCCAAGTTACTTGGAAGGCCTCGGCAGTTGGGATTAGCTTGGGAGCGCTGCAAAGTGGAAAATATGAAAAGACCACACAGGCCCAGCAGTCTAGAAACTGGGCAAAAATATTCTGCGTGGAGATTTATTTTTCCAAAGCAGGTAACAGAGGCTGGTGAGGAAAGATCCTCTCTGCTCCATTCCAAAGGCCATCTTGCCGTCAGTTTCATGCCTTCGCCTGATTTTTTTTTTTTTTTTTCAGTTCCTAGCCTTTTTTAAAGTTTCCTGGTCTCCACTGGACACAGAGCATTGGAGACGGAGGATCCTAAAGGGCAGTCTCAGTTGCAATCAGTGTTTGCCCAGCCTGGGCAGACAGGAAATTCCTCGGATCCATTACTTTTCTTTCTTTCATAGCTATGTCTCAGAAAGGACCCATTTGTGGCTCTTTTTCACCTCAAAATAAGATCGATGGTATCTTGTAAAATGAGGGTAGTGCCACTTAGTATTTTTGATGATAACAGATATTTTTAGAAAGCTGTTTTAGATTTTTTTTTTTTTTTCCTTTTCTAGCCATCTAAATTGACTCTTCCAATATAGGTCTCAGAAATCCAATATTTGGAATACAATTTCTTTTAATCCAGATTAGATCTGCCTTACAAAGCACCCCCTCCTCGTTCCCCTCTGTTTCCTCCACTCAGCTGGGGGAGCAACTCACAGCTCCTCCAGGATACGTATGTGCCCTCAGCAGCAGCTCCCAGGGAAGTTACCAGACCCCCGGGCTTCTCCCCAGCCTTTTCTGAGTTGAGTCAGACCCGTAGAGTTTGGGTCACACAGGCAAGAGGAATTTTCCCTGGGCCTTACTGACAAGGACACCAACCTAGGGTGCGAACAGATGGACTGTGGTTCAAGGACACTGGAATTGAACTGATCAAGGCTCTCTTCAGCCTTGGTCTGTCCCTGCCTCTTATCAGAGCACAGGTAGACACACGGGCGTAGCCAACCCACTCCTACTGTCACAGGTGCCCCACCATTCGACCTTCCAGGAGGTCAGGGGCCTTCTATGTGAGGTGAGCGGGTCTCAGTCTGCTTGAATGGTGATGAGGTTCTGCCAGATTTCAGCACACTGCAGGTGTCTTTTGAGAGCGTTCAGTAGGACATGGTGATCCCTAATTCAGCCTCTAAGATGACTGGTATTTGATCTCAAATGCAGAGATTAAGCCAAATACCTGATGTATTATGAAAGCCACTGATTTTAAGAATGGAGAGAAAGGGATTTGTACTGCATCCCTCTGTATGAATATGAAATCAGAGACCAGGGCATGATGTTGCTCGGGTTAGAGCCTCTCAGTCTGGCCTCTTCACCCAAGTGCAAGAACTCAGTCTCTTACTGCTCAAAGAATCTTACAGTTGAATTACGGAGGGAAATTCCCTTTTGCCCCCAGAGTTTCTATATTTAAAGCAATATCCCAGGAGAATAAGTTAGACTTAGGATGATACCTTCAGCCACTTGAAGAAGAAATAGAAGGCACTCATTCCAATATAGTCTTTATTTCCCATTCAGATACAGGTTGAGCATCCCTAATCTGAACAGTTAAAACCCCCAAATGCCCCAAAATCCAAAATTTCTTGAATGCTATGACACCATCAGTGGAAAATTCCACACCTAACACCTTTGCTTTCTTCTGGTTCAATGTACACAAATTGTTTTATAGAGAAAATTATTTCAAATATCATAAGATTACCTTCAGGGCTATGTGTATAAAGTATATATGAGCCATAAGTGAATTTT
Organism: Macaca nemestrina; assembly: GCF_043159975.1. Classification (NCBI taxonomy): domain Eukaryota; kingdom Metazoa; phylum Chordata; class Mammalia; order Primates; family Cercopithecidae; genus Macaca; species Macaca nemestrina. The sequence continues at coordinate 130,106,503 of NC_092134.1, read as the reverse complement.
GTGTTTAGACTTTGTGTCCATCCCCAAGATTTCTCATATATATACAAATATTCCAAGATACAAAAAAAATTTAAAAATTCAAGACCCAGAACACTTCTGGTCTCAAGCATTTCAGGTAAGGGATATCCATCTGTACTACCAATAATGATTTTGTAATCCCCCTAACTGCAAATGTCCTCTTCATTTGTTCTTTATGAGAAGACCTGGGTAGTGCCAGCACCTAGATACAGTATTTACACCCTGCAGACCCTAAAGATTTCAGATTGAATTTAGCAAACCTTGATGAAGTACTTGCTGGACACAGTGAGGCACCCAAAGCTCAATCAGCCATAATCCCTGCTTTCAGAGTTTAGATTGTACTTGCCTAATCCACCCAGCATGAAATTTCTCATTTCAACACTAAGGACTAGGGGTGTTGTCAGGAGACAAATCGGAAGTCAGGAGAGGAAAATGCAAAGGAGAGCTGCCATGTGATGGATCTGTACTCTCACTTGGGTCTTGAAGTTCTCATTCCTACATCTCAAGCTAGCCAGGCCGTCTCCTCTGTATCAGAAGAAAGCACTGGTAGTTGGCTAGACTGGCTATGTTGAAGGTAACATGAACTGTAAGATCTTGACCCAAGGCGACTTGGTCTTGCTTAAGGTGGCATCACCCATGTTCCAAATCATTTGGGGAGGTGAGGGCATCCCCACAGAAAAAGAGGAATGACAGACCAATGGATTTTTCTCCTTTCAACAGTATGTTTGGAACCCTCTTATCCAGTGTCTCTTGATACTGATCTCTTGTCCAAATGAGAATGTCGCTTTAGCTGAAATTCAAATGGCTGTGACAATTTACTGAAATGATGAAGTAAACCACCATTCCCACCTTTTACTGCCTAGGCTCCAAGTCTGAATACATTTTTGAAATAGGAACTCCCTTTTGCAAAAAAGAAACCTGGGGGTCAGGGAGGTGAAGTGACTTGCCCTAGGAGCAGACAGCATGCCAAGAACGGAATTAGGATCAGGATCCAGCCTGGGCTTACCTTATCTGGCCCATTCCCACCCAGGAAACTGAAGATAAAAGATTTGGGAAAACACATCAAGAAGAAGGGGCAGTTTTCTTTGCCCAAGCATTTGGTGCTAGTCAGAGGCTGTTCACTCTCTCCTGCTCCTCTTTGGAGTAGAAATAAAGGCTGTGACACAAGGAAGCCAGTGGGGTGGGAGGGGGGCACAATAATCCCTGCCTAAAACCCACAGAAGACTAACCTGATACTCTTGACCCAACTGCATCAACACTAAACAACTGCAGACCCCCTGAATCTTTCACACATGCCAAGTGAACATTCTTGATGATTTCTCTTTGTGACTGCAACCACCTGCAAACCAGAACGAATCTAGAATTTCCTCCCCCCCCCCCTTTTTGTTTAGTTTCTAATCTCTTGTTTATGAGGTGTGGGGTTTATAAGGGACTGAATCAAATGAATGTAACAAAAAAGAAAAAAAAAAAACAAAAAAAAATGCCTTTTCTCAGGGCCAGTGAGTTGCAAATAATTTTTAAAGAAAAGCCTATAATTACATCATCTCAATAAATTTTTTATAAAAAAAAAAAAAACAAGTCCAGAGTCTCTGTTTTTAATAATATGAAATGCAGTCAGACAAGGTGCTCTGATGAGGTAAATCCTGTCTCCACTCAATTATGGCATAAAGGGCAGTCAATGGTTTTTCTCTGGCAGGAAGCCTCCATTGCAGAGCAGTCTGCAGGCGATCTTTAGACAAGTGGCACCGGAAAAGTCAGAGTGAACCATTCCGATCTGAGCAGCTGCCACAGGTGGAAACATTGCCAAGAGGAACCCCAATCAGAGATGCTTGGGACCCATGCTGTGGTGAAGGTTTATTAGCTCACCGAGAACTTAGCAATGCCTGGTCCTCACACAATAGAATTGCCCCTTAAATCTGCTGAGATCAGGGGTCTAAGCCTACAAGGTGATGAAGGCGTAAGGGCTGGGATAGATCCTATGACTAAATACAGGACTGTAATGACCTAGAAAGTCATCACACCGCTCAGAGCCAGCCCACATGCTCAGAATGTCCCAGCCAACCTGGCCAACAGAGCCACCCGCCAACCAGTGGGCACTTGGGAGTTCAAGATCAAACATTCTGCACTTGACCAGAACTATCTGCCATCAGAGGTGGGTGGAAACAAGGGGAAGAATGAAAAACGAAGCAAATGCGTTGCTGTTGAGCAAATTGGACACAGGTTCGAAATGTCTAAGAAATCGACGGTCTTAGAAAATGCTGTTAGTTTACTTTTGTATTTAGGTTAACCCAGTTACTCTGTATCCCCTGAGAATGATTGCTGAAATTTGGCCCTATATTCTGTATGATCAGAGCACAGTATCAAATAAGGGTCTAGATATTTTTTTGTGGTGCTAAAAATGCATTCGAAGCTACTATTTCTATAATGCAGCATTAGAGAACTGCTAGAAATGCAAATTATCAGTTCCCACCCCATAAACGGAATCAGAAACTTTGGAGCAGGGGCTGAGCAGTATGTTTTAACAAGCACTCTGGGTGATTCTGATGCACACTGAAGTCTGAGAGCCACTGCTACCAATTTCTTCATCTTAGTGTGAAAGAGAGCGTGTAGCAATTTAAACAATAAACTCAAAATAATTGATGACAACTAATTTGCATTAATAGTACTCACACACAATAACACCGCATTTTCCTAATGGTAGATATAGTGTGGAATGAGGCTAAGTGGACACAGAATCACATACCAAAGTCATCGTCTTGTTTTCTCCAAACCTTTTAAGCAATCAGTTTGCTTGTAAAGATGAGCTGTTTTAAAGGGTAACTCTAACAGCTGACCTGCCCTTGCAAATCAGAGCACAGCAATTTATCCACTTATGCCCACTTATCTGCCTAACCAGCCTGATCTAAAAAGAAAAATAAAAGGATCATTCTCATCTGCTAAGTGACCTTGGCTATCTGTACCCGGAATTATTAAGCAGAGCCTGGATGAGCATTTAACCAGGGCATTTGCAGAGGACTCTAGAACCGCTGGGCTAGACCAGTGCCTCTCAAACCTGAAAGTGCTTATGGATCATCAGATGATCTCAGGAAAAAAAGCAGATTTTGCTTCAGTAGTATATTGTGAATTCTGGACAGAAGATCTATTCTTCTACCCTACTCTCTGGGTGGGGCTTGAGGTTCTGCACTGTTGTTGTTGTTGTTGTTTTTTGAGACAGAGTCTCACTCTGTCACCCAGGCTAGAGTGCAGTGGCGCGATCTCGGCTCACTGCAAGCTCCACCTCCCAGGTTCAAGCAATTCTCTTTCTCAACCTCCCGAGTAGCTGGGATTACAGGCACCTGCCACCATGCTTGGCTAATTTTTTTGTATTTTTAGTAGAGATGGTGTTTCACCATGTTAGCCAGGATGGTCTCAATCTCCTGACCTCGTGATCCACCCGCCGTGGCCTCCCGAAGTGCTGGGATTACAGGTGTGACCCACTGCGCCCGGCCGAGAGTCTGCACTTCTAACAAGCTCCAGGTAGTGCTGATGGTGCTGGTCCAGGGACCACACTTTGAGTAGTGAGAGGGCAGTCTCCCTTCAGACCCCGAAATGCTGACTGTAATGCAAAACTGACCGACCCCCTCTCTTTGTTGTTTTCCTCTGTTAATTCTTCCCTAGAATGGTCCCTGGGCCCAGTCCTGCTCTGTGAGACGATTGCTTGTTCCCTTTCAGGGCAGCATCAAGAGTAAACAACATGATCAAAAGCCTCTTCACCAAGTGAAGGAACAGCTAGCTATTCATGTCCTGGACCTTCATACGGACATTCATGACCAGATGCCTCATGGTCATCATTCTTGTGGGAAGCAATGAGAATTCCAAGCATCGCTGTCTCTCAGCCTCTAGCAAGACAGGTCTTGATTGCTGAAAGCAGATAGAACGCTAACAGTGCCATTCTTGATGTTCTAAATGGATAGAGAGGATGGATGAGCAGATCTTCCATCCAAACAGTCCAAGGTGTTGATATTAAAATCAGTTAATCCTGTTTGTTAGGACTTAACAGATTCACTGTTTTCTTATTTTTTTAAATTAAGGCCTTCAGTCTCTGCCAGATTCAGACGGTAGATTTCTGTTAGTAAAAACCACTGAGGAACGTCTGCTTAATCTTGTCTGAGACCATAGAAGACTATTTCCTCTCCCCAAACCCTCTTAGTAATGGCCTCCTGGAGTCCTCTGAGATGTTCATGCCTTTTCCCTCAACCAGAATTTTGGTCATTAGATCCCATATCAGATCATCCACCTGAGTTGACATTTGTTTCTTCCGATGCCTCTGGGAGAGCTAAGTGCTACCTTGGTGGCCCAGCTGCAAGCACTTCTAGAAAAGTAACTAAATGCATCCATGCAGTGAATTGCTCACGTGCCTCTGCCCCCACTAGAGCGCTCTAAAGGTAGAGTATTTTATGCACATTCTTACTACCAGCCCCTTGCATGTGGCTGGCACAAGTTATATGTTAATAAGTGTTTTAAATGGGAGTGAAGTCAGAGAAACTCTTTGTGACCTTAATTTAGGCAAATATTTCTTGACTATGACACCAAAAAATCCACAAAAGAAAAAAATGGATAAATTGGACTTCATCAAAATTAAAACTTGCTCCTCAAAAAACACCATATTAAGAAAATGAAGATAAGTTATAGACTGGGAGAAAATATTTGCAAGTCATTTGATAAAGAACTTGTATCCAGGATAAACTTCCACAGCTCCATAAGATGAACAACCCGATTTTAAAATGGTCAAAAGATTTAAACAGACATTTCACCAAAGAATTTATAGAAATGGTTGTTAAGCACACAAAAAGATGCTCAACATTACTAGTCACTAAGGAAAGGTAAATTAAAACCACAGTGAGATCACACAAGTCATCCACAAAAGGCTATAATAAACAGACTGTCAATTCCAAGTGTTGGCTAGGAGGTGGAAAGCTGGAACCCCTCATACATTGCTGATGGTGATGTAAAATGGCACAGCCACTTTGGACAACAGTTTGGCAGCTTCTTAAAAAGTTAAGCATAAATTTGTCATATCCAAAAAATTTCATGCTGACGTATCTTCTCAAAGAAATGAAAACACGTCCACATAAAGACCTATACACCAATATTTATAGCAGCATTATTTTACTTTATTTTCAAATGGAGTCTCACTCTGTTGCCCAGGCTAGAGTGCAGTGTTGCAATCACAGCTCACTGCAACCTGAAACTTCTGGGCTCAAGCGATCCTCCCATCTCAGCCCCCTAAGTAGCTGAGACTACAGGTGTGTGCCACATGCTGGCTTTCTTTTATTTTTTGTAGAAACGGGGTCTCGCTATGTTGCCTAGGCTGGTCTCGAACTCCTGGGCTCAGGTGATCCACCTGCCTCAGCCTCCCAAAGGGCTGGGATTACAGGTGTGTGCCATTGCTCCCGGCCCAGCAGCATTATTCATAATAGGTCACGCCTGTAATCCTAGCACTTCGAGAGGCTGAGGTGGGATGATCATTTGAGCTTAGGAATTTGAGACCAGCATGGGCAACATAGTGAAACCCCATCTCTACAAAAAATTTAAAAATTAGCTGGGTGTGTTGGCACACACCTGTGGTCCCAGCTACTTGGGAAGCTGAGGTGGGAGGATCACTTGAGCCCAGGAGGTTGAGGCTCCAGTGAGCAGTGATCACACCACTACACTCCAGCCTGGGTGACAGAGGAAGACCCTGTCTCAGAAAAAAAAAAAAAAAGGCCAGGCGCAGTGGCTCACACCTGTAATCCCAGCTACTCGGGAGGCTGAGACAGGAGAATCGCTTGAACTGGGAGGTAGAGGTTGCAGTGAGCCGAGATCATGCCACTGAACTCCAGCCTGGGCCGCAGAGCAAGACTCTGTCTCAAAAAGAAAAAAAGAAAAAGACAAAAACCAGAAACAATCCACACATCCATCAACTGGTGAATAGATAAATAAAATGTGGTAGATACAGGCAATGGAATACTACTTGGCAACAAAAAGGCAACAAACCACTGATAGATGCAGTAACATGAATGAAACTCAAAAGCATATTAAGTTAAAAGAAGCCCATCACAAAAGACCACATGTTGTCTAGTTTCAGTTAGATAAAATTTCCAGTAAAGGCAAATCTATAAAGATAGGAGACGAGTGTTTACCTGGGGATGGAGGTGGGAGTGGGGATTGAATGGAAACAAGCAAGGGGGAACTTTTGGAGATAATGGAAATGTTCTAAAGTTGGATAGCCATGATGGTTGCACAAATCTATACATTTACTAGAATTTATTGAACACTTCCCTTATAAAGAGTGTGTTTTATGGTACATAATTTTACTTCAAAAATGCTGTTAATACAAAAAAAAAGGAAAAAGAAAAAAGTCTTCCTAAATCAATTCATGCCGGTTATATGGTAAGTGGGACTGTCTTCAGGAGCTGCACACAGGACTCAAATAAAGGAACTATAGAAAAATATACTAATAATATAATATACTAATAAAAATGAAACATTAAGAGAAATCGTGACAGTGGAAAATCATCAACTATGTTCTGTTCATCGACCAACCTCCCCAGGGCTGGGCCTCTCAACAGTCCAGGGAGTCTGAGTAAACCACAATCTCTCAGAAATACTTTATGGACACCCACCCACTGCCAGTATCAGGTGGCTCCAGGCAGTTGTATAGGCAGCGGCCCTAATTTGAACTGGTAGCCTAGGATATTGGAAGACCATTTGATGCTGAGACTCCAAGTCATAGATTCTTAAAGCTACACAGCAACATAAAGGCCAACTGAATCAGTAGGTGTTTGGTTATGTGTGACCCCAGGGCTTCCCAAAGGGAATAAGAAGTAATGCGGGGGGCGGGGGCGGGGAATGCCTCAAGAATGAAGCTGGGAGCCTGAGAAGGACCCAACTGAAATCAGAGGATGGGAACACCAAGCAGGGAGATGGTTTAACACACCTGTGGGCTATTGCTCTTCAACTATGAAATTAACATCTATTTAGTAGGAGTGGAGAGCAAATGATTTTTTACTAACAACAATGAGACTTTTAGCCAGGTGTGGTGACTCACGCCTGTAATCCCAGCACTTTGGAAGGCCAAGGCAGGTGGATCACGAGTTAGGAGTTTGAGACCAGCCTGGCCAACATGGAGAAACCCTATCTCTACTAAAAATACAAAAATTAGCTGGACATGGTGGTGCGTGCCTGTGGTCCCAGCTATTTGGGAGGCTGAGGCATGAGAGTGGCTTGAACCCGGGAGGCGGAGGTTGCAGTGAGCCGAGATTGCACTACTGCACTTCGGCCTGGGTGACAGAGCGAGACTGTCTCAAGCACAACAACAAAAAATGATGAGACTTTTATGTACAAAATAAGAAATATGCACTGAAAATATCACGTTTTTATTTTATCTAAAACTATCTCAAAAGATAGTATCTTTCCATTCATAACAGTCACGTATAAAAGATAGAGATATATTCCATGTCTACTACAATGGAAAACATCTTCAAAATGTGTTTTAAAATGATTTCCTCTGTCTGTCATGTTGGTAAAACGTTTTTCACTGTTCTGTAGTTCATATTCCCTCTTCTCTTTCCTTTTATGAATATCTGAACTAGGCAGCCTCTTGGGAAGTGTATGAAAGACTTTTAAAATTAGATAATAAAATAAATCACTCATTCCTGATAAATAGCATTATACAGTCAATCATTTTTTCCTCAGAACTTTAGCCTATTGCAACCGTAGGGAAAGCATTTTGAGGCCACGGTCTCAGAGCCAGGTGAACAGCCTGCAATCTCAGCACATGCTTTGCTATGTGTGGAGCAAAACTGTCATTAGAGAGAGGGCAGTACCAGAAAGGATGTTGGTTTTGTCCACCTGAGAATTCTGTCTGATGGGCAATGTCTGAACGTCAATGTCCAAATTTCATTTTGCCAGTTACATCAGGAATTCTAGACAGAGACTAGAATTGGTACCAAGTTCACTGGTACCAAGTTGCTGCTTTATTCCCTTCTGATTTAGTGTCCCTGATAGGCTGGTGCCCAACACAGCTGGCTGCTGGCTGGCCTGAGAGCAACAGCACAGGACACTTACACAGGTGCAGTCTGCAGTCAGAGTGCCCAGATCCAAGTCCCACACCTGCTGTCATTAGCTATGTGACCTCAGGCCATGAACTTAACCACACTGTGCCTCAGTTTCCTCAAATGCAAAATCGGGATGATGATAATAATAGTGCCCACCTCAGAAGGAAGGTTGTGGGGATTAAAGGAGGGATTACAGAGAAAGTGCTTAGAAAAGTGCACAGCACATTCCATACTAACTGCTATGATTTCTGTAATTTAGTCTGGATCTACTGAGCCACCAACCACTGCTTCACTCAGAGCAGCTCTGCTCTTATCATTTCTACACATTGGGATTCCACCAAAAGACACCTTCTCATAAAAAAAGTTTCCATGGTTTTTGTTTTGTTTTGTTTCAGTTTGAACATCATGGAAGGATTGCAACCCCCTCACTTTACAGATGAAGGGTCAGAGGTCCAGCAGGGTGAGAGGCTACCCCGAGTCCTTCCATACCCTGGGGTTGTCTGAGCCTGAGTCCCCACCTGGCATCCTCACTGCACCTCCCTTCATGGGGCCACATTCTCAGTCTCGAAGAGCACCTGACCACTCAGTGATATTTATTTGTGGCAATGGACTCAACCCAAGGGAAATATTGGCTTGACTCAGGTTTACGGAGAATATTTTGATCTGATTTTGTTCCAGTTCAATAGCTTTAGGAAATGTGTAGGTTTCATTCTATGTAAAATTAGTATGCCAAGCTCTTTGATTTTGTTTTCTCTTTCTTTTTAAGAAAGTCCTGACTCAGCTACCCTATGCACAAAACAATATTATTTGGGTTCAGTTTTGGGGCTGGGAAATTTGAACACCACTTCAAAAAGGAGCCTTGAATGTGGAGGAGCCACATCACTAGGCCCTAGAAGTCTTGCCATTTCAGGAACCAGGGGGTCAAGCTGTGAGAATCTCCCAACCATCTTGCTCCCTGCTGGACTCCTGGTTTGCTTTTTTTGTTTTTTTTGCGGGGGGGTGTTTTTTGAGACAGTTTCACTCTTGTTGCCCAGACTGGAGTGCAATGGCATGGTCTTGGCTCACTGAAACCTCTGCCTCCCAGTTTCAAGCTATTTTCCTGCCTCAGCCACCCAAGTAGCTGATATTACAGGCACCCGCCACCACGCCCGGCTAATGTTTGTATTTTTAGTGGAGACGGGGTTTCATCGTGTTAACCCGGCTGGTCTTGAACTCCTGACCTCAGGTGATGGCCCGCTTCAGTCTCCCAAAGTGCTGGAATTACAGACATGAGCCAGCGCGCCCAGCCTTTTGCTAGAAAAGGAAAAGGTGCACATGACCAGGTTGAGAATATCCTCTTTTGCAACAGGAAGAACAGCGGCCACGCTGTGTCCCATCTAACCACTATCTCAGGCAACTCACCTAAGGTTGGAGCCTCGGTTTCTTGTAGAATTATTTTCCTCAAAGCACCATGGAAATCATTCAATGATGAAAATGGGTAACAATCCTAACCCATACATGATATTTCCCTTCCCTTTTTCCTGCCTGCTAAATCCTCCCCACAACGCACATCCACACTGCCCTTCCAGCACTAAATTTCTGTCTTCTAATTCTATAAAATTATGAATGGGAAAATCACCCAATAACAATTGCCGAGGTATCTTAGACCTTTTGTTTCTAATCAACTGAATTGCCACTTCACCTCTTAAAGCGATGTATAGCCCTCAGTCAAGACCTTGGCCAAAATAAGGTAATTACCTTTTGACACAACCTGGGAAGTCAGAGCATCCTTCCTCTGCCAGTCTCCCCAAAGAGGAGCCTCCCTCAAGACTAGAAATCCACAAGCTCTCTTTCCCACTCAATCTCTTCCTCCTAGTAAAAGTCTGTGTGTGCCATTTGCATCAGCTTGGAGCTGGTTAGTCAAATCATGAGATGAATGCAAATTCTCCAAGAAATTTGAAATCTGCTTTGGGCAATTCAGTTTGGATCTCTCTCGTTTCCTTTCCTTAACAGCCCCCAATACCGGTTCGCTACCTGAGGAAAACCTAGGAGGGCATGGAGATGGCTGTATTCGCAGACCAAAGATTTTCCATTTAAAGGAAATTTGGGGTTTGGTTTAGTCTGTTTCAGTGCCATCAGGGTTTTAAACAATCAAATAAATCTCCCTTGCTAGTAGTTACTTCATTCTCTGCCCCGAACAGGATTCATCACCACAGTTATCTTCAAACATTGCCTCGGTGCCAATGGTGACATTGGCACTTGGCCAGGTGTGAGGGAAAGTCACCCTTAAGAACCTTCCCTGTGAAGGGTGTAAACTTGGACTCAAATTCAACATGAGTAGGGGAAGAGGTGGCCACTTTAGGGACTTCCGGACTAGGCCACCTGGCTGAGAAATTTGCCATGAGGAATACCTAGTTCAGCTCTACACTTAGCTCTAAAGGCTTCTTCCGCTTCAGACATGTGATGTGACTTACGCAGCAGTCAAGCAGGAATTACGCCAGTATCAAAGAATCATGCAGTGTCACGATGTAGCTGCTCCTTTAGTCTCCTCCACTTTGTAATTTTCGCTGCCAACCATTGGATGAGCTCAAGCTTGCCAAGGCACATTCCCTTTCCCACTGGGTACCCCACAGAGGATCCAGTTATCGGGAGACCACTCAGCCCTCAGTGTAGTTCTAACAGGTCGAGCCCAGAGGCCTTCAGGCTAATCAACTTCAGATTACTTTGGAACATGCTTGCTCTTTGTGTTTTGAGTACATTCTGAAGGAGATCCAGATGCCCGGGGTGGAGTGAGGCCCCCGAGGTGCATCATTAAGCTTCCTCAGGGAAGTAAGATCAGGGTGGTATGGGGAAAAGGGCACCAGCCTTGGAATCAGACAAAGCCGAGTTTGGAACCTGGCTCTACCACCCACAGCAATGCCATCTTGGAAAAAGTGCCCATGATTCTTGAGTAGCCATTTCCTTCTCTAGGGTTTGGAAGGGTTTCTTTGAAAAGTGGAGACACTGTATGTAAGTTGTCTGGCACATAATACACATTCAATAAACAGGACTCATTATATTCATCTGGGTGAGTCCTTTCTCCAGAAAGTGGATGGATAGCCAGATAGGGGAACTTGTATCCAAAACTCTTACTTCCTACTCATCAAGTCTTACCAGTTACTCTCTTCACATTTTCTTCTCTTTCCCCTTCATTATTCAAGGAAAAAAAATTGGCTGGGCACGGTGGCTCATATCTGTAATCCCAGCACTTTGGGAGACCAAAGCAAGAGGGTTACTTGATCCTAAGAGTCTAAGGCCAGCCGGGGCAATATAGTGAGACCCCATATCTACAAAAATAAAAAATAAAATAGCTGGATGTGGTGGCCCATGCCTGTGGTCCCTGCTACTCAGGAGGCTGAGGTAGGAGGATTGCTTGAGCCCAGGAGGTAGAGGCTGCAGTGAGCTATGATCACACCACTGCACTCCCGCCTGGGTGACAGAGTGAGACCCTGTCTGCTAAAAAAAAAAACGGAAAAAAAAGTTTAAAAAGAAGCAACTTTAGCATAGTGATCATTCTAGATGTCTCTTTTTCCAAATGAACTGGCCTCAAAATCCTTTATCCTCGCATAGTACTTACAAAGAGTGCTTGCTTACACTGTATCTATAACCTCATAGCAACCCCATTAAAAATGTTTTCTTTCTCATGTTAAGAAAAAGGAAACTGATACTCAGGAGAGGGTAAATTACTTGATCAGGTTCACCTAGCTAGAAAACAGAAAAGCTTGGTTTCAAATCGAGATCCTCTGCTTACCTTTTACATGTTCTGTTATATTATTCAGGAAAGGAAACTCTTTGAACCATTGTCAGCCTTTAATACAGATGTTTCTTGAATTGGTTAGCAGAAAATAGAGCTCTTAAGGAGTGTTCATAAGACAAATAAGTCTGGCCGGGCGCGGTGGCTCACGCCTGTAATCCCAGCACTTTGGGAGGCCAAGGCGGGCGGATCACGAGGTCAGGAGATCGAGACCATCCTGGCTAACGCGGTGAAACCCCGTCTCTACTAAAAATACAAAAAATTAGCCGGGCACGGTGGCGGGCGCCTGTAGTCCCAGCTACTCGGGAGGCTGAGGCAGGAGAATGGCGTGAACCCGGGAGGCGGAGCTTGCAGTGAGCCGAGATCGCGCCACTGTACTCCAGCCTGGGCGACAGAGTGAGGCTCCCGATCAAAAAAAAAACAAAAAACAAAAAAGACAAGTAAGTCTGATTGGAGGAAAGAGTCAGACAGTGATCTGGAATTTGGAGTCCTGAGAAGTAGGTAGAGGTGCCAGTGGTGTTTCCTAAGAAGGGAAGAGGAAGAGGTAGTATGAGAGCACTCATGTCATGAAATGTAGTGTACCAAAGAAAGGAAACATATCTGAAAGAGATATGGAAGAGTATGGAAAATACACTTTCCCAAAGTTATAATTTAACCTTGGGCCAGTCCCATCTCTCTTCTTTACTGTACTGACTTCATAAACCTTTCCAAGTTTTTCATGGCCTTTTCTCAGGCATCCTGTCACCCACAAGAATGTAGCCCACTTTGTTCATAGACTGGAAATGGACCACGGAAGTCCATGGTCCCAGATGAGGCCATCTGGAAAGAGAGAGTCTGGTGAAGGGATTAAGGAGGAAAAAACTCTCTGTGACTGAGTAGGCACAGGTCAGCACAATGCCAGGGGAGGAGCAGAGGGCTACCAGGTAGCTGAAGTGAGTACAGCCCCCAGATTTCAAGAACATAAGCCCTGAGGGTATTTGAAGAGGAAGGAGTGTGCAACTAAATACGTGGTGAGAATCAAAAGATTAACAGAAACAGCATTTAAGAGTCAGGACAATCAAAATCACAAGTGTCAGAGAATAACAAGAGAGGAGGAGCGTGTTTGTGTATACTTGTGTGTGTGTACTTGTGTGTGTGAACAGATGACAATATTACCATAGCAGCTTCAACCCCACTTCCTATTGAAGACTGTTTGTGTGTCAGTAAAGGTACAGTTCAAGTGATGGGAACATAGAATGTTAGAACTAGAAGGAACTTTAGATAATTTCACATAAATTAGAGCTCACGGGAATTGAGTGACTGGCCTAAAGTCACACAGCTTCTCAGTGGCATTGCTAGCATGCCTCTGTAGAGTTCATTGGCTTTGGCACACAGAGCCAGAAAAATACTTCAGCAAGGAATCAGAGGAAAAGAATTAAAAACACTCTTCAAAAGCCACCAGCCAATAGCATAAACATGAAGACAGAAAGAAGAGAGGAAAATGTTCCAGAAAGCACAAGTTCAGTTATGAAAAAGCACCAAACAAAAAGACAATTTAGTCTTAGGAAAAACAGATACTCAAAGCAGAAAAGGCATAAGATACTGTCTCAGAAAGAAATGCAAAAAAAAAAAAAAAGCAAAAAAGATTAATTTTATGGACAGCTTGATGCCAGAGTGTGATAATAAAGTACATGCCATAAATATCTGATTTTGCATGAAGAAATACAGGGAACCGGTTTGTGTGAGACGAAGGAGGTTTGGACGGTCACTGAAATTTAAATCAAAAAAGAGGATGGACAAGTCTAATTTGTGAGGTGAAAGCCTGTAGTTGGGTGCTCCAAAAAAGAAGCCTTCAGTAGGTTTCTCAGTGATTTATACATACACATAGACAGTTTCAGAAACGAAGAGTCTACTAGAGCTACAAACTAGGCCTTGGTTTTCAGTCTTGCCCCAGAAATGATTAGAAATGAAATACTTGTTTAACAAGTATTTATTAAGTTCTTATCATGTGCTGATACCTAAAATTGCAAAACTTTAAACAAAATGAGATGAAAGCAAAAGTTGTAACATTGTAGTGTGGGGTTTATAATATACAGAGAAGTAATGCATGTGACAACTAACTAATTTGACATCTATATCAAATAGATATAAATGACAGAGGGGTAGGTGGTAAACTGATCTATAAGACTATCAGGCTCTTACATTTTACATGAAGTGATAAAATATTAACTCTATGACTCTAAAAGGTTAGGAAAATATATGATAATGTCTAAGCAATCACTTAAAATGCAAAAAGACTAACAGATAAATATTTTTGAATATTAACCCAAAAAGAGCCAGGAAAGCGGTACAGAGAACAATAACAGATAAGACAAATAGAAAACAAAGAAAAAATATAGATCTAAATGCAATCAAATCAATAATTACATTAAATGTAAAAGGACTAAACATTCCAAATGAAAGACAGAGATTGTCAGAATGGGTAAAGAAGTAAGACCCAAGTATATGCTGCCTATAAAAGACACAGTTTTAATATACGGACACAGATAGGTTAAAAATAGGAATAGAAAAAAATATACCATACAAACAGTAACCATAAGAAGACTGAAGTGGCTATATTAATGTTGGATAAAGTAGACTTCAGGGCAAAAAAAACAAAAACAAAAACAAAACAGTATTACTGGAGATAAACAAAATGGGAGCCTCAGGAATTAAGCATCAGTTTGTTGACTATAGAAGCTAAATAATGAAAGAAAGCCAAAGCTGGGGCAGGGGGAAATGTAGTATGTATAGCAATTTTCCCAAATTCCCTATAGTTTATTTTGAAAATAATTTAAGACAACTTGGTTCAATCACACTTAACTTCCTGGGTTCTCACTAGGAAAGATAAAAGGAAATTTTTCAAAGAATAGGCTCTTCAACTAGAAGGAAACGTGGAAACACTGAGCTGTGTGGACTCTCCAGCTTTATGTATCATTGACATGAATGGGGATGACCAACCATTTGTTTAACAAGTATTTATTACGTTCTCATCATGTGCTAGGCACTGGGTTAAGCATTTGGTGAACAGTTCACACCTAGCCTCTTCCCTCATATTGATAAAACAAATAAGCCAACAAGTCACTATACCAGTTATAAACAGTGATAATTACTTTTTATTAAAATGTTGTTTTCCTTTGATTCTAAGGGTACATGTGCAGGTTTGCTACATGGGTATATTGTATACTAGTGGGAATTGGGCTCTGAGGGTACCCATTACCTAAATAGTGAACATTGTACCTGATGGGTAATTTTTTAACCCTCAACCTCCTCCCAAACTCCCCTCTTTTGGAGTCCTCAGTGTCTATTATTTCCATCTTCATGTACATGTATACCTACTGTTTAGCTGCTATTTAGAAGTGAGAACATGGAGTATCTGATTTTCTGTTTCTGAGTTAGTTCACTTAGCATAATGACCTCCAGCTCCATCCATGATGCTGCAAAGGACATGATTTCATTCTTTTTTATAGCTGCAAATGGTGATAAATATTATCAAGAAAATACTCATGATGCTGAGATAGAGAATACCAAATGAAGAAGGAAACCTGCCCAGGATAGCATGATCAGAGAAGGCATCAGAGGAGGTGACGTTTAGGAAGAGGCTGCAAAGAGAGACACGGGTGAGGTCAGGGGAACAGTGTGTACAAAGGCATTCAGGGAGGAAAGGACTCAGGAGTTTCTAAGGAACTGACACATGAACAGAATAGCTGGAGCTCAGAGTAAGGCAAACAAGAACTAAATCTTGTGGGTAAGTTCTACCAAACCTCCAAGGGGCATAAAATCCAACCTTATATAAAATTGTCCATAAAGTAGAAAAAGAAGTAACACTTTCCTTACTCATTTACAAGGCTAACCTTGTTGCCAAAACCACATGAGGATGATACAAAAAAAAAAAAAATGGACAATTATGAGACAATCTCACTCATCAAATAGATATAAAAATTCCAAATCCAGCAAGTAGTAATATTTACATAGGCCCTGGGAAGTATTATGAAATGGCCCAAAGCACCTTGGAAAACTGGTGAAACAATTTATTGTTGCTTTTCATATTGGAATATGCTTTCATGATGTTTTCCCAGGAAAATGTGCACCTGACTGAGATGCAAACAAGCTTTTAATAGGCTGCACTTAGGTCCTGGAAACACTACATTTCAGATTGTATATTGCAGAAGAGAACTGGCCCTATGCAAATTCGTGGATAGGTAAATGTTGCCTTTGGAACCTAGTCTGCTCTTCTCCCTACCCTCAGCCCACAACTTCACCTTAAATGGTCCTATTACCTTTCCCTCTGGAGAAAGGCTTTAGGGTCAGGGTTGGCCATTTACCAGCTGTGTAATCTCTCTGTAAAACAGTGGCAATACCTAATTCCTTCAGCTGTTATATAATGACTAAATAAATTAATACATGGTAGATGTACAGTACAGCACTTGGGAAGTAGCAGGAATTCAGTCATTTTTTTCTGTTTGTAGAATGAAAGATGTTGCTCTTTGTTCTGGGATTGCTGGTCTTTCAGGAGCAGAGAGGTATGATAGAAAATAATGCCTTCAATATAAAATTTTAATGACTTACATACAGAGTAATCCATCAACCAGATTCCAAAACATACTTTGAGGGGCAAGTATCCATCAAAGGCTTAATTTTATTTGTTCCCAGATAGTTTGAATTGCCTTTGACAGCCCTTTTTCTATCCTAAAAACAATCTCTTTCTTTTACGAGTCTCAGATGCTTATATCCAACAAAATGAAAGGACCTCATTAAACCTCAGACCTCTTTGATGACTCAACAAATATTCATTCAATTGAATCTATTAAATGTAAACATATTACTTTTAAAAGACATATCTTCAAGGTCATTCCTTGGTCCATCTAAGTGAGTATCATTAAATCCATACCCAAGCCATTTAACACTTGATATCTTGGGAGTGCATAATTCAATCAGAAAGGTGGCCTTCAAAAGCAGAACCAGATTTCCACACTCAAAAAGAGGAGTTCTGTTTTTCTGTTTCACAACTAAATAAAGCATACTGATGCCTTTGTGAACTCTCCATGCCTAGTTTCCCACTTTCAATTCTGTAGTAGAAGGGAAGTAATTGAGTGATTTGGAGTATATGACATGGCTAAGACATTCGCCATAGATCCATTACTGGGTAGGATGTACATCACATCACAGGAAGCTTTTACTCAATTTTTCCTATAGCTCTTTCCACTCTAGGGCACTCCGGCCATAAAGAGGGAAGAGTTTCTTCTTCTTCTCCTCCTTCTCCTTCTTCTTTTTTTTAAGACAGGGTGTCACTCTGTCACCCAGGCTGGAGTGCAGTGGAATGATCACAATCACGGTTCACTGCAGTCTCAATCTCCCATGCTCAGGTAATGCTCCCACCTCAGCCTCCTGAGTAGCTGGGACTACAGTCACATGCTACCATGCCTGGCTATTTTTTTCTATTATTTATAGAGACAAGGTCTCCCTATGTTGTGCAGACTGATCTCAAACTCCTAGGCTCAAGTGCTCCTCCCACCCTGGTCTCCCAAATTGCTAGGATTACAGGTGTGAGCCACTGCACCTGTCCCTTTTTTTTTTTTTTTTTTAAACATTCCTAGATACTAAATTTCAAACCACAACTAGCCCAAAATTAGCTCTGATAACAAGTGCTTGACTGGATGACTGACTACTTATTTCTATGGATACTGGTTCTCTATGACAGTATTTGGATTCTGACGTGATGCCTAATTATTAATGTACTTCTTGCTTGCTTCCCATCCCAAAACAAATTTCTTAAGCTCCAGGAAGGCAAGACTGTGATTGACTCAGGACATCCGTGCTTTACTGTCCTTGCCACTGGAAAAGACTCTCAGGAAAGAGGATCAAGACTTAACTGTCCCTGTGGGAGCTCTGGAGAAACAAACCGAGGATATAAGGCTGATCTGATCATCTCAATCACCAAGTCTAGAAGGGGAATGGCAATCTGGGATCTGAGCCATGCATAAATCAACAGCCAAGAATCACACCTGGTGGCCTGGGCGAGTTAATTAAGTAGGGGATAGAGTCCTTAACAATTTGGGCTCTTCCACATCACCGCAGATGACTGCTGTGGTCCTATTTCTAAGGCAGTTCTGTCTGGTTGGAGGAAGAGAACAGCCTATAACTTAAAGACATGAAAAAACAAAATCAGTGCCGCCCACTCTCCCCCACCGCCCTCCGCAAATAAAGAGATCCTATTAGACCCAAGACTTTCTCTTAATGATTTAATTCATATTCAATAGGCTGAATAGATCAAATGTAAACATATTGCTTTTAAAGGGCACTTTTGTCCTTCCTTGATCCACGTAAGTAGATCTTTCCACTGGCAAGATTCACTGAGAAAAAGCAAGAGTCGACAACGCATTCTAAATCATTTTGACCTCTTCTTGGTTGTACCCCATCCAGTCCAGTTGTCCAGCCACTCATTAGATGAACTAGTTCAGCAATGACTAAAATTGTCCATCAGCCCTGCTACCTAGGTAGACCCTACATCCTCACAGCCATCCTTATTCCTTCCTGTTATAAAACATCTCCTTTTCCTCCCTTTAGAAACAGAGTACCAGATGCAAATGCTATGATGAAATCCAGCTCAAGTGGCAATGATCTGTCCAGTTTTGTAAAGGCAACACCTGTGCATACTAGGACCAGTCTCTGGTTCTGAAACCCACCTACAGCTTTAATTATGTCACCTACTGGAATCTTCCTTCAGATTCTACCTTGCTCCTCTACTTGCTTCCACGGTATGAGTCCTTATGACCACAGTCTTCCTCTGAGGTGACCTCCAGCCTCTGCCAAGCTCAACTCTTGCCAATGAGCCAACGTTCTTAGCCCCAACTACACATAGACTCAGCTCAGATTCTACCCAAGTCCTGAGCCGTGACATTCCCCAGGCAATATAAAAGGTAGAATGTGCTGTACCGAAATGCAGCCCCTAGGAGGTTCCTTTCAGTAACATCTTCATGTTGCAATACTCATGCAAGGGCTTTGCTCCTTCACACCAATGGCTAATAAAAGCTTAGCTCTCAGCTGGGCGCAGTGGCTCACGCCTGTAATCCTAGCACTTTGGGAGGCCAAGGCGGGCGGATCATGAGGCCAGGAGTTTGAGACCAGCTGGATAACATGATGAAACCCCGTCTCTACCAAAAATACAAAAAATTAGCCGGGCAAGGTGGCAGGCGCCTGTAGTCCCAGCTACTTGGGAGGCTGAGGCAGGAGAACAGCGAGAACCCGGGAGGCGGAGCTTGCAGTGAGCCGAGATTATGCCATTGCACTCCAGCCTGGGTGAAAGAGCGAGACTCTGCCTCAAAAAAAAAAAATGCTTAGCTCTCTGGGCAGCCAGCCCAGTCTCACCTTTACCTAATATAAATCTGTACCAGGGCGAGAAGCTAGGAAGTAGAGGGTCAGGAAGACACATATTCCCCAGATCAAATTAAAAAAATAACTCAAGGAGAAAATACTTGCTTCCTAACTTATATTCATAAGGTTCTGTTACTGGACTTCTGTACCCTTAGTGACACCCAAACTAGAATGTTTAGCAAAATCCCCAAATGTATCCTATTTTCAATATTTTTAGAGCTCAATAATTTTAGAATGTAAAAGTGTGTTTTATAAAGAAATAATTCATTTGTCATGTACATTGATGACATGAAATGTACATAAAATTCAGAAAACTTAAATTATCAGTTAATAGGGAGGTTAATAGAATTATTTTTAGAGCACTTTTAGATTCACAGAATAATTGGGAAGAAGGTACAGAGACTTCCAATATACTCCCTTGACCCCACACATGCACAGCCTCCCCTATTGTCGGCTCTCCCTACCAGAGTGGCACTTGTTACAATTAATGAACCTATATTGATACGTCATTATCACCTAAAGTCTATCATTTACATTAGGGTTCACTCTTGGTATTGTACACTTTATGAGTTTTGACAAATGTATAATGGCATGCACCCGCCAATGAAGTATCATATAGAACAGCTTCACTAACCTAAAAATCTTGTGTTCCACCTATTCATGCCTCCCTCCCCCTAATCCCTGACAACCACTGACCTTTTTACTGCCTCTACAGTTTACCTTTTCCAGAATGGCATACAGCTGGAATCATACAACATGTAGCCTTTTAAGATTGGCTTCTTTCACTTAGTAATAAGCATTTCAGTTTCCTTAATGTCTTTTCCTTTTTTTTTTTTTTTTTTTTTTTTTTTTTTTTTTTTTTTTTTTTTTTTTAGCGCTGTGGCCCAGATCATTTCATGATCTGCCCGCCTTGGCCTCCCAAAGTGCTAGTGCGAGATCTCAGTGGGGCGATCTCAGCTCACTGCAAGCTCTGCCTCCCGGGTTCACACCATTCTCCTGCCTCAGCCTCCCGAGTAGCTGGGACTACAGGCACCCGCCACCGCGCCCAGCTAATTTTTTTGTATTTTTTTGTATTTTTAGTAGAGACGGGGTTTCACCATGGTCTCAATCTCCTGACCTCCTGATCCGCCCGCCTCGGCCTCCCAAAGTGCTGGGATTACAGGTGTGAGCCACCGCGCCCAACCACCTTTTCATGGTTTGATAGCTCATTTCATAATATTCCTTTGTCTGGATGTACCAGTTTATCCATTCACTAACTGGAGGTCCTCTTGGCTGCTTTCAAGATTTTGCAATTCTGACTAAAGTTGCTATTAACATCTGTGTGCAGGTTTTTGTGTAGACATCAGTTTTCAGCTCTTTTGAGTACATTCCAAGGAGTGCAATTGCGGGATCTTATGGTAAGAGTATGTTTACTTTTGTGTGAAACCACCAAACTATCTTCCAAAGTGGCTGAACCGTTTTGTATTCCCACCAGCAGTGAATGAGAATTCCTGATGCTCCACATCCTCACCAGTATTTGGTGTTGTCCGTGTTCTGGATTTTGGTCATTCTAATAGGTATGTAGTGGTATCTCATTGTTTTGATTTGCATTTCCCTGGTGACATACGATGTGGACTTATATGCTTATATGCCAACTATGCATCTTCTTTGGTGAGGCATCCAAGTTTTTCCCATTTTTAAATTGTGGTTTTTTTTATCGTTGAGTTTTAAGAGTTCTTTGCATATTTTGGATAACTGTTCTTTATCAGATGTGTATTTTACACACATTTCTCCAAGTCTGTGGCTTCTCTGATTCTCTTAACATGGTCTTTTACCAAGCAGAAGGTTTTAATTTTAATGAAGTTTAGCTTATCCATTTTTTTCATGAATAGTGCCTTTAGCGTTTTATCTAAAAAGTCATCACTGAGGGGTGTTTGCTTCTGGACAGTGCTACTGCATGCTAGTACCCGGGTCCCCCAAAAAAGAATCTTTCGAAATTTTTTAAATAATAATTCATCAACTAACCCAAGGTCATCTAGACATTCTCCTATGTTACATTCTGAGAGTTTTATAGCTTTGAATTTTACACTGAGGTCTGTGATCCATTTTGATCAGTTTTTGATGAGGGTATAAGGTCTGTGTCAAAGTTCAACTTTTTGCATGTGGATGTCCAGTTGTTCCAGTGTCAACTGTTGAAAAGACTATTCTTTTTCTACTGTATTGCCTTTGTTGCTTTGTCAAAGATCAGTGGTGTGTTTCTGTGCGGGTCTGTATCTGGGCTCTCTCGTCTATTCCATTGATCTATTTGTCTGTTCTTTCACTGACACCACTCTGTCTTGATTATTATAGCTTTATATTAAGTCTTGAGGTTGGACAGTGTCAGACTTCTAACTTTTTTCTTCTCCTTCAATATTATGTTGCCTGAATGACTTTTTAAAATTAATTAAAACCTTTTTGGATAGAAGTTTTGCTGCTGGTATAATTCCTTGGCTTATGAAACATATATTTATGTATCTTAATTTTTAATGACTCAGAAATGTGTGTTATTCTTTGCCATCACATAAAATGACCCCAGATTGTATTACCTTTTAGTGATTCTACTGTTTCTACAACCTATTCCTTTTGTTCTCACCCCTTCAGTTCCTCCAAGCCTCTCTCCTTCATACATTGTAATTAAGTGGGAATCAATCTAGGTTTCCAGGGGAACCTTATTTTACACTTAAGTTTAAGATAGCTGCTCTAAGAGTTCCTGAGGGTAATTTTTTGTCTCTTCTGTGAAATGAATTATCCTCAAAAGTTCTAGATTCAGAGGCATACTCCAGGCAGCCATGATACCCAAGAGCCTTACCTCAAGATGTGAGGCACTGTTCTGATACAACTATAATAATGACAACAGTAATTAGCAGCTAAATATTAAATGCATCACTCTTCAAAAATTCAACTTCTGGGAAATTTCCCCCTTCCTTTCAGTTTTCCCCCAGTTCACTTTTACAAAAATAAGCAACTTGAGCTCCCTCTGAACTTTTAAAACTATTTAATAGATGTCACTCTTAACAATCACCCAAACCCGCATCTATCAGTGACACATTCCTCCTCAAATCCCCCACCCAGACACCTGCAGGTTACTTTTCAATGCATCTTGGCATCTCGAGATCTGGGAAGGACTGTAGCTTGGGAAGAATTACACAGTTCAGGGATTAGAACTGATCTAATGAAAGGTGATAAGACTTGTTTGCCTGGGTCATTGATTTGTAGCCAAGCCCAGCTCAATGAGTCCAGTTTCTATGTTATCACTTTTCACCCTTCATCAAGAGCAGGCACTGGAGGGACAGCTGAATCCACAAAGCCAGTATTGTTGACTGTGATTAAAAAGAGTGTGGGATTCACTTTCTCCAACACAAGGGGGAAACCGAAGCTGACTCAACTAAGAGGAGGGCAAAAGGAGTCCTGGCCAGTGTCACCTCACCTGGACAGAGGATCCAGAGAAGACTGGGGTTTCCATTGTACAGTGTCTGTGTCTGGGGAAAGCTAGAAGAACAGGGCTCTTATTGTTCTACTTCCAGCACTTAACTACCAAAGATCAGAGCTTCCTTTCTACTTATTACCCAGAGTCCAGAGTCGCTGGGAGAGGTAATCAGATCATACTGTAACATCCTTTGAACTCCCTGGAGAGCTTGTGCTACAGTAAAGCATGTGGGATCCTTATCAACTCTAATTCTCTTGGGTCTTCCTCTGCCATCATTTTCACCTGTGCAGAGTCACTCAACCTTGTTCAGTCATTCATTCTTTATGCTGCTGTCTGTTTCAAGTCCATTAGAAGCTCGCTCCAGGAAGCAGAAACTAACATAGAAACCAGTGTCAGCCTCCTGAGCACCGAAGCACACCTGACCCAGGGATGGGGGGTGATTAGTTAGCATGAAGTCAACCTCTTTCCAAATGCTAAAATAATCATAGTACAAACTGATTCTGCAATTAAAACCATCAAAAGATGCCTTGGTCTTCAGCCAGCATTATTGTGCCTACATTAACTTTCCCCAGAAGCAAAAACACTACTTTTTCCTCTATGTTTTCTACATTCTTCTTCATTAACTCCAAATCAAGAGTTTCCTTATTTTTCAAATTAAAAAGGAAGGTTTACAAAAGGATCTGCAGGTTTGAAAGATGTTGACAAGAAAGCAAACATGAATGGAAACATTACTTTTTAAAAATGTATTTCTTTCCAGGAAGAGCTGAGCAGTGCAGGCATGTGGCAGAATAGGAGGTCATTTCAAAATATATCATGTTGAGCTTCACTCCCAATTATGAGCAGCAATTCCATTTGATAATTACCTGGGCGATATGGAAATGGATCCCATTTGCAAGCAGACAAAAATGTGTTTCACTGCAACATGCTCCATTCTGAAAATGCTTCCCCTTTTACCAACTTAATCATCATACCACTCTCTACATAAGATTTCTTTTTCTCGGCCGGGTGCGGTGGCTTACGACTGTAATCCCAGCACTTTGGGAGGCTGAGGCGGGTGGATCACGAGGTCAGGAGATCAAGACCATCCTGGCTAACTAACACGGTGAAACGCCATCTCTACTAAAATTACAAAAAATTAGCCGGGCGTGGTGGCGGGCGCCTGTAGTCCCAGCTACTCGGGAGGCTGAGACAGGAGAATGACTTGAACCCGGGAGGTGGAGCTTATAGTGAGCCGAGATCGCGCCACCTCACTCTAGCCTGGGTGACAGAGCGAGACTCTGTCTCAAAAAAAAAAAACCTTTTTCTCACTCACCTCTCCTCTGTACTGCTTGGATTATCTCCTATCTAGCCAATGAGTCTAAAATGCAGGGACTTATATCTTAATTTCATTTTTCAGAACAAGGCTTTGCTCATGCCTGTAATCCCAGCACTTTGGGAGGTTGAGGTGGGCGGATTACTTGAGGTCAGGAGATCGAAACCAGCCTGGCCATCATGGTGAAACCCCGTCTCTACTAAAAATACTAAAACTAGCCAGTCGTGGTGGCAGGCACCTGTAATCCCAGCTACTTGAGAGGCTGAGGCAGGACAATTGCTTGAACCTGAGAGGCAAAGATTGCAGTAAGCAGAGATTTCGCCACCAAGGCTCCACCTCAAAAAAAAAAAAAAAAAGATCAAAAGCTCAAAAAGGTCAAAAGCTCTTAACATCATAGAAATAGATGAATACTTTCTTGACAATGTTACATATGAATATACATACGCACAATATTACATATATATAAAACAAGGAACATATATATATTCTCTGTTCAATTCTTAAATAAAACAAGGCCAAGGCCATCAACTATCACTATTTCTAACTCTGTTTAATATGATTTTGGAAGCATTATTCAAATCAAGTAGATAGGAAGAAAAAATTAGAAGTGTAACCCTTGGTGATACTATGATGTTTGCCTGGAGAACCCACAAAAATTCATTGGAAAATGTATAAATAATAAGAAATTGAAGGTGCCTAGGTACAAAATTAATATTTAAAAATCAAGTATTTGTGTATACAAATAACATCTGCTTAGAAATTACAACAAAAGGAAAGATCCTAATTACAATAGTAGCAAAAGATAAAGCACCTAAAAGGAACTGAAAAAATATATACAAGAGAATTGTAAAATGCTACTGAAGGTCTGCCCCTCCAAAAAAAAAATTTAGCATATGAAAAATAATATGTGTTCCCAGATAAGAAGGATCAACATCATAAAGATGTTAACAGTTCCTAAATTAATCTAAAATGTATGTCATCCTCATAAAGTATTAAATATTATTTGTAACAACACAAAATTATCCTAAAATTCATTTGAAAAGTAAATACGCAAGAATTGCAGGAGAATTCTGGGGGGGAAGATAGTGAAAGAAGTCTATTCTACTAAAATTTAGTTAATTAAAACAGTGTGGCACTCATTCATAAATATGTCAACAGAATAGACTGGAAAATCAAGAAAATTACTTAATTCATACAGGAGTTTTTTTAAGATAAAGGTGGAATTTTAAATCAGTGCAGACAAGATGGATCACTCAATAAATAGTGTTAGACAACTGGGTCTTCATCTCAGGAAAAAGTTGGATTCGTGCCCTTAAATAATAAAATAAAATCCAAGTGCATCAAAGATTTAAGTGTGAAAAATTAGCCATAAAAATATTAGAAGAAAACATGGAAAATTGAATCTTGTAGTGGGGAAAACCCTTTCTAGTGTCCCAGACACTGTGAGTGGTCTGTTCATTATACCAGTTGTCCACTTTCCTCTTCTTTCCAGAGAAACAGAACCCCAATTCTGTTCAGGGTGAGAATAAGCCTAACCCCAAAAGATGGGTCATACTGACAGTCATGTTCTCCACTGTCCCACGCTCTCTTACAGCCATAGTGTCTGTGTGGCTTGGTTTGGGTCAATAAGACGTAAGTGGAAATCTGATGGGAAAATTCTTGCTTTCTCAATAAAAATGGATAGACATGCTGGTACCCCATCTCCTTTGAAAGGTTAGTTCTGTAGAAATCACCTTGGGATCAGATAAGAGAGGCCAAGAGAGTAGAATAAGAGACAGTAGCCCTGACATTGTTGAACAGCTGAGCCAGTGCTATCAACCACCTATTTCTGGAATTCTCACTATGAAATTTAAAAAATGAAATCCTATTTATTTGAGCCACTGTGTTTAGAGTTTTAGTTTCTTGCAGTCGTGTGATTCTTGGAATCCTACATGACACACCATGAATGCCATAAAATTCAGAAACCCTAAAGGAAAAGATTGAGCAATTTGACAACATGAAAAATTTGACAACATGAAAAAGAATTCCAAAAAGAAAAAAGAAACTAATATAAAATCTTTTTTCATTTACATTATAGTCCAGGGCTAATATTTTTACTATATAAAAAGCTCACCAAATATAAAGTAAAAGACCATAGTCCAGCAGGAAAATGGGCAAGGGATAGAAATAGTGTTCACCAGGAAGTCCTAGCAGAGCAATCAGGTAAGAGAAAGAAATAAAAGGCATCCAAATAGGAAAAGAAGAAGTCAATCTATCTCTCTTTGCTGATGATATAACTCTATACCTAGAAAATTCTAAAGACTCTGCCAAAAGGCTCCTGGAACTGATAAACAATTTCTGTAAAGTTTCAGGACACAAAATCAATGCACAAAAATCAGTAGCATTTTTATACACTAAAAATGTTCACGCTGAAAGCCAAATCAAGAATGCAATCCCATTTACAATAGCCACAAAAAACAAAAATAATACCTAGGGATACATTTAACCAAGAAGGTGAAAGATCTCTACAATGAGAACTACAAAACACTGCTGAAAGAAATCATAGATGACACAAACAAATGGAACAATCCATGCTCATGGATTGAAAGAATCAATATCATTAAAATAGTCATACTTCCCAAAGCAGTCTTCAGGTTCAATGCTCTTGCTATCAAACTATCATGTCATTTTTTTGTATATGTGCTGCTAAAGTGAGCATACCAATGGCATTTTTCACAGAATTAGAAAAACTGTTCTAAAATTCATATGGAACAAATAAAGAGCCTGAATAGACAAAGCAATCCTAAGTAAAAAGAACAAAGCTGGAGGCAATCACTTTACCCAACTTCAAACTATACTACAAGGCTACAGTAACCAAAACAGCATAGTACTGATACAAAAACAGACACTATAGGCCAATAAAAAAGAACAAAGGACCCAGAAATAAAGCTGCACAGCTGCAGCCATCTGATTTTTGAGAAAGTCAACAAAAAATAAGCAATGGGGAAAGGGCTCCCTGTTCAGTAAATGGTGCTGGGATAATTGGCTAGCCATATGCAAAAAAATAAAACTGGACCCTTACCTTTCACCATATACAAAAATTTAACTCAAGATGGATTAAATATTTAAACTTAAGTGTTCATCAATAAAGAAATGCAGATGGCTGTTCATCACATGAAAAGATTTTCAACCTCACTCAAAATAAATAATAACAAAATAACTAAAACTACAGGAATATATCATTCCTATACATTTGTCTGATAGAGATTTAAAACAAAACACTGTGTTTGTGGAGAACTGATACTCTCAGGCATTTTTGTTAGAAGAGAAAACCAAAATAACTTCCATGGAGAGCAACTTGTCAATGTCACCAAAATTACAGATGCCACCCCAGCAATCACAACCTGTGTTTACAATTAAAGGGCTGAAAATAATCTAAGTGCCTATGAATATAGGGCTAGTTACTTAAATTATAATAATACAAAAAATTATGCCGCTAGGAAAAAATGAAGAGGTTCTATGTGTATAGCTGAAGAACAATCTTCAAGATACGTTGTTAAATAAAACAAAAGTCAAAGTCCAGAATGTGTTTGTTATGCAGTCAATTCTTTTAAAAACATATAAATGGGAAAATATGTGATTTTACATTCATAAACTTCCTTAATGGAACACACAAGAAGCTGGTAAGGGTGGCTGTCTCCGAGAAGGAGAACTGAAGCGCCGGTGTTCCCATTATCTGTAACTATAATGAACCACCCTGAAGCTTAGTGGCATAAAACCACATCCATTTTCTCATGCTCACAGATTCTGTGGGTCAGGAATTTGGACAAGACACAGCAGGGATGGCTTATCTCTGCCCATTGATGTCTGGAGCTCCAGCTGAGAGGAACTGATGGGCGGTGTGTGACTCAAATGGCTTGGGGCTGGAAAAATCTGAAGGTTTCCTCACTTGCATGTCTGGCACTCGGGCTGTGATAACTCAGCTGGCGTTTTTAACCAGCGTGCCTACATGCGACCTCGACGTGGAGCAGGGGCATCCTCACAGCATGGCAGCCTCAGAGCAGTCAGACCCCTTCCGTGGTGGGCTCCGAGAGCAGGTGTTCCAACAAGAAAGGCAGATCAGCATCTGCTTTTTATGGCTAGCCTCAGAAGTCACAGAGCCTCCCTTCCACCCTGCTCCATTGGTTGAAGCAGTCACCAGCCTGCCCAGATTCAGGATGCCGGGACATAGAAATTGAAAGTCATCAACTTGCTAACAGTCGTTATCCCGACCGAGTGGAATTTGGGGAGATTTTCATTTTCCCCACTGGCCTACATTTATTGCCTAATTTGTCTAAACAAGCAAGTACAAACTGTGTTATAAAATACATGTTTTGGAAAAATCACAGATCTCGCTTAAAGTTCTCTTCCATGCAAAACAGCAAATCTATGTTTCTCATGCATTTTCCTTGTGAGTTTGATACAGCAACAGAGCTCAGAAATACACCGTATATTTTCCATAAACTCTCTCTACACAGTGATGCATGACCTAAGAGGTATCAGGATTATCTGTGACTGCATGAGTGAGAGGACATCTCATTCATCTGCAGAATCAGGGTCCGCAGGCGCAGAAGCACTGCTTCCATTTACTTCACTTGGGCCTTCTCCAGCGGTGCACAGAGCTCTGTGGGACCCACACCCTGCGTCCTTGTCCTGGTCACATGGGGGTAGTGCAAGCCCAAGAGAACGAGTGGCCAGCCTGTCTTTGTCCTTGAGCCTGGCTGTCCTGCCTTTACTGGAAGCTTCTCTTTCTCTATCTCCTCCTTCTACTTTTATTCTTTGCTTTCTTCTCACTCCTTTACCCTCCCTCCATTTTTCCTCTTTCCCCAGCTTTCTCTCTAGCTCTCTGTACTCTCACCGTTCATTTACTCCCTGCAACAATCATACCACCTTCCTAAGCATGATACAAAACAGGTGAGGGTGGGACTGGATGAAATTAACAAAGCAGGTTTACATGGTTCTGTTGCCTTTTCTCAGCTACCAGTTTTGGTTGGTTGGTTGGTTTTTCCATCTCATTCTGTTTCATTTTATCTTTCTAATTTCCTTCTTTTTTCTTGTGATAACACATACACAACATGAAATAAATCATTTTAACCATTTTGAAGTTCAAAACGTTGGTACAGTTCAGGGCACTAAGTACATTCACATTGAACATCACCACCACCCGTTTCCAGAACTCTTTTCATCTTCCAAAACAGAAACTCTGTGCCCAATAAATAACCAGCCCCTCCCTCTCCCCACACCCAGCCCATGGCGGCCACCATTCTACTTTCTGTCTCCATAAATTTGGCTATACTAGGTACCTCATATAAGTGGAATCACATGATATTTGTCCTTTTGTGAATGGTTTCTTTCATTAAAATAATATCCTCCAAGCCCACCCATGTGGTCACATGTGTCAGAATTTTCTTCCTTTTTAGGGATAAAATTTATTATTTATCTATCGTATGGATGTACCATATTTTGTTTATTCACTCTTCTGTCAATGGATACTTGGTTTCTCAGGTACCATTTTTTCTCAAACTAGGTGACATGGGCTTTTTCCCTTCCCTCGCCTCAAAGAAGGGGTGCCCTCCCCCTGCTCCTTCGTCCCAGCCCACAGGCAGGTCCGCTCTCCACTGCAGGAGCTCCTCAGAATTGGGGTCAGCGCCCTCCCCACACCTCTGTCCACCCTCTCCTGGTTAATGGCATCTATTTCTACGGCCTTTAGTACTCTCCAGGGCTGGTGACGCCAGGCTTCTCTCTCCAAAGACAACTTCTCAGAGTCCCAAACCTCACACCCAACCACATATTTCACTGCACCACTTATGAGTATCTCATCACACGGTCAAACCCAGAATTCTTGATTTTTCCCACCCATCCACTTGCAGAATAAATGTGACCAGAACCCTTTCGTAAGTCAGACAGGAGACTAGAGGTTTGATCTTCAGGGAGACTGAAGCTTGCTGCTCCAGCTCCAGACACCAAGCACAGAGAAGGGTGAGAGGGAGATTTGGAGATGAAAAGAGGGTAATTCACAGAAAGTCTGTACACTCTATGGGAGGAAGCATATCCAGCACTGCGCCCAGAAAAATAGGACCAGTTTCCAGGCAAGAACCCCCAGGCAGTTTCGTCACTGGAGAAACTGAGGGGCTCTACAAAAGTGACCTTCAGACATGGCTGTGTGGCCACTTTTCCTCTTGAGAAGCCTCCTGGTAACCAGCGGCAAGGCCCAGCCATGCCCACGAAGCTTTGACTCATGCAGTAGGGCCCCACTCTTACCGGTAGATAAACAGCCAAGGATCAACAGGCATTTAAGGAAAACAGCAAGGTAAGCAGATTATTTAGAAACTGAGAAATAACTACCAAGAGCAGAGCTAAAGGAATTGAAGATATTTGCTTCTGGGGAGCAAAGTTTTTGAACAGGAAAGAACTACTATGTTCAATTGTGCATTTTTTAGTACTGTTTGATTTTTAAATATGTGTGTATATCCATACACATATATAGATAAAAATAATTTTTTTAAGAGACAGGGTCTTGCTCTGTCACCCAGGTTGGAGTGCAATGCTGCCATTGTAGCTCACTGTAACCTCAAACTCCTGGGCTCAAGCGATTATCCCACCTCAGCCTCTCAAGTAGCTGAGACTACAGGCGCATACCACCATACCTGGCTAATTTTTTTAAAAAAATTTTGTAGAGTCTCGGTCTCATTATGTTGCTAACTCCCAGCTGTAAGAGATCTTCCTATCTCAGCCTCCCAAAATGCTGGGATTACAAGCAAGAGCCGCTGGACCTGGCCAGGTAAAAATAATTTAAATAAAAGAAAATATAAGTACCACCAACAACCTATCTGCTCAAGAATAGAGAAATCTGGAAATTATCTCTGATTCTTCCTTTTTTTCTCATCCTACAAAACTAGTCTATCACTAAGATTCACCTGTTTAACATCCAAAATATTTCTTGATTCATCCACTTCTTTCCATCTTTGCCACCACCATCCTCAAATATGCCACCAGCACCTCTTCCTAGTTATACACAGCCCTGTGTTGTTTTCCTTCCTTCCAACCTCGCCCCTTCTCAAGGTAATAAATTTATTATTCTCAAGGCAATAAAACTGATCTGCGTAAGAGGTAAATCAGGCTGGGCACAGTGGCTCACCCCTGTAATCCAGCATTTTGGGAAGCTGAAGTGGGAGGATCACTGAGCCCAGGAGTTTGAGAGCAGCCTGGGCAACCTACAGAGACCCCATCTCTAAAACAGAAGAAGGAAGGTAAATGAGATCATGGAAAACCCCAAAGTGTCTTTCCATCACCCTCAAACTGCAATACAAACTCCAGTAGTGACCCCTAAGGCCCTGCTGGATCTGACCCCCACCTACCTGTTCAACCCCAGCTTGATTTGCTCCACTCTCTTCCTTGCTCATTAAGCTCCAGCTTCATTATTTTGCTTTCCTCCAATTCCTTTAAAAAAAAAAAAGAAAAAAAGCCAAGATCTTTGCTGCTTCGGGCCTTTACCTATGTTATCTACATGCACGGAAAGGTGCTTGCCTTGCTCCTTATCCAACTGGTCCCATCCCATCCAAGTCTCAACAGAAACATCACCTCCCCAGGAAGACCATCTCCACCAACCTATTAAAAGTAAGTCACTCCTGTGATCATCTATTTCATCTTACTTGCTTCCTTCATCACATTTTTCATTGTATTGTTTTATCTATTTGCTTGCTTTATTCTTCTGCTCCTCCAGTAGAAAATTAGCACCATAAAGGCAAGGACCATGCCCTATCTCTAGTATCTGGCACAGTACCTGTTTGAATAAATTACGTTCTACAGTGAATGCAAATATCATTTGCATCTCTCCAGGCAGTTTTCCAGGTCGTACTATTCTTCGGAGTAAGCACAACAAACTTGCTTAAGGATTAAAGATGTCTGACAACAGTTCTCCTTAACGTGTGACACAGCATCAGTCACTCTCCAAACTGCTAAGACGTCTCCCTATGGGGCTCGTGCAACAGTTTATCTATTTATACTGGAGGGAGTAGAGAATAGGAAAAGCACACAGATAAACTGATTCGGGGGTGGGGAAGAATGCTGTTTTTAAAAAATGATCAATACATCTTCCTTGGATAGTAGGGAGGAACCCCTATCTTGACAGGCTTTTGGGAGATGGGGTCAAATGCCAATTTCCACTTGAATCACATCAGATGGGTGCTATAACAGCCTAGCATTTCATAATTATGATGACTATGAAAATTGTAATAACGCAAGAGAGAGGGAACCAGACGATGAAAAGGGATAGGCAGCTAAATACCCTCACTGTGTTCTTCAGACATTTTAGTCATAGCTACACCATAATCATTAAAAAGATCTGCAGGATGTTAGAGTAATGCTGGTGATGGGGCACTTGCACTTTCTTTGACCTGAAAATAACTAACTATTTCGTTACCTTAAAATTTAACCCCTGTCACTTCCTTTTTTTTTTTTTTTCTTTTAGACGGAGTTCGGAGTTTCACTCTTGTTGCCCAGGTTGGAGTGCAGTGGCACAATCTCGGCTCACTGCAACCTCTGCCTCCTAGGTTCAAGTGATTCCCATGTCTCAGCCTCCCAAGTAGCCGGGATTACAGATGCATGCCACTAGGCCCGGCTAATTTTTGTGTTTTTAGTAGAGATGGGATTTCATCATATAGGTCAGGCTGGTCTCGAACTCCTGACCTCAGGTGATCCACCCGCCTCAGCCTCCCGAAGTGCTGAGATTACATGCATGAGCCACCATGCCTGGCCATCCCTGTCACTTCTATAACCCATCCTGTCCAAAATCATGATGACTTATCTTAAGGACTATTGGACATATATTTGAAAGGAAAAGTGTACACTGAGATGATGTTGAGATCTGAAATCATACAGTCCTCTCTTCCCTCCCACTTACAATGGAACAGAAGCCCAAGTCCTTCCTTGAGGAGAAGGAGGAACCAAATGATTCCTCACCATCCTTTCCAGCTGTAAGATTCAATAACTGGATGATCCATCATTTGCTGAATGAACTTAGTCTAGGAGAGTGGATGGTAGTAAGCTGTGGAAATGTCATAAGCCTCATCATACCTGCTAAGCAGCCAAACCTATACATGAGTATCCTATAAAAAGAAAATCCCAGAAGAGAGAAAGAAAAAATATCAAATTTTATATCAGCAAACAGCAAGAGGATGAAATCACACTCATTATTTATTTGCTCATTAGGCAAATATTCATTTAGTACTCACTATATAACTGGCACCGTGCTTGAAACTGGAGGCAGATATGTAAAATAAGGCCCTGGGTTCAAAGACTAGTGGAAATGGCCTTCAAAATAAATAATTAGGCACAGTCTCATGAATGCTGTTGTGGGAGTCAGTACTGCAAAGTTCTGCAGGAATCCAGAAAGGTAAGTAGCGCTACTGAGAGAATAAAGAAAAACTTCATCAAAGAGATGATATCTGAGTTGAACTTTGAAGTATGGATAGGAGTTTCCTGGTAATTTAGGAGAAGGGGATTGCAAGAAGAAGGAATGGCATGCATAAATGCTTAAAGACATATTTGGAGTGAGAGGACCAGGGGTGAGTTTCCCTGTCTGCCCTGGTATCAAGGCAGACAGGGAACTGATTTAAAGTATACCGTACACCTTGCTAAAACCTTAGATTTTTTTCCTATAAACAATGGACATAATTGAATGACTTTTACTAAGTGTACTTCACGATCAGATTTCTTTTGTTAAAAACAGAATTCTCTAGTAGAATTGCAGAAAATTAGAAAGGGATAAAGTCAAGGAAACCAGTCAGGAGGCTACTATTAATAGTCCAGCCAAGAAATGAGGGTGTGCCTTAGCATATAAAAAGATGTTCAACTTCAGTTTAATGAGAGAAATTCAAGCTAAATCCACACTGAGATACAATTTCTCACCTATCAAGATAGTAAAAATTCAAATTCTTGAGAACACATGCAGTTGGTGAGGATTTAGATAACAGGATTTCTTATGTATTGCTGGTTGGAGTACAAAATAGTACAACTCACATGGGCTGGGCGCGGTAGCTCACGCCTGTAATCTCAGCACTTTGGGAGGCTGAGGCAGGTGGATTGCTTGAGGTCAGGAGTTTGAGACCAGCCTGACCAACATGGTGAAACCCTGTCTGTACTAAAAATACAAAAATTAGCCGGGCGCGGTGGCAGGCATCTGTAATTCCAGCTACTTGGGAGGCTGAGGCATGAGAATCACTTGAACTTAGGAGGCAGAGGTTGCAGTGAGCCGAGATACACCACTGTACTCCGGCCTGGGCAATAAAGCAAGACTTTGTCTCAAAAAAAAAAAAAAAAAAAAATAGTACAACTCACACAGAGGAGAATTTGGCAGTTTCCAGTGAAACAATGTATGCCCCTATCCTTTGATCTAACAATCAGATTTTTAGGAATTTTAGGAATTTACCCTGAAGATACTTCTACAAATACCGAACAACGTATATATAAGATTATCCAACTGCAGCGTTATTTGCATTAACAAAATAATGGAAATACTCCCAAATACCTATTCAAAGGAGTCTGATTGAATAGATGATGGTAGATTCACACAATAGAATATTATGCAGCTATGAAAAAGAATGTGAACGATCTCTATAAATTAATATTAAGTGATTTCCAGGATATACTATTAAATGAATAAAGCAAGATGCAGAAGATAATATAGAGTATGCCAACTTTTGCTTAGGAATGACAAGGAAATTAAAAATATGAGCATACATGTTTGCTTATTTTTTAAAAAAGAAAAGAAACACAGGAAATACATTTCAGAAATAAGTGAAAAGGGTTACCAAGAAGCGATGGATGAAAATGAGACAGAAAGGATACAGATAAGAGCAATGGGGAGATAATTTTTTTAAGCAAAGCCTAAGGTTGAACACAAATATAAAAAGTTAATTGAACTTAGAAATAAGGTAAGTATGTCCCCTGTCTCATCGCTGCTTTCAACAGTGTACTGAACGTCCTAGCTAATGAAATAAGACCCAAAAAGTAAGTAAAATATATAGATTGGGAGGGAAGAAATGAAACTGTCTTGGTTCCCAGATGACATGATCATCTATGTAGAAAATCTGAAAGAGCAATAATAACAACAACAAAAACTCCTGGAACTAATAAGCAATTGTAGCAAGTTTGCACAAAACAAGGGTAATATACAAAAGTCAATAACTTTCCTGCACACCAACAATAAACAAGTGAAATTTGAAATTAAAAACACATTACCATTTACACTTACATTGGCACCCAAAAATGTGAAACAGGTATAAATCTAACAAAATATGTAAAGATCTATATGAGGAAAACTACAAAACACAGGAAAAATGTAAAAGAAGAACTAAATAAAAGAATAGATATTTCATGCTGATGAACAGGAACACTAAATATTGTAAAGGTATTGGTTCTTCCAAATTTGGCATACAAAGTCAATGCCATCCCAAACAAAATCCCAGTAAGTTATTTTGTAGGTATTGACAAACTGATTCTAAAGTTTACATAGAGAGGCAAAAATCCCAGAATAATCAATAATACAATATTGAAGGAGGAAAACAAAGCTAGAGGACTGCCACTATCTGACTCCAAGACTTACTCTGAAGCTACAGGAATCAAGACAGGGTGGTATTGTGAAAGAATAGACAAATAGATGAATGGAACAGAATGGAGGCCCCAGAAACAGACCCATATAGAGAGACATTTTTTACAAAGGAGCAATGATAATACAATAGAGGAAAGATAGTCTTTTCAACAAATGGTGCTGGGACAACTGAATATCCACATGCCAAAAAAAAAAAAAATCTAGACACAGACTTTTTACCCTTTGCAAAAATTAACTCAAAATACATCATGGACCGAAATGTAAAACACAAAACTATAAAATTCTTTGAAGATAACATAGGAGAAAATCTAAATAACTTTGAGTATGTCAATGCCTTTTTATACACATCATCAAGGGCACAATCCATGAAAGAATTCATCAATAAGCTGGACTTTTCTGCTCTGTGAAGGACAATGTCAAGAGAATGAGAAGACAAGCTATAGACTTGGAGAATATATTTGCAAAGGAGATGTCTGATAAAGGACTGTTATCTAAATACACCAAAAAACCTTTTAACATTCAACAACATGATTTTTAAAATGGGCAAAGTGGAAGAGGGAAATGAAGAGAGGTGGGTTATTGGGTACAAATTTACAGTTAGATCAAAAAATAAGTTCTAATGCTTGATAGCACACTGGGGTGACTATAGTTAGCAAAGATATATTAAATTGCTGCTATGTATAAGAGAGGACTTGAAATGTTCCCAACACATAGAAATGATAAACACCCAAGATGATGGATACCTGAAATACCTTGACTTAATCATTCCACATTCTGTGCATGTAAAAAACATTCACAGGTACCCCACTGATATATGAAAATATCATTTATCAATAGAAGAAAAAAATTGAGACCGTTTCAACCATATTATTAATATTATTTTTAAATATTAATATTTAATATTTTAAATTAAATTATTAATAATATTTTTGTGAAAGCAAAAAGTATTTGCTATCATTTAGTAATGTAAATAGTTTTAAAATATAATTTCATCTTCATCTCAAACTTTTTAATTTTTTATTTTTATATGTTTTATATAATAAATAATGTATTAGTAGAGTAATACATCAAAATCTTCACAAGCAAATAAATATGTATATATCTAAAAACTGGGCAAAAGACTTAAATGATACCTCACCAAAGAAGATATGCAGATGGAAAATAAAAATATGAAGAGATATTTCACATCATTTATCATTACGGAATTGCAAATTAAAACAACAATGAGATAGCACTACACCCCCATTAAAATAGTCAAAATTCAAAACACTGAAAACACCAGATGCTGGCGAAGATGTAGAGCAACAGGAACTCTCATTCATTGCTGCTAAAATTGCAAAGTGGTATAGCCACTTCAGAAGACAGTTTGATGGTTTCACATACAACTAAACACACTCTCACCATATGATCGAGCAAGGGTACTCCTTGGTATTTATCCGAATAGTTTAAAAACTTATGCCTACATGAAAACCTGCAAACGGATATATATTGCTATAAACTTATGAAGTTTAAAATTAAATTTGAAATTGCTTTATTCATAATTGCCAAAACTTGGAAGAAACAAAGATGTCCTTCACTAGATGAATAGATAAGTAAACTGACGCATGCAGACAATAGAATATTATTCAGCCCTAAAAAGAAATGAACTATCAAGCCAATAAAAGACATGGAGAAAACTTAAATGCATTTTGCTAAGTAAGAAATACCAATTGGAAAAAGCTACAGATTGCATGATTTCAACTAGATGACATTCTGGAAAAGCCAACACTATAGAGACAATAAAAAGATCAGTGGTTGTCAAAACTATAGAGACAATAAAAAGATCAGTAGTTGTCAAGGGTTAAGGAGAAAAGAGGGTTAAATAGGCAGAGCACAGATTTCTTGGGCAGTGAAACTATTCTGTATGATACCATAATAGTGAATATGTATCATTATATATTTGTCAAAACTCATAGAATGTACATCACCAACAGTGAACCGTTATGTAAACCATAGACTTTGGATGATAATGATGTGTCCATGTAGATTGATGGCTTATAACAAATGTACCACTCTGGTCTGGCTGTTGATTGTGAAGGAAATTGTGCACTGTGTGCAAAAAAAAAAGGTATATAGAAACCTTCTGTGCCCTTCATTTAATTTTGCTGTGAATCTAAAACTTCTCTAAAAAATAAAGTTTATTAATTTTTTTAAACTAATCTAACTTTATCTAAATTCAATAGCATATCCACATAGCAAAACCAAGTAATTTTCAAAGAATATATTCTATATATCATTAGTAGGACACATATTCTATGGACAAACTGCAAATAAATATAAATTTTACTTAATAGTTTATTAGTAGTAGTAATAATGGCATTACATTCTGAAACTATTTCATGTATATTGTAACATAAAACAAATAAAAAATGTTAATATTATTGGGAACCAAAGTTTTCACTGTGAGAGAAAAAATAAAAATTTAAAATTTGTTAAAGGCTAAGAATAAATCTGAACTATAATTATCAGTATGAACTCATGATTTGTAAAAACATATTTTTTATCACTTTCATTGAAAGGGCTTAGGTGTAATGACACACCAATAGCAATGAGCACATCCAACAACCAGATCTTGGTTTCTAAATATCATTCTCCACTAAAAAGAGCAAGGGCTCCAGGTCTAGACTGGAGTGCAAGTTGAGCCTGAGATATCTTCCCTCCCACTCCAAAGTAAAGAAGGACACAGAGTCCAAGGGTCATAGTAAAGGTTCACAGGCCCTGATCTGAAGGGTCAATCTGGACAATTTATAAACATTGATTCAGCAAGGATCATGAGAAAATGCTGAAGCCACTGGGTAACTTTGCTGGGCATCAGGATTTTCATACAAGCTAAACCTATTACTCACAGATTGCATAATAACTATGAAGGGAGAAATTACTTTTACAATTGAGAGATATAATTGGTATTTTCCTTTCTCTCTTCCAGGCTTTTCTTTTCCTAGGATGCTAACTAAGCTGCTGTCTGTGGTAACTTTACACTGTGTCAGTCTAACTAAGCAGGAACCATGCTTCCCAAAATTCACTCCCCTGCATGTCCCAGAGTAGAGCTGGTCAAATTAGGAATTTGTGAGCGATCTGGAAGGTGGACATGAAACAGCATGGTCAATGAAATAATGTTTTCTGGGGCTTAAATTCCACTGAGTTAAGGGTCATTCCAGTCATCTGCTCTTCCATCTAGTTCCTACTGCTTCCATTTCTAGGATGTGAGATCAAAGTGCTGGCTTTGGGAATAGAAGTGCAGGATTAGTTTTCTTATCTCTCCTCTTAACTTCCCTCATCATACCATAACTTGTCCTGGAAGCCATGAAGAGAAAAATAACACCTCTTATTTAAACCACAAACCAACCCACATGTGGGATCCAGGAATTACCTAAAGACCCTGTGTGCTTGGTCAAAAATAAAGAAGCTCATTTAAATATCTGTGACATCAGTGGAGCAGACACTGACGGACAGATGGACAAGACTGTAAACTGCTATGTCCCCCAAAGTTCAGGTGTTAACATTAATTGCCATTGTAACGGTATGAAGAGGTGAGGCCTTTAAGAGGTGATTGGCCATGAGAGCTCCATCCTCATGAATGGACTGATGCCCTTACCACAGGAGCAGTTAGTTATCACAGGAGCTGGGTCCTGATAAAAACAATGGGTGTGGCCTGATTTCCTCTCTTCGTCTCCTGTAATCGCTTCTGCCTTCTGCCCTTCTGCCATGGGACAACCCTCACCAGATGCCAATGCTGTGCTCTTGGACGCCCCAGCTTCCAGAACTGTGAGAAAGAAGTTTCTTTTCTTTATAAATTACCCATTCTGTGGTATTCTGTTATAGCAACAGAAAACAGACTAAGCCAGTGGCATTTTTAGTATAATATGCCCTATAAGCTTAGCAGAAAAATCACTCGGCCCACCATGTTAGTGACTCATGGGTGTTAATAGTGACAATTCAAAACTCTACTGGGGATACAGCCAATTTCTGCTTATCCACAAATAGATGATTACTTTGCCAAGTATTTGCACAGCAATCTGTTCCAGCTTGGGCTACCACAGTAGGCCCCAGCTTGGGTGGGGTCAGCGCTGTATAAAGGAATGTGGAGAGGCCAGGCGTGGTGGCTCATGCCTGTAATCCCAGCACTTTGGGAGGCAGAAGCAGGTGGATCACTTGAGTTCAGGAGTTCAAGACCAGCCCGGGCAAACATGGCAAAACCCTGTCTCTACAAAAAATACAAAAATTAGCGAGCCATGGTGGCATGTGCCTGTAGTCCCAGCTGCTCGAGGGGCTGAGATGGGAGGATTGCTTGAGCCCAGGAGGCGGAGGTGGCACTGAGTAGAGATTGCACCACTGCACTCCACTCTGGGCAGCAGAACCAGACCCTGTCTTTAAAAAAAAATAGGATGTGGAGCGCAGGGGTGGTGGTGATTGGGAGTAGAATAGAATGTGACGATTAAGGGGGTATTTTCACCCCGGCATAGGTCTGATTATACTCTAAGGTGAAATGTTACTCATTTGTGCCACTCCATATTTACTAAGCATCTACTGTGACTGTAACACTGTGTAAGCCAGTAGGGATTCAAAACCTATAAAACAGAATCCCAACTTCAGAAACCTTAACTTGAGCTTAAGACAAACCATAGACATAAAAATTATTGCATCCATGCCCACCTGCAATGATAAATGCCTGAGCGTGCTGAACAGACAGGAGAGAGTTTGGAAGAGAAATTATCCACCATGTAATGCCATAGGCAAATGCACAGGACTGAGGGAATTCTCTAGAAAGAAATGAGAAAACAATAGGAGTAAGGAACATATTTATTAAGCATCTATTAATGATGCTACTAACAGCTGCCATTTGGAGGCATTTACTGAATGCCAAGTGCTTTACTGTGATTTCTCATTTAAGTTTTGCAACCATCATGTGATAAAGTGAATTACTTATCTCGTATTTTAAAGTTAACAAAGTGCAGTTTCAGATAAGTAATTACCTCAAGTCACACAGTCTGTAAATAACTGAGCACAACTCATAAACAGGTTTTTCCAACTTAGAGTTTACGCTCTTTCTATGTTTAGGCCTGGGCTCGCTCTTCTGTTTCCTTTCTCACTAGAAACGCATCATATCATGCCACGTGGAACCCCCATGGCCTCTGCCTTCGAGGAGCAAGTCATGTACACAAGATGGTGGGGGACAAGAAAATGTTGACCCAGGCTGGGCGCGGTGGCTCACACCTGTAATCCCAGCACTTTGGGAGGCCGAGGCGGGCAGATCACGAGGTCAGGAGATCGAGACCATCCCGTCTAACATGGTGAAACCCTGCCTCTACTAAAAAAACAAAAAAATAAAATTAGCCGGGCATGGTGGCAGGCACCAGCTACTCGGGAGGCTGAGGCAGGAGAATGGTGTGAAACTGGGAGGTGGAGCTTGCAGTGAGCTGAGATTGCACTACCGCACTCCAGCCTGGGCGACAGAGCAAGACTCCATCTCAATAAAAAAAGAAAGGAAATGTTGAGCCACAGGGTGATTGAAAGCCCAGATGTATGGTAGCAGCAAATCATGCTGCAGGGAATGTGGTTTGCAGCGATGTCGCTCAGGGAGGGGTTGTGCCTTAGGAAGAGGTCACCCTTCTGAAAGCATCACATCCCTCTAGCTACCTCCATGGAATTCTACCGGTGCTCCCAGGACAAATTCTGCATACAAAAATTGCAAACTGCAACGGCAGCCCCTCAAGAGGTCTTTTTACCTGATGCTACACAACGGGGCACGCTAATTATGCTTAAATAGCAGAAAAATGGCTCATAGGTGGCTGGATGGGGTAGATTATGGATGTAAGAGGCCACTACCATTCATTCCCAAGCCCAGTCAGCCTATCTGAGTAACGGTGGTGCTCCTGGGACAGAGTATATTACCCCCTGCCTGCAATGTGCCTAACTAGTGTCAATATTGACAGAGGAGCTCATGGGACAGCAGATGGATGGAGTGAACCAAAAGACAGCCACTTCTTAGTCTTCACCACGAAGGAGGAGTGATCCAGACAAAGTGGTGCTCCACTGCCACCTTAGCAAACCTGATCGCCTACTCATAAACATCCAGGTAACTCCCAGAGAAAGGTGAATAAGAAATGGCAAGGGTGCAGTGAAGCACTGGTATTTCTCTCTTAGCAAAAAACAAATCCTCTCCCCATCACTTGACTGTAATTTTCTTCTGTGTAATTTTCTAGCAATAGTTGGCAGGTTTGGGAATCACTAGCACATAGTCATTAGCTGTAAAACGACAGTTGATGATTCTGGGAGTCCAGAGAGAAGAGAACTGGCCAAGAAAAACCCTGGGGAATGCCAACATCTAAGGCTGTGGTGTGAAGAAAGGAAGCCCACGGATGAGCTAGCTTTTCAATGATCGCGGATGTACATGAAGAAGAAGAACCAGGACTGAGGGGTATCTCAGGAGCCCCAAAGTGTCAAAGGCAGCAGAAAAATCCAGGAAGAAGAGAGCTAAAAAATATCCCCTGGGTTTGGTACGTAGGTCATGAATGACATTCTCATGAGAGCTTTGGTAGAATGATAGGGTTCAGAAGACAGCCCCATATGTAATAAGAAGCAAAAGGGAGGTGAGGATGCAGATGGAAAAGAGAAGAGTTTTCAGAGATGTTTAAATAAGAAATTGGAGGGTTGCTGGCAGGGAAGGGTCAGGGGATAATTTCATTTATTTATTTATTTTTTTGAGACAGGGTCTCACTTAGTTGCCCAGGCTGGAGTGCAGTGGCACAATCCTGACTCTATCTCCCCAGGCTCAATTGATCCTCCCACCTCAGCCTCCTGAGTAGCTGGGACTACAGGTATGCACCACAACGGCTGGCTAATTTTTGTATTTTTTGCAGAGATGGAGTTTTGCCATGTCTCCCAGGCTAGTCTGGAACTCCTGGGCTCAAGCCATCCACCCAGCTTGGCCTTCCAAAGTGCTGAGATTACAGGCAGACGCCACCTCGCGTGGCCGAGAATAATTTATTGAGGATGGTAATTATTTGAGCATAATGAGAGGCTCAACAATGAGAAATCCTAATGGAAGTGAAGGCGCTGATGGAAGAACATTGGTAGACATTACAGGGAGAGTCTGGAATATGAGTCCCTCAATCAAACTCCCAAAGTTTTCTCGAGAATCTATAAACCACTGAAATCATTCTTTGATATCCCTTTTTAACCTGCTCAAGGACAGGAGGCCCGGACTGGCCATCTCTGCTAGCTGCCACTAAACAGTTTACCTGCCACTCCCTAAACACCCCCAGAAAGCATAGATAAGATTTATTGTGTATACACTACAGTTTTTCCTCAACCTCCATTTATTTTTATAAATCCTTAACTGGGCCTCAGAGCTGATTCCCTCACATATGAGGAAACAATTTGCATATAAAATAATTAACCAACATGCAAACTAACTAGATGTTTTTGAGTTATTTTTTGACAAGAGAAAAAATCTCAAAAGATACAGGAGCAAATGGCAATGCCGGACGTAGGACCCAAACAGGTTGGGAGATGACAGGACCAGAGGC
This sequence comes from Macaca nemestrina, assembly GCF_043159975.1. Lineage (NCBI taxonomy): Eukaryota > Metazoa > Chordata > Mammalia > Primates > Cercopithecidae > Macaca > Macaca nemestrina. Next base: position 130,063,289 of record NC_092134.1, on the reverse strand, counting down.
AGCATGATGAGGTTGCCTTTAAGTAGGAGAGGGGATGCTCTGGGCTCTGACCCTGGAGGAAGTGCACAAAGGATGTATAATTGATTGGCAGGGGAAATGGGCAAGGAGGTTCCAGGGGGATGGAGTGAGCAGAGCAGGGAGTCAAAGAGCTGTCTGCTCAGAGTGCAGAAGGCCATGTGTGAGGAATGGCAAAGGTTTTTAAGTTGTTGAAGAGAATAGGAAAGGGATGTACCAAGAAGATAAAACGTTGCTGGTATGGGGCATCAAAAGACCTAGTTGAGGCTGAGACACAAATTGTGGCAGCGTGCATGGCGATGACATTTCCCCAAAAAAACTGCTGGGTTGCCCAGGTGTGAAAGGATAGGAGAGTAGGGGTAGGTATTTTGTTGAGCGGGTGCAGAGGAAGGATGGGTGTGGGGAGGCAAAGATATCAAGGGTGTTGAGGGGAGAGTAACTCAGATGATCACAGGACTTGGGCTGGGAAGGGAAGGGAGGGAGGCGAGGAGGGTGCTTCTGTTAGCCAGCATTCTCTTTAGAGGGAGCAGGATCCGCTCCAGCTAGTTTAGCAGAAAGTGATATAGATAGCTCAAAAAAACCCCTGAGAGGTGCAAAGAAACAGACTCTTGGCTGAGCTTCCAGGAATGACTCCCCACCACACACAGTGGAGCCGGCCCATCAAAGGAGCTGAGCCTCCGCCATCATCACGAAGTTTGCACTTGGGGACCGGCCACCACAGCTGCCCGCGAGAGAACCAAACCCCCACTGCCACCATCCTCCTGGAAAATAGAGGCCTCTGCTCTGCCTCCCCTGGAGATCTCAGTTTTGAGACAAAGCCTGATGTAGAAGCATTAGGGTTGGTGACACCCAAATCACACATCTGCCCCTGGCAGCAAGGGGACAAGGTGGACCTGCGTGTGTGTGTGTGTGTGTGTGTGCGCGCGCGCGTGTGCATTTCATCTCCCTTCCCCCTTGCACCCCCATTGGGAGGTTGGTATTTACACTATGAAACACCATCAAAGTGTGGAAAGAGTTCCGAAGGTTTTGGACAGCCAGTCACTATAGCAGGGGACCCCAATCCTTGGGCTGTGGACTGGTACCAGTCCATGGCCTGTTAGGAACCAGGCTGTACAGCAGGAGGTGAGTGGCAGGTGAGTAAGCTTTACCACCTGAGTTCCACCTCCTGTCAGATCAGCGGCGGGCATCAGATTCTCATAGGAGCATGAACCCTATTGTAAACTGCACATGTGAGGGATCTAGATTGCTCACTCCTTATGAGAAGCTAATGCCTGATGATCTGAGGTGGAACAGTTTCATCCTGAAATCATGCCCCCTTCCACCTGCCATTGATTCATGGAAAAATTGTCTTCCAGGAAACCAGTTCCTGGTGCCAAAAAAGGTTGCGGCCCACTGCACTATGGGGCATAGCAAGGCTGCTGCTAGGGTATGTGCTGCTTCTCTGTTAAAATATCCCGCTAGGCATATGCAATCCTGCAAGCACATGACTTAGCAAGGTCTGCTCTTTATACGAAGAGAAACATGCTTCTTCTTTGGGGGACATTACCCTGCCCCAGTGCACAGCTTGCTGAGTAAAGTGCAGGTTGGGGTTCAGCCCCTCCCTGACTCCTCAACTGGCAACACCATTTGTGCCAACTCCAGAGCTGACTGCCTGGGAGGAAACAGAAGGAAGCAGGGCCTCTTGGCCTCTCGGAGTCTCTTCAAAGTCGGAGAGCAAGTGTGGTGGGAACGAGATGATGGCGAGTCATGAGGATGGGTGCTGTGGTCACAGCATGAAGCACAGGGGTGTAAGACTTCTGGGGGACCCTCAGCATGGGATAGCAAGTCCCGTGGGAGGATGGAGTACAGTGGTGATAAGATCTTGAAACTGAGGAAGCAGTTTGAGAGGCAGATCATCTACAGGGGTATTAAAAATTGAGAGGAAGAAAAAGAAGAATGAAGCCAGATTCCAAAGTTCGCAGTGGAAGAATCACAAGGAGACAGTAGGTGACAACAAGAGGAGGTAGAGCCAGGTGGTAATAGCCTCGGACAACTTCACACAAGGACAGCAGTAGCCATGGGAGCAAACAAGCAACAACCACAACAGCCCAACTTTCCTCTCCTGGCCTGTTGCTACCTGGAACATCAATTTATTCATTTAAGCAAATATTTATTTATTTAAACAAATAATGAACCTCCATGTCTTAGTCAGCTCAGGCTGCCATAATGAAATACCATGGCTTAAACAATAGGAATTTATTTTTAATAGTTCTTGTATGAGTCCATTCTCGCACTGCTTTAAAGAAATACCTGAGACTGGGTAATTTATAAAGAAAAGAGGTTTAATTGGCTCACGATTCTGCAGGCTGTATAGGAAGCATAGTGGCTTCTGCTTCTGGGAAGGCTTTAGGAAGCTTCCAACCATGGTGGAAGGCAAAGAGGGAGCGGCAGGTCTCACATGGAGGGAGCGGGAGCGAGAGAGAGAGAGGAGGAGGTGCTGCACACTTTTAAATAACCAGATCTGACGAGAACTCCCTCACTATCCCAACGACAGTAGCAAGCGGGGTGGTGTTAAACCATTCATGAGAACCCGCCCCTATGAACCAGTCACCTCCCACCAGGCCCACCTCCAACACTGGGAATTGCAATTCGACATGAGATTAGGGTGGGGAGACAGATCCAAACCATATCAGTTCTGGAGTCTGGAAGTCGGAGATCAGGGTGTCAGCCAGCATGGCTGGGTTCTGGTGATGGCCACCTTCTCACTGTGTCCTTGCCTGGGGTGGGGGCAGAGAGAGAGAACACAGAAGATGTTCTGTCTTCTGGTGTCTCTTCTTATAAGGTGTCTCTTCTTATAAGGACACTAATCCCACCATGAGGGTCCTACTCTTACGACCTCACCTGAACCTCATCACCTCCTAAAGGCCCCTTCTCCAAACACCATCACATTGGGTAACCCAACTGGTTATTCCCACCCTGAGCCTCCCCCCATAACTCTTAGACCCCTGTGCTTCATGCTGTGACCACAGCTCCCATCCTTCTGACTCCCCATCATCTCGTTCCCACCACATATGTTCTTTAACTTTGAAGAGACACTGAGAGGCCAAGAGGCCCTGGGTGCCTCTGTTTCTTCCCAGGCAGTCAGCTCTGGAGTTGGCACGAATGGTGGTGACAGCTGAGGAGCTCCTCGATGCGCTTCAATGCACGATTGGGGAGGGGAGGGACACAATTCAGTCCACAGCACTCCACTGCCTGTGAACAAAAACAAAGTCTCTATTCTTGTGAAGCTTAGCTTCTACTAGAGGGAGGTGGACAATAAACTAAAAATAAATAAATGATATATTGAGGTAATAAGGCTATAAAAAGTTAGGTTGATGGGGTGAGGAGCGGCTGGGCATTACTGTGTATAGAACGAACATGGAAGATGAAGGAGTAAGACAGTGAATATCTGTGTGAAGAGTTTCCGAGCCTGAGAGTAGCAAGTGCAAAGGCTCTGGGGCAGGACCAGATTTTACCTGTGGAGCTGCAGAAGAGAGGGAGGAGGAGGAAAGAGAATCTGTAGTCACTGGACTGTAACTGGGGGGCCAACCAGGTAGGCACATTGTAAAGATTTCAGCTTTTACAGCTGAAGGTGGAAAGCCATGGTGGGTTACAGGGCAGCGAGGTGACATGATCGAGAAAGGGAGGATGGGAACCCTGCAGTAAGAAAGTGACAAGGGTGTGCTCCTCGGGAGAAAGGTGTGTTGCAGAAAGGACAAGGAGGTGGCAGCAGAGGGGTTTGGATAGGCTGAGTGCAGTGATGTGAGGGTCCCACAGGCACAGACCCCTGGGGTCTGCAGCAGGCAGAAGGGGCTGCCCTGTGGAGACCCATTCTGGGAAAGGGTTGAGGTTCCATGTGGAAGCCGTCGGCAGCAAGTTCCACGAGGTCTCAGGATGGAACATGAGAGGGAATATGGCAAAGCCTGGGTGCCTCTTACAACGTGCAGAAAGGCTCTCTGGAGAGTAGGCAGCGGCACAAGTCCCTCTGGCCAAGAGCTGCCTCGTGGTAAGTTTTGAGAGGAAAAGGTAGCAAACAGTGGAAACCAGGAAAGCTGTCCAGCCAGGAAAAGCCCCCGCCCTTGAGATCTGGGTCAGCCTAAAGGTTCTGATGCTTTGGTGAGCTGGAGGAGGAGCTTCACAAGGAAGAGTCCCTGGAAGGAGAAACCAGAACCAGGGAGGGAAAGGGCTGCCACCCGAGGAGACGTCCTCCTTCACGACTTTGCCAGCCTGGTCACCTGGGCCGTCAGGGGAAGGGCAGGGAGGTGCCACCTATTGTGAAGGAAAATCAGCCACAGTGTATGTCTAAGCAAAAGCCACTCTCATACCCTCGTTTGCAATTTTATCACTTCTTTGGCAACAAGCCCCCTGCAGCTGTTCCACCCAGAGAGCCTCTGCCAGGTGACCTGGCCGTGCCCAATGCCCCACAGCTGTGGCCTGCTGGCAGGGACTCCAAGTCTCCCCTGCTCCCAGCTTTCCTGACTTGGAGATCTTGGGCTTGGAGCTGCACTGGGGGACAGGTGAGGGAGGAGGCCGGGGCACCAGCAGGAAGCTCTGGCTCTCTTTCTCTTTCCTGGTAAAAGCAGAGCACAAAGCGCCCTTTGATCTGTGCCCTCTGCCAGTTCTGGCAGGGCCGCGCTTGTCACCGTTCCAAAAAAGAGCAGGAGGTTACTTAGCTATGGATGAATAATAATTGGGCATTTGTCTAACAGCTACTGTACTGATGAATAATTAAAATTTTTATTACAATTGAGGCGAAGAGCACTCTGCCCATACGGATGGTCTGTCAGCTATGCCAGGGGAAATGCAGGTAATTGAAGAGTGTCCTCCAAGTTCTGAAATAATAGTCATAATTATGGCGAAGATGTCTGGGTAAAAGCTGGGAAAATAGGTGGAGAACCAGACCCAATCACCAGGGCTTCTTCCTTTTTGGGATGTAATAAGGTAAATCAGCCAAAGCTGGCCTTGGGAGTGCAAATGGCTGGAACAGCCAGGGAAAGCTAGGAGTGAAAACCAGGGGGAATAGAAATAAAGAGAAATAGATGAAGACTTGCTAGGCAAATGCCCTTATATAGTAGCTGATGAGGAAGACTTTGATGAGATAAGGGGGACAGCTGGAAGATAATGGAAAAAGTCTGAACTCGGGAATCAGAACACCCTTGTTCAATGGCTTGGCTCCTTTTTGACTTTCTGCATCTATAAAATGGGGATAATACTCCTTAATCATTGGCTCATCTCCTGAGGAGTAAACAAGATAATGTTGAGAATATTTAATAATTATGAAGACAAACAGCAAATGCTAGTAATTATAACCCAAAAGTCAGAATTAAAGGTAACTGGGTTCAAACAGCTTAAGAGTTGGGATGGGTGGAGTGAATGAGGATACAGAAACAGTGGAGAATAAAATCAGTGGTATTGGGGTTGGACCAAATGAAATCAACAGCGGAATTTCATATGGTTTAACTTAAATACATTGTGCAAGGTAAACAAATTCCTTTAGTTATCAAATACCATTTGATACTTCCTGGGTTTTAATAAGACAGTCCACCCAAAAAAAGGGACCACTAGCCGGGCGCGGTGGCTCAAGCCTGTAATCCTAGCACTTTGGGAGGCCGAGACAGGTGGATCACAAGGTCAGGAGATCAAGACCATCCTGGCTAACACGGTGAAACCCCGTCTCTACTAAAAAATACAAAAAACTAGCCAGGTGAGGTGGCGGGCGCCTGTACTCCCAGCTACTCAGGAGGCTGAGGCAGGAGAATGGCATAAACCCAGGAGGTGGAGCATGCAGTGAGCTGAGATCCGGCCACTGCACTCCAGCCTGGGCGACAGAGTGAGACTCCGTCCCAAAAAAAAAAAAAAAAAAAGGACCACTAAATGATAATTATTTTGATGGGAGAGTGTCTGTGGAATTCATACACCCGCCGGTTTATACCGTGGGGTGTAACCATGGGCAGGAAAGACTATTATGCCCGACTTTTTGAGAGCATGTCATGTGCAAGAGAACCTGGACACACCTGAGAGATAAATGGCAAGAATGCTCTGGCTCCCCAAACATATAAGGAGGAGGCTGTGGCTTGCACTTCCCCTGCCCTTCCTCTGTAGTGATCAGCCTTGCAGTCTATGTGATTCAAGTTTATGATGGGAACCAAAAATCTTAATGTATAAAGGCTAAGCACTCAAGGTACATTATCTCTTTTAATCCATACAACATTCCTGTATTCCTCATTTTACACAGAATAAAAATAAGGTTCAAGCCAGGCATGGTGGCTCATATTTATAATCCCAGTGTTTTTGGAAGACCTAGGCAGGAGGATCACTTAAGGCCAGGAGTTCAAGGCTAGCCTGGGTAACATAGCATGACCCCATCTCTAAAAATATTTCAAAATTAGCCAGGCATAGTGGTGTGCACCTGTAGTCCCTGCTACTCAGGAGGCTGAGGCAAGAGGATCATTGCACCCAGGAGGTCAAGGCCACTGCACTCCAGTCTCAGTGACAGAGCAAAACCCTGTCTCTGAAAAAAAAAAAAAGAAAAGAAAAAGAAAAGAAAAGAGAAACTGAGGTTCAGAGGGATTTAAGTAACTAGCTCCAGGTCCCAAGACTTCTAATGCATACAGCCAGGATCTGAAGCTTATTTATCTCTTAAGAACAATCAAAACATTCACTATAATAATTCCCTCCAGGCCAGAGGTGGTGGCTCACGCCTGTAATCCCAGCACTTTGGGAGGCCGAGGTGGGAGGATCACCTGGGGTTGGGAGTTCGAGACCAGCCTTGCTAACATGGTGAAAACCCGCCTCTACTAAAAATACAAAATTAACTGGGTGTGGTGGCAGGCCCCTGTAATCCCAGCTACCTGGGAGGCTGAGGCAGGAGAATGGCTTGAACCTGGGAGGCGGAGGTTGCAGTGAGCCCAGATGGCGCCACTGCACTCCAGCCTAGACAACAGAGTGAGGTTCCATCTCAAAAAACAAAACAAAACAAAAAGCCCTCCATAGTTCCATGGCAGGTGCAGCATTGACCATAGTGCAGTCCATTTTCCTTACAATCTACTAGGAGAAATGATAGTGCAACAAATTAATTCAGCAAGTATTTGTTGAGTGCATTTGTTCAAGGTATGGAGAAACCAGGTATAAATGAGAGATGAAGCCCCATTCCCGGGAGTGACTATGAGGTGAGCATCATGTGCTGGAGTGTCCAAAAACAGGCAGACAGCAGGCAGGCTGGCGTGGAAATGGACAGATGGGACTTGAAGGCAGGAACCTGGGTCCAGTCCTGGTCTCACCATCACTAGGCCCACGATCTCTGTAAGCCCCTCAACTGCTGAGTCAGTTTCATCGTTTGTAAATAAGAATACTGTTGAGCAGAGACGTGCAGGTGAGAGATTGTCCAAACATGCTTTGAAAAGGATGCTAAGTAACTGTTAGCTTTTGTTATCCCTACATTTCTGCTAATCAAACCCGGGATAGTTTTCTACAGCAATCTGTGAGAGGCCCCATTAAATACCGTATTTGAATATTTCAAACTACCCCTTGGCAGGAAGGAGTAATTCTCTCACATGCTCCCTGTCTTGACTGCTGTGTGGAGTTACAGAAAGTGAAGGGCCACAGAGGAGAATGGCTGCCTGGCATCTTTCCATACGAGCTCCTTCTTTCCATCCTTTCTTGAGCATAGATTTATATAGCACATTAACAAAGAGCCAGGGAGGAAAGGAAGAATTTCTAAAGCCTTTGCTAGAAATCCTCAAGTGTTTAGCCACACTGGAGCTACCCCAGCTGCCGCTACCACAGGTCTTCTCTGTGACCCTGCCCTGTCTCTGCTGGCCGAACACCATATCGGAACGGCTGTGCCCTGACCACTGAGCTCCAAGGGTCTAGAATGGCACTTCACATCACAGAATAACAAGGCAGCAGCTGTCCACCCCTCTGAGCACGCCTGGACATCTGGCTGGTGTCTTTCCAAAGGTCTCCATCCTGAGCAGTCCTCAAGCAAACACTCAAATCTCCCGTGGTGAACTCAGGCCAGGACGGTGTGCTTGACTGTTGGTGGCAGCTGCTGAGCTCCAGATGATACGGGTCATGAAGAGTTGGGCTTTTATCTCAGTTCTTGCAACAACCAGATCAGATGTAACAGGTAAGCAATTGGATTTATTTGCCCAGCTCCAAACTCTTGTGCCTATCAGAAAGAATCAAGCCAAACCCTAAAAGGTCAATTTCAGGTGCTGTGTCATTGTCCTCACTGTGACTTTTTCCTTCTTTCCTTCTTTCTCAGTTTTCTCAACTTGTTTAGAGGAGACCTGCAGGGGATTTTTCCACGATATCCAGGAATGAACATCCAGTAACATCTCCCTGAATCTGCAGTGTTCTCCTAAAATTCAAGCACATTTGTAGCCGACCTATCTGCATCTGCACAATTTCCCTAAGTATCATGGTGGGGAGACGGGGATATTCATAGTCTACCCTCAGGGAGAAGGCTCTCCTATCTTGGTGCCCATGGAACGGTAGGGAGAGGAGAGAATGCTAGGAAAACAGTAGGAAGAACCCCTACCATTCAAAGAATCAGTCTACCCTTGAATTAGACCTCATGCAACCTCCCTTCCTGATGCAAACCTGAAACCACCCATGGCCTCATGGACAGGAAGCCACCCAGCTCGATCTGTACAAACCTCCTCAGAGTTGGCTGCATGAGGCTGTCCCTGGTTCTGACACACACTCAATTATTTGGAAAAACAAAACAAAACAAAAAAAAACCTCCCTTATACTGAAAGTGCTTCTCTAGCACTTTCTTCCATTGGTCCATCAGCTATAATGCACTTGCATTTTATCTTCAAAACATATGGGCAGCCAAAATAAAAGGAACGGGTGTCTGCTCTATCTCTTCTAGAACTTCCTCTCTGAGAGGTCCTTTAGCTTGTTTTCTGGCTTTTTTAAAGTTAAGATATTTAGACTTATACCTTGACAAATTATAAATGGCTTTCTCCAGTTGCCCCTTTTCCTGCCCCCCTCCTCTCTCCTTCCTCACAGCACAAGACCTTCCAGTCATTGCAGTTTTCGACATACACAGACCACAGAGAACACCCGGCAAAGGCCAACATAAGTGGCTGTGCACATCAAGAAAAAGACAGTTGTGCCTGCTTCTCAGTGATTATTAAGGGAGAAACAAAACCCACAATGATACACTTCACGTTTTTCTAATTTCCAGTCATGTGTCTCCATGCAGGCATTGCCCACAACCTTAACTTCTCTCCAGAAGTATCTGAGCAAATGTGTCAACATTGCTCCAAATACAAGGTGCAAGTGTACTCTACTGACATGAGCCATCATCCAAAACCCACCCATCTTCCTCTCACAGTCTCCCCCACCTGCCAGAACCCTCCCCGGTGGTGGGAAGAGAGGTGGCAAAAAACAGGGCATTAACTAATTAACACATCCTTTCACTCAACACGCTTGCCTTGAAGCAATTTTGTTTTCACAGCATCGGGCTAGAAAAAAAAAAAAAAAGACCTTGAAAAATCATAGCCAATGCCTCATATATTCTGGTAGATCTATATTTGAAATCTCCAAAGAAGTAGAGCAATTTTTTATTGTTGATGTTGATGATGATGATGGTGACATTTTTGCAGGTCGTTTGTTTTACATGATAAGTATTTCAACGTAAAGAGAGAAGTGTAGGCAATAATAAATGTCTATGTAGCCACAATCTAGCTAACACAATAATTTACCATATTTTGTTCCAATTTATTTTTTGTAAAAACAAACAAACAAACCAAAAAAACAGCATTGAGATGCATGTACTTCTGTCGGAGCCTCCCTCCCTGATCCCAGTCACTTCCCTCCACTCCAGCAGGCAGCCACTGGCCTGAGGCTAATAGTAATGGTGACTTGAAGACTTTTAAAAATACTCACTACATATGTACGTGTAAAGAAATGGAATTTTTCTTTCTACATAAATTATATCATATTGTATGTTCTAGTCTGCACTTGCTCTTTTCACTTGACATCCTCTTTTTCAACAGAGCCATAATGACCCATGCTGCCTAACTCATACATCCCAACGGCTAATATTTCTCCCATCTTAAAAACGAAAACCTTCCACGAACTTTGCCAATCATGTACTGCCCTGTCTGTTGTACTCTTCACCTTTCTTGCAATACGACTCCATGCAAGTGTTGTCCACACTCGTGGTCTCCTAGTTTTCTCCCGAACTCTCTCAACTCACTCCAATTCGACTTCACTAGCAAGAAACTTTGGTATCATAGCTAAAAATCCTTCCTGCCTAGAATTAGGACTTTGCTTCATGAATAGCCAGGAGAAGCGTCATGTCTCAGTTCCCAATGGTGGCTTCTGTGTGCCCTGGTAGTTTGAGAGCACCTTCCTCAGCTTGTCTGTTCTCAATGTTAGCACATGGGACCAAGCACCTGGTGAACTGGCCCACATTGGGAGGTGCTGGCAATTCTGCCGCCTCTGCCACTATGAGACTCTGAAGAATGCTGCACATACACAGATGCCCCTTGTAGAAGTCCTTTCTGACAAGTCCTAAAAAGATACATGAACATCACATTGAGCCTTTCCTACCCTTGCGAACACCGCCATGTGGGAGAAGGGGAAGAGCCACTGTCCAGGTCTCCCTGCCTGTGGATCACTCTCAGCATCCACTCATCTCACCAGCTGCTAGGATGACAGAGATGCACAGTGTGCCCAAGAAGAGCTTTTCACTCCACCCGTTCTGCCCCTAAAAACATACCTCTGTTGGGAGTTACTATAAGGGTCTATGAATGTTTAGATCCCCATTAGGGAAAGAACTCAGAGCTCAGGGATCAAGGATATGTGGTTCTCAGAGCTCCTCACCTGTGAGAGGACACCTTTATTGTTCATCCATATGCTGAGCCCAGCCTTGGTCCCTGCCCCACTCATATGAAAAGCCTAACTATAGCTAACTGTATTTATAAATCCCATAAATACACAAGTCAGGCTCACGGTGGTTTTGTAAACCATTTCTTTCCTTTTTATTTTTTTGTCTTATTCAATTACTTTGCATCTCAGTTGACGCCAAAATATCAGTGGATAGGCACACATTCTAAAAGCTTCAGTGTACTGCTCAGAAAATATGGAAAAACAAAACAGACACTCTGAATATCCTCGGCGAATAGCCTCTCCAAAGCTCAGCACTGAGAAACAAACTACCTGTGCAGAGAAAACCGCAAATAGATGCTGTTTGCCCTGTTTGTATAGTTTATAGACAAATTTTCATTTTGCATTATACTTTTCATACGAGCGCATCCTAAAAATATTTTTCACAACGAACTGTGCACATGTAGTTAAGATTGCAGAGAGAAAGAAATAATAAAAGATATAAGTAAAGACAAAACTTTCTACCAAAGATTTCAGGGGAAAAAGCATTGGCCAGGATAAATAAAATATTTTTAAATGAGGGGTGTATAATTAAATGGTCAGAGAAATAACTCAAGGCAAGTAAATTGACTTTCTTTTCCTTTTTTTACATTTCTTGTCTCATTTCTCCCTTAGATAAGACAACAAAGGTTTGAGCCAGCTGCTGTCTTCTTCCTACCTATGGGACATTGAGTGGTTTATTTATGTTACCTCCATAAGCCTCAGTCTCTTCATCTGTAAAATAAAAGATAATAGGCTGGGTGCAGGGGCTGATGCCTGTAATCCCAGCACTTTGGGAGGCTGAGGTGGGCAGTTCACAAGGTCAAGAGATCGAGACCATCCTGGCCAACATGGTGAAACCCTGCCTCTACTAAAAATGCAAAAATTAGCTGGGCATGGTGGTGCGTGCATGTAATCCCAGCTACTCAGGAGGCTGAGAGAGAGAATTACTTGAACCCAGGAGGCGGAGATTGCAGTGAGCCGAGATCACGCCACTGCACTCCAGCCTAGAGACAGACGAGACTCCATCTCAAAAAAAAAAAAAAAAAAAGATAATTACAGCATAGCACCCATCTCCTTGAGTAACTGTATTAAATGTAAATGCAGCACCTAGCCACATTACTATGCACATAGAAAGTATTCAATAATGTTTGCTGCTATTAATATTAATATTTCCTTCATAAATTTATTAATATTCATTTTCTCCCATCTTAACCCTTCTGGGCCCCTCAATCCACAGGACCTGCCTTCAGCCTCCTGCCTCCTCACTGCCTTCATTCGCACTTCTTTGAGTCAGGTTGGCAAATCCCTTCATAACCTGCCCGATCTAGTTTTCCAGCCCCCAATACTCTCCTGACCTATAAATTCGCCTTCTGCGGTGGCCCCACACTGAACTCCTCCCAGGTGGCAGCTCTTTGGCTCTGTCTGTCCTTCCTTTCTTTTTGCTCTTTTCCTGGAATGCCCTTCTTCTCTTGTCATCCTACTCAAGACAATCAGTTTCTCCCTCTATCGCTCCTTGAATTCACCGCTGATACTGCACTCGTGTCCGCATATTGCCAGGTTTTATTTATGGAAGACACTTCTTAGCCATCTTGTGAGCTCCCTGAAGGAACTGTCTTCTTTATCTGTATAGCCCCACCTAGCAGGCACTCAAGGCACGCTTGTAGAATGAATAAGGGAACAGACCATTTCTTCTGAGCTGGTTCCAGTCTTGCTAAGCCAATTGAAAGAATGCCTTCTCTTGCAATCTACAAATTGAAAAGCCTGTGAGACCCTCAGGACACTCAGGCAAGTTTTCCAGCATATGTGATCACACCAAGCCTTAGTGAATTTGCCTCTCACGTGGAGAAGAGTCTCTTCTAAAAGTGAAATGGAGATGGGCTGGGCGCGGTGGCTCACGCCTGTAATCCCAGCACTTTGGGAGGCTGAGGCGGCGGATCACAAGGTTGGGAGATCCAGACCATCCTGGCTAAGACGGTGAAACCCCGTCTCTACCAAAAATACAAAAAATTAGCCCGCGCGGTGGCGGGCGCCTGTAGTCCCAGCTACTCGGGAGGCTGAGGCAGGAGAATGGCGTGAACCCGGGAGGCGGAGCTTGCAGTGAGCCGAGATGGCGCCACTGCACTCCAGCCTCGGTGAGAGGGAAACTCCGTCTCAAAAAAAAGAAAAAAAAAAAAATGAAACGGAGATGAAGGGTGAGACTCTTACAGTAGTTCACCTCCCCTAAGATCCTCTTGTGATTCAGAAGCATCTTGGAAAGAAATCCTTGACACTTGCCTCACCCACCCTGAGCTGTAAGATAAAGCACTGGGTGGTAAACGTGGCACCATGGTAGGGAGCTTCCTTTTATCCTCACTGTTTCTGGAGGGGGAAGCGTTAGCACAGAGACTCCCCGGGAAACCCGAGGATGCCTCACCACCTCACCATAACAGCAGGAAACCCAGAAATGATTCACAGCTGAAACCTCTGGCCCACATCAACACATCACATCACATGGTCATTTCAACTGGAAACCAAACAGCCACCTGGGCATAATTATCTGTTTTTTTTGTGAAGGTGTAAATACACAGTGAGTAGGAAGAGTCCAACAAAACCTATTATAATGCTGGTGGTGGGCGCCACAAAGAGAGCACCCCTTACTAGACATCCCCTGGTCCAGTGAAAGACAGGCTTTGTACTGAGTCTCCCGCCTGGGAGACCTGCCAGGAAAGTAAATCCCCAGGAAAGAGAGGCATTTCCCAGTAGGTGCTTTGCTTTTTGTTGGTTTTCTTTTCTCGGTTGTTTACTTTGTTCTACTTTGTTTTTACTATAGTTCTGTCCTACTGGTGGTGGAGTGGGACTCCTTCATGATGTGTCACAGTTTCCTTGAGTTTTAGGAAAAGACGGCCCACATGGCAGATTCAGAAATGATGAATCAGCACATAAACAAACAGGAAGGTAAGCAGCCCTCCCAAGGTCACCTGGTTAGCGGCAGGGTGTGAACCAGAGTCCAGGTGTCCTGACCACCCACCACCGCCTGTCTTCCTCCCTCATACAAGATCCCTTCTAGGCCAGGGCTGAGAACCAAGGCAGTGGCATCATGGGGAGGGAGTGAGGACAGAAAGGTCAGGGAAGGCACCGGGAGGGAGAGGCAGTCCCAACCCAACTCAACAGCCTAAGGTCAAAGCCCAGCTCCACTCCTGGCAGCTGTGAGACTTTGGTGCATTTGTTTAATGTCCTTGAGCCTCTATTTCTTCACTTGGAAAATAGGATTGATGACAATATGGTTCACTCTAAGAACTAAATGCCACATCAAACTTTGGGTAAAGGGGTTGGCACATCGTGAGGACCACATTGGCGCTTAATACTCCAATGATGGCTTCCCTATAAGTACAGAGTCTTCTTCAAGCAGTGGAGAGCATGGGTTTTGCCTGTTCCTTTAATCATGGCTGTGAATTTGCTCCAACACCATTGTTCCCAAAGTAGAACATACTGGCAGCTTCCCCCCATCCATGACCCATCTCTGCTTGGAGATTTTGTAGTAGTAGTACTGGCTACTTTTAAGGAGAACTCATTCCACTGTTGGACAATGGCAGCTCTTAGAAAGATCCCTCTTGCATTGGGATAAAATCTTACCTGCCTTTTTATAACTTCTCCTCACTGGTTTTAACACTACTGTTTTGGTTCTCATACTTGGAGAAATGTTCTCCCAGGGACTCTAGGTGATGTGTTGGGGATCAGTAAACCCATTAAATAAACAGGGCATGTTTTCCTTATGAACAAAATTAAAATGAAGATTTATTAGGGAAACAGAATTTAAGCTTTGCATCGAATGGCTATGCTTTTTAAAATATGTTTCAGCCTGGGCATGGGGTCTTATGCCTGTAATCCCAGCACCGGGAGGCCGAGGCAGGCAGAAAACCTGAGGTCAGGAGTTCGAGACCAGCCTGGCCAATATGGCGAAACTCAGTCTCTACTAAAAAATACAAAAATTAGCCAGGATTGGTGGCGAGCACCTCTAATCCCAGCTACTTGGGAGGCTGAGGCAGGAGAATCGCTTGAACCCAGGAGGTGGAGGTTGCAGTGAGCCAAGATCGCGCCACTGCACTCCAGCACAGGCTGTCGCCTGTGAGAGTCTGACTCAAAAAAAAAAAAAAAAAAAGTTTCAATTTAAAATATTTTTTATTAAAACAAACAAGCATATTTTAGTATATAATATAAAATTCAAATCATTTCTTTTTCAGATTTGGCACAAAAAATTTTGCTTCGGGCAACCACTGCCAGCTCTATCCAGATCTCCCAGGAGTATCTATTCACTTGCCTGTGACACTGAGGATTTCTAGATGGAGAAGGCTGAGAAATGCTACTCTGCTGAACAGAGCTACAAAGAACAAATCTAATTCCTTTCCCATGGGGCTGCCCATCAAGTTTTCCTAAGATCTTACAGTTGGAAAGAGACTCAGAAGTTGTCTAAATCGATCTCCCTTCTGCAGCAATCCTAACAGATGGTCACCCAGCCTCCGCTGGATCAGGCTCAGAGTGGAAAAGAGACCACATGGTGATCATTGCCATTGCAGCGCTGGCCAGCTCTGATTGTTAGAATGTTCTTTTCTTAAGCCTAGCGCCATGCACAGGGACCCTGGAATGTGGCAGACCTGAGGTGGACAGCCGCTTCACCTCACCGGGCCTCAGTTTCCTGTAATCCCAGCACTTTGGGAGGTCGAGGCAGGCGGATCATCTGAGGTCAGGAGTTCGAGACCAGCCTGGCCAACGTGGCGAAACCCCAACTCTACTAAAAAATACCAAAATTAACCAGGCTTTAGGGCGGGTGCCTGTAATCCCAGCTACTCAGGAGGCTGAGGCAGGGAAAATGCTGTAAAATGGTGTGAATGGTGTTAGCTATATCACAAGGAAAAAAAAAAAAACGGACAAAAAGCCCTTAGCATTCTGTCTGGCATGTTGAAGGATTCAATAAATGTTCACTATCATCACCATTCCCTTCCAAGCTTCCATGAGCTAAAATTCCAGAGACTGTTTATAATGCTTCTGCAACACCGTGCTTTACATATTCAAAAATAGTTAATGTACTGTCCCCTGGCTGCACCTAAAAAGCTTTTGTTCCTAAGTTAAATATGCCCCCGCCTTCCTTGATAGAATTAACATTGAAACCTCTCAGTGTATGGTTTTTGGAAAGCTGTTTGAAAGCGTGTTAAAAATTCTTAGGAATGAACTGGAGAAATGTCAGAAGATGAAAAGTGCCACGGAGAAAACAAAGGGAGCAGAGGAAAGGGATGGAAAAGGCTAGAATGCAAGGGGCGGGTGCAGCTTAAAATATAGGAGTCAAGTAGCTCACATTCAAAGAACTGGGCTTTCTCATGAAGCTTGATTAGAGACCATGGCATGGACCACAATGGGGTACTCCACGCCTTCTCAGAGTTGCAGGCAGACAGATCTGCCGTGCAGCACTGGCCACCCAGGCTGAAAAGCAGAAAGGCCTGAACAGGGGCTTGGCGAGGGCAGCCCACGTTTGCTCACTGGGTGGCCAGAAGTTCAGCATCATCCTGTGGCCTCAACAGAAAGGGCCAGGGAGCAGGAGGTGGGGCACCAGGAGACCCTGTCTTTACATCATGCTCCAACCCCTAAAAATATGGCCCAATGCATGTATTAGGCTCTCATCCATCCAGTTAATTCCTCCTTCTCTTATAGAGAAGAGTAACCAAGGCCGGGTGTGATGGCTCACACCTGTAATCCTAGCACTTTGGGAGGCTAAGGCGAGAAGATCACTTGAGCCCAGGAGTTCGAGATCAGCCTGACCATTATGGCAAAACCCTGTCTCTACCAAAAATACAAAAATTAGCCAGGTGTAGTGACGCACGTCTGTAACCCCAGGTACTTGGGAGGCTGAGGCAGGATCATCACTTGAACCTGGGAGATGGAGGTTACAGTGAGCCAAGATCATGCCACTGCACTCCAGCCTGGGCGACAGAAGGAGATCTTGTCTCAAAAAAAAAAAAAAAAAAGCAACAACCAAGTGTTAGGAACTGAACTGTGTCCCTCAAAAGTTCGTATGTTGCGCCAGGCACTGTGGCTCACGCCTGTAATTCCAGCACTTTGGGAGGCCGAGGCAGGCGGATCACCTGAGGTCGGGAGTTCGAGACCATCCTGACCAACATGGAGAAACCCTGTCTCTACCAAAAATACAAAATTAGCCGGTCGTGGTGGCGCATGTCTGTAATCCCAGCTACTCGGCAGCCTGAGGTAGGAGAATCGCTTGAACCCGAGAGGCAGAGGTTGCAGTGAGCCGAGATCACGCCATTGACTCCAGCCTGGGCAACAAAAGCGAAACTCTGTCTCAAAAAAAAAAGAAATAGTACGTTAAGTCCTAAATCCCAGTGTCACTGTGTTTGAAGATAGGGACTTTATGGAGGGACTTAAGGTTAAATGAAGCCATGACAATGGGACCCTAATGTAATAGAACCAAGGCAGATCACTTGAGCCCTTGTAAGAAGAGGGAAAGATACCAGAGCTCGTTCACTCTCTCCCCACCAGCCACAGAGGAAAGGACCAAGTGAGGAAAGCATTAGAAGGTGATCATCTGCAAGCCACAGGAGAAACCAGCCCTGCTCACACCTTGACTCTGGACTTCCAGCCTCCAGAACTGTGAGAAAATGCATTTCTTTGTTTAAGCCACCCAGTGTGCTATTTTGTTATAACAGCCCAAACCAACTCAAACATATAGCATAGCAGTTCCTCAAAAAAGTGACAATGTTAGTGGAAGTTTCTTCCTTTATGGGTTGAAGCAGAACATGGGGAGAGAAGAGTTCCTTGTTATAGGTAGATTCTTAAAATAATTCAATGCTGTAATTATAACAGATAAGAATGTAGGCTAAAACTAAATTTAAACAGGAAGTTACTTATATACCTCTAGCTATGAGTTCAATATATTATCTTATTCTTGGAAGAGAAAGAAATGAAATAAAGCCTTGAACAGAGGAAAAGGTAAAGAAATAAACCTGCGTAGAAGAAAATGGAAAAATTAAATGAAGTTGGAAGTTGTTAAGTACCAGTACTCTAAATTCTTTACACGAATTCAGACGTGTAAATCCTCATTGAAGGCAGGAACATTTGTAAAGTATTTACTGGACACCTGATGTATTCAGGGGGCTGAACTAAGTGTGGAAGCTATTAATAAAATAAAAGGTAATATTATCGATCCTGCCTTTAGAAACTTCTATTTTAGAATGCGAATACTAATAATACCCGCTGAGAATTTAGAGACCATCCCTTATCTCCAGAGCACTAGCCGCCCCCACCCCCCGCCCCGGGTCCGCAAAGGTTAGGGAGCGCAACAGAAGACCAAAAGGGCTAACGGCAAGATGGAGCAGGAGAGAACCCACTTACCCGGCAGGCGTGAGAAGAGTCAAGGTGTTTCTAAGCACACAGCTGAAAATGGAGAACACGCTGGGGCTCCTGAGCAGGGGTTGGGGGCCAGAAACGAAGAGAGGCACTGACCAGCACTGTGTTCACAGTGGGGGATGAAATTTCAGAGAGATCATCTGGGCCCAAACCCACAGGTGAATCTGCTCCGTCAGGCCTCCTGCCGCTTGCGGACCTGCTGAGGTCTTTGACGCCACAGAAACCAAAATGAGCTGAGGCTTGGAGACTGGTTGGAAGCACCTGGGAATCTCATTTGATCTGTGGATTTTACTGATGGAAAAAAGAAGAAGATGGTCGAGCGCGGTGGCTCAAGCCTGTAATCCCAGCACTTTGGGAGGCCGAGACGGGCGGATCACGAAGTCAGGAGATCAAGACCATCCTGGCTAAAGCGGTGAAACCCCGTCTCTACTAAAAAAAAAAAAATACAAAAAAACTAGCCGGGCGTGATGGCGGGCGCCTGTAGTCCCAGCTACTCGGGAGGCTGAGGCTGGAGAATGGCGTAAACCCGGGAGGCGGAGCTTGCAGTGAGCCGAGATCCCGCCACTGCAGTCCAGCCTGGGCGACAGAGTGAGACTCCATCTCAAAAAAAAAAAAGGCCGGGCGCGGTGGCTCAAGCCTGTAATCCCAGCACTTTGGGAGGCCGAGATGGGCGGATCACGAGGTCAGGAGATCGAGACCATCCTGGCTAACACGGTGAAACCCCGTCTCTACTAAAAAATACAAAAAACTAGCCGGGCGCGGTGGCGGGCGCCTGTAGTCCCAGCTACTCGGGAGGCTGAGGCAGGAGAATGGCGTGAACCCGGGAGGCGGAGCTTGCAGTGAGCTGAGATCCGGCCACTGCACTCCAGCCCGGGCAACAGAGCGAGACTCCGTCTCAAAAAAAAAAAAAAAAAAAAAAGGAGAAGATGCTCAGAGTGGTGGTCGGTTGCTCTGCCCACATGGGCCACCCAAGAGCACCCACAACCCGCCCTTACACCATGTCCATAGAAAGGGAGTGGTTGTCAGCTTCGGAGGAGAAAGAGATCACTTCCTTCTGGGAGCAGGCATCGGGTAGGGAAAGGGATCAGGCAGGTTACAGGTTACACAGCAAGAAAGCTCAAACCACCTCTCTCAAACTCCCTCTGATTCTCCTTCATCCTCCTGTTCCAAAGCCTGGCGACTAGGATGCTCCTCTGTGTCCTATGCCATCTCACAGGCCTTGAGCTTGTTCCCTGGGGGGTAACCTCTGCAGAAGCAGGAGCGTGCCCTCTAGCCGGCTCTTCCAAATGTGAGGAATGAAAGCCTTACCAAAGCAAAGCTGAGGAAACGTGTTCTTCCTTCCTTTCTCCTCCCACCCTTCCTGTCTTCCTTTCTTCTTTCCTTCCATCTTTTTTTTTTTTTTTTTTGAGACAGGGTCTTGCTCTGTCATCAGGGCTGGAAAACAATGGCACCATCACGGCTCACTGCAACCATGACCTGCCAGGCTCAAAGAATACTCCAACCTCAGCCTCACGAGTGGCTGGGACTATCAACCACACCTAGCTAATTTTAAAATAAAATTTTGTACAGAAACAAGGTCTCACTTTGTTACCCAGGCTGGTGTTGAACTTCTGAGCTCAAGGGATCCTCCCACCTCAGCCTCCCAAGTAGCTGGGATTACAAGTGTGCACCACCATGCCTGACTAATCTTTGTATTTTTAGTAGAGATGGGGTTTTGCCATGTTGTCCAGGCTGGTCTTGCACTCCTGGTCCTAAGTGATCCTCCTGCCTCGGCCTCCCAAAGTGCTGGGATTACAGGCATGAGCCACCACGCCCAGCCTCCATCCCTTCTTTATCTATTCCTTCCATTCTTCTCTTTCCTTCTCTCCCACCCTTCCTCCTTTCCTCCCTTTCTTTTTCCTTTCTTCCATCTTTTATTCCTTCCTTCCTCGCTCTCTCCCTCTATTGTTTACCATTTATTGAGCCAGTCAGTCCTTTGCCAAATATCACAAAATGCATATAAAGATATGTTCTAGATCATAATTTAGCAGCGCTTATAGCCTTAGGAGGGGGGAAAAACAGATGATGAGTTAAAAATTAAACCAGACTGTGAGGGGCCACTAGCTTCACTGAGGCAAAGAACCTCGAAGCATGATTCCATTTCCACAGATGGGGCTGCAGGAGAATATTCTGAGCCCAGCACAGAGGCCCAGATACACCGTGTTCTTCTGGGTGTCCAAATCCAGGCCTGAGAGCCCCTGGTGGGAGGAGGCTACAGCTCAGTGGAGGTTTCCTCTGCCTTTAAAATCGTTCTGGGATGTGATTTTTGCCTTGAGTTACTAAGCTAAAAAAACAAACCAGAAATACCTATGTTGCTCAAAATAGCCCAGTCCTCCCTTACGCCAGGTTCTCGGAAGCTGCCTTGGGTGCCTTTGCCCCGCACAAACTCCCAGCACCGCCCACCTTGGTGACTGATGATGTGGGCAGAGGGGAGCAGAACGGGAAGCGGCAGCTTGGCTTCTCTGCCTGGCCTCTCTGTGCTCTTTTGTTCTGTTTTGTTTTGTTTTGAGACAGAGTCTCACTCTGTCGCCCAGGCTGGAGTACAGTGGTGCGATCTCAACTCACTGCAACCTCTGCCTCCCAGGTTCAAGTGATTCTCATGCCTCAGCCTCCCAAGTAGCTGGGATTACAGGCACCCACCACCACGCCCAGCTAATTTTTGTATTTTTAGTAGAGACGGGGTTTCACCATATTGGCCAGGCTGGTCTCGACCTCCTCACCTCAAGTGATCCGCCCACCTCAGTCTCCCAAAGTGCTGGGATTACAGGCATGATCCACCGCTCCAGGCCAGTGCCTTTTTGAATTAAGTTTTTTTCCAGATCCTGAAGTCTCCCATTCCTACCTCTACTCATTCATAGTTCCTATTTTTTTAGTACCAGGTACTTTTTATATATGTTTTAACTTGTCTTCAATTATTTTCCTATTTACAGATGAAAAAAAACTGAAGACCAGAGAGGCTGTATAACTTGCCTAAGGTCATAAAACTACTTAATGATGAAAATTTAAAACCAAGTCTGTCTGACTCTATAGCCGTGGTTCTCACTGTCTGGTCCCTAGACCAGCCATATCAGCACCTCCTGGGAACTCATCAGAGACCTAATGAGTCAGACATCTGGGGGGCCCGGTGGAGCCATCTGTGTCCTGGCAAGCCTGAAGGCGATTCTACTGGACACTTCCGACCAATAACTACAGTTCCAGCACGTTCACTTCATCTCCACGCCATGCTGCATCTCCAACTTCCTGTTCTCCAAATGCAAAACTCACCATGGGGGAAGCATCCAGAAACAGAGTTGGTTTTCACTTCTCCCTGCAGATGCTCCCAGGGAGTTAAAGGTGACTCTTCACTCCAGACTCTAAATTTGACCCCCTTTCAGGCGGCCACCCCAGGTTCATTATCACACCAATCAGCCAACTGTTTTGAGTAGAAATTCCTTTCCCACCCTGTAAGGAATTCCAGGACACTGTCTATGAAGAGGGAAATCATGGCTTGGCTATTTGTTCAGGACACCCCTACCCTCTTCCAGACCAACAGCTCATTGAGACACCACTTGAGATACCACTTGACTACTGCCACCAGTCGACATTTATTGATCGAGTACTGTGTCAGGTCCTCTGCTAGGCCCTTTCAGACACACTATCTCAATTAATCCTTACAACAACCCAAGAGGTAGACACGATTATCAGCTCATTTCAAAAAGGAGAAAACTGAGGCACAGAATAAACAATTTGCCTAACTTCATCAGCTAATTAATTGCTGAGATGAGACTTAAATTCAGTTTGTCTCAAGAACCCCATGGTCTTATCCACTACGCCTTATTGCCTGGTACGGGCCTTTGTCGAACAAGTCTTCTCTCGTGGTACACTCCAGGCCAACTCTCTGTGTTCCAGCTTGAGAGTCCTCTTTGCAGCCATGTGAATCCAGTGTCTTCCTCTCCCTAATCCTCTAGGGCACCTCTGCCCAGCTTTCTTCCACCTCCACCACCCCCACCCACTCCCCTTCCCCCCCACCACACACCTGGCCATTTCTCTCTGGAGCTGTTTCCTACTAGCTGGGCTGTCACCTCCCAGACACTTTTCCTTCCTTCAGACCAGCTTTGTCTCCTCTATGTGCTGTTCAGCATGGAATAAATTCTATCTTTTTCCAATTCCCAATTTCTAAGGCAGGTTTTTTTTTTTTTTAATTTTACCATCTCTGCTTTGACCAGACACTTGGTACAACTTCAAACATTGTCGCCTGTGGTTTGGCTGCCTAACAAGGAACTCTTGGCCCGCTTCGAAGCCAGCCTTCCTGAAGCCTGCCCTCACATTTAGCGCCCTTAATATAGACTCTGTCTACCACAGATCAGCGTGTACTGAGAAGATAGATGGGAATCAGGGAGGAGGCTATTTCATTGCCTGGTGGTGGAACCAATACTCAGTCTGGTGATATAAACTGAAAAATGCAAAAATGGGGAAGGCAAGGTGAGGAGTGAAGGCAGCTTCTCAGACTTGCTCGTGAGTTCGTAGTAAGGCATCTCCAACAAGAGTCTTGCAGAGGCCTCCTGGAGGGTCCCTTCCGTCCACAGTGATTGGGGCATAGGCTGGCTCAACCATAAAGGAAAACAGGAAACTCTGCCAACAAACAAAAGGAAAAAGGAAGCTCTCAGATTCCTGTTCCAAGCAGCTTTCTGGGAAGGACTTTATCTTGGGGGAAAGTTTTACTGAAGGAAATTTGACCTGAAGTTGCAAGTTTCCTTTGTTAAGAAAAGCAAATAACATGAAAGGGGAGAAAAGCAACAAGATGAAAGATTGGTCATCACAGATGCAGATCTAATCTCTGCCGTAATATAAACTGGAAGAACCTAGAACCCTGGGGAGGTGAGAGTGGCAGGCAGGGTGGGGTGACATGAGCAGAAACAACAGACAAGATGAGGCTGACCTCCCACAGGGGCAGCGAGGGCCCTGGCTGAGCACAGAAGAACAGGACAACATAAGGCTTCCAAGAGCAGGTTAGAGTCCTTCAGTATTAGGATGCAGTGTTTATAATCTCATGGGCCATGGCAAGTTCTATGCTCTATGCATCTGGGAAATGAGATAATCAAAGCACATAAATAATACCAGCCAACCTTTTAAAACACAGTCAACATTTTTAAACACATATTAAAATCTTCTTGAGCCCTTCTCACATATTAACTAATTTAAACCTCACGACAACCCTGTGAAATACATAACCAATATTATCACTTCCCTTTATAGGGGCACAGAAAGGTTAAGCACCTTGTTCAAGGCCATACAGTTTGTAAGGCTCAAAAGCAGGATTTGAACGCAGGCCATCTGGTACCAATGTCCCTCCTCTTAACCACCACATCTGACTGCAAAGCAGTCTCTAAAATTAATCAAGTGTGATATGGTTGGATGTTTTGTCCCCTCCAAATCTCATGTTGAAATGTGACCTCCCATGGTGGAGGTGGGGCCTGGTGGTAAGGACAGACCTCCCATGAATGGCTTGGTGCCCTCCTCATGGTGATAAGTTCTTGTTCTGAGGTAACAGGCGATCTGGTTGTTTCAAAGAGTGTGGCACCTCCCCACTCTCTCTAGCTCCTTCTCTCACCACGCGATGCACTGGTTCTCCCTTCACCTTCCACCGTAATCGAAAGCTTCCTGAGGCCTCACCAGAAGCAGATCCCGGCACTCTGCTTCCTGTACGACCTGCGGAACTATGAGCCAAAATAAAACCTCTTTTCTTTATAAATCCCCCATCTCAGGTATTCATTTATAGCAATGCCAAAACAGACTAACACAAGTGTATCTCCTTCTCTCTGTTCTTTAAGAATGTTGGCAACTCTTGGGATGGTAATAGAAGATAGCAGAAGGAAAACTGGGTTGGAATCCTAACTCTATGACAGAAGAAGGGGAGCTGGGACCTTGAACCTCATAAGGTGATTATAAGTAATGAGATAATACACGTCTCTGGCACATAGTAGATGCTCAGTAAATCATTACACTAGCTCATATTCACTGATGTTTATCAAGGGCTAAGTATGTGCTAGGCCCTAGATATAAATCTCCTGAATTGAATTCAACCAGACTAGATCGATTTTACACTCCTTCTTCATTTCAGGGCATGAGGAATGCTGAGGGTCAGCCTCTCGGAGAAGTTCTCAAAACTTCAACTCAATTTGTGTAGTAGTTGTGCACAATTCAGGTGAGGTGCTTATATTTCCTCTTAGTCATATTTTAATAAATGAAATATATTCTATAGGTTACAATCATAAAACAACTTTCTCTCTTTCTTCTGTTATCCCTTCAAACCCTCTCTTTAAGAGGTTCTTTCTCTGCCCTTAGTTGAGATTTCAGACAGGGCTGGTGGCTTTCTGAGTCATTCCTGGACACATGGGTCATTTTCAGTCACAAGCACAACCTCCTTTTAGTATTTTAAGTAGCCAGGCTATGGTAATAATACAAACCCTGAGCTTTTATTTAAATTGGAGAGTCTCGCCTCTTACAGTAGGGCGAGACTGCAGATGGTGATTGTTTGCCAGTAGCCAGGCATGGCTGCGTGGCCAACGTCCTCCCCTTCTCCCCCACTGACCCTCCTCCCACACTCCCCAGCTGCCGCTTCTGAGCCATTCAGGATCAGACTCAGGGTAGTGGGGATTAGAGGAAAAGAGCAGCAGTCTTACACGATGGGGACGCTCAGGACCTGGTGCTGGTGCCTGCTGAGCCTGGCAGATATGCAAAGCTGACCCTTTTGTGAAAGGCACTGCAGGTTGTCATGGGAACCTCCAACTCAGTTAACCTAACACAAACGTGACCGTATGTCCACTTTGCAGGGACAGTTCCAATGGAAGCCTGTTGCCTCAGCTATCTGGTAGTGGGCAGCTATTTGAGAAAGGATTCTTTCTCAAAAGTATCTCCAGTTAGGTGATAAGTTATGGAGCATCCTACTTAAAACAGATGAGGCTTCTCTGGAGGCACAAAGTTCAGCTTCCCCCAGAGATCTACTCCCCCTGGTCACCGCATCTGTCCAGGGGGGTCTCTGGACACAGTCCCTTCAGGAAGGCCCCGGGCTGTCTGCCTCCCGCATGGCTCTATCTATATCCGTGGATAATGGATGCCTTTCCTCGCCATTGTCTAGGAAACTGCAGCTTGCACCTACTGCAACTCAGTCTCCCTCCCTCTCTTTTTTCAGTTCTTCCTGCTCAGGCCTGTCTCACTGTCACTTCTTAGTCTTCATATTCCTCTCACTCCCAGTAGTATACGGAAGCCCCCTAAAGCCCCTCTCACTTGGCTTACAGTGAGGGGACGTGTCCCTCACTCCTCTACTCTATGAGCCCTCTAACATCTGCCTCCAAAGGAATCTGCACTCTTGGCTCTTTTTTTTTTTTTTTGGAGACAGTGTCTCTTGCTCTATTGCCCAGGCTGGAGTGCAGTGGCGCGATCATAGCTCACTGCAGCCTCAACCTCCTGGACTCAAGCAATCCTCCCACCTAAGCCTCCCAAGTAGCTAGGACTAATGTTTTATTTGTGGAGACAAGGGTCCCACTGTGTTACCATGGCTGGTCTTGAACTCCTAGGTGCAGGTGATCCTCCCACCTTCGCCTCCCAAACTACTGGAATTACAGGCATGAGTCGCCATGCCCAGCCTCAACTCTCTAAAGGTTGGAGGTGATGACTATAAGTCTTAGCAGGCCTGGTTTTACCATTTCTTGGCATGTCATGAATAGCAGTTCAACTTCATATTCTTTATAATGTGGTATCACTTAATACCTATTGTAATATTTTCTGAGTTTAAGGATTCTGCCCATCTCCGAAACAACAGGAAGAGTTGAATTTAACATCAAATTATGTATGATTTAATAAAGAAGAAGGGGAAAAAGTCTTCCTGGTCTACTAAATCCTGAAAAGAAGATGATTCTTGTCTCCGTGCGTGACCCAAAGCCACAACAGATTCCAGAAATGCAATGTTCACCGTGCAGGAAAGTACCTGAGAAAGTGCAGCCTTAGCCGGGATTTCCCTCACCGTAAAGAGGGGATAGATGCTGCCAGGGCTGCCTCGGTCCATTTTCTTGAATTTCTTCTTCAAGATGCCAATGGATGTGGCATCTGAAAGTCTGATTCAGGTTTATGGCACTCATACCCTGGAAAAAAAAGGTCTGTGAAGTTTTAGTTCAGCTTCGAACATGTGAACAGAAAGTCTACCCTAGTATTGCCCCTTCTATATGGGAAAACCTGGCTGCATAGCTAACTAAGGTGTGCACAGAAACATCAGCCTCGCTGGTTACAGGTCTCAGTCTTTCATCCAATCCAAAAGGTAGAGAAGGAAGATTCTCTTCTCTGTGTCTTCAGGGGGATCACGGTGATATCCTTCAAAGCTGAAGGGCAGAAATCCAAGAATATGGCCACGCGGAATCACTGTGTTCACCTCTGTTTTTCCTGTGGGTACCCGGAGAAGACTGCTGGGCATTCCCAGGCCACAGGTTGGCTCAGTAGCTTAACCAGGAACAATCTGTGAGTCCTGACTTTTAGCTCCGTGTCCTGCTCGCTACACAACTCAAGCTCTGTGGAGTAGCGTGTCTGCAGAAACAAAGAAAAGCTTTTTAGAGTAATCGCACCTTTTCCCACAAGCTGTGTTTTCATAGGAGCTTTTTGCTTTTTTTTCCCAGCAGCAAGGTAAAGCAAGCAATTGAACTGACTTGTTCTCAGATCAATGCGTCCATTGTGTGCTTCAGGGAGCAAAAGGGTGTTTTGTTGTTGTTGCTTTTTTCTCTCTTTCAGTGTTGGTTTGGAGCAGAAATTAAACTTGGCCATGGGCTAAGAGGGAAAAGAACTGGATAGACAACTCTTTCTTTCTTTGGTTGGGATTTAGATTTCTGTAAAAATCCATAGGTTTATAAGTGAAATTGTTACTAAATACGTACCTACTGATACACAGGTCCTCTTTCAAACGCCCCTTCACCCTGCTCCTTTCCTCCTCACAGTAGCACCAGTACACTCCAGAACGCTAGGACAACCTTTACTAAGGGGCTAAACTATTTGTGCCTGACATTGCTTGATTATCTTGCCAGGAAAACAGATGCAAGGTCCTGAGGTACTATCTCAAACACTGGCAAAGAAAGGGAGATTGAAAAGTTCATGCTTACCATGAACAAAGTTTCAGATCAAAATTCTACAATGTCCTAATCTGCTTACAAATTGGGGAAAGGAGTGGCACTATTTTTTCCCTGTTTCTCCTCTGCTCACAGGTGATTTCCACAGAGTCTATTCTCAGTTCTGGGCTAGTTTAACTATAACTGGAGCCAAAACAGTTCAATAGGAAAGAACTGGTTTTTTTTTTTTTCTCCAGCAAATGATGCTGGAACAACTGGATAGCCACATGCAAAAGAATGCAGTTGGGCCCCTGTGTCAGTCAGCTTGGGCTGCCATCACAAAATACCAAAGACTCTGGGGCTTGAAGCATATATGTTTATTGTCTAACAGTTCTGGAGGCTGGAAGTCCAAAATCAGGGGGCCAGCATTGTAGGGTTCCTGGCTTGCAGATGGCCACCTTCTCACTACATGCACACATGGCAGGGAGGGAGGGAGACAGGCAGAGAGAGAGAGAGAGAAAGCTCTTCCCCTTCATACAATGCCACAGTCCTATCTGAATAGGGCTCCACCCTTGGGACCTCATCTAGCCTTAATTACCTCCTAAAGACCCTTTCTCCTGATACAGTCACACTGGGAGTTGTTAGGACTTCAACATGTGAATTTGGGGGAGATACAATTAAGTCCATAGTAGTTCCAGCTTCACACTATACACAAAAAACTAACTCAAAATATATCAGAGACCTACCTGTGAGAGCAAACACTGTAACGCTTTTAGAAGAAAATATGGGAGTAAATCTTCACGACCTTGGGATAGACAAGGCCTTCTTAGAAATGACACCAAAAGTACAAATGAGAAAAGGAAAAAAAAAATTAGATAAATCAGACTTCTAATTAAAAACTACTGTGCTTTAATGGACACCATCAAGAAAGTGAAAAGACACCTCCCACAATGAGAAAGAATATTTGCACATCATATACCTGGTAAGGGACTTGTATCTGGAATATATAAAGAACTCTCACAACTCAGTAATAGAGAGACAAATAATTAAAACATAGGCAACGAATCTGAATAGACCTTTCTCCAAAAAACATATAAAAATGGCCAGTAAACACGTGAAAAGGTGTTCATCATTATTAACTATCAGAAAAATGTAACTCAAAACCACAATGAGATCATTTCACACCCACTAGACGACTATAATCAGAAAGAAAGATAATCACAAATGTTGGTAAAAATGTGCAAAAATTCAAATCTTCAATATGCCGCTGGCAGAATATGAAATAGTACAGCCACTTTGGAAAACAGTCTGGCAACTTCTTAAAAGGTTAAACCTAAAGTTATCATATGAACTAGCAGTTCCATTCCTGGGTATATACTCAGGAGAAATGAAAACATATGTCCACACAAAAACTTCTATACAATGTTTATAGCAGCATTATTCATAAGAGTCAAAGACTAAAAGCAATCCAAATGTCTGTCAACTGATGAATAGACAAAAATGGTAAATCTATACAGTAGACTATGATTTGGCCATAAAAGGGAATGAAATACTGATACATGTTACAACAAAGATGAACCTAGAAAACACTATGCTAAGTCAAAGACGCCAGTCACAAAAGTTACATATTGTATGACTCAATTTCTATGAATCAGAGTAGGCAAATCTATAGAGACAAGAAAGTAGATTAGCGAGTTGGCTCGTGTAGGGTGGGGTGGGAAGAAACGGGGAGTCACTGCTAATGGGCACAGGATGTCTTTGGGGGCTGATGAAAATGTCCTAAAAATGATTGTCATGATGGCTACATGGCTCTGGGAAAATGCTAAAAACAATTGCATTGTACATTTTAAGTGGGTGGATTGTATGGTACGTGAATTATATCTCATCAATGTTGATAGATGTGTGTATGCATATATACACAACTGAAAAAATGACATTCCCCGAGATCTGAAACAGAAGCAAAATTAAGAGAAAACGTTGGGAGT
Source organism: Macaca nemestrina (assembly GCF_043159975.1). Taxonomy (NCBI): domain Eukaryota; kingdom Metazoa; phylum Chordata; class Mammalia; order Primates; family Cercopithecidae; genus Macaca; species Macaca nemestrina. The sequence continues at coordinate 130,033,885 of NC_092134.1, read as the reverse complement.
TAGACCCAATTTTGGGCTTTCATTCACTTGGGAGAAAACATCGAAGTGTCTGAAAGCTAGAAATATTGAATTAGGGGAAAATATACTCAGGAAAACCAAGCTGGAGTGTAGATTGTGTTAAACTGAACGAAATAATAAGGCACTGTCTTGTTTAAAGGGGACAGAGCACTAGCATATGACTTTTACCATGTTTAGAATGCTTCCTGATAGGAAGGAAATGGAACCCACACAGACCAGCCACGTCTGCTTCCCTGGAAGTGACCCCATCTGTGACATGTGACCCCATCTGTGACATGTGACCCCATCTGTGACATGTGAATAACACAACTCTTTCCCCAATTATAAAAATAACGTATTTAAGATAGTATAAAAATGCAGAGAATGGCGGGGGCGGGAATCATTTTATCTTGCCATGCAAAGACAAGTACTAATATTTGACAGAGGTCCCTCCTCAGCACATTGTTCCATATACTCAAGCCCATGCAATACTTACAATTTTGTACCTACATTTTACACTTTAAATCAACATTTTTCATTATCATTTCAAACTCTCATAAATATTAATTTCAGTCGGAAGAATAAACCATAGTTTAAGTATTTTCCTAAGCCAGGGCTTTTATCTTTTCAATCTTTCACTTTTTTTTAAACGTTGCAAAGCAAATTTTGAACATAGAAGCCAGGCATGGTGGCATATGCCTGTAATCCCTGCACTTTGGGAGGCCGAGGCAGGCAGATTGCTTGAGCTCACAAGTTTGAGACCAGCCTGGGCAACAGGACGAGACCCTGTCTCTACTAAAAATAGAAAAAAATAGTCAGGCGTGGTGGTGCACACCTGTGGTCCCAGCTACTTGGGAGGCTAAGGTGAGAGGATCCCTTCAGCCTGGGAGGCGGAGGTTACAGTGAGCCGAGATCATCACATTGCACTCCAGCCTATGTGACAGAGCAAGATCCTGTCTCAAAAAAAAAAAAAAAAACTTTTGAGCACAGATTTTTTTCATCAGATTCAATTATTTCTTTAACATATCAATAATTTTATAGTAAAAGGTATGAAACTGTTTAATGGTCTTCATAGTGCTAATCAAAAATGTTTTATTAAATTGGTGCAAAAGTTGTTATGGTTTTTGCCAGTATGGCAATTACTTTTGCACCAACCTAATACCAACTTATACTTTAACAGCAGTGTGTGATACACCCATTCACTATCAAACATGAGGACTCCTGTTCCCCTTCTAGAAAGAATTCTGAGGAAGGAATTCTCACTGCAGCATTATTTAAGCATAAAAATTGAAGGAAAAATAAATAGCCATCAATAATGGAAAAGTAAAATAGATCCTGATGAGTTATTTTTCAGTGATTAAAGATAAGCGGTTTCAAAGAATATGAAAAAAAAAAAAAAGATTTTCAGCCTAAGCGATGTAGTGAGACCTCATCTCTACTAAAAATAAAAATTAAAAATTGTCCAGGTGTGATGGCGCACACCTGTGGTCCCAGCTACTTGGGAGGCTACTGGGAGTATCCCTTGAGCTTGGGAGGTCGAGGCTGCAGTGAGTTATGATCATGCCACAGCACTCCAGCCTGGGTGACACAAGCTGAAAAGAAAATTCACAAATTCTCAAAGGAAATGACTTGTATGCCAAACACCAAATTCCTTGTGAGCTCGGGTAATATAAAAACACACCAGCAGCGATTAAGTCAGGGTTGTGGGATCATGAGTGATTTTGTTAACTTATTTGCACTTTTCTCTATATTCCAATCTGCCTATACCGACAACTTATTACTTTCATAGTTTTTAAAAATCTCTGATGTTAAAAATTAGCCCATAAGTAAATTTGCTTTCAGAGACTATCCTGCATAGAAAAGGTGGAAGGCAGAAATCCACAGGTGCAACTGAAAGGCGGTCAGGGGCTGGGCACGGTGACTCACGCCTGTAATCCCAGCACTTTGGGAGGCCAAGGTGGACAGATCCACCTTGGACAGATCCACCTGGGGTCAGGAGTTCAAGACCAGCCTGGCCAACACGGCGAAACCCTGTCTCTACTAACAATACAAAAATTGGCCAGGCATGATGGTACGTGCCTGTAATCCCAGCTACTTGGGAGGTTGAGGCAGAAGAATCACTTGAACCCAGGAAGCAGAGATTGCAGTAAGTCAGTGAGTGACAGAGCAAGGCCCCGTCAGAAAGAGAGAGAGGTGACAGAGAGAGAGAGGAAAGAAAGAAAGAAAGAAAGAAAGAAAGAAAGAAAGAAAGAAAGAAAGAAAGAAAGAAAGAAAGAAAGAAAGAAAGAAAGAAAGAAAGAAAGGCAGTGGGGGATGGGGAATCTTGCAGCTCTGGCCTCTAGCTCCATCCATGCTGCCTTCTGGGTGTGCTTTGTGTCAAGGCCTTGACTGGATCTCATTCCTCATTGTTACAGGGAAATGGCAAGCTACCTCTATGCACTAATGATCCTGAGCCCATGTTCCTCAAGAGTGCCATCCCAGGGCTGGGCTGCAGCCGTCTAAGGTGCATTAACAGTTGATGCACATGAGGCAAGCATCCAAGAAAGGATTCTACATTTCCTGCCAAGCACAGGAGAAGGTGAACCTGGATCATGTTTGCACTTAGGAAGCTAAACATAATTTCAGCTTCAAGGAAACCCCCAGATTGCAAAATTCTGGAAAGAAAACAAAATACATCTAATATTTCTGCCACCATCTCTGTGAGTTTTCTGCCACCATTCTCCACCATGACCTCTGACCTGTCTAGCAGCCTCCTGGATTTCACATGAGCAAAGCTAAAATGGGAGGAAAGAGGGCATATGGAAAAAAAAAAAATTAGATTGACAGAAAACCCAGAGTCAATAGGACAGTCTAGACTCCCCAGCTTGTAAACTATTCATAATGACTCACTCAATAGTCAGGCATTGACAACAAACTGAATGACCACGGACCTAGAGCTACAATATTGGCAATGTTATCTTTAATTTGAAGAGCTCCAATTATGCTGGGAGGCATTTATAATCAGGTAAAGAAATCTTGCCCTGAATCAAAAATTAGTGTCAGTTGGTTCCCAAGGATGGGAATATGGTTGACCATATTCTTTTATTTCCCAGGTTATTGTCATAACATCTCTGTATAATTTTATAAACCCATATGTACAAGTGGCCAGAAATCCCTTTCTAGCCAGGGACGCACAAGTTTCTGTTTAGCAGATTTATCCCAATGTATCTATCCTCAGTAATGCTGTATAAGAAACCATCTAAAAACCCAGTGGCTTAAAACAACAAGGATTTCATCAGGTGTGGTGGCTCATGCCTGTAATCCCAGCACTTTGGGAGGCCAAGGCGGGCAGATCACCTGAGGTCTGTAGTTCAAGACCAGCCTGACCAACATGGAGAAACTCCATCTCTACTAAAAATACAAAATTAGCTGGGCATATGGTGGCGCATGCCTGTAGTACCAGCTGCTCGAGAGCTGAGGCAGGAGAATCACTTGAACCCGGGAGGCAGAGGTTGCAGTGAGCTGAGATCGTGCCATCGCACTCCAGCCTGGGCAACAAGAGCGAAACTCCGTCTCAAAAAAAAAAAAAAAAAAAAAAAAAAAAAAAAAAAAAAACCCACAAGAATTCAGTCTCACATCTACAGGTCTGCAAGACTGACTGTGGTTCAGTGGCTCTAGGCTGAGCAAGGCTACAGTTCAGCTGTGCTTAACTCCAACCTGTCCTTAGCTCCAGCCTATAGGTTGAGCTGTAGGCAAGTGTGTTCATTCTGGGCCTAAGCTGAGTGGATAACAGCTGCCTGGGGAAAGTTCTTCCCGTCATGGATCACTGAGATACAAAAAGATCAAGCTTTAATGCACAGGCTGTTTTCAAGCCTCTGCCATCACATCTACCAATATTCTTTTTGACCAAACCCAAAGTTAAGGGGCAAGAAGGACACTCCTCCCACCATGAGGTCACAGCAAGGGTGTTGAGGAATAATTCTCTTTGAGTGCTGTGACCAACTGAGAATAGCAATTCCATTATCCACTGTGATGGTTAAATCTCCACTGGTTAAATCTTGACCAGTTCCTCTGCTGACTACTTCTGATTTTCTCCTTTGGCTTTCCAGACCACATGCACGACTCCTGCAGGTGAGCCAGAATGCCAAGAAGTCAGCATTATAAGCCTCAATGGAGAAAGAACAAGTTTTCTTTTTGGAAAGTTCCTCCCAACCTGCCATGTGTCAAGATATCACCATTAATTGGAAAGGGACATGATTATGGAAAATCACTGAGTAGAAAGAACTCAGAGGCAAAAAGGGAGTTAGGGGAGGAAAGAGATGTAGCTGTTTGAACTATACATGAAGTTTAAATTAATTTCAGCCAAAACATACCTAGCAAAAGATGTTCTCCTGACTCTAATGTTCACTATTTTATTACAGAGGCAATAAATGCTTAATGGTTATGGGGATGAATCAATCTAGTGAGTAGAAAACACAACCATATAAAACTCCATCACTCCTGATTAGCTGCCTTTCAAATCCTTTATACATGGGCTATTTTGGGCCTTGGAAATCAGGGTACTGCTACCTAAACAGTGTCATGAAAATCTTAAGGTCTGAGTCTAGGCCATTTGAACACCAGAAATTCTTGTTCTCATCTCTCAACTACAAAGGCCTACGTGAGTTCTCTCTTACAGATTTTTTCAAATTTATAGTATATGCAATTTATTGATTTATTTATTTTGCAAAAATGGGGTCATCTATCACATACCACTTTTCACATTAGAACAATTTTCCTTATCAACAAAGATATGTCTATATCATCATTTTAAATTCTGCCTTATATTTCATTTATAAATTACCATAAATTACTTAACCAACACCCCATTGATGGAAGTTTAGGTTATTTCCAGTTTTTCAGAATTACTTTCTGCATGCATAATAACTCACGTCACTTCATATACAAACTGAGGCATTTATTTTCATTTTCAGATCTAAGAAATCTAAGCAGTGCCTTATTGACAATAAATAGAACCACCCTTGTGGTGTTAAAATGTGGGCAGCAAGAAAGGAAATAGTGTGGTTGGGTGGAGATTAGTCATTTTTGAAAGAGCACGTATGTACATTTTGCATGTTGGTGACAATTCACTCAAAATTTTAAAGAACCCAGCTTAAGTTTTGAATCAGCCTTAAGCACTCCGAACTTCAGATGCTCATCTCAGCCTCTTAAGTCTGCCAACCAAGCTGGAGACAAAACAAGATCTGGCTCCCTGGTGGCCGCCTGGGAATCCTGCCCTTGGCGTCATTTCTGGAAGGGCAAAGGAACCCTATGGACTCCTGTATCACTAAGCTAGAAATGCCACCCAGCTCCTCAGCCCATCTCTATCACCATGGCAGGGGGGAGGGGCCTAGGCATTATCAGAATGGGTCAGGACTAGCTCAGAGCCAATGTCAAGCTGGCTGACTGTAAACTAAGCCAGGCTTTCAAGGGAAGGCTTTTGAAGGAAATAAGCCAACAAAACAGCATCAGAAACTGAGGAACCATTCCTTCTCCAACTCTACTCCCCAAGAGATACCAAGGTCACACAGGATACAGCAGTTGTTGAAATTATTACTGCTATGGAACAGAGCTTTTTTTGGCACCAGAAGAAGTTATTCTCTTCTGTCAACCCTCTTTTCCTTTCCCTTGGATTTTCAATCCTTCCCATAGAAAATCAAGATTGTCCAGCAAAGAACATGCTTACCCAAAAGACCACAGTGCCATTCAAAAAGAATAAAGTCCAACTCTACCATATATATAACCTTCTATCAATCCTCTGACCTTCTGACTTCATAATATATCTTTCCAAGATAATAGATGCATGGCATGTTAAAGCCTAGGAGGACCATGGAGATTGTGTCAATATCTTCATCCTTCAGTGAGTAGATGGGGACCTCAGAGAGGATGAGCAACCTGCCCATGACCCCACAGAATTGGTGGCAGAGCCCAAGACTGTTGGCCCCCAACCACACTGTCCAGACTTCAAAAGCTGATCCTCTTGCCAATGGCCCACACTAGTAACAGCCTTTTTGCCTGAATGTCTCTCAGAGATGTCATGAAGACTAATTACTGTCTAGCTATATGGTTCTTTTTGTCCTCTGGATAAACTTGCTGTATGTTATTGCACCTGGCAGGCCCCCATAGAAACTAAAGCTGGAACGAAATGAAGGAGCTCAATTAGATTAAAACCATTGACAGAACACTCATCCCCCATCCTTTGGTCTCTAGACAACCTAGCAGGTAAATGTGAGGCATTAGACAGAGTTAAGCCTTCTACATCAGTTAAGCTAAAAGAACAGTTTATTTCATACCCCTAAACTTCACAGGAATAGAACACAAGCTACAAGGCAGTAAGAACAAAGGAACAGACTAGATACATTTATTTTTCAGAAATTTTAAGCCATGGAAGAACAAAAAAAATTTTCTTCAAAGAAAATTTAGGGGCAGGGGATTGAAATACATGCAAAGCTTATTTTTAGTGCCCTTTACAGATATAAAGTCATGCTGTTCGTTTAGGAACAAAAAAATGCATTATGTATAACTTGTTTCACTCATAAAATTACCATGTTTTGTATATTGATATATTTAGACATTGGGAGATCTGAAAAAAGCGTTTTTATGATTTCTTTCCTGGTTATTTTCTTGGGCGAAAGGGAGGTTTTTTTAAAAAAAAAAAAGTCCTCAGTGGAAAAACTTTTCAGAATTTTGAGAAAATTTACAGATTTTAGAGGATTTTTACTTTTCCCAAAATGACTAAGTCATCAAGTTCTCAAGTCACTGAACTCTAATGCATTCAACCAATGTCCTCTACCTGTCAAGAGATGAGCACGAACACGAACCTGCAAGCTGATAACTAAACCGGGTTTAGTCATGGTGACCTATTGTGGAACTTTCAAAAGTCCACTGTAGAAGTTCCACAGATTTGAAATTCACTTTGCCCTCCAAGGCAGATCTTTTCTGTTCTTCCCACTGTAGCACTACTTAAAGCCCATTTCTAGAAATGAACTGGGAGAGGTCATAAGTCATTTAGTTTAGACCCTACATGAGCACAAATCCTGTCTATATGAGGTCTACAAATGGTCAACTATCCCTTGCTTCTCCGCAGTCAATGGTCTAAGGCCTAATTGACATGCTTTACCATATACATTTATGAATGTGTGATGATCTGATCCATTTCTGTCTTCCTCACTAGACTGCAGATGCTATCAGGGCAAGAACCAAATCTTCTCTGCTGACTACTTTGTCCTGAATGCCTACCAGCAATGGGAACAGAGCAGTAAATCTACGCTCGTACCTTCTGAGATAGCTCTTAATGATAGAATTTCTCTCTGTGTATTGAACTTCTATTACTTTCCCTATAACTTCTATGTACTGGGTGGATTCTGCCCTTCTGGTCCATCTAGATCTTTCACAAGACAGCCCTTCAGATATGTGAAACATTATGTCATCCTCCACTCTTCTCTCCTCTAGGCGAAATATCCTCAGTTTCTTCAGCTTCTCCTCTAGGCTAAATATCCTCAGCTGTCCCACATGTGGTGTGATTTTTCAGTTCCTTCATTACCTTGGATGCCCTTCTCAGAAGACATCACTGCTCTGGTTCTATAAACCCACATGGCTAACATGGAAGGGGAACAGTTTCTGGAATGTAAGGTTATTGACATATTAAGTGCTTTCCCCCAAAAAATGGTTCCAAAGTCTGGGACTAAACCGGAACCCTGTAACACTCTTTGCCAAAAACTGATTGATGACCAAGTCACCTTCTACAGTTACATAAGGCATTTAGAAAGATACAAGTAACAGAGGAGTGACTCGTGACCAAGACTGCTAGTTGTCCGCTAAGATACATTCTCTCCTTTCTCTATGGCAATAGAACCCCTAATTTTTAGCTGGACATGTAGCTGGCTGCAGTAAAGGCAATGTTTCCCAACCTGTCTTGTAGCTAAGTGTGGCCATGTGGAAAAGTTTTTGTTAATGGAATGAGTTAGGAGGGTACTAGGCAGACTTTGAGAACCTTCCCTAAGAGACAGCACACCTGCACCCTTGGCACAGCTGCTCTATATTTCTTCCATTCTTTTCCCTTGAATGCCATCATCTGAGACCATGAGCCCAAAGTCACACACACATCAAGGAGTGTCCTAGACCAATACTTTTTTTTTTTTGGTCTGAAAAAGAAATAAACTGCTATCATGTTCAAACCATTACCCTGGGTTTTTGTTGTTGTTTTTGTCACAGCCAAAACTAATCCTGATAGTCTATTGCTCTGTCTTCAACCTTATTCAAGTAGTTTTGTAACTGAAGCAGCACATAGTGTAATTAAACACGAACCTGCAAGCTGATGACTTTCCCAGTGTCAGCTACCCTGCCAAGGATGAGGGTGGCAAGCTTAGGGTCTGGCATCAGAGAGCGTGTCTGAGGCTCTAACTGAAAAGAGCTTCCAAGAGCTGACTCTCTTCCCAGTAAAAAAAAAAAAAAAAGAAAGAAAAAAAAAGAAAAAAAGAAAAAAAGGGAGGTGATGCCACCATACAAGAGGAAGGCATAGGTATTATTTTGCAAAAGAGGATAGACTATTTTTCTTCTTCTCCCTTCATTACATTTTTGAGATCTAATGGCTAATTTCAAAATTGCTTAATGAGTGAAAAGCACAGCCCTCAGATAGAGTAGGCCAACCCATGGACCCTAGGAAACCTGCAGAGACACTCACATGGAGTTGAGTGGCAGGAACACCAAATGGCAGAGCACGCCTGGGGTGGGGGAAAGACAAGTCTAGAAGACTCCACCTTCACAGGTCGGGGTGATAGGCTCCCCAAAGCCTGGAATTCCAGCTCCCATGTGACATTTCCTGATTTAATATCAGTCATTTGCCGGTTCTTGCTGAAATCAAACTTCTGTTACAAAAAAACTTAGAAAAGGTCAAAGTACTAAGAAGAGGCAGGTTGTGGTAGCTCCGTATTTTCAAATATTCCCAGGCATTACGTTTCTGCTTAGAATGTAGAAAGTCACAGGAGACCATGGTTCTCCCCTAATATTGAGAACAAGCTAAATAAGCTACGAATCATGTTCTAAAACTCATCACAAAGGACTGAGGACACAAAGAAATGAAAACAAAGTAAATTCCAGAAAGTAATAAACACTTTCTAGGAGAGGAGAGACCCATGGCTGCTTTTATCCCCGACAGAGTGAAGAGGAGAAATCAGCCAGAGACAGAGATAAGGAGAAACCAGCTAAACTTTTAATAAAAGTTAATTATTACAAGCATGAAACTGGGCACGGTGGCTCACGCTTGTAATTCCATCATCTTGGGAGGCCAAGGCGGGCTGATCACTTGAGCTCAGGAGTTCAAGACCAGCCTGGGCAACATGATGAAACTCCATCTCTACTATAAATACAAAAATTAGCCAGGCGTGGTGGCAGGCACCTGTAGTCTCAGCTACTCAGGAGGCTCAGGTGGGAAGACAGCTTGAGTCCGGGAGGTTGAGGCTACGGTGAGCTAAGATTGCACCACTGCACTCCAGCCTGGGTCACAGAGTCAGACCTTCTCTCAAAGAAAAAGCAAGTTTATTAGAAACTTTTTCCTAGAATGCTTTTATCTTAGACCGTGGCCAACTATTAATAGAACACCAAGCAGCTCCAGCCTCAGAGCAAGTCAGCACCTACCCACCTCTTCTCCACAGGCCTTCACTAGTGCATGGGACTACTAGACAAAAGGCTGGAGGCAAAGCAAGAGACCTAAGAGAGTGCCGCACACACCTTGAAACCTCTTGAAAAAATGCATTTTCCATACATATCACTTAACCAAATAACTGAGCACCATATTTCATCATATTCAAGACACTATCAATTATAAGACGTACCATTATTTTAGGACCCGTACATGTAACGAATGTATTATGGATAGTAATGTGCAACACGTGAATGACTCACACTGTCCTCTCCTTACCTAGAAATCTGAGATTTGCTTATTTCTCCTGCCTTAGGTCGCAGTGTTTCAAATGCAACCATGCAGTGTCATAATGTAATCTTTCTGAAGACATTTCTGATCCCAGTTAAATTCAACATTTGTACTTCTAACGATGAGCATAACCCAAGTGAAGTGCAGATATTGCGCCAAGCTTTGAAGAAGCTCACACACAAGCAAACAATGACTATGTCTGACTGCTGCCTGGCCCACAATGTTTGTGAGACACCACTGCTGGTAAAAGACTTCCCAATTTCAGAGGTTAATATGGGCCAAAAATGGGCACTTTCGAATCACCACAATAAGAACAATAAATTTTCCTCCTGATCAGTACTATCTGTGACTCCTCTGTTACTTGTGTATTTCCAAACGTCTTTTCCTTTTCCTTTCTCTTCCTTTCTTCTCATCAGTATGTCTATTCAGAGTTCTCTTCTTCAGTGGTGATACTAGATTTTTTTAATTGACAGATAAAGTTGTATATATTGATCATCTACATGATAGTCTGATGTACATGTATTTCAAGCTGAGCATGGTGGCTTACACCTATAATCCCAGCACTTTGAGAGGCTGAGACAGGAATTTGCTTGAGGCCAGGAGTTTGAGATCAGCCTTGGCGACATAATGAGAACTCATCTCTACAACAGTACAAAAAAATTTTAAAAATTAGCTGAGTGTGGCGGCACGTGCCTGTAGTCCCAGCTACTTGGGAGGCTGAGATGGGAGGATTGCTTGAGTCTAGGAGATCAAGGCTGCAGTGAGCCGTGATGACACCACTGCATACTCCAGCCTGGGCAACAGAGTGAGACCCCCTCCCTAAAAAAACAAAAAAAATGCATCTCCTCATATTCTTCACAGAGTCATGACTTTTGTGATGAGAACACCTAACATCTACTCTCTTGGCATCAGAGGTGATATTTTAAAATAAGGAATGAAGTGTGTGTAGAAGAAAGTCAGGAGGGATATCCCCCAAATACAAATATTATCTGTGGGTGGTTAGCTATGAGTGGTAGGATAATGGGTGATTTTTATTTTCTTCTCTTGGTTTATTATATTTTATAATTTTCTATAAAAACTATTATTACTTGGGTAAGTTCTAAAGGTTTAAAAGAAATAAGCCTAATACAAAATGTTTTTAAATATCATTTGAAAAAAGACAAAGGTAAACAAAATCAAAATACGAATGATAGCTGGGATAAATATCTACAATATGAAATGACCAACATCCAACTCAATACAACAGAACGGGCAACTCACTCAAGAAGGAAGACACATGGCCAATAAGTGTATGAAAAGATACTCATCCAAATTAAAGCAACAAAGAGAGGCCATTTCTTTTCACTCCTCAGGTTGGCAAAAAAAAAAAAACATTGTTTAAATTAAAAACCTATAGCATTCTGTGCTAGCAAGCATGAGAAGAAGCGAGTGCTCTCACACACTGCTAATGGAATGGGTATTGCTACATTCTTTTTTGGAAATCTGGATGGCAACAGCTACTAAAAATTGAAAAACAAACAGCCTTTAACCCAGCAACCCCACCTCTAGGACTCGGTGCTATGGAAATGAAAGTACCATATATTTTCAAGTGAATTTTTAATTTTAGAATAGTTTTAAATTTACAGACAACTTATAAAAATAGTACAGGGAATTTGCATACATCCCACACCCAGTTTTTCCTACAAACATGTTACATTAGTGTGGTACACTTGTCACAGCTAATGAACCAATATTGACATATTATTAACTAAAGTCCGTATTTTGTACAGATGTCCTTAGTTTTCACCTACATCCTTTTAATATTTCAGGATCCCATCCAAGGTACCACATAATATTTGATCATCCTGCCTTCTAAGGCAGCGGTCCCCAACATTTCTGGCACCAGGAACCAGTTTCGTGGAAGACAATTTTTCCACAGACATGAGGGGCAGGCAGAGGAATGGATGGTTTCCAGATGAAATCATTCCATCTCAGATCATCAGGCGTTAGTCAGATTCTCATAAGGAGCTCACAACCTGGATCCCTCGCATCCGTAACCGTAGTTCACGTTAGAGCTTGCCTCCTATGAGAATCCAGTGCTGTCACCAATCTGACAGGAGGCAGAGCTCGGGCGGTAACACGCTGGCCCACCTCACACCTCCTGCTGTACGGCTGGGTTCCTAATAGGCCACAGACCAGTACCAGTCCACCACTTGCGGGTTGGGGACCCCTGACCTTTTTTTCTTTTTCTTTTCCTGTTTTTTTTTTTTTTTTTTTTGAAACAGGGTCTCACTGTGTGGCCCAGGCTGGAGTGCCGTGGTGCATTCACAGCTCACTACAGCCTCAGCTTCCTAGGTCAAGCAATCCACTCACCGGGGCCACCCAGAGTGCTGGGATGACAGGTGTGGGTCACCATGCCCAGCCAGGGACCCCTGTTCTAAGGCTCTTCTACACTGTGACAGTTTCTCAGACTTTCCTTGCTTGGTTTTTTCTATCTAATTGACAGATAATAATTGTACCTCTTCATGGGGTTCGTAGTGATGTCTTGACATATATAATGTATAGTGATCAGATCAGGGTAATTAGCAAATCCATCATCTCAAATATTTATTACTTCTCTGGGCTAGGAACATTAATATCCTCCTCCTATTTGAAACTATATATTATTGTTAACTACAGTCATCTTACAGTCACGTAGAACACTAGAACTTAATCCCTCTACCTAGCTGTAATTTTGTAACAAATCTCTCCATATCCTCCCCTTCCCCTTAGCCTTCCCAGCCTCTAGCATTCTCTGTTCTCTTTTTTACTTCTACAAGATCAATTTATTTTAGCTTCCACGTAAGACTGAGAAATGCAGTTTTTAACTCTGTTCCTGGTATATTTCACTTAACATCATGTCCTCCAGTTCTACCCATGTGGAATCCACCATGAATGACAGGATTTCATTCTTTTCAACGGCTGAATAGTATTCCATTATGTATATATACCACATTTTCTTTATCCATTCATCTAGGTTGATTCCATATATTGGCTATTGTGAATAGTGCTGCAATAAATACGGGACTGCAGATGTCTCTTCAATATAATGATTTCCCTTCCTTTGGGTAAATGCCCAGCAGTGGGATTGCTGGATCGTATGGCAGTTCTATTTTTAGTTCTTTGAGGAACCTCCATGCTGTTTTCCATAGTAGCCATGCCAGCTTACATTCCTACCAACAGTGAATAGGAGTTCCCTTTTCTCTGCATCCTCACCAGCGTTTGTTATTTGTTTGTCTTTTTGATAATAGCCGTCCTAAGTGGGATGTGATGATACCTTATTGTGGTTTTGATTTGTATTTCCCTGATGATTAGCGATGTTGAACATTTTTTCATATGTTTGTTGGCATTTGTATGTCTTATTTTGAGAAATGTCTGTTCAGGTCATTTACCCATTTTTCAATGGAACTGTTTGCTTTTCTGCTGTTGAGAAGTTTGAGCTCCTCGTATATTCTGGATACTGGTCCCCCATTGGATGAGTACTTTGCAAACATTTTGTCCTATTCTGTAGGCTGTCTTTTCACTCTGTTGATTGTTTCTGTTGCTGTGCAGAGGCTTAGTAGTTTGATATAATCCTATTTATTTTTTGTTTGTTTGTTTTATTGCCTGGAAAACCCTAGTTTTGAATGATATACTTACAAGAATATTTACTGCAGCATTATATCTAGAGGCAAAAACTGGAAACTTCTTAAAATCCATTAAATGAAGATTAAATAAATTTGGGAACACCAGGCCAGGTGCAGTGGCTCACGCTGGTAATCCCAGCACTTTGGGAGGCCGAGGCGGGCAGATCACGAGGTCAGGAGATCAAGACCATCCTGGTTAACACGGCGAAACCCCATCTCTACTAAAACTACAAAAAATTAGCCTGGTGTGGTGGCGGACGCCTGTAGTCCCAGCTACTCTGGAGGCTGAGGCAGGAGAATGGCGTGAACCCGGGAGGCGGAGCTTGCAGTGAGCCGAGATTGCGCCACTGCACTCCAGCCTGGGCGACAGAGGGAGACTCGGTCTCAAAAAAAAAAAAAAAAAAAAAAGAATTGATGAAATGATGAGAAAGATGCTTAATTTTTTTTACTTCTTTCTTCATATTATTTTACTAGTGATAAAGAACATCTGTGAATTCTCTAATTTTGGAAACGTAATTTAATAGAAGTTTTTTTTAAACTGAAGAATATATGCTGTGCATCCTATCTTTCTGGAGTGGCGCAGATTCAAGATTTGGTATTCTCCAGGTGACAGAATGAATTGATTTTCTGCTTAGATTAGTTAAGCCAATAAGTTTCCTCGGGTAGTCTGATTCTTTGCCTGATCTTTTGATATATTAACTTTTTTTTTTTTTTTTTTTTTTTTTGGGAGACAGAGTCTCACCTTGTCACCCAGGCTGGAAAACGGTGGTGTAATCTTGGCTCACTGCAACTTCTGCCTCCTAGGTTCGAGCAATTCTCCTGCCTCAGCCGCCCCAGTAGCTGAGATTACAGGCACGTGCCACCACACCTGGCTGTATGTTTAGTAGAAATGGGGTTTTAGCATTTTGGCCAGGCTGGTCTCGAACTCCTGACCTCAGGTGATCTGCCCACCTCAGCCTCCCAAAGTGCTGGGATTACAGACGTGAGCCGCCATGCCTGACTATGATATATGAATATTTTTACATTTTTATTTCTTGAAAAATGTTCTAGTGTAGTCATTCTATCATGGGGCTAACTGGACATATCTCTGACCAAACTATGCCATGCCATCATATGCAGCCCAATAATTCCAGGAAGGATGTTGTGTGGTTAAGTGAGAAGGAGCTGTCAATCCTTGGCAAGAAGGAAGGTAATGTTCCCAAAAGTGAATATAAGATGAAGATTTGAAAGCTGTTCCAATGAGATCTCTTTGGTTCCTTCCATTCTAGCCCAGTCTCCTTGCTTCCATCAGCCACCACTGCAGTTCAGTCCAGCCGAACAGCTGTACAATTGAGAGGGATTTAAAGTGTCCCCCAAGTCTGCCTCCTGCACTGCCCCCAGAGTTCTGCTGAAGATGTGTCCATGCCAGCACGGGGGTCCCTTAGTGAGAAAGGCCCTCACAGCCACCATAACCATCCAGTGGGGCTTGGCAGTCAAGAACCGAATTAAAAGATGACCTGTCAAGAGAAACTCTAGTTGAAGTCTGCCCTGTCTTTACATGAAAAATATGTGGCTCTGTTATAACAGTGGTCAAGCCTCTCTCAAAACTATGAGACCCTGGGAGAAAACAGTGACATTCTTCTATTTGTTCTTTTCCCGAGAATAGGGAGCAAAAAATTACTTTCCTCTGCTTTTTAGTAATTACCAAATTGAATGGCCTGAAGCTTTCTTATTATCTTACCAGAAAGCAGATCCCTTGCCAGATTCCTAGTTGATAAAGTCATCGCCAGACACTGTATTGTGGCCCCTATGCTTTCATCTGGGGACATAGATTGGAAGGGAAAAAAGGCGCAGGCTTTTACTGGTCTGGGAATGGTCAGATGCTAAAATTGGGATCTGTGATGAGCTACCAAGCGTCCACTGGGAGGCAAGATGATTTGAACACGAATTATTCTTGTGTGCCTGATGGTTCAGGAAGACCCATGAGCCCATATTTCTCCCCATGCTTCCACCACACATATAAAATTGCTGCTTATTCCAACCCTCTCCTCCAGGCAACTGTGTAACCAAGAGAGGGGCAGGACTTTGGAGTTCATCAGCTTCCAACAAATTTTCAGGGAAGATCCCAGTACATTCTCTTCTACCCACGTGTTCTGAACTCATCACAGACAAGAAAGTGGGAGAATCTCAGAGAACAAGGGCCTAAAACTAGTGGCTACTGAGGTTACAGATAGAGTGGACAATTGACATTTGCCTCCCTAACATCCATTCTACCTTCTTTTGCCTACAGCTAAAGATTTTTGTTTCAGGAGTATATCAGTCAGCGTTGTCCAAGAAAACTGAGTGGGCACACACACACTCACACACACACACACAGAAAGAGAGAGAGAGAGAGAGATTTATTATGGGAATTAGCGCACATGATTATGAAGCTGAGAAGTCCCACCATCTGCTGTCTGCAAGCTGGAGAAGCAGGAAAGCCAACGGTAATTCAGTCTGAGGCCAGAGGCCTGAGAATGGTGTGGGGACTGCTGGTGTAACTCCTAGAGTCCAAAGGCCTGAGAACCAGGAGCTCCAGTGTCCACAGGCAGAAGAAAACAGATGTCCCAGCTCAAGGAGAGGGAGTGAATTTGCCCTTATCTTCCTTTTTGTTTTATCAGAACTCTCAAACAGATGAGATGATGCCTGCCCACACTGGGGAAGATTATCTTCTTTACTCAGTCTACTGATTCAAGCACTCATCTCTTTTTGGAAGCACCCTCCCAGACACACCCAGAAATAATGCGTTGCAAGCTATCTGGGCATCCCTTAGCTCAGTCAAGTTGACACCTAAAATTAGCCATCACAAGAGCCTACCTCTCCTTCTCTCAGCCAAAGCACTGCATTCTCTGCAATAATCCCAGTAGCACCCATAATATAATGCAATAGCACCAATGAGATGAAATGGAACGTCTGCTGGGACTTCTGGAAAAGTGACCTGATATGTTTTCCCCTGAGACTTGAAGGTGAGAAGAGGTGAGCATGGAGTGGTGCAGCCATTGTGACCCCAAAGGAAGAGACTCAGAGCATAAAGCCAAGATGAAGGTCCAGGGTCATGACATACATAGAAAGGGGGCGTGATGGCAGCACTGTGAAAACAAGCAGCCCCCCAGGCCCAGAGCATCACATGAATAATAAATTCTCTTTTTGCCTAAACTATTTGGGGTAGGACTGCTTTTGTCGGGTGCTAAAGAAAGCATCCTGTCTGATAAGACATGATATGGCAAAAAGAACCACAGGTCAGAATGAGGCCGGTCACATGTTCTCTTTTTTCCATTTGAAATTTCCAAGCATGCGCTTACTATGCACATGCCCAAGGAAGGTGTCACATTCTCACCCGAGGAGGGGCTCCTTCCAGTTTGTTTCGGCCTTCTGTAGGAGACATCTCTTTTCGGAACAAGAAATCCTGATGGGAGGTCAATGTGCTGCTTACTGTCATTTTAATAATAGTCATTACGATGCCTCTCTCAATATCCAGAGATCATTCCGTTAATCCAGCATTGGCAGGAGGTGTCTCCACAGTTGTGGAGAGAGTTTTGCTATTAGTCATCCACATTCTCATATGGCCCCCATGGTGACAATGGCTTATCCAAATCCTCCCTAGTCCTCCTGTGTGTTTTAATTAAATTGGCCACTCTACACTAGCCACTTAAGACAGATAAGGTTATTGAGGACTGTAAACAGCAAAGGAAAAGACAGAGAAGCTATCACTCTATTCTCCCACTCTAGGTCCCAATGCAGCATATTCTTCCAATCTGGTATTTCTCACTCAGGATGAATGAAACATGAGGATGTTCATTACCTCCCTTACCTTATAACATGGCTATTGAAAGATACCCCCTGTTTGGCTTTGTTTTGTTTTGTTGTTTTTTGCTTGCCTTCCTTTTATGATGGAAATTATAAACATCAGTTTAGGTCTCAAATTATCATCCAACCAAACAAGACATGCACCAAAGCATTCATTCTGACCAGGGCTTACAACTCTCAGGGTGCTCCCACTCATCCAGATGGCTGGGAAACAGCTGATCCCTCTCTCCATGGCCATGAGATCAGAATGGGGACCTGCCCTCCATTGGCTGGTTTCTTTTTAAGATCCAGGCACAGGAGTTGAGAACTAATTGTTATTGGTTGTGCTAGTGTATCATCCTGAGATTCCCGTGCCTTCAGAAGAGAATTTTTGGAGGGGGCTGGGGTCTTAGAAAGTCAGACAAAATAACTGCTAAATGAACACTGTTGATTTCCAAACCAAATCATACTTAGTGACTATGGCTGGCCAGGCACAGTGGCTCATACTTGTAATCCCAGCATTTTAGAAGGTTGAGGTGCAAGGATTGCTTGAGGCCAGGAGTTCAAGATCAGCCTGGGCAACCTAGTGAGACCCCTGTCTCTAATTCTAAATTTTTTTGAAAAAGAAGAAAAAATATCTACACCTGGCTGGGCATGGCGGCTCATGCCTGTAATCCCAGCACTTTGGGAGTCCAATGCAGAAGGATCACTTGAGGTCAGGTTCAGCCCGCCAACACAGTGAAACCCTGTCTCTACTAGAAATACAAAAATTAGCCAGGTGTTGTGGTGCACGCTGTAATCCCAGCTACTCCGGAGGCTGAGGCATGAGAATCACTTGAACCTGGGAGGCAGAGGTTGCAGTGAGTCAATGGCACCACTGCACTCCAGTCTGGGCGACAGAGTGAGATGCTGTCTCAAAAATTGCAAAAAATAAATACACACACACACACACACACACACACACACACACACACACACACACCTAACATGATCAAGGTGGCTTTTCCTTCACCTTTCTCCAAGGGCAAAAGTTAAGTAACAATAACAATATTCTGTGGGAAATTCCTGGTCTGATACATCCAAATCCTTCCAAATTGGCACTTGCATTCCTTTTACTTTACTTTCTCAAGGTGAGATCATCACAAACAGGATTTAAAGAAACCTCATACATGCTGGCAAGGTGGAGGGTAAGAATGCACAATGGAGCCAAGGAAAGAGAACACGGTTCCTTCTCACCTGGCCCCACGGGTCTTATCAGCTTTCACTCCAAGAGCACGTGCTCTCCTCTTCCTCGTGAAGGATGGGGCACCTGATGTCTTGCCCCTGAACTTATGATTACATTACAGCAGAACACATCAAAAGAACAAATCCAAATAATGACATAAGGGAAAATAATCAAAGAAATTCAAGAAGTAATCCAAGAAATCATAGCCAGGGAGCATTCGTGCACAGAGAACTCAGAATCCTTTCCAAAATCAAAGAATCATTGTGTCAGTAAAATTCGGAAGAGGAAACACACAAACTGCTTTTCCTCTGCTTTCACACAACAAACAACACGGACACAAGCTGGGTGTCCTTCGATTCAGTGCCAATGCTATGTACCTGAAGATAGTGTCCCAGTCTGTTACCGGAAAGGGGTCCCGATCCAGACCCCAGGAGAGGGTTCTTGGAGCTCGGGCAAGAAAGAATTGAGGCAAATCCATAAAGTGAAACCAAGTTTATTACGAAAGTAAAGGAATGGGCCGGGCGCAGTGGCTCAAGCCTGTAATCCCAGCACGTTGGGAGGCCGAGACGGGCAGATCACGAGGTCAGGAGATAGAGACCATCCTGGCTAACACGGTGAAACCCCGTCTCTACTAAAAAATACAAAAAAACTAGCCGGGCGAGGTGGCAGGCGCCTGTAGTCCCAGCTACTCGGGAGGCTGAGGCAGGAGAATGGCATAAACCCGGGAGGCGGAGCTTGCAGTGAGCTGAGATCCGGCCACTGCACTCCAGCCTGGGTGACAGAGCGAGACTCCCTTTCAAAAAAAAAAAAAAAAAAAAGAAAGTAAAGGAATGAAAGAATGTCTGCTCCATAGGCAGAGCAGCCCCAAGAGCTGCTGGTTGCTCATTTTTACAGTATTTCTTGATTGTATGATAAACACTGGGTGGATTTTTCATGCCTCCCCTTTTTAGACCATATAGGGTAACTTCCTGACGTTGCCATGGCATTCCTAAACTGCCATGGATCTGGCAGGAGTGTAGCAGTGAGGACAACCAGAGGTCAATCTCCTTGCCATCTTGGTTTTGGTGGGTTTTGGCCGCTTTTTCATTCCAACCTGTTTTATCAGCAAGTCTTCATCACCTGTGTCTTGTGCCGACCTCCTAGCTCACCCTGTGACTGAGAATGCCTAACTTACAGGGAATGCAGCCCAGGAGGTCTCAGCCTTATTTTACCCAGCCCCTGTTCAAGACGGAGTTGCTCTAGTTCAAATGCCTCTGACAAGTCCACAAGATAAGAACTCAGTCCCACGAGACTGCCCCCCACTTCAGACACCAGTCACAAATTCGGGCCCCCAGGACTTCTGACAGCTTCAAGTTGGGGTTCCCACAACCCTCTCTTTGGGTCCCATTAACTTGCTAGAGCCGCTCGCAGAACTCAGGGAAACACGTTTGCTGGTGTGTTATAAAGGATATTACAGAGGACACAGATGAAGAGATACACAGGGAGAAGTATGGGAAGAGGCATGGAGCTTCCAGGCCCTCCCCAGCATGCCACCCTCCAGGAACCTCCATGTGTTCAGCTATCCAGAACTCTCCACACCAGGAATTTAGGTTTTATGGAAGCTTCATTAGGTCGGCATGATTGAGTAAACCACTGGCCATTGGTGATCAACTTCACCTTCAGCCACTCTCCCCTCCCCGCGGTTGGGGCATGGGAAGGAAAGTCCCACCCTCTAATGCTTATGCTGCCTCAGTCTTTGTGGTGACCAGCCTCCAGCCTGGAGCTGCCAGCCACCAGTCAATCGGTAGCACACAAAAATATATCACTTTAAAAATTGTAAGGATTTGGTCAGGCGTGGTGGCTCACGCCTGTAATCCCAGCACTTTGGGAGGCTGAGGTGGGCGGATCACGAGGTCAAGAGATCAAGACCATTCTGACCAACATGGTGAAACCCTATCTCTACTAAAAATACAAAAATTAGGTGGGTGTGGTGGTGCATGCCTGTAGTCGCAGCTACTCGGAAGGCTAAGGCAGAAGAATCGCTTGAACCCGGGAGGCAGAGGTTGCAGTGAGCCGAGATTGCGCCACTGCACTCCAGCCTGGTGACCTAGCAAGATTCCATCTCAAAAAAAATCTAAGGATTTTAGAAGTTGTACGCCAGGAATCTGGTACAAAACCAAATATAGGCTGTGTGCAGTGGTTTACACCTGTAATCCCAGCAGGAGACTAGCCTGGGTAACATGGCGAAACCCCATCTGTATAAAAAATACAACAATTAGCCAGTTGTGGTGGCAGGCGTCTGTAGTCCCAACTACTCAGGAGGCTGAGAGGGGAGGATCACTTGAGCCCAGGAGGTGGAGGTTGCAGTGAGCTGAGATCATGCCATTGCACTCTAGCCTGAGCAACAGAGCCAGACCCTGTCTCAAAAATAATCATAATAATAATAATATAGATACACACATTTCACAATATCACAGAAATATATCTATTTTAAAGTACTGAACAAAAAAACAGGAGGATCAGAACTCTGATATTTTCTGCTTTAAACTCTGAAATTAGTTCAAAGATTCCGGTGCTATTTCTTTATGATATCCATCGTGTATGTGTGTGTGTGGGGGTGTATGTGTGTGTGTGTATGTGTGTATGTGTGTATGTGTAGTGTGTGTGTCTGTGTGTCTGTGTGTGTGCGTGTGTGTGTGTATATCTGTGTGTGTGTGTGTGTATTGTATGTGTGTGGGTGTGTGTATGTGTGGGTGTATGTGGGTGTGTGTATGTGTGGGTGTGTGTGTGTGTCTGTGTGGGTGTATGTGTGGGTGTGGGTTTATGTGTGGTTGTGTGTGTATGTGTGGGTGCAGGGGTGTGTATGTGGGTGTGTGGGGGGGTGCATGTGGGGGGGTGAGGGTGTGGGTGTATGTAGGTGTGTGTGGGTGTGTGTGTGTATGTGTGTGTAAAACACACACAGCATTGGCAGTCAAGCAAACAGGCCAAGGTAGAAATTGAGAATTCTGAGATCTGTCTGAGATAAGTTCATCTTTATTTTCTTTATTTGGAAAATAAGAACAAAAGTAACAAAAATACAGCAAAATCATGACAAATAAATCTGACAGTTAAAAAATCCATAATACTTTTTTAACATCCACATCTATTCTGAATTACACAACTATGGAATTTCTTATGTTCTTCATATTATTTTGTAAGATTTATGTACTGTCTGCCCAAAAAGGTATGCACTATTATCCCCATTTTTGCAGAAGTGGGAGTTAGATTTCTAGACATTAAGGATCTTAGCTAAGGACAACAGCTGGTAAGAGGTTGCATGGCTAGAATGTGTTACCGGAAAGGGGTCTAGATCCAGACCCCAAGAGAGGGTTCTTACATCTCGCACAAGATTTCTAAGTGAATCCATACAGTAAAGTTAAAGCAAATTTATTAAGAAAGTAAAGGAATAGTGGCTAACACCTGTAATCCCAGCACTTTGGGAAGCTGAGGTGGGTGGATCACCTGAGGTCAGGAGTTTGAGACCAGCCTGGCCAACATGGTGAAACCCCGCCTCTACTAAAAATACAAAAATTAGCCAGGTGTGGTGACACGCTCCTGTAATCTCAGGAGCGTTAGACCATATAGGGTAACTTCCTGACGTTGCCATGGAAGTTACCCTATATGGTCTACTTGGGAGGCTGAGGCAGGAGAATTGCTTGAACTTAGGAGGTGGAGGTTGCAGTGAGCCGAGATCGCACCATTGCACTCCAGCCTGGGAGACAGAGCAAGACTCCATCTCAAAAAAAAAGAAAGTAAAGGAATAAAAGAATGGCTACTCCATAGGCAGAGCAGCAGTGTGGGCTGCCCAACTGATTATACTTATAACTATTTCTTGATTACATGCTAAACAAGGGGTGGATTATTCATACGTTTTCTAGGAAAGGGGTAGGCAATTCCTAGAACTGAGGGTTCCTCCCCTTTTTAGAACATATATGGTAACTTCCCAACATTGCCATGGCTTGTAAAAATAGTCATGGCACTGGTGGGAGTGTCTTTTAGCATGCTAATGTATCATAATTAGTGCGTAATGAGCAGTGAGGACGACCAGAGATCACTCTCATCGCCATCTTGGTTTTGGTGGGGTTTGGCTGGCTTCTTTACCACATCCTGTTTTCATCAGCAAGGTGCTTGTGACCTGTGCCTTGTGCCAATGTCCTATCTCATCCTGTGACTAAGAATGCCTAACCTTCTGGGAATGCAGCCCAGTAGCTCTCAGCCTTATTTTATCCAGCCCTTATTCAAGATGGAGTCATTCTGGTTTGAATGCCTCTGACAAATGCAAACCCAGGTCCTTCTGGCTCCAAAATTCAATCAGTGTTGCCTCTTTTCAAAATATTTCTATCTACTGAAAGAAAATTCCAACTCATTTGCCTTAGGGGAGAATTTAGGTAATCTCCCATTAGTCATGGTCTCCTGGGGAAGGAAGGGATCTTCTCCAACCTGGGGCTGCTTGAGGAGAACTCACCAGTCACCACCAAGACACACCAACTGCAATGCAGCCAGCCCCCTGACTTTTGGAGGAATCCTGGTGCTTCTTCCCACCTTGAACATGCTCTAGCCTAACCATGTGCCTGGGGCACTAGTGTTCCTGCATGGCTTCCTGACCAGCCAGGCCCTTTCTATGATTTGCTTCTTTTCTTCTCTAAAGTATCCTTGTTACTTTTTTTGTTTTTAGACAGGCTCCTGCTGTATTGCCCAGGCTGGAGTGCAGTGGCTCAATCACAGCTCAATGTAGCCTCGACCACTTAGGCAGAAGTGATCCTCCTGCCTCAGCCTCTCATGTAGCTGGAACCACAGGCCTGCACCATTATGTCCAGCTAATTTTTGTAGGGTTTTTTTTGAGACAGTCTAGCTCTGTTGCCCAGGCTGGTGTACAGTGGTGCTATCTTGGCTCACTGCAACCTCTGCCTCCCGAGTTCAAGTGATCCTCATGCCTCAGCCTCCCAAGAAGCTGAGACTACAGGCACACACCACCACACCTGGCTAATTTTTTGTATTTATTTATTTATTTATTTATTTTAGGAGAGATGGGGTTTCACCATGTTGGCTAGGCTGGTCTCGAACTCCTGGCCTCAAGTGATCTGTCAGCCTCAGCCTTCCAAAGTGCTGGGATTACAAGCATGAGCCACCATGCCCAGCCAATTTTTGTATTTTTTGTAGAGATGAGGTTTCGCCGTGTTGCCCAGGCTGGTCTTCCTTGTTACTTTCTAAAGAGACTACCTTGCTCCAGTTCTGGCCTGACCATTCTCTTCTTGAGTTTCCCATCCTGATACTCCTTTTCCTTGGGTGGGTTTGATGAAGTTATAGCAATTCCAACCAAATTAACTGCCTCTCCCCTTCTTCAAGTCTTCATACGTACAAGTAACATCCCCAGCTTCCGCCTACACTTGCCTGGTCCTCCCCGGACCATCCTGACTCCAATCCAGCAAGCTTTCTCTGGCTTAACCTGTATGCTGAGTTAAGATCTTAATCCGACCTGCTTCTTCCCTCCCTCCAATACCCAAAGATGTTTTGGAACGTTTTAATAAATCAAATGAGGAGTTGCGGCCTTCTGATTAAAGTTCAATAAATTTATCAAAGAACTATGAGAACATTCAGATTAAAAAATAATGAAATGCAAAATAAAAGCAATAAAGACGAATAATAAAATTAATAGATATTATTCTAACATCAAGAAGCCAATTACAATAAGAAAATTAGATTATACCAAAGGCAAGAAGTGATTCATTAAGAGAAAGAGAAGGGACACATTTCAAATAGAAATAATGTTAAGTAACAAATTATTGGATTGTTTGATAATCCAATTAATGAGTGAATCATAAAAATACATAGGAAAAGATTTAAATTTCTTGCTGATGACACAAAATACTGGCATCAATGAAGCTAACTAAAATTCATAATATACTATGAAAATGAGGACATGAATATCATCAGTTCAAAGAGTATTTAAGATAGAAATTCACAAGAAAATCTCAAATGCCCTGAGATCTTAACAGCTCTTCTCAGAAAGAAAGTAGATAGTGGTTGGCCCAAATTTGACAAATGCTAAATATTTTCTTGGTATTACCAATCATAAGTTGTGAAGCTGGAATAAATTTTTATAAGCTATCAATAATAAGAATAAACAACTTTTTATCAACCATGCTAGATAGGATTGAATAATCTTTCCATTCTCTACACAGAAAATCGCACAAAATTGCTGTCATAGAAAAACATAGTCAAAAAGTACATAGCTAAAATAATGTCAAAATTATTTTTTAAATATTAGGTGTCGAAGATTTGTATATTGTTGTAATTTCTGTTATTTGAAATATTCACTTTTCATAACTAATTTTGCATGCTTTTACTTATAGGGGGCTCCAAAAATTGTCTAAATTTCAGCCCTACAAACCCTGAACTCATCCTCAATGGGATATTGCGTTTCTCCCTCCCCCTCTCCTCACCCAAACTCAGGGCTGACCCTCTTTCAGACAGACAGACAGTGGCCGGAACAGAACCAGAACAAGATAAGCGGAAATTCTACCCACTGTGTTTTTTACCTTAAAAGTCAGTAGGATTGGCCAGGCATGGTGGCTCACGTCTGTAATCCCAGCACTTTGGGAGGCCGAGGCAGCGGATCACGAGGTCAGGAGATCGAGACCATCCTGGCTAACACGGTGAAATCCTGTCTACTAAAAATACAAAAAATTAGCCGGGCGTGGTGGCGGGCGCCTGTGGTCCCAGCTACTCGGGAGGCTGAGGCAGGAGAATGGTGCGAACCCAGGAGGCAGAGCTTGCAGTGAGCCGAGATCGCACCACTGTACTCCAGCTTGGGTGACAGTGCGAGACTCCATCTCAAAAAAAAAAAAAAAAAGTCAGTAGGATTGATTCACCAGCAAGTATAAAGCCCATGAAAACACCAGGTACTCAGGGACTCAAGGAACTGTTGTTTTTACCAAATCATATCAACTCCAAACAGACATAACAGCTGGATGAACATGTTCAACTTTACCGCTGTTTTTGTCTTCATTATTTATTCTCTTTTGTGTTGGTGGTGGGAGGGGGACAGTCTCGTTCTGTCACCCAGGCTGCAGTGCAGTAGCGCAATCACAACTCACTGCAGCTTCAAACTTCCAGGCTCAAGCAATCCTCCTACCTCAACCTCCCAACTAGCTGGGACCATAGGTGTGTGCCAGCACACCCAGCTGACTTTTTAAAAAATATTTGTAAAGATGGGGTCTCACTATATTGCCCAGACTGGTCTCAAACTCCTGGGCTCAAGTGATCCGCCCGCCTTGGCCTCCCAAAGTGTTGGGACTACAGGCATGAGCCGCCCTGCCTAGCTGTTTTATTTATTCTGTCTTCTCAAAAGTAAATATTTTGCTGGCGTAAGGTAGCAGAGTAAACATGGAGCTCTCCTTCCTTGCCTAATGAAGCACAGGTAACGAAATGGATTTACACACCTGAGGAAGGCCTGGCAATCCTCTCACACCAATTTGCAGGATGGTATTTATGTGGACTGTGGTCACCTTTCTTTAAAAAAAAAAAACTCTTCATTGCTTGAATAAGCGTTTGTTGATACATTAGACAAGCTAAAGCCATTTCCATATAACTGTTTCATATAGAAAGAGCTGTTTTATTTCATTATTTCCTTGATTCTTATTTGTCCTTGGTTAGGTGTCAAAGATTGTCTATTATATTTAATGAAATGTAAATTGCCAAGCTTTACAAAAACTGTAATTCTAGAAATTATTTCATTGATGAGTTTTTGCACATCAATCCAATTCAGCAAACACTGGTTGAGAACCTTCTCGAAGTATGACAGGCACTGAACTGGGCCCTGGGGAATACAGATATGACATTCAGGATGCTTTCTGCGAACATGTGTCAAGGCGATAAATGTTGCTTGAATGATTAGATCAAAGTGTTGAAAGAAACAGAGGAGGGAGCAGTTAATCCTGCCTGGTCCAATTGGGGGTGAAAATAAAAAGTAGATTCAAAGTGTGTTTGGTGGATCCCAAGGGCTCCAGAGAGGAGTCTCCTGGTGTCTGCTGGGGAGGTGGGGAGCTGAGAGACAGGGCTTCAGCTCTCCAATTATTGATCACCCAAAGCACAGCTGCTTCCATCTGTTTCATTTGTTGGAAGGTGGCATTAGAGTTCTCTGACAAAAAGCCACTGCTTTTGAAAAATAATTGTTTAGAGATGAGGCCTCACTCTGTTGCCCAGGCAGCTGGAGTGCAGTGGGGCAGTAATAGCTCAGTGCAGCCTCAACCTACTGGACTCACGTGATCCTCCCACCTCAGCCTCCCAGGTAGCTGGGATTACAGATGTGAGCCACCATGCCTGGCTACAATGTTTTTAAACTACTAAATGAGATGTCCTTTGGTGTGAGCTTGAAGGTTATAGAATTTATCCAAAGAGAGATGAAATCCAGTGCCTTCAACTCCCTTCTCTGTGTTAAAATTCCCAAACCTACATCTTTAGCCCCAACTGTTCTCCTAGCACCAGTATCCCCCATCCTCAATCTATCCTTTTCTCTCCATAGGACATGTTTTAGAAGACTGATGGCTCCCATTGCCTAGCGGATAAAAATCCAAGTTCCCTGTCATGGTCTATAAAATCCTTTCTAATCTGGCTCCAAATGTCTTTTACCGTTTATTGTCCTCCACTTATGCAAAGACGCTGCTGAGAGACAATTCTCCATGGGTCTCTCACATTTCTCTACTTCTTGCAAAAAGAGGCACTGAAAAATGTTGTTCCAGACTATCTTTTCAAGAATGTTTGTGGAGTGAACAGCTTTGAAAAATAAAGATAGTGACTCTCTGCAGAGCAGAGGGAAGGTTTATTTGCTTTCTAGTAAAGCTAGTATCTCCCTCCAGGAAAAGGTTCAGTGGATTTGCTTGCAGTCCATTGTAAAACACTGGGGTTTCCTACGTGTGAGGTTTCTTAGCTGTAACACAAACCCACTGGGTCTACAGCATCCATCTGGGCCACTGCATTGCCACAGTGAACTTAGAGGGCTAGAACACCCAAAGCAAAAAGGAATCTCATCCTGCTTGTTTTGTGTGAGTAATAAAAATCCTTTGTCTCTAACTCAGGAATCTCATGCATCCAAGTAAGTGCTGCAGGCTAGCTTGTGAGCTTACATACAATGTGAAATCCCAGACACTTCGCCTTCACAGTTCTTTTTTTTTTTTTTTGAGACAGGGTTTCACTGTTGCCCAGGCTGGAGTGCAGTGGCACGATCTCAGCTCACTGCAACCCCTACCTCCTGCACTCAAGTGATCCTCCCACCTCAGCCTCCCAAGTAGCTGTGACTGCAGGCACATGCCACCATGCCCAGCTAATTTTTTGTATTTTTTGGTAGAGACAGGGTTTTGTCATTTTGCCCAGGCTAGTCTCCAACTTCTGGGCTCCAGTGATCCATCTGCCTTGGCCTCCCAAAGGGCTAGGATTACAGGCATGAGCCACCACACTTGGTCTCCTTCACAGTTCTTGACAGGTCCCTGTATTGGTCAGGATAAACTAAGTGTGCTGCAGTAATGACCCCCAAATCTCAGTGGTTTACCACACAGGCAAGTTTCTTGCTCATTCTCTATGTCCTTTGCTGTTGGCTCTGCTTCTATCATCATTGTCCTCACTCTAGAGCACAATCAGACAAAGCATCCACTGTCTGGAACATTGTTAGGGGTCAAAGGAAAAGAGAATGTGACAAAGAATGTGCCCACTTTTGAATCTCCCACCTGGAAGTGAGAGGCATCCTCCTGTTACTTTGATTGGCCACATCTAAATCCAGGTCTATGGAAAAGTGCAAAGCTACCACATGCACAGAAAGAGGGAGAGCTGGAACGTTGCTAAACATCCCTAATGACTGCCAGAGCACTCTGGTCTCCATCCACACCACAGGCTTGGTCTTTATACAAACCTGCTGTGCTTGTTCATGCCTGTGTATTAGATATGCAATTCCTCCTTCCCCAAACGCGCTTCTTCTCCCTGAACCTTTAGCCCTTCCCACACCTCTTATTACATGGATAACCCCTACTATTTTTCAACATCCCACTCAAATATTACCTCCTTTTTGAAAACTTTCTCTGACCATCACTCACCCAGAAAGACACTTCACTTCCCTAAGATTCCATAACACTCTACATATCAAAGTACTGAACCCATTGCTTCATACTGAGTCATGAATTTGATGCCTGCCATAAATCAGGATCCCTTGAGAATGGATGATAAGGAGTGGGCCAGTGATTTTTTAACCTCCTTTATACAAACCTAGCACCATTTTGATTAAAATATTTCAGAGGATTTCTACTCAAGATTAAAAAACAACAACAACAACAAATCATTGCCATAACCTTCAAAGCGCACACAGACTGACCATCTCCAGCCTCAGTTGGTGCCATGATCCTTCTGCTTTCAAGTCCCATTGGTCTCCCTTCAGTCTCTCAAACCTATACACCTTCTCTCTCCACGTCTTTGCCTCTGCCTGAAACCCCCCATCCTCCCGTCTCCCTCACCTCATTAATCTCTCCTCATCCTTCAGATCTGAGCAGGGAAGCATCACTTTCAGGGAAGTGTTCCTGTCACCCACCCCCAGCCCTGGTCAAATCTCCGCTTGTCTGTTCTCATAGCACTATGGACTTCTCCTGCATAGCCCTCAGCACAGCTGCTATTCTATGGGTTTTGTATGACTGTTTTACTGTGTTCTCCCCACACTCAACCTTAAACTACAAGTTCACAAGGGCCTGAATCCTACCAATTTTTGCCCACTATTGTATCCCTAGTTCTTAGTATACTGTCTGTCACATAGTAGGACTCAATAGATATGGATGAGTAAATGAATGAATGAATGAATATAATAAGATACCCAATATATGTGTCTTGGATTGAAGAATTTCAAGTAGAGGTACAAAAGGTACAAAAGTTTGCCTGGTCTGCAGGGCAAATTTTTTTTATGAATGACAAGAGAAGCACAGGAGATGAAATTTTACGTAAATCTTCTAGTACTTCATCTCAGGGTAGAATCTGAATTATGAAAGATCAGCTCAGTAGATACCAGATTCTAGGAGAGTTTAGAGATATAATCTCATTGTGTTTCAACCTTTGTTTCTAGGTGTAATTTACACCTAATTTTTTAAATAAGCAGAGATCTTCTAAGCCAGCTGCCATTGTCATTATCTAAAATGTATTTGATTTACTATTTACAAAGCATTTTCCTTATGCTGTCATATTAAACACTAAACAACCCTTATAATCAAGATTAAAAGTAGGCCACAGGCTCTAACTCTGACATCTTCACAGAATAATTTTTGATGTATTTGTGAAATAACAAGATGGCAGGTAAGGCAGAAAAGAAGCCTCCCAAAAAGTCAAGAAGAGTAGACGGCAGAGGCACAGAGAAGGAAATGGAAAGACAATGAAAAGGAAGGGTCACGAGAGGAAGGGTATTGTCCGCAGGTAATGCAGGGATGGGCTCTGAAGCTGGGAAGAGGGCAGCGGTCTTTGAAGTTGGCCTCAATGGTGGTCTTTTTTTTTTTTTTTTTTTTTTTTTGAGACAGAGTCTCACTCTGTCACCCAGGATGGAGTGCAGTGGCGCGATCTCAGCCGACTGCAACCTCTGCCTCTCCGGTTCAAGCAGTTCCC
This sequence comes from Macaca nemestrina, assembly GCF_043159975.1. Lineage (NCBI taxonomy): Eukaryota > Metazoa > Chordata > Mammalia > Primates > Cercopithecidae > Macaca > Macaca nemestrina. The sequence continues at coordinate 130,003,623 of NC_092134.1, read as the reverse complement.
CCACCTCAGCCTCCAGACTGGCCAGGATTACAGGCGCCCACAACCACTCCCGGCTCATTTTTGTATTTTTAGTAGAGATGGGGTTTCACCATGTTGGCCAGGCTGGTCTCAAACTCCTGACCTCAAGTGATTCACCCTCCTCGGCCTCCCAAAAGGCGGGGACTACAGGCGTGAGTCACCGCACCCGGCCCTCAGTGGTGGTCTTCGATGTTGGTGTCACAGATTGTGGGGAGGGAGACACATAATGTGTGGGGTAGGAAATTCATGAGAATGTTTAGAGGCAGTAAGTCCCTGGGACAGGGATGACACAGGAGTCTATCGAGACCTGAACTTGTCAACAGGAAAATAAAAGATATTTTTAGGTGTATGTGTCATTAAAGGACTTCTATGGGTGGGTGTGGGCCGTAAGGTTTGACTAAGAGTAGTAAAATGGGGAGTAGGTCACAGAAAATGGAAATCGGTCATTACTGTTGGTTTGAGATTCCATCAGTGTCTGGGGCTGGTTGGTCTCATTGGGGAAAGGAGTATCTTGAGTGGGAAGGATGCCCAGGAAATCCGAATAGACTAGCAAAGTAGCCAAGAATACAGAAATGCCCTCATCACCTCACCAAAACCCAAGTCCCCCCATGTTGCTCCAGGAGGGCTGGGCCACCCACAGGAGACTTGCACAGGTTCTGGGGACCCTGTGTTGCTGGCAGAGCCCCCCCACCAAGTCCTGTCCAGCTTCTGAGACTCTGTGAACAGCATGAGCCAATCCTCCTCACACACACGCAGAGCCCCAGAGAAAAACATCATCCTCCACCCCGCTGCCAGGACAAAACCCTGGAAACTCTACTTGACTTTTGTCCCACTTTACTCCCCAAGTCTAATTGGCTCTAGGTCCTAATATCTTCCAAATCCACTCACCTCTTGCTATCCCCATAACCACTAACGTAGTTCTGGAACCCGCCACTGAAGCGTGTCCTAACTTCCTCCCATCCGGCTCCCTTCCTGTCACTGCAAAACTGATGGCAGTCCTTCCTCTGCTTATGCCTCGTCATCAGCTCCCTTCCACCATTAGAATAAGGCCCGAAGTTCCTAACGTTGCCTTCGATATCCGCATGAGCTGGCCTCTGGTCTCCTCTCCGGCCCTCACCAGGCTTCCCTGCCAGCTTGTTTCTGCCATACCAAACTACTTCCAGTCCCATACAAGTGCCAGGCTCCCTTTCACTCCTGCACTCAGAAAATTCACCCTGCGTTCTCTGAAAATCATCTTAACCTCATGCCCCTTACCCTTGGCCCCATCAAGCCAGATTCCCCGGGTTCATTCCTGCTCTTGAGACCTCAGCTGTGATGTTTCCTACTTCACAGCTCTTTCAGGGCTGGGTGAGCAACCCTGACTTCGTGCTGCCATAGCCACCTGGATTTGCCAAAACCAGAGCCTATCATCCTCTGCATCATAGTGGGGTTTTTTTTTTTTCACTTATCTGTCTCTCCATCTAGATCTATGGTTCTCTACTCCCTGTAAAATAAATTAGAGTCTTTGTTTTAAAAAATGCTAATGCCTGTTAAACAAAAATCTCTTGAGATAGATCTGGGCACCAGAGTTTTATGTTTCCCCCAAATAATTCCAGTGGGCAGCCAGCGGTGGGCGCCACTGAGCCAGGTCTTTGTTGCCAGTGCACAGGGAACCATCCTCAGTGTCTGTTACACACACAAGTCTCTGATCACTCCACTTTGGTCTGCAGGGCAAAAACTCTACAGAGACGGCATGGAGAGGAAGAGATGGGTCTTGAAGAAGACACTTGCCCTGGGGAGGACCCACACCTCCCTCCTGACTCCAGCTCCCTCTGGTACAAAATCCCAAAGCTGAACCCCACCCACTTGCAACTGTTGGAAAGGCTTTGAAGTCAAACAGCAATCGACTCCTCTTCATGGAGGCAAGGATAAATTTTCTTTTCAAAACACTTTAAATGTTATCACCCCTTCAGAACAAGTACATGAATGAATAAACTGAGGCTCCAAGAGGCTGTGAGTGGCCCTCACCTCAAATCTCCAGAGCACGACAGAGCAGAAATCAGTACGTGACTCCCCAGGAGCAATTGGCCTCGACCTGGGTGGCCTCTGCGCCCACCCTAACTCTCCTGCCTCCTGGAGCAGGCCGGGCTCGCCCCGAACCACCCTGCCTCCGAGTGCTGACAGAGGCGCATCTGCAGGGCGAAGAATCTGCAGGCAAGATGCAAAGAGTGGGAGGAGGAGGACAATTTTGCACCTGAGTGCCCCTTTTCATAAAAATGGGATCACGTTACTTCCTACTGAGAGAAGAGAAATGTTATCCAAGAATTGGGGGCCCTAATGAATAGGGGAAGACGGGTCTCTGCCAACAATGCCTGGCCTGATCTCACCTACCCCACTCCACCAGGCGCACCCACAGCTAGAATCTGCTGAGAACCCTCAGGCTCTCAATGGGTGTGACTCATCTCTTCCTCTATTCCCTCTCTGTACAGGTTTTGCCCTGAAGACCAAAGTCGAGTGATCAGAGACTCATTTGTGTAACAAACATTAAGGGTTGTTTCCTGGGCACTGGCAACAAAGGCCAACCTGGCCCAGCACGCTCTCTGAGCTCGAGAAATCACAGCACGGCTCAGTGGTGCTCATTGCTGACTGCCCACTGGAATTATTTGGAGAAACATAAAACTCTGATGCCCAGATCCACCTCAAGGGTTTTGCTTTTTGTTTTGTTTTGTTTGTTTTTTGAGATAGAGTCTTGCTCAGTCACCCAGGCTGGAGTGCGGTGGCACGATCTCAGCTCATTAGAACCTCTGCCTCCCCAGTTCAAGCAATTCTCCTGCTTCAGCCTCCCAAATATCTAGGATTACAGGCACACACCACTATGCCTGGCTAATTTTTTTGTATTTGTAGTGGAGACAGGAGTTCACCATGTTGGCCAGGCTAGTCTTGAACTCCTGACCTCAAGTCATCTGCCCTCCTTGGCCTTTTGGGGTGCTGGGATTACAGGTGTGAGCTACCTCACCCAGCCAAGAGATTGTTTAATCAGCAAAAGGCTGGGCAGGGCCGTGGGGCCTAGGGCGGCACTTGCTATCAGATGTCTGGAGGGCAGGGTTGGCTTTGGCCATATATGGACCTAGGTTCAAATCCTGGCCGGCCATACCACTTACCAGCTCTAGACCTAGAGCAGGTTAACATGAATCTAAACTACTTACCACTCATCAAAGTGAGTGACTATCTATAACTGTTGCCGTTGTTACAAGAAACCCACTTAGTAACTGCACTGAAAGCCCCTCATCCTCAAAAGGCAAGAAATGGGGAACAATCCGGTGACCAAGGAAAACTGCAGGTGAAAGCGGCTGTCATTTCTCTCGCTGTGGCTTGCGGTGCTCAACACTCTTGCTTGGTTGGTTGTCTTGGAGGGTGAATGAGGTCTCCGCTGAGTGTCCTCAGCTTAGCAATGGGCAGTGGGGCTTTGTTCACAGTCTCATCCCTATCACGTGGCCTCCCGGGTTCAGACACCCTAGGCTGATGCTGCGGTTCCATGTGCCTGGCACACGAGCCTCCGAACTTATTTCCGGTCTGCCTGTCCCCACATGCAACGGCTCCTGAAAAAGGGGAACCAAATACTGCCCGTTTCACCCCCGTCAATAGCTGACAGAGCCTGGGTTCCTGCTCTCCTGACATTCCCAATCATTGTCGTCAGTGGAGCGAGCAGGCAGAGGGGAAGTGAGCCGCCTATCAGCCCCTGCAATCAGAAAAAGAGCCGGGTGCCTTTAAGACGAAGGTGGTGGGCAGCCATCCATCTTCCCTAAACACAGACTCGCCTTGTTCTTCCATTTCTGGCTGAGTGATAAAAACGTTAAATGTCATTTCCTGTATCAGTGGTTAACCACTAGATGCTGGATCAGAGATTTACCAGAAGTGCTGAAGTTAAGGAAAAAAATAAAATAAATAAACCTGCTGTTTTCAATAACCCTTTCTTGCACCCTGTGAGAACTATGTAACCTCTGGGGAGGGGGCTGCGAGGGGGTCACTGGATGTGACCTGAGCAACACGTTTAGGACTAGATTTGCCAAATGCTTTCTTATGCTTCATATAGGAAGTGAAGAGAGACAAAATTTAACCATCCTATACCTCTCCCCAAGTGCGTGTGTGTGTGTGTGTGTGTGTGTGTGTGTGTGAGAGAGAGAGAGAGAGAGAGAGAGAGAGAGAGAGTAGAAGCACCGGGAAAAGCAGGAGGAAGAATCATCCATGTGCCTTCTTTGCCCACCTCTCTCAGGATATCCTGCAGTCATTTTGGTTTTATTGACCCAAGGATTTTGCAGAGGACAGTTGCCCTATTTGATTCCCTCAGCTTCCTGCAACAATGAATGTCCTCCAGTGACAAGAAAGCTTCCTGGGGGAAAACATGATCCCAGGAAACTCCTGAGGGGTGGAGAGCCCAGCTCAATCCTTTGTTGTGTCTTCTTCTTCTTTGAGTTGCTCCATTAAATTAATTAAGAGCTCAGAAAAGGGAATGCCTGGCTCAGCCCCAAGGAGAGGTGACTGGACCGACTGCAGCCCGCCCACAGCTGTGCTCCAAGCCCAGCCACTCTGCCGTGCACTCCTGCCCTGAGGTCACCTCCCCACACAAAGCTCCCCTGGGCTCCTCCCTGCGGCCTCCCAGGCCCCCGCACAGTCTGGACATATAAGACGTAGGAGCTCTACTTTGTTCTAGCAATTCCATTTCCTTCCCAGTGCCGCCTAGGATGTTCTGGGCACACCAAGTGCTCCTAGCTCCTCACCCACCTCTGGGGTCACCAACAGTCCTGCTTTTACCTGGGACCGAAGGGATTCATGGGGCGGCGGGGGCGGGGGAGGGAGGACTTTTGTTTCTAAAACTGGGAAAGTCCCAGGCAAACCGAAATGAGTTGGTCACCCCCCAAACAGATACAATGGTTTGCATAGGCATTTGCACATTCTATGTCAGAATGGCAGCCGAGAAATAAAAAATAATAAATGTGATTTTAAAACAGACAAGAAAATAATTTTTAAAAAATTTAACAAACATAAGATAATTTTTAAAATAAAATTAAAAAAAAAAAAAAGAAACTGGCCAAACTTGAGAACAGATCTAGCCAGGGTACTGAGAACTGCAGGCGACATTGCACGGTATAAGAGTTCCCTGGGGAGATAGGACGGAGCGTACCACAACTCTCCCACTGCACCTGGCGCATACCTAGATGTCATCCTCTCTCAATTCAGTAGTTAGTAGAGGAGATCTGAAATCAAAGTCAGAATCAGAAGAGAAAAGAGCATGGGAAAACGTACATTCCACCAAGTCTCTTATAGAAGTTTCTGAAACTGAAACTTCTTTTTCCTTCCTCGTACCCTTGAGTACCAACACCATCAGCCCCCCAGTGCCCAGGACACAAAGATTCGAGAGACGCATTGCTCTTTACTCTGCCTCACTCCCGCTTCATTTTATTATTATAACAAGTCCTGATTTCCTGCCACCTAAGATCTCTCCTCTCCACTTCCACTTCTATGACCATCCCTCCGCTGTCTCTGCCCTCAAAGACTGGCCTCCATCCTCTCCAACCTCAACTTCATCTGCTCCCTGGCATTTTAGATGCTCCCCACTTTTTCAAATTATATATTGAATACCTAGATCAGAAGGATGCCAGAGAGGTTGTACCCGGATTTCATTTCTCATGGATGCCTTTTTGAATCAGACCATCTGTAATGTCTTCCTGACTGAGAAAACCTCCTGGACACTGCCAGCAAAGCTGGGCATGGCCTCCCTCGCTTCCTGGTGCACATCGCCAGTTAGCCCTCATGACATTGCTAGGACGACTACTCTCTGTTTCCACCTTGTCCACCAGCTGTGAATCCCAGTGTCTTATTTACCTTGTTTCCCCAGGTCAATCCCAGAGCTTGACAGATAGTGGGATTAAATACGTGTAGAAAAGAAGATGATCTGGAGATGAAAGGGGGAAATATTGGCTGGAGGCTATTGTACTTCAGTCGGTCTGTAGCCATTTGAACATATACCTTTCGAAGGCTATTGAGTACGGTCGGATCAACCTGGAAGATGATCCCTATTAGAGAAGCAAAGGCCTCAGCCCTGGGCCCTGTCCTAACTGATGCTTTTACAAACTTCCTGGATGAAGGTTAAATAGGTACCCAAAACAGATTTACAGATAAAACCAAAGCTGGAAAGTATCACTAATATGTAGAATGCTAGAATTCATGTTCCAAAATTATCTTGGCTTATGAGATGGATAGACCGAAACTAAGAAGGTAAAAATACACACCCAATTAGTGTAAATGCTACACTCACAGTAGCACCATCACTAGCACAATGGGGAAGATCTGGTTCAGCAGCAGTTCGGATGAAAAACTCCTAGTAATTCCTTATCTTTGAGCTAGAAGAGAACGTAGAGGACTATCCAATACAGAGAGTCTCAAGCTCTTTTCAAACAATAACATTCATCAATTAGAATTTCATGCAGAGGCCCTGTAGGTAAAAGAATTTTTTATTTTTTTCCAAAACGGGGTCTTGTTCTGTCACCCAGGCTGGAATGCAGTGGCATGATCACAGCTCACTGCAACTTCCGCCTCCCAGGTTCAAGCAATTCTCCTGTCTCAGTCTCCAGAGTAGCTGGGATTACAGGCACATGCCCCTATGCCTGGCCAATTTTTGTATTTTTGGTAGAGACGCGGTTTCGCCATGTTGCCCAGGCTGGTCTCCAACTGACTGGTCTCAAGCTCCTGACCGTGTGATCTGCCCGCTTTGGCCTCCCACCGTGCTGGGATTACAGGTGTGAGCCACCGCGGTCAGCCAGGAAAAGAAATTTTTTAAAGGTGCCGCTCTGGTTAGGAGTAAGGGAAAGGGGTCTAACAAGTCAGCCCCCAACCAATTCGCCCCTCCCTGCTATCTTATGAAGACCCCTGAGGCACCCTCCCAAACTCCTGGGGGCTCTTCTCAGTGAACACTGTTTGAAAACACAGACCTGAGTCAATCCCCTTGCTCTACGCGGCTGCCCAACTGGTGACTGTCAGAATTCCTCCGAACCCTCCAATCCCTCAGCCGGCTTTACTTTGTGTTGTATTTTATTTTTCTTTATAGTTTTTGGCCCTCCATGACACTGTATGCTGCACTTCACTCTTTGTACACTGCCTGGCTGTCTCACTGGAGTACTGCTGTCTTTTTTCCACCAGTGCATCCCTGCCGCACGGAACACAGTGGGAGGAAGATTTAATGGGAAAGGAATGAATGAACTGGAAAGGAATCCGGGTGTCTTGACACTAACCCAACTTGCCCTCCCAGTAGTGTGACTGTCCCCAACAACAACCAAAGCCAAGATCACATTAGGCTGCATTAGGAGATCAAATGGGCCCGCCGTACTCACTATGGTTCAAGCCTTGTCTGGAATAGTGTGTTAGATTCTAGCAGCTACATTAAAGGAAACAAATGTGGCAGAAGTGGTGTATCAATATTATTATTGAGGGATTACTTTGTGCCAGACATACTGTACATTCATCTCATCTAGTCATGACAATTACGCTATAAAGTAATTATTATCGTCCTTTTAAATCTGGGGAAACAGAGGCTCAGCACATTTCAGTAATTTCTCCAAAGGCATACAGCTAAAGGCCTAGTATTCAAACCCTTGGAAAAGCTTGTGTTCTGTCCACCACACCTAGGTGTCTCTTGGAGGCGCCCCCAAAAGGGCAAGAAGAGTATGGAGGGTCTAGAAATCATGACCAATGAGGCCAGATACAGTGGCTCACGCCTGTAATCCCAGCACTCTGGGAGGCCAAGGTGGGAGGATCCCTTTGAGCTCAGGAGTTTGAGACCAGCCTAAGCAACATAGGAAGGCCCTGTCTCTGCAAAAAAAAAATTTTAATTATCGGGTGTGGTGGCATGTGCCTGTAGTTCCAGCTATTCAGGAGGCTGAGGTGGGAGGATTGCTTGAGCTCAAGAGTTGGAGGCTGCAGTGAGCCATGATCATGCCACTGTACTCCAGCCCCAGTGACAGCACAAGATCATGTCTCAAAAAAAAAAAGAAAAGAGAGAGAGAAAGAAATCACGACAAATGAGATGTTCAGCCTGGAGAGAATCAGACAGACATGACATGCTAGGTGGGGAGTGAGGAGACCACGACAGCAGTCACCGAAGAAAGAAGAGCACTTTTTGATGAGGGAAAGTGCTGAGACTCGAGGCCACTTGTCAGGTGAGGTTTAGAGGAGATTCCCAGATGGGTAAAAAAGTGGCCCAAGAAACTCTGGACTGTGTTTTGGCCTTGCTGTGCATTTGTGGATGGAGACAATTCCCTGTGCCCACCACTCACCCCCACACCATCCTCTATCACCACATCTTCTGTGCCACGGGCTCTCCCGAGCTGTCTGCTTGTTTATTTTCCCGTGACGAGAGGGGCAAAGCAGCGGCAGTGGCAGCGTCATAATAACTGCCCACAAGTTGTAGTTGGAAGAATTTTCAGAATGGCTTGGTCTCTATGGTTAAAGAAACAGCTGCGAGTGGAGTGTAGTAAACAGGCCCCAGCCACAGAACACAGCAAGTGGGCACAGGACATGGGAGTCAAAGAGCAAGGCCCGGGTCCAGGACGCACCAGGGCTAGGAGGAGCTGACCACAGGACCCTGCTCCCCGCAGGGCAGCGCTTCATCCAAGGCCCTTCCCTGGCTGCGTAACTGTCCAGATTCGTGTCTCCTGATCTGTTGTAACGCACAAAGGCAGAGAGTGGAAAAGGAAACTCAGAAGAAAAAAAAAAGGTCTTTTCCCTCCTGAGAGTCTGCTCTGATAAAGACCCTTCCCAGAGGCTGGTCCTTGTCTCAAGCCCACTAGAAATTCTGCCATGAGTGTGAGCTTTTAAAGACACTGGGGAAACTAGAGTACACGTCAGCAGCCATCTTGCTCTTGGTTGATCAAAATAGAATCATAATAGTTCCCTCTTCCCTGTCCAGAATCACCTTCTTCCCATTTTTCTGTGCTCCCTGCCGAGAAACCAACCGGGACAAGGGGTCCGAAGCAGCACTGAGAAACCACTGGAGGATTCACAAGCATACTGGAGGTTGACAGGGCCCATGGAAAGACCCCTAAAAGTGCCCTGTCTAGAATGCGAGAGCCGCAAGGGCCTGGCAGAGTCATCTAGTCTGACCGTAAACGTATTCAACTGTGGGCCACATGCGGTCTCTGTCACAAGCACTCAACAAAAGCAGCCATAGACAATGCATAATACAATGGCCATGGCTGTGTTCTAATCAAATTTGATTTATGGTTATCAAAATGTGAATTTCATATAATTTTCATACATTATGAAAACGTTACTCTCCTTCTCAATCATTTAAAAAGGTAAAAGGCATCCTCAGTCCACCGGCCAGACGAAAACAGGCGGCGGGCTCAATTTAGCGTGTGGGCCATAGTTTGTCAATTCCTGATCTAGTCCAAGCCCTTCCCGAGACGGGGGAGAAATCTGACTCCCAGGAAAGGCAGTGACTGGTGGTTCAGTGTAGGATTCCCATCCACACACAGTATTCGATTCTTGTGCTGGGCTCTTGCCCATGCAAAGTGATATTTCAGCTGCCTTCATTTCCCTTGGGCATGATGTGCCCGTACTGTGAGGGCAACAGCCTGGTCTAAGCCCTGCCAACTGTAACATCTGGAATGGAACTTTAGGACTCGACCGGCTCTGTCTCTGTCCCATCTCTGCACTCACTCCCAGGATGACCTTGGGCAGCTCCATCACCCTCTCTTGATCGCATCAGAAACTGCAGACATGGGAACCACACCGGTCATCTCCGAGACTGGGTCTTTCAGTCATTGTCCCGCCTTCCCCTCTCCTGGGACATGTCAGTACCAGCAGGCCCCTGGCATGTTCTCCAGCAGCCATCTCTTGGAGCCACCAGTTCTGAGGCCACCAAAAGACAGTAACTTCTGGGCAGAAAAACTAGGGATGGAAGCAAATCAGTTGTCTGTTTTCATGCAGATGAAGTCGTGGGAGGACGCGTGATTCATGTGTTGAGTGCTTTTTCAATAGCATGTTTCTATCATTTCTGGAAGGCAGCAAGTTAGTTTCCCCCCCGAGGTGGTGGGAGAGGATGTTGTTTGTGGTTTCCCGTTTAGAGGGGAGTTACATTTGTTTTTGTTGTTGCTTTGTTGGTTTATACATTTTTGTTTTGTTGTGTTGTGATTTGTGTCCGTGAGCAGTTGGAGATGGCAGGTTGGGAGAGAAAGTTTTGGAGAGGTAGGAGGAAGCAGAGCCCATGTACAATGCCTCCGGCGCTGATCACACAAACAAGGTCAAGGTGGTTCAAAGTCATAGTCAGATGCCTGGGGGCCTGCCAAACCCCACATGCCTTGGTTAGGAATTAGAGACAGTTTGACATCTGGGTCTTGTGTGATTGCCATCCAAAGATAAGGAAGGGAAAGAGGAGGGTCCTGGCATGGAGTTCCAAGGAGGCTCAGAGCCCTGGGCCTGCCTTGCCATCACATTAAAGAATGTGACCGCTCTGCCCTGGAGTGGTTCCCTAGTCACACCAGGTGATGGGAGCCAGGAGCATGGGACAGAAGGAGCCTGGTCACTGTCCAGCCCAGAGTATCACTCAGTGTTGGCTCCCCTGCCCGTCTCTCCCAGGGTATCCAACACCCAAACAGATTGGTGCCTGGAATTAGGGTATTAGGCCACTGAACCTTCTTGGGGAGCTCTAAGGAGCCTCTGGGAACTTGAATAAAAGCTGCTCCAAAAACTTCTCGGAATCCTGCACCCCTCCCTTAGCAAGCAGCATGCTGGTAAAAGGTTAACAACCAAGTATCTGGGGAAAAAAGGTCCTGATTCGTAGCATTTGCTAACTCCCGTGATGGAAACACTCTCCTACCTTGGCCAACTTCAAGTGGCCAGTGTGATATTAACTAGATCACAAAAATCCTGAAAATTAACATTGAGTTTTCTCAGAGCCCCTCTCCTATACCATAGCCCTGAGCCCTCTGGAACCCAAGGAGAACTCAGAAATCAGGAATCATTTGGTCCCAGGCTTTTCAGGTGCCAGAATGAATCACGAGCTCCAGGTGAAGTCACAAGCTTTATGAGTCTGCAGCACCTCACAGTGGAGGGACCCTGGTGGGGGCAGGAGGAAGGTTAATTAGAAACCCTAAAAAGCCCCCAGAGAATGCAGGTAAGAGAGAAAAAGAGAGTGGGGGAAAATGCTAGGAACTCAAGCATTCAAACCCGTGGGGTCCACAAACAAAACAAAAACTGTGAGGTATTTAGCCACCTCTCCTTCTTATTTCCTGAGTGTGTTCCTGTCTCAGTCCATCGTTTTCCAGGGAAAATCTTCCTAAGGATGTTAGGAAGCAGCTGTCCGTCCCATATCCCTGAGAAGAGGTGCCCTGCCTCTGCAACATACTAAAGACAAGGTGATGGTTGGCATGGAGGAATCTGTCCCCTACACACATAGGACTGCTCTGCCGGCCAGGCCCGGGTAGCACCTGGGATGAACTCCCCTCACCTTGCTCCCTGGTCCCCTCCCTACTCAGTCCCATCTAACACACTCCTGCTTGGCTAAAGGAGGAAAATCGCACCTCCTCCAACTCCTCTGATGTCCCTACAGTCCATCCAAATTCACGAGAGTAAGGATTCTTGGATCAACACAGGCCCCTTCCCTTGGGCAGTTTCGGCTTAGCAGGCATTCTGGTAAGATGGCCAAGCGGTAACTCCCTTATGAAAGACTTCATTCTGTGCCTGCTCTCCTCACCCAACAGCTGACACACACGGACCCCCCTCGCTGCCAGTTTAGTGGCCCTGGCTGGTCAGAACCTACTCACCTGGCCTGAGAGGCTCACAGTGTCCTGCCTCCACTCCCTTCCCTGGAGCCGTGGATTCCATTCCCACCACTGCCGCTAATTGCCTCGAACACTCATTGAATCTCTTCGGACTACGGTTTCCTTATCTGGAACACACAAATGATTGGACTTTAATAATATTCCATACAAGTTTTATAGAAAAATAAGATTTGTTTGGAACTTTAAAGTGATCAAGTATTTTCACTTAATCATTATAAAGAGTATGTGATATAAGTAGTAATATTAGATAATATTAGGAACTGAGGCTCAGAGAGGCTGGGAAACACATCCAAGATTACCTGGATAACAGGTAGCCCTCCCAAACTCGATCTCATTCCTCTGACAACCAACACTGCACGCAGACACCTGAGCAAGTTGCTACAACTGGGATCCCACAGCAGTCTCACAGCTGTTCCTCAGTTAGCATTCATGTCCCTTTGATTCACCAGTTTAACACAATAAATTCCATTCATTCTAGGCTGAGAGACTAACGTGAATACGCTAAACATCAAGGAGAAAACGAGGGTCTGTCCTGAGCAAAGTTGGTGAGTGAGCGTCGTTTACCTTCCCTGAGCCCCCTGACCTTCTGTGCACAATTCTATGTCCTATACCTTTGCCTTTGGAATCTAACATTATTCCTTGTCTTTTTTTTTTTTAGAGGCAGGGTCTCTTGCTGTGTCACCAAGGCTGGAATGCAGTGGCACAATCATGGCTTACTGCAGCCTCAAACTCCTGGACTCAAGTGATCCTCTTGCCTCAGCCTCCCAAGTTGAGGACTACAGGCATGAGCCACTGCATCTGGCAGCTTTCTTGTCTTAATACTGTTCTAGTCCCTCCAAAACAACAACAACAACAACAACCTGGCTAATTTTTTTTATTTTTTATAGAGATGTGGTCTCACTGTGTTACTCAGGCTGATCTCAAACTCCTGGGTTCAAGCAATCCACCCGTCTCGGCCTTCCAAAGCTCTGGGATTATAGGCGTGAGTCATTGTGCCTGGCCTATTTCACATAGTTCTTGCCCTTAGCCCTATGCTGCCCTCTTTACCTTGGGGCCGAATTTTTCCATCTGCCCCAAGTGCTGTATTCTTATAACCATCCTGACTCTTTATGTATTGTATGTCGTGGATGCCAGCGAGGCCCTCCTCTACACACACACTCAAGAAGGTTAAGGCAAGAGGACGAAACAAAAAGAGGGACAATTTACTGCCCTTTACATAACACTTTGTGATAACAATACCCTTCCAAAGCCCTCACTGAATGGTGAGAACAATCCAATGAAGTAGGTTTTGTTATGCCTGTTTTTACAGATAAGGACACGGAGGCTCAAAGACTTTATAGATCATTCACCTAGTAAGTAGAAGAGCCAGAATGGGAATCCATGTTCATCTGACTCCAAAGGCAATGGAATGGCCAGGCCCCTCCCTAGGAAATTATCTAATAGGACTCTTCGAGGGTATTTGCCTTTTTTTTTTTTTTTTGAGACTGAGTCTTGCTCTGTTGCCCAGGCCAGAGTGCAGTGGTGCGATCTTGGCTAACTGCAAGCTCCGCCTCCCTGGTTTACGCCATTCTCCTGCCAGGCGCCCACCACCACGCCCGGCTAATTTTTTGTATTTTTAGTAGAGACGGGGTTTCACCGTGTTAGCCAGGATGGTCTTGATCTCCTGACCTTGTGATCTACCTGCCTTGGCCTGCCAAAGGGCTGGGAATACAGGCGTGAGCCACCGCGCCCGGCCAGGATATTTGCCTTTTAACAGGAGTGTCTTGAAGCCAGGGTCTCACAAAGCAGGAAACAGCTCTCAGGGGTTGTACCCAATACCTGCTGATGCAATCATACGGACCCAGTGGGTTTGAAGCAGGGTGGCCTCTTACTGCACCAATTAAATAGTCATCAGTTCTACCGACCATAACACCAACCATAAATGTAAACAAAGAAGTCCTGATCCCATGGGTCTGGACACTAAAAATCATGAGGTCCCCAAACTTAGAGAAGTTCTGGAAGAGAGCATGTCAAAGTTCTGGCTTTGCGCCAGATGCTATAGGAAACTGTACATAGCAAGAGTTCTCCATTATTGCCCAGTCAATGGAAATAGCAACCATGCAGCACCTTCTAAAATCCCTTGCCGTCTGAGACCTGTGATGGAGACCCTGGTTTTCATTCATTATGCATGAACCCAAAGTACAGACTTGCAGACTTACTACTAGAAATGAGTAGTAAGTTCAGACTATCAGAATACTCAGAAATCTGATGTATTTCAGAGACTTTAGCAGTAAAAAGGGATCAGAGCACTAGAATAGCTGTCTGGTGAAATCTGAGAGCTTTGCTCATAACGACGTTATGATTCTGTTAATGAGATTTGGCGAGGTATTAACCATCTTGGTAGACCAATAATGGTTGGCTACTATGGAGTTTAGACTGGGAAATAGAAAACTGGACTGTTACCAGAAAAGTTTGAGATACTTTCTTATACTTTCTGTACAAGATGAAAGCCTGCAAAAGATGAGGCTCAAAAGATATGGAGACAACCTAAATGTCCATCAATGGATGAATGGATAAAGAAAATGTAGTATATATATATACAATGGAATATTATTCAGCCTTAAAGGGCAGAGGGCGGGATCCTGTCATTTGCAACATGGATGAACCTGGAGGTATGCTAAGTGAAATAAACCTGATTCAGAAAGACAAATACTACATGATCTGACTTATGGGAAAAATCTAAAATAGTCTAACTCACAGAAGCAGAGAATAGAATAGTGGTTGCCAGGGGATAATAGGCAGGGAAAATGGGAAGATATTGGTCAAAAGGTAAAAAGTTTTAGTTATGCAAGATGAATAATTTCTGGAGGTCTATTGTACAGCACGGTAACTATAGTTAATAATACTGTATTGTATACTTGAAACTTGCTAAGAGGTAAGATCTTAAATACCCCCATCACAAAATAAGAGAAAATGACTACTATGTGAGGTGATAGAGATGTTAATAGCTTGACTGTGTGATCATTTAATCATGTATACATATATCAAAATATCAGTGTACACCTTAACTATATACAATTTGTATTTGTCAACTATACTCCAGTAGAGTTAAGGGAAATGGAAAAAGATGAGGTTCCATAAATCATCTGAGCATATCAGGCAGTGAAACATGCAGGTGTTGACAATAAAAACATAATTATCTGCTGGGTGAGGTGGCTCAGGTCTTTAATCCTAGCACTTTGGGAGGCCAAGGCAGGCAGATCACCTGAGGTCAGGAGTTTGAGACCATCCTGGGCAACATGGTGAAACCCTGTCTCTACTAAAAGTACAAAAATTAGCTGGGCGTGGTGGCAGGCACCTATAATCCCAGCTACTTGGGAGGCTGAGGCAGGAGAATTGCTTGAACCTGGGAGGTGGATGTTGCAGTGAGTCAAGATTACACCACTACACTCCAGCCTGGGCGACACAGTGAGAGACAGAAAAATAATATTAATAAAATAAAATTAATAATAATAAAATAAAACCATAATTACCTAGTGTGTGGCCTTCGCTGGAGAAAGGCTAGGCACACTGCCCAAGAGCAGGCCTTAATGCCATGACCTGAACCAGCGGGGCTGGACTCAAGGGTTCAAGGGTGCAGAGTGAGAGGAGAAACGGCAAAGGGAAGCTGAGGACAGCTGCTCTGGTGAACTCAAGGAAGCCACCTGAGATGGGGAGGGAAGGAAAAGGGGATTAGTAGAGCTTCAGGGAAATGCAGAGGAGAAGTCTGATTTCACCGGGTGGTAGAAATAAAGGAAAAGGGAAAACAGAAGCCACGTTGTAGTGGTCAGTGCTGCAAGAAGGACTCTAGGAGAGATCGCTTCTAATGAGAAGAGGAACCGGGGCCAGCAAGCCTGGCTCCAGGAGGAAAGTTCTGTGAGGTCCATGAAAGAGGAAGTAGGGGAGGAATCGCTGTTGAAATTCTCATTGTGGGCTGGGCGCGGTGGCTCAAGCCTGTAATCCCAGCACTTTGGGAGGCCGAGACGGGCGGATCACGAGGTCAGGAGATCGAGACCATCCTGGCTAACACGGTGAAACCCCGTCTCTACTAAAAAAAAAAAAAAAATACAAAAAACTAGCCGGGCGAGGTGGCGGGCGCCTATAGTTCCAGCTACTCAGGAGGCTGAGGCAGGAGAATGGCGTAAACCTGGGAGGAGCTTGCAGTGAGCTGAGATCCGGCCACTGCACTCCAGCCTGGGCAACACAGAAAGACTCCGTCTCAAAAAAAAAAAAAAAAAAAAGAAACTCTCACTGTGAATGAATGGATCCCAAGCCCTGGAGGAATGGGCAGAAAAAAGAAAGTAAAGAAAAAGAAATGTTAAAAGAAGCCTTCAAAGCCTAATTAAATTCATATAAAGAGGATAAAGAGTAATTCAGAGAAGCAATGTGAAAAAAGAAACACTAAAAAGAAGGTAAGAGGTATGACCTAAAGGACCCTAGGGAAAGAAAAACTGGGCATACGTTTGTGTAAGAAATCTAGGTATTACCTGTTTGAAGCAGTTTGTTCACCAGGAACTAGGAAAGGAACTGGCTCTGTGGATTTCCTCACCAGATAATTTTCAAAGTGAAATATTTTGCTTACAGTGTATTATAGGGACCTTCCAAAGATTTATAGGATCTGGATCTGAGGATACATAACAATGCTTATGACCTAAAGAAGCAAAACAATTCACTTCATGGAAATGCATATTCCCCAAAAGAAATCCTTATAGCCCCTTAAAGAAATTTTCAAGAGAAAAGCCATGTATAAACATATGATCCACTTCCTAAACGCCACAAGAAAGGTACAGGTGGAGGGAGTAGAGGAAGATTTCCACGGATTCTTAAGAAAAACATGAAATGGGAAATCTAAGAAGAGTGCCCAACACACCAAATGATGCAGGTTTCAAGAGCACAGAACCGAACGGGGTTTATTTAAACACACATGCCAGCTGCTGCCACGTGGCTACCAAATGGAAACTGAGCCAGGAGGGTGGGCCAGTGTCTATGGACAAGAAAGAACAGAGGTTGTGACGTGTAACAGGAATGATGTTTCCATTTTTATTTTATGAAGGCAACAGCCAAAATTCACCTCTGAAAACCTAAGTTTGGCAGTGGTATAAAGAAGGGAGGAAATTCCCGATGGAACAAGAAGGGATTAAAAACAAAAGAGGAGAGATCAGGGGGAGGGCAGGCCTCTGATCTTCCCAGGCTGGCAGTGGTGGGCAAGGAAGAAAATGATGTGAGCAGATGCTCAAGGAAAGTGGCCCTGAAATCAAAGGCTTTAAAGAGATAAGCAGAGTCCCTCAAGCAAAGCAATAAACAGAGAAACCAGGATGAATACATTGGAATCGAAATGATGAATTGTAAAGTACCACAGAGAGGTTTCTAGAATAGTGTCCAGAGATGGAAATGGGGAAAAGAGAAAGACACAGCAGAAATAAATTGCATACAAGATTCTAGTGTGTGCTAGAAACGTAGGGGGGAAGAGTGATGGTAAAATTAAAAGAAAGAAGTGGATAGATTTTAGTGGCGTGATTGAAATGGATAATGAAGGGGATCTTTATGAAACTGTTGCCAGGAGAAGGAAAGATATAGAAAGCGAAAAAAAAGACTGTAGGTTAATTCCAGTATGACAAGAATAATAAAGAAATGCATGGATTCTCAGCCAACAACCCGTGTCAAGAGACAAGCATGTTCTGGCTGTGTGTGAAGGGCACGCCACGCCTGGGGCTCTCCCTGCCAACGCCTGCAGACTTTTGCTCCTCATCTGGGCCTCGAAGCGCACCTGTTTTCAATGACACATGGGGAAAAGGGTCAAAAGATGAATAAGGCCAGGCGCAGTGGCTCACGCCTGTAATCCCCACACTTTGGGAGGCCAAGGCGAGTGAATCACTTGTGGCCAGAAGTTTGAGACCAGCCTGGCTAAAACAGCAAAATCCCATCTCTGCTAAAGATACACAAAATTAGTCAGGTATGGTGGTGCACACCTGTATAATCCCAGCTACTGAGGCTGAGGCACGAAAATCACTTGAACCTGGGAGGCAGAGGTTGCAGTGACTGAGATCACACCACGGCACTCCAGCCTGGGTGATAGAAGTGAGACTCTGTCTCAAAAAAAAAAAAAAAGGATAAAATGATACTCATGTCTTCCTTGGTCCCATCGACAAACATTTATCAAGAGATGTCTACGTGCCAAGCACAGTGCTTGATACTGAGAAAATACAAGAATTAATAAGCAACATAGATATTCTGACAAAAATGGAAGCAAAAAGGGGAGGAGGTCTACAATATAGAATTTTCCAGATAAGACAGAGGCAAGTTCCAAGCCGTGAAAATGAGAGTCAATGTGAAATATGATAGAATTGGAGATACTAAGGTAGACACAAGATGACCGCATATTCTCCTCGAAGGGGAACAAGATAGGAAAGGAAACTGGGAAACAAAAAGCGGAGGTAACGTCAAGAGCCTCTATTGGGGCTCTAATGGGCTCTAACCTGAGTCTCAGTCCTTACCCAGCTGGTTCCAAGGTGATCTTGAGCAAAGTGCTTCTGTGCTGCTAGCCTTGGTTCCCTCAACTATAAAATAAACCAATGATGTCTGTCTAACTTGTGGTTGTCACCACGACAGAGTAAGGGATATTGGTTGTGCCCTCCTGCCATAAACAACAATAAACTGGACAAATTATATGAAACTGTTTTCAGGTGCAACGCTACAGATGGTGCAGGGATGTGACCCTTGAGAGAAGAAACACAAGAGGTGAAACCCACATTTACTCTGGCCTCCTGCCTGGGACTTTCCAACCACAGCACGCGGAAGTGGAGCCCAAACGGAGGATGGAGGAGAGACCGAAGGTTAGGGCTGCTGCAGGGATTGAGTGTGTGGGACAGGGTACGAGAGAGGCAGGAGCTGCACAGAGCAGAAATCCAAAAATCTGCAGATGAGACCACCTGAATCGAGTTGAAAACAAAACTGCACACGTACAGGGTAACGTTTTCACAAAGCCTTGTAGAGAACAGGTAGCAGGGGCAAGGCACAGTAGCTCATGCCTGTAATCCCAGCACCTTGGGAGAGGCTGAGGCAGGAGGATTGCTTGAGCCCAGGAGTTCGAGACCAGCCTGGGCAATATAGCAAGACCTCATCTCTACAAAAAATTTTAAAAATGAGCTAGGTGTGGTGGCATGCACCTATAGTTCCAGCTACTTGGGAGGCTGTGGCAGGAGGATCCCTTGAGCCCAGGAGCTTCAGGCTGCAGTGAGCTAAGATTGTGCCACTGCACTTCAGCCTGGGTGACAGAGTGAGACCCTGTTTCTTAAAAAAAAAAAAAAAAAAAGAGAGAGAGAGAGAGAGAAACAATAGGTAGTAGGAGCTGTGCACTGAACAGAAGATTCCAGAGGTCACACGATGGGAAGAGACACTGTGTTCTCAGTGTCCATGGTGGAAAGAGCTTGATGAACAGCCTGGGCTTTCAACAGAGGCCCGGGAAAGGCCACACCTGTGGAGCTGGGCCACCCCAGCACTAGAGAGGGGCCGCACTGGACCCACCAAAACAAAACAAAATTCCAACACTCAATAATGGATCCAAGCGGATCCACCAATAAATTAATCACCTGCCAAAACAAATGCAATGATCCTTAAAGGAAGATAATAAAACCATAGTGTTTGACCTGTAATAAAAAATTACTCAATGTGGAACAAGGAGGAAACAAATAGAATAGAAAGTAGCCAATAGAAAGAATCCCAGAGGTGATACAGATGGAATTAGCAAACAAAAACTTTAAAATGACTAAATATATTCAAGAATTTAAAGGAAAAAAATGGACATAAGGAATGAAAAACAGTTACTCATTGGAAAACAGACATTATGAAAAGAAACAAGATGAAAATCACGGGACTCAAAAATCTACACTAACTGGCTGGGCATGGTGGCTCACACCTGTAATCCCAACACTTTGGGAGGCCCAGCCAGGAAGATCATTGAGGCCAGGAATTTAAGACCAGCCTGGCCAACGTAGTAAAACTCTGTTTCTACTAAAAATAAAAAATTTAAAAAAAAACAAGAACTGAGCATGGTGGTGGAAGCCTGTAATCCCAGCTACTGGGAAGGCTGAGGCAGGAGAATCATTTGAACCCAGGAGATGGAGGTTGCAGTGAGCCAAGATTGCACCACTGCAGTCCAGCCTGGGCAGCAGAGCAAGATTCTGCCTAAAAAATATGTGTATATATATATATATACGTGTCTAAAATAATTGAAATAAGTCACAAGATGGGCTTAACAGATTAAACACTGCAAAAGAAAAGATTAGTAGACTTGAAGACAGAGTAATAGAAATTATTCAAATTGATGCACATAGAGCGAAAAAGGACTAGAAAAAAAGAATAGAGGTTGAGTTACATATGGGACATCATTAACCAGTCTAACAGATACAGAACTGTAGTCTCAGTAGGAAAGCAAAGAGGAATTGGGGCAGAAGAAATATTTCCAAAAATAATGACCTCCTAATGTGACAAAAAAAGTACCAATCCACTGATCCAAGAATCTCAATGTATCTTAATCAAGATAAACACAAAGAAAACCACATTTAAGCACATCATAGCCAAACTGTTGTAAAACAATGATGAAGAAAATATCTTAAAAGAATTCAGGGGACAAAAAAAAAAAAATCCCACCTAACTCCAGTGGTGCAATAATGAGAATTATTACTGACATCTCATCAGAAACATTGCAATCCTGAAGTTAACAGAATGACATCTTTGAAGTTCTAAAAGAGAAAAAACTGCAAACTTAGAATTCTACATCCAGTGGAAATATCCTTCAAAAATGAAGACAAAATGAATAAATAAAAGCCGAGATAACTTATCACCTGCACAAAGAAAAATATTAAAGAAAGTTCCTCAAGCCAAAGGGAAATGATACCAGACAGAAACAGATCTATAATATGCAAAGGAAAGTGCCAGAAATGGTAAATCTATGGGGTCACTATAGAACACTTTATTTTTTAATTTCTTTAAACTACATTGTCTGCTTAAAGCAAAAATAAAGTCTTACTAATTCAAGTCAGACTGTGCTCAGCTAAGGAACTGAAATAAAACAGAGTTGTAGGTCAGAAGTCAATAGAGGAAATAGAATACTCACACGCACTTCATTAATCCAAAAAGAGACAGGAGAGTCGGTGGGAAGGAACAAAGAATAGATGGGAAAATCTAGAACAAATAGCAAGATGGTAGAATTAGACCTGACCTAACTCAGTGCTACGGTGAATGAAACAAAACCATGGCAATGGAGTTCTGGTACAGCTGCCCTCATCACACGTGTGAGGCTCTGGCTGTGCGTTTCTGGATGAAGGGGAGGAAGGTGACAATGAAGGAAGAAGAAAAGCAAACTTGGGGGACATAGAAATTCTAATAGAATAGGTTCTAGGTGCTCAAGCCACCTCTCACCCTGATTTTTCGGGGCACAGCTGTGTATTACTCTCACCCTTGGGGTGCGCAGCCCAGGTTACAGGTACCATGTTCCTGGATTTACGGAGCAGACACATGAACTGGGTTTGGGCACCGGGGGGAAGCTGAGCTGGTTTCCAGTGCTGCTGTTTGAAATGTGAGGAAGGCCAGAGACATGCTTCCAAGTCCAACTACTCACTGTGGATACCTGGTGGAAAGAGGACGCCCTTTCCACCAGGGCAGATGACGTCAAGCAGACCCACCAACAAGCTAACCACCTGCCAAAACAAATGCAATGCTCTTTAAAGGAAGACAATAAAGCCCATAATGTTTGACATGTAATAAATTACTCCGCCTGGCGCAGTGGCTCACACCTGTAATCCCAGCACTTTGGGAGGCCGAGACAGGTGGATCACCTGAAGTCAGGAGTTCGGCCTGACCAACACGGTGAAACCCTATATCTACTAAAAATACAAAAAATTACTCGGGTGTGGTGGCGTGCACCTGTAATCCCAGCTTCTTGGGAGGCTGAGGCAGGAGAATTGCTTGAACCCGGGAAGTGAAGGTGGCAGTGAGCTGAGATCGTGCCATTGCACTCCAGCCTGGGCGACAAGAGCGAGACTCCATCTCAAAAAAAAAAAAAAAAAAAATTACTCAACATGTGACAAGCAGGAAACAAAAGCAGTCAATAGAAGGCGTCCCAGAGGTGATACTGATGGAATTCCACCAGGAAAACTAGAAAAAGGCTCTGTCCACAGAAGGGATCGTGTAAACAGAATGGCAGAAGGGAACAAAAACAGAAAGGAGAAGTATAATCCAACCCTGACATAGGGAGGGGGAACTGTAAAATTAGAATCCGACAAGGTTTTAATAGGCAATAGACGACGATCCATTAAAACAGAGCTGTCATGATACGTCTGGACAGACTCAGTTATTTGACCCATGAAGGCTCTGGAGATGAAGGCACTGCAGCACCAGGTCTAAACGTGTCATCCCAAACATTTCTAGCTAGGCGGCAGAGAGAAATGACCAAGAATGATTCAGTTCAGTTCAACACTCGTTTGCTGAGGACCTTCTACCACCAGGCTCTGTGTCAGGTGCTGGGGATATAAAAATTACTAAGACCAAGTCCATGCCCTTAAGGGGAAACCCAGTTCTACTGGAGGAAACAGGCATGGCAACACATCAGAAAGTGGTGTGTCCAAGCATTCACCTGTCACTTACCAGCTGAGAGAATTTGAATATGTGCCCTGCCAAAATTCATGTTGGATTATCATCCCCCGTGTTGAAGGTGGGGTCTTGTAGGAGGTGATTGGCGCACGGGAGTGGATTTCTCATAAATGGTTTAGCCCCAACCCCTGGATGCTGTCCTCACAAAAGTGAGTTCATTCTAGTGAGATCTGGTCGTTTCAAAGTGTCTGGCACCTCTCCCTCGCTTGCTCCTGTCTTGCCATGTGATATGCCTGCTTCGACTTTGCACTCCATCAAGATTGGAAGCATCCTTAGGCCTCCCCAGAAGCAGATGTCGCTATGCTTCCTGTATAGCCGGCAGAACCGTGAGCCAATAATACCTGTTTTCTTACAAATGACTCAGTCTCAGGAGTGCAAGAACGGTCTAGCACACCAGCTATGTGGCTTGCACAAATCCTTTAACCCCAGTTTCATCATCCATAAAATGAGGATGATAATAACCACCTAACAAGACTGTTGTGAACATTCTAGAAATAATGTGAAAAGTGCCTAGCTCACCACCTGGCGTATAGTAATTCAGCAGCTCTCAACTTGAGAACAAGACACACATTAGAATCTAGGTGGCAAGAGGAGGGTATTTCTAACTAGTCCCAGCCTACCTCCCACTCTATCCTGATTCCCCCGGAAGGATGTGCCTACCTCTTCTAAACCCATTACCCTGGACAAAGAAACACTATGTCCCATGCATAATATAAAGTGTGGGAGTGTGTTTTGCATGTGAATGGTGCATAGGTAGAATAAAGTTTGAGAATCACTCTGTAAGCATTCATCTCAGTTCAACACTTATAAAGCACCTACTGTGTGCCAGGCTCATAAAAAACTAATTTGGATTATTTCCACATAATGATAGAGGTATGTATAAAATGCTAAGAGAATATAATACAGGAGAAGGCACTCAGCCTGGGGGTCAGGAAGGCCCACGAGCCTTGGTAGTTACCTGGACTAATAGGTGAGAAGGTCATCTTAGGAGAACAGAAAGGTATAAGTTGGCAATAGCATGGTGTGTTCAGGGAACTAGGATCCAAGCGTTAAACAGGGTCAAGGAATTGAATATCCGGGAGAGGTAGACAAGGGCAGGTTCATGAAAGACATGCAAAGAAACCCACTTAATCCTGTGGGTGGTGAGAGCCGCAGAAGAGCATGACAGAAAGGAGACCCAGGTCCTTCTGTGCTCCAGGTCAGTATCTCTGAAAGCAGTTCCCAAGCTAAATTTCATGACGAAAGGACAGGTAGCCTCAGAGAGCTCAGCCTCCACAGGAATTCATTCCTCAGGGGCAGTGTGCACTGCTCACTCAACTTTGCTTCTCAAGCACCCACCTGAGTCTGACCCCACTAGAGGCACTAGGTTCATTGTACAGAACGGATATTAATAAACTTCCTTATCCATAACTTGTGCAATAGCCGAGCGTAGTGGCTTATGCCTGTAATTGCAATACTTTGGGAGGCCAAGGCAGGCAGATTGCTTGAGCCCAGGAGTTCGAGACCAGCCTGGGCAACATGGTGAAGTCCCATCTCTATAAAACTACAAAAATTAGCCAGGCGTGGTGGTGCACACCTGTGGTCCCAGCTACTAAGGAGGCTGAGGTGGGAGGATCTCGAGTCCAGGAGGTCAAGGCTGCAGTGAGCCATGATTGCACCATTACACTCCAGCCTGGGCAACGGAGTGAGACCCTGTCTCCAAAACGACAACACAAGAAACAGAACCTGTGCATTTTTAACATTATCTCCAACTATGGGATTCATTCAATTACAAAGTTTTATTAACCACCAAGTAGGGAGGGAAGATATGAACACAAATACAGTCAGGGCTTTAGGACAGGGAGACAGCTGGGAAATGCACCCTTAGGCAATTTTGTTGTGTGAACATCACAGAGTGCACTCACGGAAGCCTAGATGGTACAGCCTACAGCCTACAACACAAATAGGCTACAGTGTACAGCCCATTGCACCTAGGCTACAAACCTGTACAGCAAGTAACTGTACTGAATATCATAGCCACTTGTAACACGATGGTGAGTATTTGTGTATCTAAACAAATCTAAACATGAAAAAGGTACAGTATAAATACAGTATAAAAGATTAAAAATGATACATCCGTATAGGGCACTTACCAAAATGGCTGTTTCAGAACTCGAAGTTATTCTCGGTGAGTCAGTGAGCGAGTGGTGAGTGAATGTGAGGGACTAGGATATTATTGTCCACTACTGTAGCCTTTATAAACACAGTACACTTAGGCGACACTAAGTTTATTTTTAAAATAAAGTAATTGAGCTATAACATGACAATGGCTACAGTGTCACTAGGTGAAAGGAATTTTTCAGCCCCATTAGAATCTTACGGGACCACCTACATACATACAGTCGATTTTTGACTGAAACATCCTTACCCAGCACGTGAATGTAATTGCAATGAAGTGAAAGATAAAGGTTATAGTTCTAGTGTATCCAGAGTGCTTCAAGACATGAACTGTTAGGGAAAGCCAGAAAAGTCTCCACCATGGGAAAAATATTTGGCCTGGGTCTTGAAGGATAAATAGGAAGTCAGCACTCAGAGACAGGTGCCAGTGTTTTTCAGCCTGAGGCAGGGCGGTATGAGAGACAGCTGGAACGGTTTGAGAATGCGTGGTGAGAACTTACACTCACTGGGGACTAGATATAAGAATGCAGTGGACCTAGCACTGTGATTTTTCGACCTGGGCTACACATCAGAAACACCTAGGGAGCTTTTAAAACTTCCAGGGCCCAAACCACATTCCGAACCAATTAAATCAGGACGTCTGGGGCTAGGAGCCAGTCATCAGTATTTTTTTTTAAGCTCCCAAAGTGATTCCAATGTGCTGCCAAGTCTCAGAACCACTAGTCTAGAAAGGAGGGATAAGGATTTCCAGCAGCGCCAGAGGACCGGCCCTCCTGGTGACCCTGCGATCCTGGCACACACAACCCCCCACCCCGCCGCCTGGGAGAAAGACCGGCCACACCACAGCCATCGGCTGTTTCCTGCTGCTCCTTTCCCCACACCAGCATTTTGCTCTGAAATAGTGGTTCTCAAAGTGTAGTCCCCAGGCTGTAGCATCAGCCTCAGGGGGAAGTTGTTAAAAATGCCAATTTCCCAGCCGCACCCTGGACCCACTCACCCAAAAACTCTGGGAGCCCAGCAACTGAGGCATGCTAAGGTTGGTGAGCCGCTGCTCTGGAACACTGATCCCTCCCAAACTGCAGCAAAGCAAGTGCCTGGGTGTGGCTCTGGCTGTGTAGGTGCTGCTAGAATCTGCCGGAGTCACTGATTGTCAGAAGAGATGCCGTGGGAGCTGGTTTGGGTGCCTCCACGTTGGTCGTCACCACCAGGCAGTGGCCTTTGGCCTGGAATAGAAGATACCAGAGGGCTGATAGCTCAGTTTTTTATGGTACCAAGAAAAGACTTTCAGATTGGAGGTATGGGATTTTGTTTATTTTTTTAATCCTCTTTTAATACAAAGTGGCCCCTTGAAAGCAAACTTTCAAGATATTTCACATCAGAACTGGCCGGGAAATCCAGCATGTGGACAGACACGGATATGCCATGTGCACTTTTCCGTCGGAGGAAGGGGGTAGGCTTGGGTGCTGGAGGGTGTTGCCTAGGGGCGGAGCGATAAGGAAGAAAGGACACTGCTAGTTCACACCTCATCCATCCCCTCCTCCCAGGCCCCAACCAGGCTGGAATTAAAGGACCCTGGGAGGAAAATATGGAAAGCAACAAAGGAAATGAGTTCCCATATAGAAAGGGAAATTGCCGTTCCCATTAAGGTCAGACTGGTCCGAAGTAAAGGGCTGGTGCGCCCTAGCGACCGCCTCTGCCGAAGCCCTGACGCTGGAGCTCTGTTGCCCTCGCAGAATAACCGGGACTTTGTTGCAGCCGGAACCGGCCACGTCTTGATTCCACACTCCCTTGAGGAGCCAGCCAGCTCCACACTTACTCAAGAATCCGAAGAGCACTAAGTGGATTCTCTGCCACACGACTGAAGAGAGCAAGCTGTCTGGGGGGTTCTCCACCTCTTTTCAACTCAACTATTCTGAGCTGAAGTACTAGACCCGTTTTGTCTTTCTTGTTTTTTTCCTGCTTCAGTAATCTGGAAAAATCCAGCAGGTCTGAAAAACTGTTGGGCTTGACAGCGTGTGTGTATCGCCACCTGGTGGCCACAGCTTATCAAAACAGCTTCCTTCCGGGGCCCTTGTGGATGTACATCAAAGGCTCCGGCTTCCAGACAGGTACACATCCTGTTCTCATGCCCGGCTCACTTTCCCGTGGGAATGTCAGCCACTCTGATTTGCCTTGGCTGAAAACCTCCTGTCTTTGCATGGAAAAAAAACACAAATAATGTGAACAAGCAACAGAGTTTTCTTTCTCTCTTAAGTAACCAAGCATTTAAAATCTTCTAAAGCACACATTTCCCTAATTGAGAAAGGAAGTAGAAGAAAAATTTCTGGCCGAACTTACAAATCATAATAAATGGTCGGAAATACCTTCTCCCTTACCAAGATTCCTGGGGTCCTAGTGTAGAGGAGACTTCAGTTGCCCTTGACGCTACAATATCCTGACTAAAAGCCTGTTTCCAAGGTGATATTTGATAGACGTGAAGGACCCGGGTAGAAAAGAAGGTGGTCTGGATGGCACGGCAAGCAGTGGAACACGCAGGCTACGAGGCATCAGGAGAAACCAGTTCTGGTCCTGGCACTGCTACCAACCTGCTGTGGCACCTTGGGAAGTTACCTAAACTTTGTGGATCCCAACGCCCTAGATTCGTTAACTTCTTTCTATTTTTTCCCATAAATTCCGTGTTTTTGAAAGATGTTGCCCACCAAAATTCATCTCTAAAATAGGAGCTTAATAAGCTTTCTGTCTTGAGGAATCAGACGTATAAATGTCAGGCAGGCCTTCTGATGATCATGATGCAACCAGAGTTACCACAATGAGTCCATATCACAGAGAAAGGCAAAGACACTTGATCCTTTCTTAACCTGGTCTCCCACCCATGAATGGCTTTTGTTAGGATTTCAGCATGTTGAAACTAACCCACAGACCCTAGTTACAACTTTCCCAGGCCCTGAGAGCGGGGGAATCCCAGTTTGGAAACCAACAAACTAGAAAATCTTGAGGGTAACTCTAGCTCTCATGAACTAAAACAGAGTAAAGATGGAAGACTGTGGTATGTACATGCAGGTAGAGTCTTGATTTGAGAAATGGCATTACCAGGAATTAGCATTTCAGAAATGCCAGCTCCGTGTCAGGATTTTTTTTATTTTATTATGTATATTTGTCATGGACAACATGTTTTGGAATATGTATACATTGTGAAATGGTTAAATAAAGCTAATTACATATACACGTGCTCACAAAGTTATCATTTTTGGGGGTGACTTAAAATCTCTCAGCGATTTTCAAAAATATATGTTATTAATTATAGTTGCAATGTTGTACGATAGATCTCTTGAACATGCATTCCTCTTGTCTAACTGAAATTTTATGTTCTTTGACCATCTCCCCAACTGCCCCCCAACAAGCCTGAAAGCCCTGGTAACCCCTATTCTACTCTCTACGTCTATGAGTTCAACTTTTTAAGATTCCACATGTAAGTGAGATCATGCAGTATTTGTCTTTCGGTGTCTGTCTTATTTCACTTAGCGTAATGTCCTTTGGGTTCATCTGGGTCACAAGCAACAGGATGTCCTCCATTTTAAAAGACTGAATAGTACTCCGTGGTGTATTTTCTTTATCCAACCCCATGTTATTTATTCATCCATCCGTTGATGAACACTTAGCTGGTTTCAAATCTTGGCTATTGTGAATAGTGCTGCAATGAACATGGCAGTACAGATAGCTCTTCAACATACCGGTTTTATTTCCTTTGGATATATATACCCAGGAGTGGGATTGCTAGATCATATGGTAGTACTATTTTTAATTTTTTGAGGAACCTCCATACTGTTTTCCGCAATGGCTGTGTTAATTTACATTCCCACCAGCAGTGCACAAGGCTTCCCTGTTCTCCACAACCTTGCTAGTGTTTGTTATCTTTCATATTTTTGATAACAGCATTCCAACAGGCATGAGGTGATATCTCATTGTGGTTTTAATATGTATTTCGCTGATAGTTAGTGCAGAAGTTTTAAATACAGAATCACAGTTAGTCCTGACAATAAGCTCTAAAACACCCATGCAGATGAGGAAAGAACTGCAGGGAAGTTAAAGGTCTGCACCTTACAGCTGAGACCAGAACCAGGTCTGTATCATTTCAGAGCACATAATCTTTCAAAGGAACCTGACAAAATCACAGCAATTTTTAGGTTCACAGAGAACAGGCAAAAAACAGACAGACAGAAATGATAGTAATTTCCAAGTATGAACCAGTAATCCAAACTAAACATATTTTGTTGAATGAATATCCTGGATTCTACTATGTTTCTCCAAGTCCCCATCTTCTTAAAACATAGCATTTGGGGTTTAGTAGTTATTGATAAATCTTTTGCATATCTATGCACTGTTAATTCTTTTTA
This sequence comes from Macaca nemestrina, assembly GCF_043159975.1. Classification (NCBI taxonomy): domain Eukaryota; kingdom Metazoa; phylum Chordata; class Mammalia; order Primates; family Cercopithecidae; genus Macaca; species Macaca nemestrina. The sequence goes on along the minus strand of NC_092134.1, from coordinate 129,974,570 downwards.
CTACATATTATTTTATTGTAGTAAAGCCAATTTTCTGACATTTATCTGAAAGCAAACTGGGAAGTACTTCCATTCTACTTCCTGGTGATTTTCAGTGACCTGGTGCCGTTTGAATGTATGTGTCCTCCAAAATTCATATGTTGAAACTTAAACATATTGATTTAATACAATCAATGTACAAATGCATTGATTTGAATGTTTGTGTACTCCAAAATTCATATGTTGAAACGTAAACGTATTGATTTAATACAATCAATGTACAAATACATTGATTTGAATGTATGTGTACTCCAAAATTCATATGTTGAAACTTAAACGTATTGATTTAATACAATCAATGTACAAATGCATTGATTTGAATGTTTGTATACTCCAAAATTCATATGTTGAAACTTAAACGTTTTAATACAATCAATGGACAAATACATTGATTTGAATGTATGTGTACTCCAAAATTCATATGTTGAAACTTAAACCCCAAAGCAATGGTAGTAGAAGTTGGGGCATTTGGAAGGTGATTAGGTCACGAGGCCGCCACCCTCACGTGAATGGGTTTAGTGCCTTTATAAAAGGGCTGGAAGGAACTAGCTAGGCCCATTGCCCTTCCATCTCCTCTGCCATGTGAGGGCGCAGTGTTTATCCCTTCTGCTCTTCCACCTTTTCCACCATGTGAGAACACCAGAGATAATACCATATGTGGCCAGGCATGGTGGCTCACGCCTGTAATCCCAGCACTTTGGGAGGCCAAGGTGGACGGATCACGAGGTCAGGAGATCGAGACCATCCTGGTCAACATGGTGAAACCCCATCTCTACTAAAAATGCAAAAATTAGCTGGGCGTGGTGGCACACTCCTGTAGTCCCAGCTACTCAGGAGGCTGAGGCAGGAGAATTGTTTGAACCCACGAGGCAGAGGTTGCAGTGAGCCAAGATTGCACTGCTGCACTCCAGTCTGGCGACAGAGTAAGACTCCATCTCAAAAAAACAAACAAACAAAAAAGAAAGCAAGAAAATACCATCTATAGGACAGGCCTTCACTAGACACCAAATCTGCTGACGCTGTGATCTGGGACTTCCCAGCCTCCAGAACTGTGAGAAATAAATTTCAATGGCTTATGAATTACCCAGTCTGTGGTATTTTGCTATAGCAGCAGGAACAGACTAAGACATTCAGGGTAATGTGTCATTTCAAGACATGAAACTCAGTTCTGTAATATTTTCTTCTCTTATTCCTTTAATAATTTTCTTCTACCCATCATCTGTTTTCTCTTTCTAAAACTTCTACCAGTTAAATATTAAACAACTCTGGTTTTTTTAACCTTTCTTGTCTATATTATGATTCAACTAGGATCAAAAGAGTATCTAATTAAACAGTAGCTTAAACAAATTAGGGGTTTATTTTTTTTCTCACACAAGAAGTCAAGAAGTCATTGGACCAGTGTTATTTCAGAGGCTCAGGAATGTCAGGGCCAAAATATCTGGAACTCTCTTGGTCTCTTACCCATGTCTACAAGATAGCTGCTGCAGCTCTATCCATCCCATCCCCATTCAAGGCAGAATGAAGGAAGAAGCAGAAGGAAGCAGAAAGGGGTGTAGTTGTATCAGAAGAATAAAGCCTTTCCAGAAATTTTCTACAGACTTAAACTTATGACTCCTTGACCAGAAATGTATCAAAAGGCAAATCTAATTACAGGAAAGTCTAAGAAAGGAAGTTTTAGTATCCCACCATGAAAGTGCAGGGAGGCAAGAGAAAGGAGGGTTGTAAAGAAGGAATGAGACAATCCAGTGCCCTATTTTCTTTCTTTCTTTTTTTTTTTTTTTTCTCTGAGACAGAGTCTTGCTCTGTCCCCCAGGCTGGAGTGCAATGGTGCCATCTCAGCTTACTGCAACCTCCGCCTCCCAGGTTCAAGCAATTCTCTTGCCTCAGCCTCCGGAGTAACTGGGATTATAGGCACCCACCACCACGCCCAACTATTTTTTTTGTATTTTTAATAGAGACAGGGTTTCACCATGTTGGTCAGGCTGGTCTTGAACTCCTGACCTCAGATGATCCACCCACCTCAGCCTCCCAAAGTGCTGGGATTACAGGTATGAGTCACCGCACTGGGCCAGTGTCCTATTCTTATCTTTTTTTTTTTTTTTTTTTTTTACTACTTCATGCAAGAATTCCTCAATTTTGTCTTCTAAACTTTGTTGATTTTTTTTGTTTGTTTCTGCTCTAATTATTTTAATTTCTAAGAGTGCTTTCTTCTGATATTTTGTTTTTGTTGTTGTGTTGTTTTAATAGCTTCCCATCTTGTTTCATAGCTGTAATATCTTCTCATCTCTCTAAAGATATTTATAACTTCTCTTTAAGTCCATTTTGTTTTTTGCCTCTTCCTCATAATATTTTCTTTTTCTTCAAAATTGATAGCTCTCCCCACACATAGACATTTTGGCGTCTGTCTTCTATTTGGGTAGCGTCCCTCAAAAGTCTGATGATCTGGGCTGTTGATTTATACATAAATATGAGACACCAAGAAGTTGTTTGGAGGAGCTGTGTGATTAAATTAGTATTGTCCCCTGGCAGCGTACAGAGTGATCAGGTGTTGAGCCAGCTCTTTCATGAGGCAGACCCCCACAACCAATGTCATTATGTGTGAGTATTTTCTCTGGACTTACTGAGTTTTTCCATTGATTTTCCACTCTGGTCTTCAATATAATGGAGTTGGAGACCAGGGTCCAAGCAGTAATTCCAGTGCCATAGTGGGAGCACGGAGGATGGTGAGAATCCTCTGAGCGGAAGACTCTGGTCAATTTCTCCAGAGAAGGAACTTCTTGTTCTACAGAGGTTAGAGAAAGGTCATACTCTGGTGGTATGGATTAGAGGTCTAAAAGATCCTTTGAGAAACGGTCAAGTAATTTATCTGTCTTCATCTCCATGATCTCGTCCTCCTTTGCCCCTTCCACTGTATTAGTGTCTCCAATTTCAGAAGTTTTCAGGTATTCTGTTGAACAAATCTTTTGTTTCTCATCAATCTTCCCTTCCTGAGATACTTGGGTTTCAGCCTCCTCTGCTAAGTGAGTTATCATTCCTCAAACCACTTTTCATCTTCTTCACTCTTCTCTCCCTCCAATTCTCTCTGTCCTTATGAGTTTATGCCTTTTTAGTCCTTCATTGTAATTTTGGACAGGGAGGAAAGAGTAGGAATGAAGCTCAGATACATGGATGTATTGAATCTTCCATGCTAAACTGAAAGTCTACACATATTTGTTTAACATTTCCAATTTCACAACACATTTCCTCCAAAAAAAACTTATGGAGCTTTTTATTATTAATGTGTCACTGACCTTCAGTCATAATCTGTCTTAGCAAGGATATAGGCACATACCAGACTGAAAAGATTTGACAAACACTATTCTGAGAAACCCACATTTGGTCAACAATCAAAGGAAATAATTTGTTAAAAAGGAAGAAGATGAAACAAATCCAGATTGTGTTTGAGCTCTATAAGTCAAAGATACAGTTTGAAAAAGTAAACTCAAGTAATCCAATATTACAAGATCTAGATGGTCAGGATAAAGTGAGTTAGGCTTGCACATCAAAGAAATAGCTAGGCCACCACCAAAAATGTTTCCAGGTGAAATCAAGTTTCAAAATTGTATAAACAATCTTGAGATAATTAAGCAAAAGCAAATATATTTTCAGATGCTAAGGGCTGCAGAGGGAAAAAGAGCAACTCCATATAGAGAAAATTAATATATTGGGGCTTATCTCCTAAGAATGGCTTGTGAAGCATAACTTTTTTTTTTTTTTGAGAGTCTCACTCTTTCACCCAGGCTGGCTGGCATGCAGCGGCATGATCTTGGCTAACTGCAACATCTGCCTCTTAGGTTCCAGCGATTCTCGTGCCTAAGCCTCCTGAGTAGCTAGAATTACAGGCACATACCACCCCACCCAGCTAATTTTTGTAGTTTTAGTAGAGATGGGATTTCACCATGGTGGCCAGACTGGTCTCAAACTCCTGACCTCAAGTGATCCACCCACCTCAGCCTCCCAAAGTGCTGGGATTACAGGCATGAGTCACCATGCCCGGCCTGAAGCATACATTCGATCTAACAAGTCTTCTAGGTATTTGTTCTACAGACACAGTTACCCAAGTGCTGAATTGTATACATTCGAGGGTATTTATTTTGGAGTATTTTAAATCATAACACAAAATGGGAATATTCTATAAATCTTTCAATAAGGCCTGCCAGACCCATATATCCAGTAGCCATGGGAATGATACCTAAGCTGTGAGTGAAAACCAAAGGATTAAAAACATGGGCATCCAAGAGAAGGTCAGGGTTCAATACCAGCAGCGTCTTTGACACAGCAGTGAGCAAAGATTCATTGGTCTGTGCACCATTTTCAGCAGCTATACTCCAGGGTTGCTGATGCTTACCATCTCTTCAATTCTCTGCCTGGTATTTAGAAATAAGGCTGACCTCTTTACAATGAATAATTCCCTGGTGCAGGCCACGAGCGGAGCCTGGACTTCCTCCTCCTTGTGGCAGTAAAGAGGAGCCTCTCCCCTCTCCTCTGGAATGGTATCAGAGGAGCTTAGTAGAGACTCGAGATTTTCACTATTATCCGAAGGTTACAAGGCCACCCCCACCCTGATGTCAGTGGAGACTACCTAGAGAGACTCAAGGACCCATGGATCTATAACAAAAGATCTAACATTTATGTCATCAGACTTCCAAAATGAGGGAAGCAAAAAGACATAACTGAAAAAGTGTTCTCACAGAAATACAGTTGAAAACTTCCCAAATTTGCCAAGAGATGTAAATGTACAGTTTCAAGAGGCTGAGCAAACCCCCAAACATAACAAACCCAAAGAAATACCCACCAAGATACATCATAATCAAATTTCTGAAAACTAAATACAAAGAAAAAATCTTGAAATCAGCCAGATAAAAACATGGCAGAAACAATTAAAATCTAAATAGATTTCTCATCATAAACCATGTATTCCAAAAGAAAGTGACAAAAGTATTTTTCAAGGCTGAAAGAAAAGAACTGTCAATCCAGAGTCCTATACTCAACAAAAATATCCTGTGAGAATGAGGGGGAAATCACAATATTCTCAGATGAAGAAAAACTAAGATAATTAGTCATCAGGAGAACTGCCCTAGAAGAATAGCTAAAGGAAATTATCTAAACAGAAAATAAATAATGCAAGGAGCATGGAACACCATAAAGCAAGGAAAAGAGTACATGGTAAGCAAAAATATTGGTAAACACAATAGACTTCATTTCTCCTCAAGAGTTTTCCAAATTGTATTTGATGATTGAAGCAAAACTTATAACACCGTCTGATGTGGTTCTCAATGTATGTAGAAGAAATATTTAAGACAATCATACTACAAACAGGGGAAGATAAAAGGGTGTTATGGCGGGGAAGGGTTCTATACTTCACTGAAAGGTAAAAAAAAGAGTATCAGTTGACTGAAATAGGTTATGGATACACAATGGAATACTTAGAGTAACCACTAAAAATGCTATACAAAGAAATACTTTCAAAGCACTATAGATAGGCTGTGTGGTGTCTTATGCTTATAATCCCAGCACTTTGGGAGGCCGAAGCATGTGGATCTCTTGAGGTCAGGAGTTTGAGACCAGCCTGGCCAACGCTGTGAAACCCTGTCTTTACTAAAAATACAAAAATTAGCCAGGCCTGGTGGCAGACGCCTGTAATCCCAGCTACTCGGGAGGCTAAGGCACAAGAATCCTTTGAATCCAGGAGGCAGAGGTTGCGATGAGCAGAGATGGCGCCACTGCACTCCAGCCTGAGTGACAGAGCAAGACTCCATCTCAAAACAAAACAATATAGATAAGTCAAAATGGAAAAATGTTCAATTAACCCAGAAGACAGAGAAAGTGAGCAGAGAAACAGAAAGCAGAACAAACAAAACAAGAAATAAAATGGCAGATTTAAGTTGTAGTGTATCAATAATTACATTAAATACAAGTAGCCAAAATACATCAATTAAAAGACAGATTGACAGATTGGATTTAAAAATATGACCCACCTGGGTGAGGCATGGTGGTTTGCACCTGTAATCCCAGCTACTTCGTAGGCTGAGGTGGGAGGATTGCTCAAGGCTAGGATCTAAAGACCAGCCTAGGCAACATACCAAGACTCTCATCTCTAAAAAAAAAAAAAAAATAGCTGGAAAAGGTGGCATGCACCTGTAGTCCTAGCTACTCAAGAGTCTGAGGTGGGAGGATCGCTTGAGCCCAGGAGTTTGAGGCTGAGGCCACAGTAAGCCATGATCACACTGCTGCACTCCAGGCTGAGTGACAGAGCAAGACCCTTCTCTAAAATATATATATGCAGATTGAAAAAAAAAGGATAGAAAAAGACATAGCATGCAAGCATTAATAAAAGGAAAGCCGAGGTCGAGCCCTATGGTTCACACCTGTAATCCTAGCACTTTGGGAGGGAGGAGGGTGGATCACTTGAGGTCAGGAGTTTGATACCAGCCTGGCCAACATGGTGAAACCCCCGTCTCTACTCAAAATACAAAAATCAGCTGGGCGTGGTGGTGGGCACCTGTAATCCCAGCTACTCAGGAGACTGAGGCAAGACAATTGCTTGAACCCTGGAGGCAGAGGTTGCAGTGAGCAGAGATCGCGCTATTGTACTCCAGCCTGGACAACAGAGCGAGACTCTGTCTCAAAAAAAAGGAAAACAGAAATGATTATATTAATGTCAAGCTAAAGTAGACTTCAGAGCAAAGAAAATTGCTAGAGACAGAGAGGGAGATTACATAATGATCAAAGGGTCAGTCCACCAGGACATATAACAATACTAACTGCGTGTACCAAACAACAGATCTGCTAAATATACGATGCAAAAACTGACAGAACTGATAGCAGAAATAGACAAATCCACATTTATAGTTGGAGACTCCAACACTCCTCTCTAAACAATTGATAGAACAAGTAGACCAAAAATCAGCAAGGGTGTAGAAAAACTCAATAACACTATCAACCAACAGGACCTAATTGACATTTGTAAAACAGCTGACACAACAGCAGAATATACATTCTAATACACATCAGAATGCACACTGAATATATGCCAAGATAGACCACATACATTCCAATATACGTCAGAATGCACACTCAACACACACCAAGATAGACCATATACATTCTAATACACATCAGAATGTACACTTGGCCTCCCAAAGTGCTGGGATTACAAGCATGAGCCAAAGTGCCCAGCCCAGTATGAAACAGATAATTTGAATAGCCCTATAAGTATTAGGAAAACTTAATTCATAATTTTGAAATTGCCTCCCGAAAAAATCTCAAGACCTAAATGCTTTCACTAGATGACTCTGCCAAATGTTTAAAGAATTAACACCAATTCTACACAATCTCTTCCAGAATATAGATAAGGAGGGAATTCTTAGTTCATTTACACTGCTATGACAAAATACCTGAGACTGCATCATTAAAAACAATATAAATTTTTTCTCACAGTTCTGGAAGCTGGAAAGTGCAAGACCAGGACACCCGCAGGTTTGGAGTCTGGTGAGGGCTGCTATCTCTGTTTCAAGATGGCACCTTGTTGCATCCTCCTGAGAGAATAAATGCTGTGTCCTCACATGGCAGAAGGATAGAAGGGCAAAAAGGGCCTAGATAGTTTCCTCCAGACCTTTCATAAGGCACTAATCCATTCATGAGGGCTCTCCCTCATGACTTAATAAATTCCTAAAAGGCCTCATCTGTTAACACTACCACAATGGAGATTAAGTTTCAACATTAACATTAGAACACAAACACTCAATCCATGGTATCTTCATAATTGGTTTTATTTCTACCAAGACCAGATGAAGGCAGAAAACTATCAGAAAAAAAAAAAAAATTAGAAAACTACAGATCAATACTATCTTGAAAATAGACATGAAAATCCTGAAAAAAAATTAGTAAATAAAATTCAGCAGTATGTAAAAAGAATTCTACAACTTGACCAAGTGGGGCTTATTATAGGGAGGCAAAGCTAGTCCAATATTGGAAAATCGATAAATGTAATCAACCATATTAACAAGCTACAGAAGAAAAATCACGTGATCATATCAATTGATGTGGCAAAAGTATTTGACAAAATTCAGCACTCGTTCATGATTTTAAGAATACTCTCAGAAAATTATCAATACAAAAGAAATTCATCCACTTAGTAAAAAGCACCTACAAAAAAACCTACATTATACCTGAGGGTGAAAGTCTGAATATTTTTCCTTAAAATCAAGAATAAGGCAAGGGTATTCACATTTACATTCTTATTTAACATAGTACTGAAAGTGTTAGCCAGTGCAGTAAGACAAAAAGATGGGGTGGGGGAGTATAAAAAGGAAGATATTATTATCTATATAGAGAAAATTCCGAGGAGTATACAAGAAAAACAAACTCTTAGTACTGAGTCCAGTAAAGTTGCAGGATATGAGATAAACATACAAAAATCAATTGTATTTTTGTATACTAGCAATGGACATGTGGACATCAAAATTTAAAATATAATATCGTTTACAATCACTCAAAAAGAATGGAATACTTAGGTGTCAATCTACTAAAACACGTCCAGGGATTTTATGCTGAAGACTATGTAATGCTGATGAAAGAAATTTAAAAATCTAAATAAAGGGAGTGACATACTGTGTATATGACTAGCAGATTCAACATAATAAAGGGGTAAATTCTCCCAAATTGATATGAAGGCTTAATATAATTCCTATCAAAATCCCAGAAAGTTTTAAAAATAGATATAAATAAGCTTATCCTAAAATTTAAATGAAAAGGAAAAGAAATTGGACTTCAAAACAATTTTGAAAAAGAAGAAAAAAAGTAGAAGGTAACTCAGTCTATCTGACTTCCAGACATATTATATAGGTCAGTAATCAAGACTATGTGATATTGGTGGAGAGACAGACACATAGGTCAATGGAACAGAATAAAGCATCCGGAAGCAGATCCACATAAATATGCCCAACTGATTTTTGACAAGGTGCAACAGCAACTCGACAAAGGAGAAATAGGCTTTCAACTTAAGATGCTGGAGTAATTGCATATCTATTGCCAGAAATAATGAACCTCAGCCTAGCCCTCACACCTCAAGCAAAAATTAACTCAAAATGGATCATTAACTTAAAGGTAAAATGTAAAGCCATAAAACACTTAGGAAAAAAACATAGGAGAAAATAGTCAAGATCTAGAATGAGGTAAAGTGTTGTGTTTTTTTCACATGTGGAGAATGCCATGTGAAAGAGTTCTCAGACTTGACACCAAAAGCACAGTTCACAAAAGGAAAGATGTACAAACTGGACTTCATCAAGATTTTAAATTTCTGTTCTGTAAAAAACCTTTTTGAGAGAATGAAAAGACAAGCTACAGAGTGGGAAGAAAATATTTGCAAGCCATATATCTGACAAAGGACTAGTATCTGGAATATATAAAGAAATCGCAAAAATTAAACAATAAGAAAGCAAACAATCTAATTAGAAAATGGACAAAACGGCCGGGCGCGGTGGCTCAAGCCTGTAATCCCAGCACTTTGGGAGGCCGAGGCGGGCGGATCACAAGGTCAGGAGATCGAGACCACAGTGAAACCCCGTCTCTACTAAAAATACAAAAAATTAGCCGGGCGCGGTGGCGGGCGCCTGTAGTCCCAGCTACTCAGGAGGCTGAGGCAGGAGAATGGCGGGAACCCGGGAGGCGGAGCTTGCAGTGAGCCGAGATCGCGCCACTGCACTCCAGCCTGGGCAACAGAGTGAGACTCCGTCTCAAAAAAAAAAAAAAAAAAAAAAGTAAATGGACAAAACATGTGAAGAGACATGTTAACACAGAAAATATACAGACAACAAATAAGCACGTGAAAATATGTTCAACAGCATAAGCCATTGGTGAAATGCAAGTTGAAATCACTATGCAGGATTTCTATATATCTATCAGGATGGCTAAGATGAAAAATAGTGACAACACCAAATTCTGACAAGGATGCAGAGAAACTGGATCACTGATATGATGCTGGTGAGAATGTAAAATGGTGGTGTTTGGAAGTTTCTTAGAAAACTAAACATACAACTGCCAGATGACCCAGCAGTTGAGCTCCTGGGTATTTATCTCAGAGAAATGAAGACTTACAGTCACACAAAAGTTTGTACACAAATGTTTATAGCAGCTATATTGAAAAAGAAGCTATATTGAAAAAGAAGAAGCTATAAGAGCTCAAAGCTAGAAGCAATCTAGATGTCCTTCAGTAGGTGACTGCTTAGACAAAATGTGGTACATTCCATGCAATATTATTCAACAGTAAAAAGGAACAAATTATTGATAAACACAAAAACCTAGATGAATCTCCAGAGGATTAGGCTGAGTGGGAAAAAAGCCAATCTCGGCCGGGCGCGGTGGCTCACGCCTGTAATCCCAGCACTTTGGGAGGCCGAGGCGGGCGGATCACGAGGTCAGGAGATCAAGACCATCCTTGCTAACATGGTGAAAACCCTTCTATACCAAAAATACAAAAAATTAGCCAGGCGTGTTGGCAGGCGCCTGTAGTCCCAGTTACTCGGGAGGTTGAGGCAGGAGAATGGTGTGGACCCAGGAGGTGGAGCTTTCAGTGAGCCGAGATCATGCCACTGTACTCCAGCCTGGGTGACAGAGCGACACTCCGTCTCAAAAAAAAAAAAAAAAGTCAATCTCAAAAGGTTATCTACGTATGATTTCATTTCCATAACGTTTTTGAAATGACAGCATTCTAGAAATGAAGAGTTGATTAGTGGATGTCAGGAGTTATGGAGGGGGTGGGAGCAGAAAGTCAGGGGTTGTGGCTATAAAATGGCAAGATGAGGGAAATTTATGGTAACAAAAATGTTCTGTATCTTGACAGTATCAATGTCAGTATCCTGATTATAACATTGTGCTGTTATATGCTGTTACTATTGGAAAAAAATGGGTAAAGGGTACACAGGATCTCGATTATTTCTTACAACTGCATGTGAATGTACAAATATCTCAAAATTAGAAGTTAATTTTTTAAAAAAAATTCAGGGCATACACATACAAAACTAAATTTATCTTTCACAAGTTGGCAGGGTTCTGCTGACATAGACCAGGTGGCTCTGCTGAACTTAGCTGGCCTCGCTCGTGTGTGCTGCGGATCCAGGCTGAGTTCGTCTAGGTCATCTGGAGAATTTGATTCTGTTTCATGTATCTGTCATCCTCAGCAGGCTGGCCTGGGCATGTTCTTATGGCCATAGCTGAAGTGCACGAGAAAACAAGCTCCAGCCTGGGCGCGGTGGCTCACGCCTGTAATCTCAGCACTTTGGGAGGCCAAAGCAGGTGGATCACTTGAAGTCAGGAGTTCGAGACCAGTCTGGCCAACTTGGTGAAAACCCATCTTTACTAAAAATACAAAAAACTAGCCGGGCGTGGTGGTACACGCCTGTAATCCCAGCTATTCATGAGGCTGAGGCACAAGAATCACTTGAACCCAGGAGGCAGATGTTGCAGTGAGCCAAGATGGCACCACTGGCTGGGCGCAGTGGCTCACGCCTGTAATGCCAGCATTTTGGGAGGCTGAGGTTGGTGGATCACCTGAAGTCAGGAGTTCGAGACCAGCCTGACCAATATGGTGAAACCCTGTCTTTACTAAAAATACAAAAATTAGCCAGACATGGTGGCGTGTGCCTGTAGTCCCAGCTACTTGGGAGGCTGAGACAGGAGAATTGCTTGAACCCAAGAGGCAGAGGTTGCAGTGAGCCAATATCACGCCACTGCACTCCAGCCTGGGCGACAAAGCGAGACTCCCATCTCAAAAAAAAAAAAAAAAAAAAAATCACACTATTGTACTCCTGCACTCCATCCTGGGTAATGGAGTGAGACAAGACAAGACAAGACAAGACAAGACAAGACAAGACAAGACAAGACAAGACAAGACAAGACAGGACAGGACAGGACAGGACAGGACAGGACACTACAGGACAGGGAAAGGAAAGGAAAGAAAAGGGGAAAGGGAAGAAGAAAACAAGTTCTAGGGGACAAACCTCTCTCCAGCCCGAATCTGAGTCGCGGCTTTTACACACTAATGGCAAAAACAAGTCACGTGACTGAGCCCAGAACCAGGGGACAGGGCAGGTGATTCATGCCTGGTGGGAGGGCACTGTGAAGTTACGTGGCAACGGGCATGAATATGGGGCAGAGGAGGTGAAAAGCTGGGGTCGTTGAAGGACTCTACTACCATCCTTGACCACCTCCAGGACTAAAAATACCTATTGCAACTTTCTCTTCTTACTGCAGTAACTCTTACCCACTCCCCCACTCTACCTGCCTCATCCAAGGGAGGGGAAATGAGTTAGGAAAAAGAGGAAAAGAGCATTGAAAATGTGTGCCTCTGTGTGTGTCTGTGTGTGTGTCTGTGTGTGTGTGTGCCTGTGTGTCTGTGTGTCTGTGTGTGCCTCTGTGTGTCTGTGTGTGCACCTGTGTGTGTCTGTGTCTGTGTGTGCACCTGTGTGTGTCTGTGTGTGTCTCTATGTGTGTATGTGTGTGTGCCTGTATCTGTGTGTGTCTGTGTATATGTGTGTCTCTGTGTGTGCGTCTGTGTGTATCTGTGTGTCTGTGTGTGTGTCGATGTGTGTCTGTGTATCTCTGCGTGTGTGTCTGTGTGCCTGTGTGTGTGTCTGTGTGTGTCTGTATGTGTGTCTGTATGTCTGTGTATCTGTGTGTGTGTCTATGTGTGTGTCTGTGTGTGTTTTTCTCTGTGTGTGTCTGTGTATCTGTGTGTGTGCCTGTGTGTGTCCATGTGTGTATGTGTTTGTCTCTGTGTGTGTATCAGTGTGTGTGTGTCTGTGTATCTGTGTGTGTCTGCATGTGTGTCTCTGTGTGTATATCTGTGTGTGTGTCTGGGTGTGTCTGGGTGTGTCTCTGTGTGTGTATCTCTGTGTGTGTGTTGTGGAACTCCTTGGAAATCTCCTATTTGTGGGAACCGAATCCCCCGCACTGCCATGTAAATATTTGTCCCTCTCATGGGCCACTGTGGCCATTGTCCATTGTTTCAAAGACCCTACAACAGGATCTGAGTTTCCCTTTGCCAAAGACAGGTCACAGGGAAGGGAACACAGCTGACCCTTGAACAATGTGGAGTGAGGAATGCTGACCCCCATGTCTTCAAAAATCCGTGTATAACTTTTGATTCCCAAAAAAGGAGTCAGGCTGATGTCTGCCTAATATTCTACTGAACTTAACTACCAAGAGCCTACTGTTGACCGGGAAGCCTTACTGATAACATAGTCAGTTAACTCATATTTCGTGTATGAAATAGACAATGTATTCTTACAATAAAGTAAACCAAAGAAAAGAAAAATGTTATTAAGAAAATCATGAGGAAGAAAAATATTTTCTCTTGGTCGAGCGCAAGCAGAGCTCCATGAAGGTTTTCATCTTTCTTGTCTGCACACTGAGTAGGCTGCGGAGGAGGAAGGGGAGGGGCTGCTCTTGCTGTCTCTGGGTGGCAGAGGCCGAAGAGGCAGAGGAAGTGGAAGGGAAGGCAGGAGAGGCAGGCACACTCAGTGTGGATTTTATTGGAAAAAACCTGTGTATAAGTGAACCCGTGCAGTTCAAATTCGTCTTGTTCAACGGTCGACTCTCTATAATGTCTACAAACGTCCTACCCTGAGCCAGGCTGCCTCTGCCCCCATCTTTATTCCATCTTCTGCGCCGTCTCTGACTCTCTGCTCACCTTTTCAATCTTCTAGACGCCTTATTCTTTTCCTAGCACCCACCCAGACTTTACGTTATGAGAATCCCTGTCGAAAGCCACCGAGAGCGGTCTCTTAGCCTCCACACCTTTATTAGTAAAATATGGAGATCAGCCATGCCCAGCTCACAGAGTTCATGTGAGGATGAAGCGACGTGACTGATAATGAGTTTGCACTGCCCGGTACGCAGCGATTCCTCAATACATTGCAGGGGGTGTTTTTTCTTTTCTTTTAATAGGGGGTAGGGGGCTGCCCAGTCTCATTGCAGGCAGTTAAAGGAATCCCAGTGCCAGGTGCGGTGGCTCACGCCTGTAATCCCAACACTCTGGGAGGCCAAGGCAGGTGGACCATGAGGTCAGGAGTTTGAGACCAACCTGGCAACATGGTGAAAACCCGTCTCTACTAAAAATACAAAAATGAGCCGAACCTAGTGGCCAGCGCCTGCAGCCCCAGCTACTCAGGAGGCTGAAGCAGGAGAATTGCTTGAACTCAGGAGGCAGAGGTTGCAGTGAGCTGAGGTCACACCACTGCACTCCAACCTGGGCGATAGAGTGATACTCCATCTAAAAAAAAAAAAAAAAAAAAAAAAAAAAAAAAAAAAAAAAAAAAAGAGTCCCAGCAATCCAAGGCGGAACTCTGAAAATAGTTTCCCGTAGAAACACTGTTCTACACTGCAGTTGTATTCTATCCCACTATTATTACTCCCAAAGATTCTAAGGTTCCAGTGCTTTCACTTCATCCTAGAGGCTAAATGGGCTCCCCTGGACTCGCCTGGCAGAACTAACCACCTACAGGAATGTTATATACGCAAGGGGAAAATGTGAGCGCTACATAAGTTCCTTCTAAACATGCTTTTGAAATAGAGTCCACTCTTAAGTTTGATATGTCCTAAAATTTAATGTGTGAAGGAAGATGCTTGGGAGACAATCCATTTATCAGGTTGATATATGGCAGATATTCTACTGACCTCCCTGAGCAAGAACCTTAGGAATGAGGCCAGGTGTCAGAAACACTCAGGGCCAAGGGTGGGGGAGCAAAACTGTGTTGTAAAGAGACCTAGATGGACTTGGGAGGAGGTAGGGTTCAATAGGAGGTCATGACCAACGCCCTGGCATGCAAAGGCTGGACAGGAGTCTTGAAAGAGCCTCAAAAATATGGAAAACCAGATCCTAAGAGCAAAATGCCAAGGGGGACCTTCTCATTAGTGAGGAGTCTGCAAAAACAGAAAGGTTTTAGCCAGAAGCTTGTAGGAGTAGATCTGGGACCCAAATTGAAAAGGAATCGTGAGACCCATAATTTGAGAAGGAAATAGAATAGGCAGAACTATAAAAACTATAGCTTCGAGCCTAAGAGCCTATTTACAGGAGTGTCCAATCTTCTGGCTTCCCTGGGCCACATTGGAAGAAAAATTGTCTTGGGCCACGCATAAAACACACTAACACTAATAATAGCTGATGAGCTAAAAAGAAAAGAAAAGAAAAGGAAAAAAGTAAAAAAGAAAAAAGAATGGCCGTGCATAAATCTCATAATGTTGTAAAATGTTTATGAATTTGTGTTGGGCCACATTCAAAGCCATCCTGGGCCTCATGCAGCCTGTGGAAGCTTGCATAAGAGATGGATTTAGGACGTTTTGGGGGAAGTGCTTGATAAAGATTGAATAGCACCATAAACTGAAGCTAAACTGAAAGGTTTTAGAATTTAACTTGAGACACATCAAATGCTTTTAGATGAAACTCAGGACTTTTCACTATAGTAAAGTGCAGCATGAAATTGACCTCATAGGGCCACCAGACAGCAGTGAGCAGGGTGTATAAGAGTGAGGGAGGGGTTAAGAAATGGAGATGGTGGGTAAAGGAGCTGGCCTTTTGCGAGTACAGCTTCTTGCAGACTAGACTAGCAGGAGCCAAGAATGAACCTAAGCCAGACTCAGGTCTACTGGGCAGTGCTGGGCCTATCTCAACCCTGTTAGCGTATCAGGTACCCCATGCATCTGCTGTAGTCTGTAGCTACATGTGAACCTAAAACATCACCAAGGTTTCTATTAATGTTGAAACTCAGCTAATAAACAGGGAATCCCCAGGGTTCCCCTCTACCCCATTCCTGACAGTGGCCATCCTGCCTCTGCTTGAATGCCCTCAACTCACCTCTCATGAGGCACCCATCTCCTCGTTAAATGGTTGTCACTGGGAAGAATCCGCCCCACACAGCCGGATCAAATTTACCCCCTGGTGACTTTCAGCCACTGGTCCCCATTCTGCTCTCTGGCACTAGGTAGCTGAATCGAATCCTTCCATGAGAGTCAATTCCATTCCTCCTAAATCTTCTCTCTTCTAAGATAAATAGTCCACATGACACAATCTTAATACCCAATTCAATGAGCGTTTCATGATGGTCTAATACATGCAAAGCACCATGCTTGTGCCAAGTGGGACTCTAAAGTGAATATTATCTCCTTGCTCTTTAGGCAAGCAGGGTGAAGAGAGAGGCATAGATGATGGACACTAAAACAAAGACTGTAAGTACTGTAATAGCTACGCACAACTTACGATGGTATAGGCATGGGGAAAGGGTAGCCCAGCTCACCTTGGAGGAGCTGGAAAGGCTCTAAGAAGGAGTGGAACTGAGTTGGAGTTGGAAAGACTTCAGCAATCAGATGTGAGGAGGAGGTGGGTAGTGAGTGGAAGGAAAACAGGACAGGGCTCAGGACCTTGTTTTCTTTTTCTTTTTCTTTTTTGAGGTTTTTTCTCTTTTTCCTTTGTTTTTCATTTTACTTTTATTTTTCATTAACAAGTAGTAATAATATATGTTTATGGAGTACAATTTGATGTTTTGATATAGGTTTACAATGTGGAATGATTAAATCAGGCTAATTAGCAAACCCATCACCTCACAAACTTACTATTTTTTGCAGTAGAAACATTTAAAATCTACTTTTAGCAATTTTGAAATGTAGAATACATTATTACTTACTATCGTTACCATGCTGTGCAGTTGATCAGTAAAGCTTATTCCTCTTGTCTAACTGAAACTGTGTAGCCTTTGACCAACCTCTCTGCTTTTCCCAACAATCCCTCCACCCCCAGTCCCTGGTAACCACTCTCTACTTCTATGAGATCAACTTTCTCAGATTCCACCCATGAATGAGATCATGCAATACTTGTCTTTCTGTGCCTGGCTTATTTCACTTAGCGTAATGTCCTCCAGATTCATCCATCTTGTCCCAAATCACAGATTTCACCCCTGTTTAGGGCTGCAGAGTATTCTATTGTGTATATATACCACATTTGCTTTATTCATTCATCTGTTGATGGACACCTAGATTGATTCCATATCTTGGCTATTGTAAATCATGTTGCAATGAACATGGGGGTTCAGCTGTCTCTTCAACATACTGATTTTAACGCCTTTGGATAAATACCCAGAAGTGGGATTGCAGGATCAGGACCTTGGTTTCTTAGCTTCTATTCGACCTTGACCATATCTAAAATGAGGGCCCTGAATGAGATGATTTCTAAAATTTAGTGATAGAGACCAAAAGGAGTATATGTCTGAGCACTCCAACTTACACCAAAGCCTAAAAGTGAGAAGCCTGCCCATATCAAGGGAGTGTGTTTGGGGCAAGGGTAGTAGAAGAGCAAGAGGGTTCATGAATTCAGTATTCTTGTCTCACTGATGCAGCACCTATCACCATTCTGATCAGGTCCCTCGGGGACATGGACAATGTCCTTAGAATGACGATGATGATGGTACCACCAGCACTACCACCAACACTTCTCTAGCATGTCAGTGAGTCAAACACCTTTGGAAACACCTTACATGTTTCCAAACACTTTACATTTACATCCCACTGAATCCTCATAGCAGCCCTGTGAGATGGATGCAATTTTTATTATTCTCATTTTACAAATTAGAAAGCAGAGGCACAGAAAGGTTAAATAACTTGCCCAAGTTCTTAATGCTAATCTAAGAGCAGAGCTGGGATTTGAAGGCAAGCAGTCTCATTGCCTGCTTTTCTTCCTCAAAAAACACAAGGGCCGGGCTGAACACAGCTCAGGGGACACAGTCTACACCAGGACAAGGTTACGATGGCACTATAACTTTTTCTTCTTTTTCTTTTTCTTTTTTTGAGACGAAGTTTCACTCTTGTTGCCCAGGCTGGAGTGCAGTGGTGCAATCTCGGCTCGCCACAACCTCCACCTCCTGGGTTCAAGCAATTCTCCTGCCCCAGCCTCCCTAGTAGCTGGGATTACAGGCATGTGCCACCACACCCAACTAATTTTGTGTTTTTAGTAGAGATGGGGTTTCTGCATGTTGGTTAGGCTGGTCTCGAAATTTCAACCACAGGTGATCCACCCGCCTTGGCCTCCCAAAGTGCTGGGATTACAGGCGTGAGCCACCACGCCCGGCCAACACTATAACTTATTCTGCATTCTCATTAACGCAACCTCAGACAACATTGGCTTCCTTGGAACCGCATACTGATGATTAAAGTGGAGCTGACAATCACCTAAAAATCTCTAAATGCGTTTGACATGAGCCACTCTTAAGCCAGGTCTCTCCCATTCTGTTCACGTGCAGCTGATCAGTTCAACCTAAATGTTGGGTTTTACATTGAACCCTATAAAATTCTAGGTTTTAGCTCATAGTTTCACCCTACAATAATTTTAAAACATATGTTACCTAATGTCACCTCTCCCAGCTTAGTAATAACATAAACAAAAACAGTTGACAGGCCGGGCGCGGTGGCTCAAGCCTGTAATCCCAGCACTTTGGGAGGCCGAGACGGGCGGATCACGAGGTCAGGAGATCGAGACCATCCTGGCTAACACCGTGAAACCCCATCTCTACTAAAAATACAAAAAACTAGCCGGGCGAGGTGGCGGGCGCCTGTAGTCCCAGCTACTCCGGAGGCTGAGGCAGGAGAATGGCGTAAACCCGGGAGACGGAGCTTGCAGTGAGCTGAGATCCGGCCACTGCACTCCAGCCCGGGCTACAGAGCAAGACTCTGTCTCAAAAAAAAAAAAAAAAACAAAAAAAAAACAGTTGACAGTTATGGGGGCCCTGACTTTGTGCCAGACACCCTACTACGTGTTTGTTTGTTTGTTTAATATAATACCTTATATAATCATTTAGTCTTTATACAAAGTTAAATATTATTCTCACTTAATAGGATAGGAAACCAAGTCTAGTGAAGTTAAGAAGCTTGCTCAAAATCCAATTAGGGGCTGGGTGCGGTAGCTCATGCCTGTAATCCCAGCACTTTGGAAAGCCAAGATGGGTGGATCACCTGAAGTCAGGAGTTCGAGACCAGCCTGGCCAACACGGAGAAACCCCATATATACTAAAAATACAAAAAATTAGCCAGGCGTGGTGGCGCATGCCTGTAATCTCAGCTACTTGGGAGGCTGAGGCAGGAGAATTGCTTGGACCCAGGAGGTGGAGGTTGCAGTGAGCCGAGATTGTGCCACTGCATTCCAGCCTGGGTGACAGAGTGAGACACCATCTCAAAAAAAAAAAGAAAAAAAAATCCAATTAGGAAGGGATTGACGCAAGACTCATACCTAGGATTATCTGACTCCAGGGCCTGACCTTTTATCTATATTCTCTCCAGCATCCTCACATCTTCTACACATTCGTTATAATCTAAGTCAATCATGAAAAATGAAGAAACGGGCCAGGCGCAGTGGCTCACGCCTATAATCCCAGCACTTTGGGAGGCTGAGGTGGGTGGATCACGAGGTCAGGAGATCGAGACCAGCCTGGCCAACGTGGTGAAACCCCATCTCTACTAAAAATACAAAATTAGCCAGGCATGGTGGCACACACCTGTAGTCCCAGCTACTCGGGAGGCTGAGTCAGGAGAATCGCTTGAACCCAGGAGGTAGAGGTTGTAGCAATCCGAGATTGTGCCACTGCACTCCAGCCTGGCGACAGAGCAAGACTCCATCTCAAAAAAAGAAAAATGATGAAACAGAATCAGGGAGAGAATTCAGAGGAAAATGACATCCCTCCAGGTGTGTATGAAGTGATTACTCATAGAGTCATAAACAGTTAGAGATTGAGGCATTTTTCACAAAATATTGAGGGCTGGAGAGGTTGAACAATTTGCTCCCACTCACACATCTAGGAAAGAGAGGAGATGAAAAAGTAAACAATCCAGAAAGGCCACGGCCTTCATTCCATCAACGCACAATTCAAGTACATATACGTGGGAAACCATCTGAAAAGTTTTGTAATTACAGTTTCATCTCGCCAGCAATTCACCTCGTTCACATGCATCTCAGGAGGTCTTTGTGAGAAGCCTTGCCAGAGTGAACGTGCACTTCATCAAAGACACCCCTGATCCGGGGGAGATGGGATTCCTTTGCGCTGACCTACTCTCCAGGAACACAAGAAACTCACCATCCTAACAGTTCATAAATCATCCATTTAATAACTCAGTTTCAGATTTTGCAGGAATTAACATCAGTGCAGGGTTTTTGAGACCCGCCAACTTGCTGAAACAATGCAAGCCACCTGCAGTCCTCGGATACCACTCAGTGATGGCCCTCGGTCTCCCTACTCTGGGCCAGAGATTCACTTACAGGTGCGAAACCCACCCGTGCCCTCTTCTCACAGGCAGAAAGCTTCAACTTCTCTCAGTCATTTCCAACTGACACTGTTTTCCTTGGTAGAGAAGACAGAAGTCAAATGGACTCAGAGCGGTTCTGCCTTGTCTCTGCCTTCTGTTGTTGAGAATAAACAGCAAAATCCCTTCTTCTGTCATTAACATTTTCAAGAAGCTCCGTTCAGTCTAGTGCTCTTATTCCAGGCCTATCACACGCTTTCATATTTGTGTTTTCATAGCCACTGACAAAGACTGTGTCCCTGACCAAACTTTAGTCAGGCTCCTCTGAGCCCGGTTAGGCCCCATCCTTGGGCATGCCCCCACCCCCAATATCTGATCACCCTCAAATCTGATCAAATTCCTCATCCCTCATCATCCCCCAGGCGATGTCTGATCACCCTGCCTGGTCATCAGTAAGAATCGCACCAGGTCAGCTTAGCCAGAATCCCCTGACTCCCAGTGTTTCTCCTTAGTAATTTTCCACCCACTGACCCCACCTTACTCCTTGGCTACGAATCGCCACTTACTGTGCTGCATTCGGAGTTGAGCCCAGCTTCTCTCCTTGATAGCAAGACCCTCCTGCAGATGTCCCTACACTAATCCCGGATAAAATCTGCCTTACCATTTTAACAAGTATCAACAGGAAATTTTTCTTTAACATCTCCTGTGGGCACTATTTGTATACATTTAAAGTGAGAGCTTATCCAAGAGCTTCCTTTTTAGCCTCGCAATCAAGCATCCTTTTTGCTTCTTCCTCCAGATCACTCCCTAAACTCCTCATCTACAGTAAGAAGCAGAAGCAGAAGCAGAATTTGACTCCAAGACTGTGCCTGAGGAACCTGGTCCTATGCTCTATTGTTACTTGTATTATCTGTAAATAACTGAGCCATTGATTAAAACACAGTCAATAGGCTGGGCACGGTGGCTCACGGCTCTTGTAATCCCAGCACTTTGGGGGGCCGAGGTGGGTGGATCACCTGAGGTCAGGAGTTCAAGACCAGCCTGACCAACATGGTGAAACCCCGTTCCTACTAAAAATATAAAAGTTAGCTGGGCATGGTGGTAGGCGCCTGTAATCCCAGCTACTCAGGAGGCTGAGGCAGGAGAATCGCTTGAACCTGTAAGGCCTCAGAGGTTGCAGTGAGCCGAGATTTCGCCACTGTACTCCAGCCTGGGCGACAAGAGTGAAACTCCATCTCAAAACAAAAACAAAACACAGTCAGTGAGAGAACCTTGAGATCTCTATCTAGATGTATCTCAATCAATTAAGCATGTAATCAAAGAGGCTGAAGGGGACCTGAGGCCCAGGTAATTTAAGTGATTTAACCAATGTTAAAGATTATTTTTTAAGGAGAAAATCATGACTCTCACATGACATAAAAGAACATGTGGCAAATATTTTATTTAACTCATTTAACTTGAGCCAGCAAAATATTAAAACCAGCTCAAAGGAGAAAACTCCAACTACCACACATTTATAGTCAGATAAGAAATACTGAAATAAAACTGGGCGCAGTGGCTCACACCTGTAATCCCAGCACTTTGGGAGGCCAAGGCGGGCGGATCATGAGGTCAGGAGATCGAGACCACGGTGAAACCCCACCTCTACTAAAAATACAAAAAATTAGCCGGGCACGGTGGCGGGCGCCTGTAGTCCCAGCTACTCAGGAGGCTGAGGCAGGAGAATGGCGTGAACACAGGAGGCGGAGCTTGCAGTGAGCAGAGATTGCACCACTGCACTCCAGCCTGGGAGACAGAGCGAGACTCCGTCTCAAAAAATAAAAAAGAAATACCAAACTACATTTACAAGCAGGCAAAACTGGAAAAACTGGTTAATATCTACAGGACAATAAACAATGGCATTCCACGGGAGACTATTTGCATTTTAATATGCAAGGAATTATTTGCATTACTATCAGTTTTCTATATGTTAACTTGTTTCTAAGGAGTTGTAAAATAGCCTAATGAAAAGCAAATAAATAGGCATATCTCTATAAAATCAGATAATCCCCAAAGGCGCTAACATTCCATTGAAAGGATATCTAGTAATCTCTTTGCCCGTTGCAAATCTTTCCATTTTTCCCTACACCAAAGTCAAAAAGCAGTAATAGCAAGTCCAGAAAAGAGGTGACGAACATCAACAAACCAGGGTGCATCTGAATCATGTGAAGAAGATGGTCAGGTTTAGTGGTTAGCATCATGGGCTTTAAAGATAGACTGCCTGGGCTCCCTCAAATTCCAGCTTTGCCTCATGTGTGACCCTGGGCAATTTTACTTAACACTTTTTTTTGTTTTTCTTTTCTTTTTTTTTTTGAGATGGAGTCTCTCTGTGTCACCCAGGCTGGAGTACAGTGGCTCCATCTTGGCTCACTGCAACCTCCCCATCCTGGGTTCAAGCAATTCTCCTGCCTCAGCCTCCCTGAGTAGCTGGGACTACAGGCGCGTGCCAACCACACCCAGCTTTTTTTTTTTTGTATTTTTAGTACCAATGAGGTTTCACCACATTGACCAGGCTGTTCTCGAACTCTTGACCTCAGGTGATCTGCCCGCCTCGGCCTCCCAAAGTGCTGGGCTTACAAGTGTGAGTCACCATGCCCGGACTCTTTTTTTTTTTTTTTTTTTCAGACAGAGTCTCTGTTGCCCAGGCTGGAGTGCAGTGGCATGATGCCAGCTCACTGCAACCTCCGCCTCCTGGGTTCAAGCGATTCTCCTGCCTCAGCCTCCTGAGTAGCTGGGGTTACAGCCATGTGCCACCACGCTTGGCTAATTTTTGTATTTTTAGTAGAGACAGGGTTTTACCATGTTGGCCAGGTTGTTCTCTAATTCCTGACCTCAAGTGATCCACCTGCCTCAGTCTCCCAAAGTGCTGGGATTACAGGCATGAGCTACCATGTGTGACATTTTTTTCTTTTTTTTTTTTTTGAGACAGTTCTGTCACCCAGGCTGGAGTGCAGTGGTTTGATCACTGCAGCCTTGAACTCCTGGGCTCAAGTGATCCTCCCACCTCAGCCTTCAGAGTAGCTGGGACTACAGGCATGCAGTACCATGCCTGGCTAATTTTTTTTTTATTATTTTTTTTTTATTTTTTTGTGGAGATGGGACCTCACTATGTTACCCAGGCTAGTCTCAAACACCTGGACTCATGCAATCTGCTTCCCAAAAGCACTGAGATTACAGGTGTGAGCCAGCATATCTCACCTGCTTAACTCTTTTGTATCTCCGTTTCTTCATCTGTAAAATGGACATAACCGTAGTGCCTACTGCACAGCTGAGTTAATAATTGCCATGGACTCAGTAAAATAAGAACTCTTATTGTGAGGCCTCTTTGGAGCCACGGCCATGAAAGCATGCCTATCTTTTCTCTAAAAATTTTGCCCAACTAGGCTCAGAATTCTCTCTCAACCATCTCCAGTTTTACAGTGAGATGAACGTTCTTTCTCCAAGGTTCCCATTGCTTCTATGAGACCAGCCAGTGCCTCTTTGTCAGCCAAATGCAAGGATAGAACAATGTTTATCACCGTGGCTTCCTTTGACTTGAGAGATGATATTAGCATCAAGTGCGAAATGACCTTTGTTTATCAGGAGTCTTCCATGGAAGTCACGGAAGTCAGATCTCCTATCACAATTACATCCTGCCTTGGTGCCCCTGTGATCTCCGGACCGAGAACATCTTCCATCTCGTCTCTGGCCAGGCGAGTTATCGCAACACAGCACTATCACTTCAGTCCTTCTGTTATTTTGTCTTCACTCAAACCACAAATTAGAGGATCTTCTTACAGGTATGGGGAGAAGAAAATTTATTTTTCCTCTACCCTCCTAGGTTTTTTGGCTGGGGCCCTGCAAATTAGACTGACAAAAGTGATTAACAAAAGAGAAACAAACAGAAGTTTATTATTAACACTTGCATACACACAGCATCGCTCAACGATGAGTAACTCAAAGGAGTGATCAGAACTTGGGCTTATAGAGCACCTTTTAAAAAAACATCAATTTGTAAAGAAGTGACAAGACAAGCCGGGCGCCGTGGCTCATGCTTGTAATCCCAGCACTTTGGGAGGCCGAGGCAGGCGGATCACTTGAAGTCAGGAGTTCGAGACCAGCCTGGCCAACATGGAGAAACACTGTCTCTACAAAAATAAAAAATTAGCTGGGCATGATGGCGTGCACCTGTAATCTAAGCTACTCTGAAGGCTGAGGCAGGAGAATCACTTGAACCTGGGAGGCGGAGGTTGCAGTGAGCCGAGATCGCACCACTTCACTCCAGGCTGGGCAACAAAGTGAGACTCCATCTCAAACAAACAAACAAAAAAAGAAGTGACAAGACAAAGGGAAAGAGCGTTAGGCTTCTGGAGGTGGCAAACTGTGGGAAGGTAAGTAGATGGGGAAAGTGATGGAAGATAAAGATCGCCGTAGTGAGGCTGGTTATGTAGGTTCCTCCAGTGCCATCTCTGGGCTGCTTAGGAGTCCAGAGTTGTCGCCAGTGATTGAGAATCTTCCTGTCCTCCTTGCTAGGGAGACGTGGGGAGCAGAGAGTTTCTCTTTCTTTCTTTCTTTCTTTTTTTTTTTTTTTTTTTTGAGGCGAAGTCTTGCTCTGTTGCCCAGGCTGGAGTGCAGTGGCACAATCTTGGCTCACTGCAACCTCTGCCACCCAGATTCAAGCGATTCTCCTGCCCCGGCCTCTCAAGTAGTTGAGAATACAGGCACCTGCCACTGTGCCCAGCTAATTTTTGTATTTTTAGTAGAGATGGGGTTTCACCATGTTGGCCAGGCTGGTCTTGAACTCCTAACCTCAGATGATCCACCCACCTCGGCCTCCCAAAGTGCTGGGATTACAGGCGTGAGCCACCGCGCCTGGCCGAGAGCTTTTCTTGTGTCTGCTTCATCTTCATTGCCTTCAGCTCAAAATAAGGTTAAAGTGGTGTACTTTTCGGGGGGTGACATCTTGACCCCTTCACAGATGTGCTTAATGAATGGTGCTTCTCCTCTGCTCCTTTTCCCAAATCTTTCATTTCAACCAGTCACAGCCTTTTGTTGCTTCGTTTCATCTCTGATCTTATTTCATTGAGTTTCATCATTGAAATCAAAACAAGGATAAATGTCATAGCCCCAAAATAATCTGGTGTCCACTCTAAAATCTGCTCATCTGGACTTTCAAGTCTTATATGGTTACTCGTAGTGATGGGTAAAAACCCCACCGTTTTCCTGAGGATGGGCTTTCTATCTATATTACTCAAACTCTTAGGCATTTTTTTTTTTTTTTTTTTTTTTTTGAGACGGAGTCTCGCTTTGTCGCCCGGGCTGGAGTGAAGTGGCCGGATCTCAGCTCACTGCAAGCTCCGCCTCCCGGGTTTACGCCATTCTCCTGCCTCAGCCTCCCGAATAGCTGGGACTACAGGCACCCGCCACTTCGCCCAGCTAGTTTTTTGTATTTTTTTTTAGTAGAGACGGGGTTTCACCGTGTTAGCCAGGATGGTCTCGATCTCCTGACCTCGTGATCCGCCCGCCTCGGCCTCCCAGAGTGCTGGGATTACAGGCTTGAGCCACCGCGCCCGGCCACTCTTAGGCATTTTAATCTAAGATGTATTTCCAGTGATGATATAAATCAATTCCAGAATCATAGATTAAAGTGAATTGAAAGCATATATAACAGTTTCAAAAATATTCACACCAAGTAATTCCACTCTCAGGCATCATTTCTCAGGAAATAATGGAAAATGTGAGCAAAGATGAAAAGCTATACCCTGCAGCATTATTTGTAACAGTAAGCACCTGAAGACAAACAAAGCATTAATATTATTAGTATTATTTTGAGACGGAGTCTCGCTCTGTTGCCCAGGCTGGAGTACAGTGGCACGATCTCGGCTCACTGCAACCTCCGCCTCCCAGGTTCACACCATTCTCCTGCCTCAGCCTCCCAGGTAGCTGGGACTACAGGCGCCCACCACCACACCCGGCTAATTTTCTATATTTTTAGTAGAGACAGGGTTTCGCTGTGTTAGCCGGGATGGTCTTGATCTCCTGACCTCGTGATCTGCCTGCCTCGGCCTCCCAAAGTGCTGGGATTACAGGCATGAGCCACCGTGCCCGGCGACAAACAAAACATTTAAAAATAGTTGCCTGGCTGAATTATTTTCTTTTATTTGATTTTGATTTTTATGTTTTGGAGACTGAGTCTCCCTCTGTCACCCAGGCTGGAGTGCAGTGGCACGATCTCAGCTCACTGCAACCTCCGCCTCCCGGGTTCAAGAGATTCTCCACTGGCTGAATATTTTTTATGCTATCATTCACTGGAATGATGCAGCCACTAAAGATTTTTATTTACGAAATAAGTTTATTAGAAGTTATGACGGTTGGGCGTGGTGGCTCACACCTGTAATCCCAGCACTTTTGGGAGACTGAGGCAGACGAATATCTTGAGCTCAGGAGTTGGAGACCAGTCTGGCCAAAATAGTGAAACCCTGTCTTTATTAAGAATCCAAAAATAAGCCGGCCGTGGTGGCACATGCCTGTAATTCCAGCTACTGTGGAGGCTGAGGTGGGAGAATAGCTTGGACCTGGGAGGCAGAGGTTGCAGCGAGCCGACATTGTGCCACTGCACTCCAGCCTGGGCAACAGAGCGAGACTCTGTCTGAAGGAAAAAGGAGAATCATCCTGTCTTTCCTCATAGAGAGGGGGAGGGCAGAGAGTTTGTCCTGTGTCTGCTTTTTCTCAAAGAAAAGAAGAGACGTCCGCCAAATTTTTAGCAGCATTTCGCGCTGAATGACTGCATGAGGGCAATCCTTATTATGTGCGCTGTTTTACAAGTTTTCTACAACAGCACGTCTGTGTTTAGGATCGAGAGAAAAGAGGTTTTTGTTTCTGCTGTTTAATATCTAACATGTGTTGTGACGTGTCCGTGGTCAGCTTGTCAGGCGTGGAGATAGCATAGTTGAATGAGAGGTGGACAGTTGCTCTCCTCAGCTTCCATAGGGGTTTGTCCCTTCCCTGTGTTAATAGTTGCCTTGCCAAAACCTTTCAGGATTTTTTTTTTTTTTTTTTTTTTTTTGGAGACAGGGTCTGGCTGTGTCACCCAGGCTGAGTGCAGTGGTGTGATCATGGCTCATTGCAGCCTCAACCCCCTGGCCCCCTCCTGGGCTCAAGAAATCCTCCCACCTCAGTCTCCTGAGTAGCTGAGACTCCAGGTGTGCTCCATTACGCCCAGCTAACTTTTTATTTTTTTGTAGTGATGGGGTCTCGCCATGTTACCCAGGCTAGTTTCAAACTCCGGGACACAGTCCGTCCTCCTGCCTCAGCTTCCCAAAGTGCTGGGATTGCAGGTATGAGCCACTGTGCGTGACCAAGACACTTCAGGATTCTCAATGGTTTCTGCAACCAACATTGTTTAGTTAGTAACTCAGAACTCCAGTAGTCCATACTATGTGATGTGATTTTATTATTGCTTATATGCATTTGTGGGTTTATTGTTTGTTTGTTTTGTTTGTTTGTTGTTTTGAGACAGGGTTTTTCTTCTTGTTTTGAGACAGGGTCTTACTCTGTCACCCAGGCTAAACTACAATAGCATGATCCTAGCTTACTGCCTCCTTGAACTCCTGGGCTCAAGCAATCTTCCTGCCTCAGACCACCAAGTAGCTAGGACTACAGGCATGTGCCACCATGCTACGTTGTCTAGCTGGTCTTGAATACCTGGTCTGCAGTGATCCTCCCACCTCAGCCCCCTGAGTAGCTAGCACTACATGTGTGAGTCATGCCTGGCTAATTAAAAAATAATAATAATAACAAGAGATGGGGTCTCACTATCACAGGGTGAATCCCAAAACTGGGGTTCAGCCTAGGAGGCCACATGGGTTCTTGGCTTCCCACAGGAATTCAAGAGTGAGCCAACAAAGCAAAATGAAAGCAAGTGTATTAAGCAAGTTAAGGAATAAAAGGGGGGTACCGGGCACAGTGGCTCATGCCTGTAATCCCAGCACTTTGGGAGGCTGAGGCGGGCGGATCACCAGAGGTCGGGAGTTCCAGAACAGCCTGACCAACATGGAGAAACCCCGTCTCCCCTAAAAATACAAAATCAGCCGGGCGTGGTGGCACATGCCTGTAATCCAAGCTACTCAGGAGGCTGAGGCAGGAGAATTGCTTAAACCTGGGGAGGCGGAGGTTGCGGTGAGCCACGATTGCGCCATTGCACTCCAGCCTGGGCAATAAGAGCGAAACTCCATCTCAAAAAGACAAAAAAAAAAAAAAAAAAAAAAAAAGGGAGGGGTGCTGCTCCATAGGCAGAGCAGTGGCATGGGCTGCTTGATTGAGTGTACGGGTATTTCTTGATCATATGCTAAACCAAAAGTGAATTCTTCGTGAATTTCCTGGGAAAACGGTGGCGAGTTCCCAGAACTGAGGGTTTCTCCCATTTCAGACAATATAGGGTAGCTTGCAGACATTGCCATAACATTTGTAAACTGCCGTGGGGCCGTAGGAGTGAGTGTCTTCTAGCACACCAGTGTAATGGTGTGTAATCATTGGCGTACAGTGAGCAGTGGGGATGACCGGAGCTTGCTTTCATTGCATCTTGGTTCTGGTAGGTTTGGGCTGCTGCTTTACTACATGTCATTTTATCAGTGGGGTCTTTGTGACCTGTACCTTGCAAACCAGTCCTGAAGAACTCTTGTCTCATCACTATGTTGCCCAGGCTGGTCTCAAACTCCTGGCTTCAAGTGATCCTCTCACCTCAGCCTCCCAAAATGCTGAGCTTACAGGCTTGAGACACCGAGCCAGGCCCTGTTTATTCTTGAATTGTTTCCAGTGAATATATCTCATCATCCCCCCCTCCCCCACAAAAAAAGATGGCACGTTTTTATAAAAAGATAAAAATCATTCTTAGTATTTCTTTAATACCCTCTACATTGACCACACTGGTGCAAAAAATATTAGTTTGTTAGTGAAAATTCACCTTGAGTTACTAAATCTCTAACTTTCCCATAACTACCATGTTTGTCTCTTGTGGATCTGTTTGCCTAATATTAAAATGACCCATTCTTCCCCACTTTTACGAAAATAGCGATAATTCCCCTTTCATTATTCATACTTCCTTCATCGTCACAGTTTGACAGCGGTCCAGGGTTTATGATCTCAAGTGTGGCCATACATATCTATTTCACTTAAGACTCTGGATAGAGCATAAAATCAGAAGTAAGTGTTTCCCACTTCATATAATAGGGAATTCCATCTCTAAACTTATGACATTTGGCCTTTCAGTGGGTTTTTGTGGTTTTTACGATGGCTGTGGTTAGATTCCGTTTTGAACACTTTCCCAGTGGTTCCACTTGAATACAATCTTTGAGTCACGTAGGAGAGGTGAAATGATATAGTGTAAAGCCAGAAAGAGCACGATTTGGATCTCAGCTCAACTGACAGGGATCCCTAGCAAGATACTTCACCTCTCTGAGCCTCAGTTTCCTCATCTGTGCAATGGGAATCATAACACCTGCCTCTCAGTGTTGTTAAGATTAAATATGTGGGCCCGGCGCAGTGGCTCAAGCCTGTAATCCCAGCACTTTGGAAGGCCGAGGAGGGCGGACCACCTGAGGCCAGGAGCTCGAGACCAACATGGCGAAACCCGTGTCTCTACTAACAATACAAAAATTAGCCGGGCGTGCTGGTGCAAGCCTGTAATCCCAGAAAGTCAGGAGAATCTCTTGAACGCAGGAGGCGGAGGTTGCAGTGAGCCAAGATCGCACCACTGCACTCTAGCCTGGGTAACAGAGTGAAACTCTGTCTCCAAAAAAAAAAAAAAAAAAAAAAAAAAAAAAGATTAAATATGGGTACAGTACCTGTACCATGGTAGGTGGTCAGTAAACATTTGTTCAACTAACAACAACTGATAAGGAGAGTAAAGTATCAGAACACCCACCTAGTTATCCCAAAGGGCAGGAAGAGTGCTAGGTAATGGATACAGAATTCCTTTTAGAGTCAAATTACACGGGCAAAGATCAGCCCCTCCTTCAATTAAAGAGCCAGGGGCAGGGCTTAATAAGGAAGTGGTTCTCCTTCTTTAAGCCTCTTTTCAGCCTGAGTCCTAAACCTGAAGAAGCTACAGCCTGGAGCGCTAAACTTCATGAATCTTTCCAAACGACAAGCCAAGAAGACCTGTTGAACGTTTCCTCTTGAGTTTCGTGGAGAGAATCTCAGGTCTAGAAATATCCTTACTGCCACCTGACCTGAAGCAGAAGAAATCACGGACAGCTTCCAGACCAGGTAACACCAGGAGGCACCAGTCTTCATTCTCAGCCTTCGCAGGAGGACACAGCCCAGTCTTTAGCTGTTTGCCAAATGAGGCGGTCTAATTTGGGGAGCTCTTTACTGGGTTTATTACAAAGTCCTTATCACGTAAGTCTCCGGACACAAAATGACATTGAGAATCTAGTTTATAGGGGTTTCCAGGAAACAGAAAGAAAGGTTATTAGGTTTCTCTTTCATTTCTCTTTTGCTACAAAGAGTTTGGGACGACATTCAGTTAAGAACACATTACTGCTTGAGCCATGTGACGTTACTCAGTCCTCTGCTTATGTATCCGGGGAGGTATGCAATGACATGACAGCCTTTCCATGGCCAGGGACACCATTGCCCAAGCTGGAGACCACGGGGATGCGGGGACTGGAGCCAGCGTGGGAATTCCTGGTTTGAGATCAGAGTCCTGAGTACCTTGTGGGAACTTGGGCACTCATCCACAGGAGGTCTAGACCCCCAGAGAATTCCTTGAGTCTAAGGCACAGGTAAATGGAAGACCCTTCTCTCTCCCCTCCGGAAAGCTCCCTCCTCCCTGAGCTCCCTGCCCCGTTCTTTCCACAGTCAGAGCCTTGGACCTTCTGTTTGGTGAATATGACCTGAGGCTCTGTCTAGCGTTCAGCTTCTGTGGTGGGAAGTTAAGGCACTTTCTCTCACTCCTCATTTCACCTTTAGTATTAAAGAACAGTCCCAGCCGGGTGCGGTGGCTCACGCCCAGCACTTTGGGAGGCCAAGGCGGGCGGATCACGAGGTCAGGAGATCGAGACCAACCTGGCTAACAAGGTGAAACCCCGTCTCTACTAAAAAATGCAAAAAACTAGCCGGGTGAGGTGGCCGGCGCCTGTAGTCCCAGCTACTCGGGAGGCAGAGCAGGAGAATGGCATGAACCTGGGAGGCAGAGCTTGCAGTGAGCCGAGATCGCGCCACTGCACTCCGGCCTGGGCGACAGAACGAGACTCCGTATCAAAAAAAAAAAAAACAAAAACAGTCCAGGCAGAAGGCACGAAGACCTTGAGAGGTCTGAAGTGAGGGGGAGAGGAGAAGGGCAGAAGGGGAGGCTCCAGACAATAGAACCAAGCTGAGCTTAGGATGTGCTGTGGGAGGCTCCGTGGGGATGAGTGTCAGCGCCCACGAGATCCACTCAGGCCTCAACTGTGTGTCCTGAGCACATGAAGTCAGCTCTTCTGCTGGGACAGCCGCCAAGGGGTTCTCCACACCCCTTACCACTGGGACAGGCAGAGGCACAGCGAACCAGGTGTCCAGCGTAACTGGGGCACTAGGTGGTGGCCGCCTCTGTGTGCGGAAACACGAGGTGCTTGCTACAGTTTCCTCTGTGTGCTCATCCATCATTAGCTGCCACCCCCTGGGAGGGAAGTGAAATCTGACCTCAACAAGTGAGTCCGCAGAGCGAGAACCCTGCGACAGTGCATCTGCCAATACCTGGAATGTAGGTGCTTGTTGCAGCGTGGCCTTCCCAGCCGGCCTCTCAGCACATCCGGCCAGGCAGCCAGTGTTCCCAAAGGACTCGCTGGTGCCAGACGTGGAGGACCCTGGCCACCTCGGGGAGGGAAAGAGGCCAAGAAAAGAACCTGAACCTCTGTAGCCTTGCTTCTGAGAGTGCAGGTTTGTTATCGATAAGGAGCAGGAAGGTAAACAGGGCAGTGAGGCGGGGTTGTGTGCTCTGCGGCCCTGAATTAGAATAAGCCTCACGGGTTTCACTCCCCTCCAGGTTCTGAACCAGCACTCAGGGGCCCTACCCAGGGCTTCTATCACCATAAGCATAAAACTTATGGTTTATATTTCCATAAACCCCAAAGTTGGGCTTCTTGGATAAAGTACAATTTCTGTAGGAACAGCTGAAACCAGAAGGGATCTAACCTGTGATAATACTCGATCGCTGCTGCTTGAAAGTAAGACCTAGCTGTAAACTGAACAAGTAATTTATAACGAGGATTAGAAAAAACAAAAATTCTATGTTTGTGTGGGTGGGTTTTTTGTTTTTCTTTATTTTTGTTTTTTGAGAGAGTGTCTCCCTCTGCCACCCAGGCTGGAGTACACCGGGTGTACAGTCCGGGCAGCCGGCACGAAGACCCTGAGAGGTCTGAAGTGAGGGGGAGAGGAGAAGGGCAGAAGGGGAGGCTCCAGACAACAGATCATATGGCACGATCATAGCTCACTGCAGCCTCTGGCTCCCAGGCTCAAGTGATTCTCTCTGCTCAGCCTCCCAAGTGGCAGGGACTGCAGGTGCACACCACCACGCCCAGCTAATTTTTTTTCATTTTTTGTAGAGACAGAGCCAAGGCTGGTCTTGAACTCCTGGGCTTAAGTGATCCTGCCCCTGGGCCTCCCAAAGTGCTGGGATTACAGGCGTGAGCCACTGGGTC
The DNA here is from genome assembly GCF_043159975.1 of Macaca nemestrina. NCBI lineage: Eukaryota > Metazoa > Chordata > Mammalia > Primates > Cercopithecidae > Macaca > Macaca nemestrina. Next base: position 129,941,517 of record NC_092134.1, on the reverse strand, counting down.
CGGCATCTGCATTTGTTAAATACATTTAAACCCCCTTAACCCTTTTGTCTCCATTTGTTCTCTTTTGCTCCTTGCTCTCCAGGCTCTTATGGCAGTGGCCCCCGCCCTCCCTGCGCTGTAGGGTAGCCTCCTTCTGGGGCCGGCTCCTAAGCACTGTTCTTTCTGCCTCTCTCTCATCCTCTTTCATCCTTAGCTTTGCCTGTCGGCGGGGCCAAGTCACAGCCTTTCTAGCCTGTAAGACAACAAAAATCTCACATTTTACGGAATGGAAGGACTAAGTACTCCATCTTGACCTCAGTGGTTTCCACGATTTCTGATGTTGCCGCTGAAACAGCATTAGCAAACTTGTTTCTTAAAGAAGCTCTCTCTCCAACAACACCCCTCTCACACACACACACATATACAGGCACACACACACACAATTTTAAAGCCCTCGCGTTACATTCAAAAGGTCTGGATTGTTTCTAATGTACATGGAGATTTCTTCAGGAGCACAGCATTACTGGCTTGACGAGGGGGCACAGCCTCCTACCCAAGGACACAGTTCCTGAAGGACCAGGGTGCACATCCTTCCTACAGTACCCTGAGCTGCTCAGTCCAAAAGGAAGCCTTGAATCAAAAGCCTCATGAATCCTCTCCTGAGAAATTCCATATCCGGTCTCTTGCTAGACTCCGCCTTTTCCCCACCAAGTCTGCCGTACCTAATTCTGACCACAGACCCTGCCAGAGCCTCACCCGGCTTGGTGACCCGCTTTGCTGCTTGCACACACCTCAGGTCTCAGTGTATCTCAGCAACACCTTCCACTCCTAGGAGGAGCCAGAGTTAGCAAGCAAAAATGCAAGACAGCCAGTTACGTTTGAATGTCAGATAAACAACAAATATGAGTGGTTTTTAGCATATAATATTTATTGGGGACATATACTAATATTTATGATATATGAGTCTCATGATATTTGGGACATATACTAAAAAATTATTTGCTCTTTATCTGAACTTCAAATGTGACCGGACGTGTCCTGTATTCTGAATGTGTCTGGCAGTCCTATAATCAATCATCTGGTCAGTCATCGGATATCTGAGCACCTACCATGTGTCAAGCGCTACTCTAGAGAACCCGGGTAGCCCAGTCAGTACAGCATCAAGCACTACTCTAGGTGCTGGGGAAGCCAGCCAAAGTCCCGCCTTCGTATCTTACAGTATGTCTACTTTGTTTTTATATGCATATATACTATATATACTTGCAGATATGTACCTTTTTATTTATTTTCTTTATTATTATTATTATTATTTTGAGATGGAGTCTGACTCTGTTACTCAGTGCAATGGTACCATCTCAGCTAACTGCAACCTCTACCTCCTGGGTTCAAGAGATTCTCCAGCCTCAGCCTCCCAAGTAGCTGGGATTACAGGCATGTGCCACCACACCTGGCTAATTTTTATATTTTTAGTAGAGACGGGGTTTCACCATGTTGGCCAGGCTGGTCTTGAACTCCTGACCTCAAGTGATCTGCCCACCTCGGCCTCCCAAAGTGCTAGGATTATAGGCGTGAGCCACTGCACCCAGCCCAGATATGTACTTTTTAATGGCAGTGTTACCACATTTAATGAGATTATCTTTTTAAAAAATATTTATAATATTAAATTTTAAAAAAGAGGGATGGGATCTTACTTTGTTGCCTAGGCTGGTCTCCAAATCCAGGCGTCAAGTGATCCTCCCACCTTGGCCTCCTAAGGTGGTGGGATTACAGGTGTGAGCCACGGTGCCAGCCAAGATGATCAATACTTCCTTAATATCATCTAAAATATACACCATGTTTAGTTCTCTATCATCTCAAAGATATCTACGTCTTCATACAGTAAGTATGTTTGAATTAAGATTTAATAAAGATCCACTCATGACATCTAATTGACCTGTCCTTTTATATGTATATATATGTTTCTTTTTTCTTTTTATTTATTTATTTATTTTTGAGACGGAGTCTCCCTTTGTCACCCAGGCTGGAGTGCAATGGCACAATCCCCGCTCACTGGAACCTTTGCCTCTCAGGTTCAAGTGATTCTTCTGCCCCAGACTCCCAACTACAGGCACCCGTCATCATGCCCAGCTAATTTTTGTGTTTTTTTAGAGATGGGGTTTCACCATGTTGGCTAGGCTGGTCTTGAACTCCTGCCTCCCAAAGTGCTGGGATTACAGGCATGAACCATCGTGCCCTGCCTGACATGTTTCTTTTCTTTCTTTTTTCTTTTTTGGAGATAGAGTTTCACTCTTGTTGCCCAGGCTGGAATACAATGGCACAATCTCGGCTCACCGCAACCTCCGCCTCCCAGGTTCAAGTGATTCTCCTGCCTCAGCCTCCCGAGTAGCTGGGATTACAGGCATGCGCCACCATGCCTGACTAATTTTGTATTTTTAGTAGAGACGGCGTTTCTCCACGTTGGTCAGGCTGGTCTCAAACTCTCGACCTCTGGTGATCCACCCGCCTTGGCCTCCCAAAGTGCTGGGATTACAGGCGTGAGCCACTGTGCCCTGTCAGATATGTTTCTTACGTCTCTTTTAAGCTGTAGCAGTTCTCTGTCTTCACCTCTTTTTGGTGCTATTTACTTGTTGAAGAAACTGGCCATTTGTCTTGCAGAATTTACCACATACTGAATTTGGATAGCTGCCTTCTTGTGGTCGTTAGCTTATTTCTCTGTCCCCTGAATTTCCTGTAAACTGATCATTAGATCCAGAGGTTTGATCAGATTCGGATCCAGTGTTTTTGGATCAGGAGACACATAATGGTTGTCTCATCTTTAGTGAGACCAATATTGGTCATTGGGAACAGAGAAGTGGAGCTGGGGTGAGTATAGGGTCACCAGATGTCCCTTACAGGCAGAATGGACAGGGCTGTGCTGCGGGGATGGATGAGGGGAGGGTGGGATGACTGGAAAATGCATGGGGGAGGGTGGGCTTGGATGGAATTGGGGAGCAGGAAGGGGTAAGTGGAAAAGCAGGAAGGAACATGACCTTTGAGGAGACATTGACGTGACTCCCGACAGAGCAAACGGTTTGCATGTGAGTGAAATGCATGTAAGTGAATGTGAAATTGGAGCAGTGGCGGGAAGAAAGATTGTCCAAGCCCTGGAATAAGACAGGAATGTGAAGAAACAGCAGAGGGGGAGGAAGGATGGCGTCATGACCCCCACTTCATGCCATACTCCTCAAGCATTTGCTTACATTCAGTTATGTGAGGGGGGTTCATGGGGCTTGGAGGTTGTGTAATTGTGTTTGTGTAGTTGGTCTGGCGGGTTTTGCAACTTGCCCTTTGCTACACTGGGAGAGCCATTTCTGTCCCCTCCCTCGTCACCTGATGTTGTGGCGTAGCCCCCTGCATCCCTCCCAGACTCACTTCCATCAGCACGCACCTAGCCAGGGACCCTTGCTTCCCTGGGGCCTGGCCAAGGGTCAGTTCCTCAGATAAACGGCTTCGCTATTGGCCAGTATGAGCCTCTTCTAAGTAAAGGGGAGGATACAGTGATGGAAACAGGCAGCATCCAGCAGGCCCTTAGGGGAGATATTTCAGCTCCTACACCTCCTTCTAATAGCAGAGCCAGGGGGAAAAGTTAGAGAATATCCTCCTTCTATCAATAATGTGGACACCGAGGGACAAAAAGATGGAGTGACTTGCCCAAGGATGTTGCAAGTTAGAAGCTGAGCCAGTCCTGGCCATCCGTCCTTCAGACACCCAGGTCAATTTGTCTGTACCGCCTCACACTGCCTCAAACCCTGTCTCCAGTTACTGTCCCATTTCTTTATAATTTGGTCCTGGTATGACAGGGTATGGTGGAAAGAAAAAGAAAAACATGCCAGCCAATCCCCTTAATATCGCTGCAGCTTCTTTACCATCACACCAGCTTACATGCCGAAAGACGGTCTTGAATTAGGACCAGGAACGGAAGGGAACGTGATTAAGAGCCATATTAAGACAAAGCCTGAGGCCGGGCATGGTAGCTCATGGCTGTAATCCCAGCACTTTGTGAGGCTGGGGCAGGTGGATCACTTGAATCCCAGCACTTTGGGAGGCTGGGGCAGGTGGATCACTTGAGCCCAGGAGTTTGACACCAGCCTGGGCAACAGAGCGAGACCTCGTCTCTAAAAAACAAAACAAAAAAATTAACCAGGTGTGGTGGCGTGTGCCTGTGGTCCTAGCTACTTAAGAGGCTGAGGTGAGAGAATCCCTTGAGCCAGGGAGGTTGAGGCTGTGGTGAGCTATGATCTGCACTCCAGCCTGGGCCACAGAGCAAAATTGAGTCTCAAAAAAAAAAGAGCCTGAGGGCCAAGGACAACAGCTGAACTAGAAAAAAACGTAACTACCACTTTTGAGCCAGGTTCTGTGCAGGGACTTCTCTTGTGTACCTTACACCGTCACAATATCTGTGCAAGGTGACTATTATTTTTTGCAATTTGCCTATAGGAAGTTCATGTTTGGAGAGGTGGAGTAACCTGCCACATGTCACAAAACTAGTCATTGGCATGGCCACAATCTGAATTTGGGACTATTAGACTGAGAAACCCATGCTAATTCTTGATACACTCACTGCCTGGGACATTTCACACGGTAGATCTGGGCTTTCTCGCATCTGAGACAAAAAGGAAAATGTAGTCCTGAGCAGACAGCAGAAGGAAACAGATTATTAGCAAAAAGAACTGCTTTCCTAGCAGGAAACCCAGAGAAGGAGTTATATCATGTAAGCTTAAGCCAAGGAAATTGAACAAAATCAGTTCTTTATCTATCCTGTTATTCGTATGGAAATAAAGACAAAATGCTTGCATCCTGTTGTTTTAGTGCTTGTATACTGATCTTTTTAAAACATGCCTGTGATCACATCACTCTCTACTAAAAACGTTGAACAGCTCTCCATTGCCTCCATCAGTGTGTTTCAAATTCGTAAAAAGTAAAATAAAATAACAGGATGCTTTTTTCAGATGAAATCTTACATGGCATACCAAATATAGCAAGAAAAAAGAAAGACAGAGAGAGGGGAGAGAGAAGCCTGGACAAGCTAAAGCAGAGGGTAGAGGGAGAAGGAACCGAGGAAGGGAAGGGTCAGGTCCCAGGCATTTCTCTTCCCTGAGTTGGCCTCCCTCTTTTGCCACCTCCCCAGCAAGATCTTTAACTCCACAGTCCACAGCTCCTTTTGAAACATACTGATCAACGTGAGAAAAGGCGAAGCTTCAGCCTGATAGTCGAAGACCACCATAATCCGGACGCAAGTGCTAGTTCACTTATTTTCCCTCCACTCTTTTCAAGCCCTGGCTACTTGCAAACTGCTTACGTATGCTGCCGCAGTTCTCTCACCACTCTTCAAACACACTCTGAATTCACCTATAATCTCCCCTCTGTCCACCCTGTTCTAGCCCCAATATCCACCCACCCGTCTAACTCCTTCTAACTTTCCAAAAGCTTTCACTTGCCTCTTTCTTTGAAGCTCACCTATCCCTGCCCTCTCACCTGGCTTTCTGCATCTCTGTTAGACCTCTTACTTAGTTCATTAGTTCATTCTCTTTTTTTTTTTTTTTTTTTTTTTGAGATGGAGTCTCACTTTGTCGCCAGGCTAGAGTACAGTGGCGCAATCTCGGCTCACTACAACCCCCGACTCCTAGGTTCAAGCGATTCTTCTGCCTCAGCCTCCCAAGTAGCTGGGTCCATAGGCATGCGCCACCATGCCTGGCTAATTTTTGTATCTTTAGTAGAGATGGGGTTTCGCTGTATAGGCCAGGCTGGTCTTGAACTCCTGACCTCGTGGTTCACCCGCCGTGGCCTCCTAAAGTGTTGGGATTACAGGCATGAGCCACCACACCCGGTAGTTCATCTTCTTTGTGTGAAGTTATCTATGGCCTTGTCTCTCTTCCCACCCCAGTAAGACTGTGACTTTTCCCTCTCTACCCTCCAGCACAAACACAATAGACGTTCAATAAATGTTTACTGAGTTTTCACCCCGTCACTCCTAACCTGCAAAGAGTAAATGGCCCTGCATAGAAGGACATGGTGTGGACTTTGTTGTTACAGGCCCAACATGTGTAGCACCAGTGCGTGTGACCTGGAAGAAATCCCCCTAGATGATGATGACCTAAACACCATAGAATTCAAAATCCTCGCCTACTACGCCAGACACCATGTCTTCAAGAGCACCCCCGCTCTCTTCTCGCCAAAGCTGCTGAGAACAAGAAGTTTGTCGCAGAGGGGCCTGGGGAATTGGTCAGCAAATGAGTCATGGACACAGGTGTCATGGCCTTGCAGAAATTCCCAATCCAGTGAGAAGGCCATCAACCTTGGCAAGAAAAAGTCTTCTTGGAAAGCACTCTTTGGAGTAGTGGAGAAGGAAGATTCGCAGAGCTCGCCTGCCAAGATCTCTTCTCAGGGTCAAAGGACATTGGAATACCAAGGTTCGCACAGCCAGCAGTGGTCCAGGTCTCTTTCCAGCGTGGAGCAGTGCTTGGAGCATGAAGGTAGGCATCTGGGATTTATTTCTCTCCCTCATCCTCGTTTTTCCCTTCTTTGCGTCCAGGGTGGTACATCTCTTCTCATCTTGTAAAGTGGCTTTAGAGAGGGCATGCATTATATCTCAGCTTTCCAACTTATTAGTGTTCAATCCTAATTGCCCTGCTTTTCTCAAGACTAAAAGGAGAATGATGGAACTTAAGGGTGATGGGACTGGTTTTCTTTCTTCACGGTCTATAAATAAGCTTGTCTCCCAAATTCCTAATCCTCTGTACTAGATACTCATATAAAAGAAGGAGGCCAGGCACAGTGACTCACGCCTGTAATCCCAGCACTTTGGGAGGTTGAGGTGGGCAGATCACGAGGTCAGGAGTTCGAGACTAGCCTGACCAACATGGTGAAAACCCGTCTCTACTAAAGATACAAAAAATTAGCCGGGCATGGTGGCGCGTGCTTGTATTCCCAGCTACTCAGGAGGCTGGGGCAAAAGAATTGCTTGAACCTAGGAGGCGGAGGTTGCAGTGAGCCAAGATTGCACCACCGCACTCCAGCCTGGGCTACAGGGTGAGACTCTGTCTCAAAAAAAAAAAAAAAAAAAAATGGAGGAGCCCTAACCAGGGGCTTGCTTGGGCTGCCTGGGCCGCTGCTCTTCCTAAGTCAACTCATTCGCTCAGGGCCTCTGTGTTTCCATCTGTACATTGGGTATCCCACTCTCTCCACCTCGTATGGTTGATGGGAAGATCAGAGAGCAAGAGTAAAAGGACTCCCGACAAAGTACAAACCATCCTACAAAAACAACTGAGAAGCATTTTGACAAAATCTTCCCTCGGTTGGACAAAATTAATTGTACTGAATGAAACATTTTCACCAGGCGCTGAGGCTCATACCTGTAATCCCAGCACTTTGGGAGGCCAAGGTGGAGGGATCACTTGAGCTCAGGAGTTCAAGACCAGCCTTAGCAACATGGCAAAACCCTGTCTCTACCAAAAAATATGAAAAAATGAGTCACACACGGTGGTGCAAGCCTGTGGTCCCAGCTACTCAGAAGGCTGAGGTGGGAGGATGGCTTGAGCCTGGGAAGCAGAGGTTGCAGTGAGCCAAGATGGTGCCACTGCACTCCTGCTTGGGTGACAGAGTGAGAGCCCATCATGTCTATAATCTCAGCACTGTGGGAAGCCAAGGCAGGAGGATCACTTGACGCGAAGAGTTTGAGATCAGCCTGGCATCATAGCAAGGCCCTGTCTCCATAAAAAATTAAAATAAAAAAATTAGCCAGGCATGGTGGCACATGCCTGTTGTCCCAGATACTATGGAGGCTGAGGTGGGAGGATCACTTGAGCTCAGGAGGTCAAGGCTGCAGTGAGCCAAGATCACATCACTGCACCCCGGCTCTGGGTGACGTAATGAGACTGTGTCTCAAAAAAAAAAGACAGTTGCCCTTCTTGTGCATACCTTGGCATAAGCATCTTCTTCTCCTTCAACAAAGCCCAGTGCCCGAAGCCCAGATTTTTTTTTTTTTTTTTTCAGATGGAGTCTTGCTCTGTCACCCAGGCTGGAGCGCAGTGGTGCAATCTTGGCTCACCGCAACCTCCGCCTCCCAGATTCAAGCAATTCCCCTGCCTCAGCCTCCTGAGTAGCTGGGACTACAGGCATGCGCCACCACGCCCGGCTAATTTTTCTATTTTTAGTAGAGACAGTAGATACAGGGTTTCACCATGTTGGTCAGGCTGGTCTCGAACTCCTGACCACGTGATCTGCCCGCCTTGGCCTCCCAAAATGCTGGGATTACAGGTGTGAGCCACCGGGCCGACTGCGAAACTCAGATTTTAAAAGAAAGGCCCCCTCCTGCTGGGTTTCATTGGCCTGGGTAACTTGTCAATACGTAGTCAAGAGGTGGCAGTAATGTCTCAGTTTTTAAATGTGACAGTCCTGGCTTGCTTGGAGAATCAGCCCACTCATAGGCAGCTTTAGATCATCCACTACGATCAAGGAAACTCCCATTTCCCATTAGAGTTTCAGATGTTGAGAACAGCGGGAGTTATGGTCAGGTCATCTGGGGGAACCTTATGGCACAGACAGGATGAGGACACGAGAGTCCCACAAAACGGGCTTACCAAGGAAACAGCCAGGAAGTAGCAGAGCCTGGACTCACTGGAAGTCCAGGCCTTTCCCTGGACTTGTTTAACTTTCACAGCAAGGCCTCTGCTCTCTGAACTCTGCCCAGCTAAGGCAGGTCTAGAGCAAGAGGGAGTGGCCCCCTGGGGTGCTCCCCTCCACACCTGCCTCCCCACCCCTCAGCCACCCTCGCCCAGACACAGCTCCTTCTGCCGGGGGTGGCATCTGGGCTCTGGGGCAAAGAACAGTTTGGAGGCACCGAAATGGCCTTTTCTACTTGGCCTGTACTGTGGACTTTGCCAGCAGACAGAGAAAGCTTTTACAGACTTTCAGCTTCCGATTTTTCCTGAGATAAACTGCATTCTGTATTTCAGTATTTACTGGAGTGTCATTTGACATTTTTTTATTTTCTAAAATTTCAAGAGAAGCTTTTCTTTCTTTTTTCAGTAGGGAAAGAAAACTTCTGTGTGAGATTGAGAATTAAAGATTAAATTCAGAAACACTCAGGTGATGTGTTAATGTGCTGAATAGTACCTATGGCTGAATAATGTTCTCCATACAAAATGAAAACTGATGACCTCCTAAGAAGGCTTTCAACACATCTGTACAGCTTATCTTCCCGTCTCACTTTTCTCCTCGCTTTTGCATTCAGTCAGTTAATTACGTGTTTTTTACTTGTGATACTTGTGTTGGTTTTACACTGGGCGTGATCCAAAAGAGCCTCACATTCTATTTCTATTTTGCCACATACAAATCAGGCCTTACAAATTGGATTTCTCCTGGGTTCTTTTTTGTTTATTTTTGTTTGTTTGTTGTTGAGACGGAGCCTCGCTCTGTCGCTCAGGCTGGAGTGCGGTGGCCCGACATCGGCTCACTGCAAGCTCCGCCTCCCAGGTTCACGCTATTCTCCTGCCTCAGCCTCCTGAGTAGCTGTGACTACAGGCTCCCAACAACCACGCCTGGCTAATTTTTTGTATTTTTAGTAGAGATGGGGTTTCACCTGTTAGCCAGGATGGTCTCCATCTCCTGACCTCATGATCTGCCCGCCTCAGCCTCCCAAAGTGCTGGGATTACAGGCGTGAGCCACCACGCCCGACCTCACCTGGGTTATTTTAACTGAAGGTCACTATGTAGCCTTGTGCAGCCACTGCCAGGCCTCAGTACCAGGCTTACGTGGGAAGTGTGAGATTATGTCCCAAGACCAAATTATGTTAGGAAGAGGCCTCAGGATGTAGAGAAATGGACATCAACACTAGTTTTAAAGACTGCCAGCCCAGGCTCTTTTACTTGTGAACCTTTTGTTTCTCCATAGCTATGATTTGCTCATGTGGAACGTCATAGTTAAGGTGAGGTTCGGCAATATACAATGGCACACCCAAATACCCATGGCTTAAATAATATACGGGTTTGCTTTTCTCTCCCTTACAAGAGGACAAAAGTTTGGCAGCTCAGGCCTGATATGACAGCTTCACAAAGTTATTAAGAATTCCTGGGAATGGCCAGGCAAGGTGGCTCATGCCTGTAATCCCAGCCCTTTGGTAGTCTGAGGTGGGTGGATCGCTTGAGCCAAACAGTTTGAGACCAGCCTGGGCAACATGACAAAATCCTGTCTTTCTAAAAAAAAAATACAAAAATTGCGCCTGTAGTCTCAGCTACTCGAGAGGCTAAAGGAGGAGAATCACTTGAGCCTGGGAGGCAGAGGTTGCAGTGAGCTGAGACTGCACTATTGCACTCCAGCTTGGGTGACAGGGGTGAAAACAAGAATTCCTGGGAATTCTGCCATCTCTCAGCTAGTGGCTTCCACCTCAAAGTCACCTTATATTCTAAAGGTGGCTGTTGGGGCTTCACCCATCATGTCTACATCTCAGGCAGGAATAAAAAGGAAGCAAAGGAAGGGCAAAGGGTGCCTTCTTTCTAGGTAATTCAGCTCCCTTTTGTTTTATTATTATTATTATTATTATTATTTTATCTTTTGTAAAGATGGGGTCCGTGTTACCCAGGCTGGTCTCGAACTCCTGGCCTGAAATGGTGACCTTGCCTTGGCCTCCCAAAAGCCTGGGATTACAGGCGTGAGCCACTGCACCCAGCCTCAGTTCCCTTTTAGAGAGCTTTCTTGAAACTGCTCCCAGCTTCTGACATCTCATTGGCCCTTCCCTACTGCAAGGGAGCCCGGGGAATATAGTTTGTTCAGCTGGGTTCACAGCTGCCCCTCACATTTTAGGGGTCTGTTACTAAGGAAGAAGAAGAAAGTGGATACTGAGTGGGAAAGAACAGTCCATAAGGAAGTCACACCCCAAACCCCTGCCCTTTCTCTTTAAAACAAATGCCTCAGACCACAGGCGAAATGGGACCTTCTGACCCCGTTGGCCTGTTCTTCCTGGTCCCACAATGACCCCCAAACAGACTCCAAAGAACAGACAGCCTTTCTGTCTTCTCCCCACCCCATCCAATGTTCCCTCGCCTGTCAGACAGGACCAAGTCTGACAAGAATAGAATCTTTTCTTTTTCATGTTTTAAAATGAAAATATCCAAGATGGGAATTTTAACTAGAGCTAGTGAATCTGTGGGAACATGTTTGCTTATAGTTTCTCCTGGACATGTCTCACTCCATGTCCACAAACCCATAGAAAATCAATACCCTGCTGTAATCCCAGCACTTTGGGAGGCTGAGGCGGGAGAATCACCTGAGGTCAAGAGTTCAAGACCAGCCTGGCCAACATGGCAAAACCCTGTCTCTACTGAAAAAATACAAAAATTAGCTGGGCGTGGTGGCAGGCGCCTGTAATCCCAGCTACTCAGGAGACTGAGGAAGGGAGAATGGCTTGAACCCAGAAGGCGGAGGTTGCAGTGAGCTGAGATCATGCCACTGCACTCCAGCCTGGGCAACAGAGTGAGACTCTGTCTTGGAAGAAAAAAATAATCAATACCCTGTACACAGTTAGCCAGATTGGGTAATTTTGTACCTGTTGGTGATCTTGTGGCTGCCCTGCCTTATGAGGGGACGAGGGGACAGAGCCTTTGAGACCCTTCATGGACCTTCTTAATGTGCAAGATGGGCACAGGGTGCTTTCCGGTGGTAGAACCACTTGCTGATCACCCTACATGAGCTGCACAAGGTTGTAAAGGCAGCAGAGGCCTGCTTTCCTTCATCATCTCCTGAGGACACGGGCCAGGGAAGGTTCCCTCGGTTTTGGAAGCCAGCCTCTTGCCATTTCTTTCTTTGCCAGGGGCCATGGGGGGCCGGAGATCCAGCGGAGGCTGGCTGGGCTGCAATAAGGGGATGACAAAGTGGAAAGTCTGTTTTGCTTGGTTCTTAAAATGAGGAGGAAAGACATCGATCCTTTTCTTCTTGACCTTTCTTCTCTCCGTCATTCGCATCTTATCGGTCTTTGAACCCTGTAGACTAACCATGAAAAAGATGGCTTTAGGAGTCAGATGTCCACCAGAGGATGGCATCATGGACAGAGCATTATCTTCTGTGGCCTTTCCGTGAATGGCTGGAGGGCTGAAGAGAGGACACTGACGCCTTCAGCTGTGGAGGAATCCAGGGAGAGGGATCAGGAGCCACCTTGGCAGCTCCGTATGATGTCAAAACCTGTTTCTCTTGTGTCTCAGTCCCTCCCAGGCCCTCTACTTGCCTCTCTTACCTACTGGGCTGTACAAAGCCCAGGAGTGCCCTAGGAGTTTGAGCACACCAACCTTCTGTCCAAAACGCCACTCCATTACTGTCTTCAAGTCCTGTGAATTACCTAGTATTATTCTTCAAATGTTACATGGTAAAACCCAGCTGCTCCACACGGCATCCAAGACAGATTGTACAAGTTTTTAAACGTTTAGAAGTTAGATTGGGTGTGGTGGTGGCTCATCCTTGTAATCCTAGCACTTTGGGAGCTAGGACGTGGGAGGATTGCTTGAGCTTAGGAATTCAAGACCCACCTGGGTGACATAGGGAGACCCCATCTCCAGAAAAAGAATTTCAATAAATTAGCCAGATGGGGTGATGCACACCTGTCATCCCAGCTACTCAGGAGGCTGAGATGGGAGAATCGCTTGAGCCTGAGAAGTCCAAGCTGCAGTGAGCTGTGATCACACCACTGCACTCCAGCCTGGGTGACAGTGAGACTCTGTCTGGAAAAAAGTAAATAAACAAATAAAAGGTTAGAACTTAGTGACAAATCAACAGTGAAAATTTTAGCACCCAGCAACTCAGCCGTGCCATTTGCCCACCCCACCTCCCCTTGTCCCCGTTCAGGGGCAAAGGCAACTGGTCTTTTATAGGCTACGACATTCAACGGGCCAATGCCATTTCACCGTCCTATCTCAAAGTGCTTTATTCTACAATCCTGTGTGCAAATACATGACGTAACTCTTTTCTCGGGTTGTAAATTATTGAAGGCCATAAGTTGTGCTGACTGCATCCTTGTTTACCTATAAGCATTAATTGAATGTTTTCCAGTAGACATGGAGGGGAGAGAAAAGGCAGGACTGTACCAGCGATGGGAAGTAGGTTCACTTGATAATGGACTTGGATGATGAATCTCATTGCCCTGAGAGCAGGGATATTTCTTTCCTCAGTGACCAACCCCCAGATGCTTGTCAAACTATTGAATGTCCTCCTATGCACGTAGGGGCTGGCTCTTAGAGGTATAAAGCGTGTCGAGAAAAAAGAATAAAAATAAAAGCATAATGAGCATGCCTTGAAGTAAAGAGCTAAGCACTCCTTTTTGTGTTTCTTCCCTTGCAAAGGGGAAAGGAGACCCTAATTTTGCAAGACTTCAAAAAGAGTGTGCAGCAGGCCAATTGTTTCAAGGTGACAATCATTCCTGCGTGCACCCCTCCCACATGCCGGCCTCAGCCAGGCAACTTTCAGTCCTTTCTGAAGAACGACCCTCCCCCAGCACACATACTCCCAGGCAGTTTCCTTCTCTTCTGGGCTGGTCTTTTCATTCCGGGCAACTTTGCATACCAATGAGCCAGATGAAGTTCTGGGAAGGGCCTCTCAGCACGATTTTATCTTGTTTCAGCTGTGGACCCCAAAGTCGTTTCCATTGCCAACCGAGTGGCTGAAATTGTTTATTCGTGGCCACCACCACAAGAGACCCAGGCAGGAGGCTTCAAGTCCAAAGAGACTATCGTACGTCAGGGTGGCTCCTCCCAGCTCAAAGACCGCCTGCCTATAGCTTCAAGTTCTAAGAAAGGTAAGCTTTACTTCCCCAGGTGGAGTGTTTGCCAGGCAGGGGCGCAGGAGCATTTGTGTATTTATCCATCCCGGCCCTGGCAACTTGACAGTCTCTGCTGCCTGGACTGAGGGCTTGACAGCCACAGGCTGTGGGCAATGAGCTCCAGCTTGAGACACCAGCCCAAGGCAAGGGGGCTGCCCCAGCAGGTTGAACCAACACGCCCAGCTCTTCGCTAAGTCAGAAAGGAAAGTCTCCTACAGAGGGAGAGGAGTAAACACAAAGCCCGCATTCAGTCTTGTCTGTGGCGGGAAATGCAATGTTAGATCTGATCATGTTACCAGTGACCCCGGGCCAATTTGCACCAGCTACAGTTGGAGCGTCAAGCCAGGGATTTATATTATGACATTGCTTTTGGGCTTTGTGAAAAAGCAGGGGGTTGTCAGGCACCAGCTATGGTGCAAGACATGGAGCGGAACTGAGAAGTAGTGACAAGGCTGGGTCAGTTGTCACCCAAACCATAGCAATAGGTGAGACTGTAGATCCCATCAGGCTGGTGGTAACTCGAGGCACTGAGAGGAGAGTGAAGGGGAGCAAGACCAAGTGCCACTGGAAGAGAAGCTCTGCCCGGCATTCCCCCACCGCAGTTCTTGCTCCTGGCTCTCTCCACAAACTACCGTGGAGGTTGTGATGATGCAGCCTCATTGTCTGGGATAAATACCTGAGGTTTGTTGTCTCATGCCAAGAGAATCAAGGACACGGACACACACAAGAAGTGGGTTTAGGGGCAGAGGTTTAATAGGCAAAACAAAGAGAAAGGAGAACAGCTCTCTCTCCTGCAACAGAGAGAGGAACCCAAACGTGACTTCCGGCCTGTGACAGAGTGCACCGGATTTTATAGACAGGTTTCAGGAGGTGGTGTCTGATTTACACAGGGCCCAAAGATCAGTTGAACCAGGTGTGATGTTTACATAGCATGGGGGAAGCTGGCCACCCCACCCTAATCTTATTATGCAAATGGGCTTGCCACCTGGCCGGTGCCATGTTATCTGCTCCCTAGGCACACGTGGTTGGAAAGGAAAAGGGAAAATGCGGCCGCCATGTTGGACATGCCTAGTCCCAGGTGGCCTTTTCCTATTGGCACAGCTGCCAACATTCACTGTGCAAGCTTCTAGCTTGCTTGTCTATGTCTGCAACTCAATTTTACAGGCTACTCTTTGTTAGAAAAGAAAATGATTTGGGGGCTGCTTTTCATTAAAAGGAAAACCTTACCGAGAACTTCCTTACCCTCGCTATCTGCCTAAAAAGTTCCTTTTTAACTCCTCTAACAGTAAGGCCAAGGTGGCTCTTGGGTTTGCAGCACCCTAAAGAACAAGGTGAAGGTTCTCCCTCCAAAGATATCGGTGTCTCCCAACCCCTGATGCAGAGCAGTAGCCACAGTAAAGGGGCCACAGCTGCCACAGAGACCCAGGGGACCCTGTGAGGAGCTGGAGGAGAGGAGGAGGCCTCTGAGTCAGCTAAAAAGACAGTGTCCACATTTTATTGCTATACCATGTGGACCTGGGAGACGGAATGCTACCCCTAAACCAAGCTAAAGCTAAGATGACCTCATCCTCTGTGCACAGGAGAAATACAGGCAGCTGAGCCAGCAACTTTCCCTAAGAGAGTGTTAACCCAGTATGTCTGAGACACGTCTCACTCAATTTAGAACTTTTATTTTGGCCAGGCGCAGTGGCTCATGCCTGTAATCCCAGCACTTTGGGAGGCCAAGGAAGGTGGATCACCTGAGGTCAGGAGTTCAAGACCAGCCTGGCCAACATGGTGAAACCCTGTCTCTACTAAAAATACAAAAAAATTAGCTGGGCGTAGTGGCAGGTGCCTGTAATCCCAACTACTCGGGAGGCTGAGGCAGGAGAATCACTTCAACTTGGGAGGCGGAGGTTGCAGTGAGCTGAGATTACACCACTGCACTCCAGCCTGAGTGACAAGAGTGAAACTCTGTCTCAAAAAAAAAAAAAAAAAGTAGAAGAAGAAGAAGATTTATTTTGCCAAGCCTGGGTGCGGTGGCTTACATGGGTAATTCCAGCACTTTGGGAGGCCGAGGCAGTTGGATCTCTTGAGGCCAGAAGTTCAAGACCAGCCTGGCCAACATAGCAAAACCCCATCTCTACTAAAAATACAAAAAATTAGCCGGGCGTGGTGGCACACACCTGTAGTCCCAGCTACTTGGGAGGGTGAGGCAGGAGAATCACTTGAACCCAGGAGGTGGAGGTTGCAGTGAGCCAAGATCGTGCCACTGCACTCCAGCCTGGGTGACAGAGCAAGACTCATGTACTCCACCGCCCCTGTCCCCCCCAACACACACCATACACCAACTGTGGGCATGTTCCTATCCATCTGCCCTTTTAGCCTTGGCCATGGGGGAATTTATTAATTTTACTTACTTATCCCACCTTATTGTCAAGACCCAGCATACAAAGAATAAATTTTAATCAAATAAAATCCATCAATTTGAAAGATATCTTTGTAAAAAGAAAACAAACACAGGAAAATAAGACGGATTTGGGAATTAGGTTAATTTCCAAAATGTAGGCCAGCAAGACAATCCACTCTCTTAGATGCGGGCCACAAATTTGGCTCTATACTTTCTAGCAACTAACCCAAAGAGGGAAATATAATCAAATATGAGATTTATGGTGTCCATAAGATAAAAGCACCATCTGCTGAGGAAAAATCCAAAAACCAGAAGAATATTCCTCCTAAATACCTTCATAGACGGAATCCTGTGCTGTGAAACCGATGTCTTCAACAACAAGCTTAAGGTAACTATAGAGATGAATGTCACAGTGAAAGCTGGGGGACTGAGCAAAGGAAGAAGGGGAAAGAAGGAAAGGAAGGGGCTGCAGGAGAAATCCCTAGTGTGGTTTGTGTCTGGGCAGAAGAGGCGAGGTAAGATTTACTTGGTAAGAATTAGCATGCTTCTTGCCAGGCGCGGTGGCTCATGCCTGTAATTCCAGCACTTTGGGAGGCCGAAGTGGGTGGATCACCTGAGGTCAGGAGTTCGAGACCAGCCTGGCTAACATGGTGAAACCCGATTTCTACTAAAAATAGAAGGCGTGGTGGTACATGCCTGTAATCCCAGCTACTTGGGAGACTGAGGCATGAGAATCACTTGAACCTGGGAGGTGGAGGTTGCAGTGAGGCAAGATCGCACCATCACACTCCAGCTTAGGCAACAAGAGTGAAACTCCGTCTCAGAAAAAAAAAAGAGCATGCCTCTTCCTCTAGCCCTTACCAAGCCACAAGCATTCATGGTCCCTGAAAAAATGTAAGATTATTTTTTGTTTCTCTTAAAAGAAATAACTGGAATTTTCCCCGACAGATGAAGAAGAACAAATAATAGCCAAAATTGTTGAGCTGCTGAAATATTCAGGGGATCAGTTGGAAAGAAAGGTATGGAACACCTTGAACTGATGTGATTGATTTCTGTGCCCATGCACTAGTACACGAGGATGGAATTGTACTCCAGGTTGCAACCTTATTCCTTTTCTTTTTTTTTGAGACGGAGTCTCGCTCTGTCACCCAGGCTGGAGTACAGTGGCACAATCTTGGCTCACTGCAACCTCCACCTCCCAGTTTCAAGCGATTCTCCTGCCACAGCCTCCCGAGTAGCTGGGACTACAGATGCTCGCCACCACGCCCAGCTAATTTTTTGTATTTTTAGTAGAGACAGGGTTTCGTCATATTGGCCTGGTTGGTCTCGAACTCCTGACCTCAGGTGATACACCAGCCTCGGCCTCCCAAAGTGCTGGGATTACAAGCGTGAGCCACTGTGCCTGGCCTACCTTATTCCTTTTCCAAGTCCTGGTTTCTACTTAGTCCTAAATTTTATTTCCCTTGGAGTCAAAATTCTTCATGCTGGTAGAATCTCAAAAATGAGTCACTTTGGAAAACATAAGTAAACCTTCTGGAGCCTCCTTGGAATTTTTGGAAACTGAACAAGGAGCTTGTTATTGCAGGAAAAGACACCAGTAAATTAAAATTTGCTGGATGGAATTATTAATGTCGTTCCCTATGTAACTGATCCTCACTGAAGTTTAGATTCGCGTTTGCTTTGCAGCCTGGATATCTGTATCCCACGGTTGCTCCAAAGCTGGAATACGTTCTGGAATCTTTTTCCCCTGTAGTTGCTGGACTGTTGTCTGTTTAAGGGCTCTCTTAGCATTTCAGCCAGGGAGGCGTGCTAATGTTACTGGGGGAATGTATGGATTTCCTGCCATTTGGAAGTTGAGACCCATCCTTCCACTCAGGAATGGGCGAGAGTTGCCTTCAGGTAAAGAGTTGGTGAGCAAATCTTCAACAGAGTCAGAAGGGCTTCTCTGTGCCTCCTGGGTCCATAACCCACAGACGACTGGGTAGTCTCTAGGATCTGTCAATCATCTGGCTTGCAGACATAGATCCTTGTTTTGCCAGAATCTGTGGCGAGGGAGTCAGACCCCGGGGGTGGGGATGGGAGGTTCTGCAGGAAGACGAAACAGCTCCTGTCTCTATAGCTTTGTCAGAAGTGTGCCCAGAGACTGGTGACCCAGAGGGTGAAGCACCTGGGAGATGGGACAGAATGAGAAACAGCGAGAAAACCAGGGATATTAGGTTAAAGAAAAGAGAACGGGGTGTGTGAGCTTTGGGGCCACAAGTAGAAGGTAGAGAGGGGTGCAGAGGAAGCAAGAGATAGAACAGGATGCATGATTTAAGGGCACCCCTGCATTTCTCCAGAGCTAGTATCATGGATACAGAAATTATGCCTAGTATGGGGTGATTGATTTCTACTTATGGTGAGAACGAACCTCCATTCCTGGAGAATGGGCACTCCAGGCTGCCCATCAGAGTCAACGGGTGCCTTGTGACGGAATGATCTTCCTGTCACAGGAAGAATTGCAAGTAGGTGCCAATACCAGTTAGCAGTTCAGCACAGAACTCCGAGGGATCCTTTAGACATCCTCAAGGGCTCTTTACAACCTGGAGTTTCTGTGGCTCTCACGGCAGCCTCCTTCCCAGCTTCCCTAAGCCGTGACTTGCGGTCAGTGGTCAGGGAGGTGGGCAAGGTGGAGTGGGGGTGCTGGAGGTGGGACGAAGGCCATCTCTCAGGTTGTGAAGAGTGATGGTTTCATTTTCACCCCCACAAATTACCACTTTCAAAAGCCTCCCTTTGCCTGCTGCTCTCTGTTGAGGAGTTCGGATATTTTACATTGTTAATGGCAAAGCCTTGCTTGTTATTTCCTTTACACACTTCCCCACTAGGGAGCTCTGCTAGGGACACACGGTAGGTGTGACCTTGTGCTGTGGGTGCCAAGCTCCCACTGCAGAATGCCATGTGTGAGGCTGCAGGGGATCTGCAGACCCACTGGTCCCGAGGGCACACACAGCCCAAAGGCCCATCCTACGCCTCCAGGAAAGGCCAAAGAGCCAGGTGCACCCGAGAGGGACAGGCAGGGGAGGGGTGAGGAGGTGCCGACGGAAGCCCTGTCTTTGTGGCGTTCGATTCTTTTACTGTTCTGGCACAGTCCCGACTTGGCTGCCTGCTAGGGTTTTGAGCCTGGCCTCCTCCATTGGAAAACTGATGAAGAGGAGTCCATCCCCTGTTATGGAGGAGGCCGGCCACGCCTGCTGCAGAGTCACAACCCAGACGGGGCCTGGATGGTGGGAGTGGGCTTGGTTCAGGGAAAAGACAGGTCTGCCAAAATCTTCCAATCGCATCTGACTCATCCCCCAGATATCCCTTTTAGAAACAATATGTGTTGAAAACCCACTTGGCTTATCATTCCTCTAGGACAGAACTAGAGGAATTTCAAATAAATATTTTGTCCCTGCTCACTAAGAAATTTCCATTTTCACATGACAACTGGCATATTAACAGACATTTCAAGAATGCTTTAAATGAAGATGATATATAGCTTTTTGATATGAGCCCTGATTTTTCAAAAGCAGAAGAGGCAGCATTGATTTTGTTTTAAAGGCATGGTAGCCCAAAGGAGGTAAAGCAGAGAGATACCAGGTTCAAGGGAGGGCCAGGAGGTAAAATCAATAGGGTAGAATAATGGGAAAAAAATCAATGAATTGGAGTTTTTTTAAGTGAACATATGCACGCGAGGAAGTCTTCCCTGACCTCCATGCTCACATAGCATCCTGAAAAATGACTCGCATTTCCGGAGCACCTCTTCTATGTCCAGCACTATAAAGTGTTCAACTACCCTATAGTATAGGGCCAAGCACAGTGGCTCACACTTGTAATCCCAGCTCCTGGGGAGGCCAGGGTGGGAGGATCACTTGAGGCCAGGAGTTTGAGACCAGCCTGGGCAATATAGGAAGACCTTGTCCCTAAAAAATAATAATAATAAAGGTTTCTTAAGAAAATGAAGGCTGGGGATGGGCTCAGTGGCCCACGCCTGTAATCCGAGCACTTTGGGAGGCCGAGGCACGTGGATCACCTAAGGTTAGGAGTTCAAGACCAGCCTTACCAACATGGTGAAACCCTGTCTCTACTAAAAATACAAAAATTAGCTGGGTGTGGTGGTGTGTGCCTGTAGTCCCAGCAACTTGGAGGCTGAGACAGAAGAATTGCTTGAACCTGGGAGGCGGAGGTTGCAGTGAGCCAAGATCGCGCCTCCGCACTCCAGCCTGGGCGACAGAGTGAGACTCCCTCTCAGAAAAAAAAAAAAGAAAGAAAGAAAAGAAAAGAAAAGAAAATGAAGGCTGGGTGCAGGGACTCATGCATGTAATCCCAACACTTTGGGAGGCTGAGGTGGGTGGAATGCTTAAGCCCAGGAGTGGGCAACATGGCGAAACCCCATCTCTACAAAAAAAAATAGAAAAAACTTAGCCAGGTGTGGTGGCATACACCTGTAGTCCTATCTACTTGGGAGGCTGAGGCAGGAGAATCGCTTGAGCCCAGGAGGCAGAGGTTGCAGTGAGCCGAGACCACACCACTGCACTCCAGCCTGGGCAATGGGAGTGAAACCCCGTCTCAAAAAAAAAAAAAAGAAAGAAAGAAAACAATTACCTTATAGTATCGATAGTATCACCATCCTAGTTTAGAGATGACAAACTGAATCTGAGAGGTTAATTTCCCCAAGATTGCATAGCTAAGTAAGAGGTGAACCCAGGGGTTTGAGCCAGATAGTGATTCTTAAGCTTCAGATCCCGTCCATTACACTACCTCCAGCAAAGCACATCGCATTGTTTTGTAATTCCCACTAGACTGAGCCCTTTGAGTGAGGACCTGCATCTCAGTCATCCATACTAGCTGCCCATTATAAGTGCTCAGGAAATATCTGTTGAATGTCAGATGAACTGACTGTTCCATTTCATACACATATTTGTGCCGATGGAATGAATTCACCGAGCGGTACATGCCCATTCTGGTTCTGCAGGACGCTGCCTTCATCCCCATTCCCTTGGTTGACACCAGCATCCAGGGTTTTCCAGGGGGTGGTTTGATGGCCTGCATTTGAGCTAAAGAAAGAACTTCCGTCTGCCTCCTGGAGCCAAGCTACTGTACTGAGTGCTTATTCTCTTGTACACAGCTGAAGAAAGATAAGGCTTTGATGGGCCACTTCCAGGATGGGCTGTCCTACTCTGTTTTCAAGACCATCACAGACCAGGTCCTAATGGGTGTGGACACCAGGGGAGAATCAGAGGTCAAAGCTCAGGGCTTTAAGGCTGCCCTTGCAATAGACGTCATGGCCAAGCTCACAGCTGTTGACAACCATCCGATGAACAGGGTGCTGGGCTTTGGCACCAAGTACCTGAAAGAGAACTTCTCACCATGGATCCAGCAGCACGGTGGATGGGTAAGCGTATCGTATTTAAAAACAAATTTTCGGCCGGGCGCGGTGGCTCAAGCCTGTAATCCCAGCACTTTGGGAGGCCGAGGCGGGCGGATCACAAGGTCAGGAGATCGAGACCACAGTGAAACCCCCGTCTCTACTAAAAATACAAAAAATTAGCCGGGCGCGGTGGCGGGCGCCTGTAGTCCCAGCTACTCAGGAGGCTGAGGCAGGAGAATGGCGGGAACCCGGGAGGCGGAGCTTGCAGTGAGCCGAGATCGCGCCACTGCACTCCAGCCTGGGCAACAGCGTGAGACTCCGTCTCAAAAAAAAAAAAAAAAAAAAAAAAACAAATTTTCTCAGAACTCAGAAGAGATGGGATGGGATGGAATTTTTCTTTTTTTTTATTTATGAAGGGAACACATCTATGAAGCAGTTCTCATGAGTTTAGGACACTTGAGTGGCAAGAGACAGATCCCATTGATGGGAACATATTTTTAGTGATTATCTTCATCATCAATAAATATTTACTGAGCTCTCCAAGGGTATGTAGGGTATGTGTGGATGGAGAGGGACTGGTCAGATGGAACAGGAAATGAGGAGATGCCGAGATAAGAAATGTTTAGATAGATGTAATTTCTGTTTTCACAAATTTTGCAGGCAACAGAAGTCTGGCAGGGAGACAAGGGGAGGCAGACAGTTCTCCACACTTGCAGATACTTACAGGTCGCAGGGACTAAGCCTCATGCAGAGACTCAGGGTTCACGACATTTTGTCATTGCTGCTTTGACCCAGCCATTTTGAGGGTGACATTTTGATACCAAATAAAAAGCCAACAGTTAAACTTTCATTTTTAATTACCTGATATCAGTCAAAACAGACCTCTTTCCCCTAGGCCTCAAACCCTCTCCCATCCCTCATCCCCAGTTCCTCAGGTCTCCTTAAAACTGCCATGTTCAAATGGCTACATAAGGTCCACCGTGTCAAAATGTGCTACCCCAGAACTTTAACTCTCAACAGGCCTAGGCATTCCTAGGTGGACAGACCTTCACCTCACATTATCCTTAGTTCGCTTTCCACTAGAATGGTCCAGGGGCCAGCAGGAGGATTGAGTTGGCTCTAGGCATGGCTGGAGTGACCCTGGGACCTCCACATAGCCTTGGTCTCCTTGTTCACAGAAGGAAAGTGCAGCTGGTCTTGCCCAAGGGTCTTCAGCGGCCGCCATGGCCTTCAGCGCCCGCCATGGCCTTCAGCGCCTGCCATGGTCTTCAGTTTCTGTACATTGAGTTCCTTTCTATTTTCCACTTTTGCACCAAGTATGATAACCCTAAGTGGCTGATCTGAACAACCAAGGCTGTTCTTAAGTATTCTAAAGTTAAGCTGCCTTAGTTTATTCTAAAAGGAGGACAGGTTCCTCAACATTGTTTTAGTTCTACCTATTCTTCTTTCCAGGATTCCTCCACCCCAACAACCTCCTCGAGCCCTCATCTGCCCCAGAGTCTCTCCTGACCCTTCCAGCTCAAAGGCTGCACAGCCTCTAATCTCCAACACTTCATGTTTGCACCCTAATAATATACAAAAGATGATCAAATTCCCAATTGACTATGTTTCAAGCATTCATTTAAAAAATCATTGTTAGTCCTCTTAATATATTTTCTCAGAGAAATTATAATTATCAATTGGGTTCACAGGCCAGCTCTCAAAAATCTATCTAATCCACTAATGTAGCTAAAATACCATAAATATGCTATAAAAAGCAGTGGTTCTACACCAAAAGCACAAGCAACTAAAGAAAGAATAGATACACTGGATTTTGTTTTGTGCTTCCAAGAACACCACCACCAAGAATGTGAAAACAAAACAAAACAAAAAAAAACCCACGGAATGGGGAAAAATACTTGCAAATAATATCTCTAATAAAAGACATATCTAGAATATATAATGAACTATTATAATTGAACAATAAAATGTCAAATAACCCAATTTTCAAATGAGCAATGGATTTGAATAGACATTTCTCCAAAGAATATATATAAATGGCTAAAAGCACATGAAAAGAGGCTTGTTTGACATCTTCATTTCAACAGTAGGAAAATGCAAATCAAAGCAACATTGAGCTCTAACCACTATGGTGGCTAAAATGAAAAGGAAAAGTATTGATGTTGGTGAAGATGTGGAGAAATTGGAACCGTTTATGTTGCTGGTTGGATTGTAAAATGGTGCAGTCCCTTTGGAAAACCACTTGGGAGTTCCCAGAAATGTTAAATATAAAGTTACCAATTCCACTCCTGGATATATACCCAAGAAAGTTGAAAACATATTTTCATACAAAAATGTGCACATGAATGTTCATAGCTTCTATTAGCCAAAGAGTGGGAGCAACCCAAATGTCCATCAACTGATGAATGATGAATGGATAAGGAAAATGTAGTATAGCCACCCAATGGAATATTATTCCACTATAAAAATAAAGCAAGTATTGATACATGGATGAACCTTAAAAACATTGTGCTAAGTGAAAAAAAGTCAGGCAAAAAGGCCATATACTGTATGATTCCATGTATAGGAAGTGTCCAAAATAGGCAAATGTATAGATACAGAAAGCAGACTTGTTGCCAGGAGCTGAGGGTGAGAGAATGGGAATAATTGCTAATGGATGTGAAGTTTATTTTTGGAGTGATGATAATGTCCTAAAATCAGAGGTGATGTTTGCATAACTGTGAATATACTAAAAGTGAATATACTAATTCACTGAATTAGTGAATTTTATAGCACAATTATATTTCAATAAATCTTTTATAAAACTAGCAGTTCTAATTCTAGTAATCAAAAAGAGGAAAGAGAGATGAATACATTTTTTTTTTTTTAATTTGGCTGCTGGTACTGGAGGAAAAAAAACAGTTCCAATTAGAAAAAAAAAAAGATGAATTATTCCGTAGGAATACTAAAGCGGATTTCCAAAGGCTTCAGAACTTGATGGCACTAGTTCTTTAACATCTGTAGTTTCAATTCAAAATGTATTTCTTATCCAAGTTATCATAAACCTTAATCTTAACTCTTGGCCGTAGTTAAGTTTAATTTGGAGCATGTCAGTGGAAATTAGGAGAGGGGAGAAAAATAATGTGAGAGGGGATGACTAATTTTTCCAAAGGGTACCAAAAAAATAAAGGATGTTGATAAAGAATATTTATGAACTGATATGAGCTATGGAAGTGTGAAGGACATGTGGATTGGGGCATGTGCTCAGAGTCCCTTAACAGGAAAAAAGGAAGACACTGGGAAGTAAGCCTCCTGGGATTTCCATTGGCACCAAGTGTCTCAATGGCCATCTGTGCTGTCCTTGTAGTAGTGTGGGAGGAGAGAAATCTAGTCCCATGCACAAGCTTTCCGGAAGCTCAGGGTTCCTAACTATCTCAGTATTCCACATTTCATAGGAGTACATGTCATCTTCCCAACTAAACTGCAAATCTGTAAGAGTGAGATTGTGTATTTTATGATGGCTCCTTTAATCTCCCATAGCTCCCATTCCTCTACCTAACACCATAGATGTTCAGCCAGAACTTGTAGAACAGTGAATGAATCGATCAAATGAATGAATAGCAACTCTATCTACAAGGCTGCCAAACAAGCTACTGTGAGATTCTGATTTACTCTTCGGTTCTTTGTTCTGTCTGTGGAGCACCATTCACATAGTTACCTTGCAGTCCTGCCACCTCACCCATTCTGTAGCACTTTGAAAGGAGAGGGTTGTAACCTCCATAGTCATTGACCTTTCAGTACCCACTTTTTTTGAATTTTAAATACACCCTCGAAGCCCTCCCATCTTCAAGAAAAGATCCAGCCTGTTAACTCTGGGTGTGTAACGTTAAGACCTTGGCTGATGTTTTCCTTGCAGGCATACCAAGAATGCCAGTCACCTCTCCAAACCCTCCCCCAAACTAACATGGTCTCCTGAGCCTTGGGTCGTGCCTGGGATAGAGCAGAGTTAGCAGCCATATGTTTTCACTTCGACAGTAAATCTGACTTGGAATTTTAAGAATCTATTTTTCCCCCTCTAGGAAAAAATACTTGGGATATCACATGAAGAAGTAGACTGAAATAGCAGATTTGTCGTCAGGAATACTCATCGCCTACTGTGGCCCTGTGTGCACTGGCCTCAGATGGACTACAGGAGATTACAATGTACAAGGCAGAGGGAGCACTGACGTTTTCAAAACCATTATTCCCGTGACTGGAGAGGCATCAAGAGAGGCCTTGTTCGTCTCCAGCTCATAGAACGTAGCAGCGTAGTCCTTGACATTGATGTTTTTCAGGCCCTCCATTGAGTGCCTGAGGAAATCTATAAAGATAAGTGGCGATGTTGTTCCAAACACTCAGAACAGATACCATCATCCTGCCTTTGTTAGCTGCTGTAGGGAAAGTGTGTTACAGATGTCTGCTGACCTCACAGGGGTGAAATGATAAACTGTGCATGTGTTTACACTTCCGTTTCTAGTACTATTTATTTTTAAACTACACTTGGGGTGGCCTAATACCTAGGAAGATGTTGCTCTTCACGTTAGTAAACACAGCCTAAAGAAACTCTTAGGTTTACTGCTAAGAGTTTCCATTTGTTTGGAGAGATAACTGTTGTCTGTGCCTTTTTGAAAAACTTCCATTTGGTACAAAATTTTTACTTCAACACCCCCTCAACCCTTTTCTCAGGGACCACACCTCTTCTTCCCAAGGTCCCTGGGACTTCATCATTCTTTGTGGTAGTGCAATGATTGGTAGCAGGTAAAATAAATACATAGAAAGACAACTGTCAAAAGAGTGTCTTCTGATTAGTAAGTAATAAGTCTTCTGATTGAGCATCAAATGAGTTAATTTACATAAAGTGCTTAGAACATTTCTTGGTACTTAATGTTATGTCTTCACTTATGGTCTCTAATATGTGCTGCTCTCAGCTAAGCTGCCAATTTCCTCTTCTGTCAACGCAGTCCCTGATTGTTTTCCTGACATTGAGGCTGTTCAGTCTAAGGTTTTTTAGAAATATGCTCAATAGTAAGTGTTCAAGACACAAAACAATTTAAAAAATACAATAAAATATAAGGTCTTATAAATTTCTGGATATCTAGTACCCAGCAGATGGCCTGATGTAAAATTGGTGCTTAATAAACCTTTGAAGAATAAATACATCAATAAGTCAGACATACTCTCAGGTTCAAGGAAAAACTGGATCTATCTATTATCAAATGCTTCACTAGCCTACCCATCTCAATAAAATGAGTTATTCTCTTTTGTTTTCTTCTCCCACGTGGAAGTCATCAGTGTTAGGGATAGAGGAGTCTCCATTTTTTTGTTTGTTTGTTTTCTTTTGTTTTGAGATGGAGTCTTGCTCTGTCGCCCAGGCTGGAGTTCAGTGGCGTGATCTTGGCTCACTGCAACCTCCACCTCCTGGGTTCAAGTGATTCTCCTGCCTCAGCCTCCCAAGTAGCTGAGACTACAGGCACTGCCAGCATGCCTGGCTAATTTTTTTTTTTTTAATTTTTAGTAGGGACAGGGTTTCACCGTGTTAGCCAGGATGGTCTCAATCTCCTGACCTTGTGATCTGCCTGCCTTGGTCTCCCAAAGTGCTGGGATTACAGGTGTGAGCCACCACGCCCGGCCAGGAGTCTCCTTTTATACATGGAGACACTGAAGACCACCTCTTCCTCCACTCTGATCCCACCATTCCAAACTCTTTGCAGTTCCCCAAAGGTATTATGCAACCTGGTACCTCTGAGCCTTCATAACAATATCCTCTCTACTTGGAGTGCTCTTGCCTGCTGGCTTCCTTTCCCCCTATTTCCACTAAAACAACTAACTCTAGCTCATCATTCCAAATTTCCTTCATTTCCTCCAGGACTCATTTGCTAACCCTCCCTTGGCCATCACGTGACTGTATTTGGATGCCTTTTCCCATAAGATGCTCCACATCACCCTGCATGTAGACATTATGGTTAATACATTGCACCGTAAGATTTGGTTTACCCAGTCTTTCTCAGTGAATTGTAAAGTCTTTTGCAAACAGGTGCTATGCCAAATTTAACTTTATATATCTAATGCCTGGCATGGTTTTGGCACACAGTTGCAGAACCATACCCTCGTCTGACTGATATAGCTTGTAAATCAGTATGACTGGAATATGCCCTAAGATATATGTACTTACGACAAACTCGCCACGTGTTTCCAGTATCATCTACAGCTTGTGGTCAAGATAAGTAATTAACCAGATTTAATCTCCTGCTTGAAACAACTAAAAAAAAAAAAAAAAGACAAAATATATGAGAATGATTTTTAAGGCATTGGACATCAGGTAATGGGGGACTGGTCCCTGAGAGATGAAACTGTAAGTGAGCCCTATGTCTGCCCTAGAGTACTGCATGTAAAGAGTTTCTAGGCCATGCTGGAGAGAGGGGAACCCACGCAAAGTTCACCAGCTCCCTGAGTAGAGGGGATAGAGCTAGGAATCCATGAAAGTCAGAGCAGCTGAAGTTTGCAAGTCTGATAAAGGATGAAGGAGAGTGGCACACAAAGCTCCAGAGACCTGCAGACATTTCCTCTTAGGTGTTCAGATGAATACTGATCAAAACATGCGCATGAAGAAATTACGCAAGGCATGGGGAAGAACCACCTGAAAATATTAAAAGGAGCGCTCTCCAAAGCCTACACAAAGCCAGGAATACTGCCTGTTTGGGCAATAGGTAGAACACACAAAACAATTTTGTCTCAGAAGTGGCAAAAATTAGCCCTAGACTAAGAACTCTCTGGTTCTGCACAAGCTAAAGATTAAGAGCAAAAACTTAAAGGATTAAACTGTTACCAAGTAACTGAGCTGTGTTCTAGAACAAACACAAGGATATCTATAGAATAATCAAAATATCCAACATCCAACAAGATAATAGTCACAATGTCTAGCTTCCAATAAAAAATTATAAGGCATGCAAAAAAGCAGCAAAATGCAATCCATCATGAGAAGAAAAATCAGGAAATCTATAATGTTACAGGCGATAGAATTGTTAGACATTAGAACTAGTATAACTGTATTCCACATGTTGAATAAGCCAGAAGAAAGAAAACATGCAAAGGACACATAGAACTTATAATAAGTATGACTCAGACCAAAGTTCTAGAGATGAAATCTGTAACAACTGAGATGAAAAACATGCTGGATTGCATTAATAGCAGATTAGACGTCACAGAAGAATGGATAGGTAAACTTGAAGACAGCAATAGATCCAAAATAAAAAACAGAAAAATAAGATTGGGGGAGAAAACAGCAATAGCGAATTGTGGAATGACTTCTGATGGCCTAATATAGGTATAATTGAAGTGAAGATTTTCCAAATTTGATGAAAACTATAAACCCACAGAACCAAGAAATTCTACAAATGCCAAGCACCAAAAACAGGGACAGGGAGAAAACTACGCCAAGGCACACCATAAATTGCTCAAAGCAGTGATAAAGAAAAAAATGTCTTCCAAGCAAGCAGAGAAAAAGGCATATTATATGCAGAGAAAGAAAACTTAAAATGACAGCAAACTTCTTGGAGAATAACACAAAAGAAACAGTAACCTCTCTAATGTATCAACACACACACACACACACACACACACACAAACTATAAATGCAGAATTCTATACCCAGCCAAAAGATAATTTTAACATGTAGGGAAAATAAAGACTTTTTAGATGCATAAATCCTAAAAGAATTCCTTATCAGCAAACCTGAACTATAATAAATATTAAAGAAATTTCTTAGGTAGAAGCCAAATTATTCCAAATAGAAATTTGTATCTTAAAAAAAGCACTAGAAATGATAAAACGTGGGTAAATATAAAGAATTTTTAATTAAAAGATAATGTACTATTTAAAAGAAAAAAATACTGTGTTAAAAGAAAAAATTTAATGCATATTAAAATATATAAGAATAATAGTACAGAGGGTAGGAGACAGAAATGGAAGTGTAATTGTATAGTTCCACACTATATGTCAAGTGCATAATTTCCCTTGAAAGTAGACTGGGCCAGGTGCAGTGGCTCATCCCTGTAATCTAGCACTTCCAGAGGCCAAGGCAGGAGGATCACCTGAGGTCAGGAGTTCAAGACCAGCCTGGCCAACCTGGTGAAACCCCATCTCTAGTAAAAATACAAAAATTAGCCAGGCATGGTGGCGCACACCTACAATCCTAGCTACTCAGGAGGCTGAGGTGAGAAGATCGCTTGAACCTGGGAGGTGAAGTTTTCAGTGAGCCAAGATTGCGCCATGCACTCCAGCCTGGGTGACAGAGCAAGACTCTGTCTCAAAAAACAAACAAAAAATAGACTGTGGTAAGTTAAAAATGTATACTATAAACCCCAAATCAACCCCTAAAACACACACACACACAAACTGATACAAAATTTATAGCTAATAAGCCAACAACAGAAGTAAAATAGAATCATGAAAAATAATCCATAACAAGGCAAAAAAGGACAGATGAGACAGAAAGAAAACAGCAAGTGGTCTATTAAACTCAACCATATCAATAATCACAATAAATGCAAATGATATAGATATTCCAATTAAATGGCAGACATTATCAAATTGGATTAGAAAGTCAGACCAACTTTATACACATACACATCCTCCAAAAAAAAAAAAACTTTAAATACAAAGACATGAACAGGCAAGGATGGATGCTTTGGGAGGCCAAGGTGGGTGGACTGCTTATGTCCAGGAGTTCAAGACCAGCTTGGGCAACTTGACAAACCCTCTTCTCTACAAAAAACACGCAAAAATTGTGTGGTGGCCCATGCCTGTAGTCCCAGCTTCTTGGGAGGCTGAGGAGGGAGGCTCACTGGAGCCCAGTAGGTCAAGGCTGCAGTGAACCATGTTCATGTCACAGCACTCCAGCCTGGGTGACTGGGTGACAGAGAGAGACCCTGCCAAAAAAAAAAAAAAAAAAAAAAAAAGTCAAAAGACGGGAAGATGTACCAAAACACCAGTCAAAGGAAAATGGAGTGGCTACGTTAATATCAATCCAAGTAGATTCAAAGCAAATGATATTACCAGGTGATATAGTTTGGATGTTTGTCCCCTCCAAATCACATGTTGAAATACGATTCCCAATTTTGGAGATGGGCCTAGTGGGAGTTGTTTTTGTCATAGGGGCAGATCCCTCATGAATGGGAGGGATCCCTGAAGTAATAGGTTCACACAAGATCTGGTTGTTAAAGAGTCTGGAATTTTCCACATCACTGTTGTTCCCTCTTTCATGTGACACGCCTACTCCCCCTTTCCCTTCTGCCATGATTGTAAGCTTCCTGAGACCCTCACTAGAAGCAGATGCCAGCACTATGCTTCTTGTACAGTCTGCAGAACTGTGAGTCAAAATAAACCTCTTTTCTTTATAAATCACCCAGTCCCAGGTATTCCTTTATAGCAATGCAAAATGGACTAATACACCAGGGAAAAAGAATGTCATTTAATAATAATAAATGAGTCAATTCGTCAAAGGACATAACAATCCTGATGTTATGCATCTAATAACGGCCTCAAAATACATAAAGCAAAAACTAATAGAATTGCAAGGAGCAATATACAAAAACGTTTCACAATTATAGCTGGAGATTTCAACATCTCTCAATGATTGATAAAACAAGTAGACAGAAAATCAGTAAGGATAGTACAGATTTGAAAAACTTAGAGCATTAAAACCAACAACAGCAGAAAAAAAGCATTATTTTCAGGTGCACATGGACATTTAAAACATTGAACCATCTTCTGGACCATAAATCTCAATAAATTTAAAAGGATTCAAGTAATTTAAAGAATGTTTGTTGACCACACTGTAATAAATTAGAAATCAATAACAAAGATATCCGGAAAATCCTTCAAATGTTTGGAAACTAAATAAACCTGTCTACATTACCCATGGGTCAAAGCACAAATCAAAAGGGAAATTAGAAGTATTTTTAACTTAAAAATGAAAGCACAGCATACTAGAATTTCTGAGAGGCACTAAGGTAGTACTTAGTACTTCACTTTAGCAAAGGAAACTTTAAAACACTACATAGCTATATTAGAAAAGAATAGTCACTAACGGACGACTTCAGCTTGTACCTTAAACTAGAAAAGGCAAATCTAGAATAGGCATGAGAAAGGGAATTCAAGAAATAGAGAACAAGAAATAGTGAAAAAAAATCTACAAACCCAAAAGCTGGTTTGTTGAGCATATCAATAAAACCTCTAGCTTGACTGATCAGAAAAAAGGAGAAAATACGAAGATATTTTCAGAATGTTTTCAAAATTTTGAAAAGTAGAATGTGTCATGAGCAGACTAAGAGCAGAAGATATACCAAAGAAAACTCAGCCTGAAGGAAAATTATAGCAGATGGAAACTCAGATCTCTATAAAGGAATAAGGAACATCAAACATAATAAATATGCAGATAAATGAAAGTATTTTTCTTTACGTTTAAAAGACAATTGTTTAAAGCAAAATAATAAGAGTATACGATGTCATTTACAACATGCAGAAGTAAAATTTATGGCAATAAAAACACAAATGAAGCCAGATGCAGTGGCTTTCACCTGTAATTCCTCAACTTTGGGATGCCGAAGTGGGTAGATCACCTGAGGTCAGGTGTTCGCGACCAGCCTGGCCAACATGGTGAAACCCCATCACTACTAAAAATACAAGAATTAAGTGGGCATGGTGGTGCATGTCTGTAATCCTAGCTGCTTAGGAGGCTGAGGCAAGAGAATGGCTTGAACCTGGGAGGCAGAAGTTGCAGTGAGCCAAGATTGTGCCACTGCACTCCAGCCCAGGCAACAGAGCAAGACTCCAGCCCGGGTGACAGAGCGAGACTCCATCTCTCAATAAATAAATAAATAAATAAATAAATAAATAAATAAATAAATACACAAGTGATAGGAAAGAATTCCGGGAAGATAGTGGAGTAGGAAACACCAGAAATCTGTCTCCCACCTAGACAACAATAACTCAGACAGAATCAATCTGAAATAACTATGGTGGAACTCTGAAGTCTATTAAAGGTTTGCAACTTCCAGGCAAAAGCTTCAACAGGTAAACTACAGTTAATTTAATCAATTTCAGCTCTTAGCACAATACCAGCTACCTATCCTTCAACTCCAGTCCCATGGCAAGCAATGGTGCACCTGTTCCTGGAGAAGTTTGCACATAGCTTGTGGTAAGCAGAGTGGAAAAAAAGAACCCTGTTCTCCAAATGCCAGGGATCTGTGCACTGATTGCTGACTCCTGCTCTGATCAAAGAGGTGCAGGTAAAGAGGTGGCAGCCATTGTTTGTCAGTCTGACCCATTACACCTCTCCCCATGACTACAAGCCTCTCCTCCCCCAGCTGAAGTGACTTCCTGGAAATTTAAAGGGCCTCTGCCCTCTTTTTCTCCTTTTCATTGTTCTCCTTTTCCCCTTTGGGGAGCCAGACAATGAGACTAGGATATTCAAGAGCAACTGTATTTGGGGGGAAAATATGAAACTGACCTTGCATGTCCAAAGAGAGGCACAGACTCAGAAAAGACCTCAGAAGACTTAAGTTTATACCTGAGGGTGATCCTTGGTACAGAGACAGTGTACAACAATTAAAAATCAAAACCACGCAAACCCAAACCACAAAATAGCAAGCCCTGGGGAAGGGGATTAATCTGATTTCCACAGTTACCATATTATTAGATTCAAATGTCTATGTTTTCAACAACAACAAAAAATCAAAGCATACAAAGAAACAGGAAAGTATGACCCAAAGGAAAAAAATCAACAGAAACTGTCTCTGAAAAAGATCTGGTGGCAAATGTACTAGAGAAAGGCTTTCAAACAACTGTCTTAAAGATTCTCAAAAAAGAACAAAGGAACATGTGGAGAAAGTTAAAAAATAATGTAAATAGCATATGAACAAAATAGAAATATCAATAAAGAGACAAGCAACCTAAAAAGAAAACAAAAAGAAATTTTGAAAGCTGAAAGTACAATTACTGAAATAAAAAATTCACTAAATAAATTTAAAGACAGATTTGAGCAAGCAGAAGAAAGAATCAGGAAACTTGAAGATAATGACACAGGATTTTTCTTGACCCCTTTGCTGGGCTTGCAGCAGGGGCACCCATCTACTCGGTCAGCTGTGCTCAGCCCCTGGTAGGAGGGAGCACATGGGCAAGCGAGTGCAGGGTTTGACTTGTCGCTCCAAGTGCCAACACAGGAGCAAGCTCTGTGCAGGCCCCACGGCCAGACCAGGTGTGTTGCCCTAAGGGGAATGCAACAGTGCCCAAGCAGGGGTGCCCCACGACCCTAAATCCCCAGAAGGGGTGTTAGTGTGCTAATTAGCTCTTTTAGTTCTGCTGTCCACGGCCTGATGGACGTCAGCATGTTAACAGCTCAGTCAGATTCTTGCCCCTCCTTGGCCCAGGGCTCCAGAACTGGCGTGGCTTCGGGACAAGCTTGTCCCCGCCACTGCTTCTGTCATGTGGGGAAGCTGCCCTCCACCGTCGAGGGCAGAGGGCCAGTGTTAACAGCCTTTCTGGCCACCCACATTCAGTGAGTCCCAAGCTCTTGTCCTGCTTCCAAGAAGAATGAGGTCACGCTGACTATTAAAGGGTGGTAAAGACAGATAATTTTATTGAGTGAAGAAACAGCTGTCAGTGGAGAGAGGGTGGGAAGGTTGGATTGTCTCTCCTGAAGTCAGGTTGTCTCTCTCAGTGTGGCTGAGTCTGGTATTTTTATAGGAACAGGATAAGGGAGTGCGTGCCTCCTGGTTTGTGAGTATGCAAGAAAGGTTAAAACCAAGGCACCAGTGAAAGGTGGGCACAGTATAAAAACAATTAGGGAAGGGTAGGTATATGTAAAATAGGTGAAGGGTGGGGATCAATCAAAGGAAAGCACACCAAACAGGAAGACACTTCTCAATCCAGTCTGTGAATTTGACTTGTAGCTTGGCCTTCAGGCTTTAAACTCTCTTTGGCTTGAATGTGGGGTTTCACTGGGGAACTGCCCATCTGCCTAGGATTTCTCTGTCTCCTGCCTCTATCAATAAGACAACGGAAATTATCAAGTCTGAGGAACAGAAAGAAAAAGTCTGAAGAATAGTGAACAGAGCCTAAGGGAGCTGTGAGACATCATCAAGCTGCCCAACACAAGCATTATGCATTATGGGAGTTCCAGAGGAAAGGAGAGAGAGAGAGAGAAAGAGACACAGAGAATACATGAAGAAATAATGGCTGCAAACATTATAAACTTGAGGAAAGATATGAATGTAAATATCCAAGAAGCTCAATGAATTCCAAGCACAATGAACTGAAAGAGACCCACCCTGAGGCACATAATAATCAAATGCCTGAAAGACAATGACAGATAATCCTGAAAGTAGGATGAGGGAATTGACTCATCACATACAAGGGACCCCTAGATCATCAGCAGATTTTTCATCAGAAACTTGGGATGCCAGAAGGCAATGAGCCAATATATTCAAAATGCTAAAAGGAAAAACAAACAAACAAACAAAAAACAGTATCAACCAAGAATCCTATATTCAGCAAAACTATTGTATTAGCTCGTTCTCACTCTGCTATAAGGACATACCCACGACTGGGTAATTTATAAAGGAAAGAAGTTTAATTGACTCACAGTTCAGTGTGGCTGGGGAGGCCTCAGGAAACTTATAATCAATGCATAAGGGGAAACAAACATGTCCTTCTTCACATGGCAGCAGGAGAAAAATGGGAACCAAGCAAAGTGGAAAGCCCCTTATAAAACCATCAGATATTGTGAGAACTTACTCACTATCACAGGAACAGCATGGGGGAAACTGCTCCCGTGAGTCAAATACCTCCCACCAGGTGCCTCTCATGACACATGGGGATTATGGGAACTATAATTCAAGATGAGATTTGGGTGGGGACACAGCCAAACCATATCAATTATCTTTCAAAATGAGGGGGAAATTAATTCCCAGATAAACAAAAGCTGATTGAGTTTGTTAAGACTAGGTCACCTCTGCAGGGTGAAATTAAAGGACTCTTGCCAGTAACTAAAGCCATTTGAAGAAATAAAGATCTCTATGAAGGTAAATACATAGGCCACTACCAAAGCTAGTATTATTATTATTTTTGAGATAGATTCTTGCTCTGTTGTCCAGACTGGAGTACAGTGGCATGATGTCAGTCCACTGCAACCTTCATCTCCTGGAGGAGTCAAGCAATTCTCATGCCCCAGCCTCCCAAGTAGCTGGGATTACAGGTGTGCGCCACCATGCCCAGCTAATTTTTGTGTTTTTAGTAGAGACAGGGTTTCACCATGTTGGCCAGCCTGGTCGCAAACAGGTGATCTGCCTGCCTTGGCCTCTCAAAAAAAGTGCTGGGATTACAGGCATGAGCCACCATGCCCCCCCCCAAAGCTAGTATTATTTGGACAAGGGTTTGTAACTCTACTTTTTGTTTTCTACACTTTTTTTTTTTTGAGACAGAGTCTTACTCTGTCATCCAGGCTGGAGTGCAATGGCGCAATCTCTGCTCACTGCAACCTCTGCCTCCCAGGTTCAGATGATTCTCCTGCCTCAGCCTCCCGAGTAGCTGGGACTACAGGCACATGCCACCACACCTGGCTAATTTTTTGTATTTTTAGTAGAGATGGGTTTTCACCATGTTACCCAGGATGGTCTCAATCTCCTAACCTCATGATCTGCCTGCCTCAGCCTCCCAAAGTGCTGGGATTTCAGATGTGAGCCCCTGCGCCTGGCACTTTTTTTTTTTTTTTAAGACAGAGTCACACTCTGTCACCCAGACTAGAGTGTAGTGGCATGATCTCAACACACTGCAAACTCTACCTCCCAGCCTCAAGCTAGTCTCCTGCCTCACCTTCCCGAGTAGCTGGGATTACAGGCATGCACCACCACACGCGGCTATTTTTGCTATTAGTAGAGACAGGATCTCACCATGTTGGCCAGGCTGGTCTCGAACTCCTGACTTCAAAGGATCCGCCCACCTCGGCCTCCCAAAGTGCTGGAATTACAGGTGTGAGCCACCATGCCCAACCAAGAGACTAATAATACATTTTTAAAAACTAATTTAAACACTAGTATTGTTTTAGTTTTGTTACTCTACTTTTTTTTTTCTTTTTTTTTTTTGAGATGGAGTCTCACCCTGTTGCCCAGGCTGGAGTGCAGTGGTGTGATCTTGGCTCACTGTAACCTCCACCTCCTGGGTTCAAGCCATTCTCCTGCCTCAGCCTCCTGAGTAGCTGGGATTACAGGCATGCGCCACCATGTCCAGCTAATTTTTGTATTTTTCATACAGATGGAGTTTCACCATGTTGGCCAGGCTGGTCTCAAACTCCTGACCTCGGGTTATCCGCCCACCTCAGCCTCCTAAAGTGCTGGAATCACAGGCATAAGCCACCATGCCCAGCCTCCACATTGTTTTCTACATAATTTAAAATTCTAATGTGTTTAAAATAATTATTAGTTTATGTTTGGGGGCACATGGATAAAGATATAACTTTGTGACAACCAACCAAATGGGGTGGGGATGGAGTTATAAGCAGATTTTTTTGGCCAGGCGTGGTAACTTATACCTGTAATCCCAGCACTTTGGGAGGCTGAGGTGGGCAGATTGCTTGAGCCTAGGAGTTCAAGACCAGCCTGGACAACATGGTAAAACCTCATCTCTACAAAAACTACAAAAAAATTAGCTGGATGTGGTGGTGTGTGCCTGTAGTCTCAGCTACTTGGGAGGCTGAGGTGGGAGGATCACCTGAGCCTGGAAGGTGAAGGTTGCAGTGAGCCAAGATCGTGTCACCACACTCCAGCCTGCATGACAGAGCAAGAGTCTGTCTCCACAAAAAAAAAAATAAAAGAGACAGAAAACTATCAAATTTAGTATGTTTTATGTGGTACAGTCTTCATATTGAAATGAAGACCCGAAGAAACAGATGTGTGTTTTGTATTAAGTTTGATGAAGAGTAGACAGTTGTGGAGAAATATGATAGGACATAAAGGGTATGATCTCATCATAACTGGGTGAAACTTAGCAAGACCTAAGTTTAGATTCTTCTTTGTGATCCTTTTTGTTTGTTTGTTTGTTTTTGTTTTCGAGACAGAGTCTTGCTCTGTCGCCCAGGCTGGAGTGCAGTGGCGCGATCTTGGCTCACTGCAACCTCCCCCTCCTGGGTTCATGCCATTCTCGTGCCTCAGCCTCCCAAGTAGCTAGGATTACAGGCACCCATCACCAGAGCTGGCTAATTTTTGTATTTTTAGTACAGACGGTTTCACCATGTTGGCCAGGCTGGTCTCAAACTCCTGACCTCAGGTGATCCACCCGCCTCAGCCTCCCAAAGTGCTGGGATTACAGGCGTGAGCCACTGCGCCCGGCTGACCCTTTGTCTTTAGAGATAAGAATGTTCCTTTGCTCCAGGCACAGAGAGGGCACCTCTCACACGAGGGACCTGCTTAAGGGGAAGATCAGAAAACTTATCCCAGGTTTATAATCTGCTTCAGGTGAGAATGATGAGGGAATCCTGCTTCTGTGATTTTTATCAAATTCCTTCAGCTCAAAATAGTATTCCAATGTGTCATATTTTAGGTACTATGTTCTGAGTCCCAGTAGAGAAGACACAAATTACCGATGTTAGAAACAAAAACAGACATTAAAAGGATAGAGAACGTATTTTATGTCAGTAAATCAACAACTTAGATGAAATGGACAAATTCCTTGAAAGACACAAGTATCTAAAGCGGACATAAGAAGAGAAAATATGAGTAACCTAGAGAAACTGAGGTATTAAAATTTTTCCTGTTACATATGTATCTGCAGTTAAGAATCACAGCACTGCATATTGAGACCCTAACCCTTTCTTTCCCATGGAATCCCCAAGAAGGAACTTCAATTACTGGACAAAAGACGAGAATCTTCAAGGCTGTTCAATTGAGTAATGGTAGTGGGGGAGCTTTTGGTAGGACGACCAGAAGTCAAAAGACCTCAGGATAATCACTTCTGTCTGCCATGCAGCTCGTGATGTAAGATGGGCATTGGGCTGTCTCCTTTTCGACAGTTATTTTCTTTAGAAAGGAAAGCAAGTGCCTAGGGGAAATGAAGCATCTAATAGGAATCTCCATGGAATAGGATACCACATACGTGTTTGGGCTCCAATGGACTCTACCTTGTAATACAATTCATTGCCTCAAATGCATTATGTGTAAGTACCTCTCTAGAACAGGTATTGGAATTGACTTATTAAAAGAGTCAACTGGTAGCCAGGCACGGTGG
Organism: Macaca nemestrina; assembly: GCF_043159975.1. Classification (NCBI taxonomy): domain Eukaryota; kingdom Metazoa; phylum Chordata; class Mammalia; order Primates; family Cercopithecidae; genus Macaca; species Macaca nemestrina. The sequence goes on along the minus strand of NC_092134.1, from coordinate 129,902,624 downwards.
CTCACGCCTGTAATCCCAGCACGTTGGGAGGCCAAGGTGGGCAGATCATGAGGTCAGGAGATCGAGACCATCCTGGCCAAAATGGTGAAACCCCGTCTCTACTAAAAGTACAAAAAAAAAAAAAAAAAAAAAAAAGCTGGGTGTGGTGGCGCATGCCTGTAATCCCAGCTACTCGGGAGGCTGAGGTGGGAGAATCGCTTCAACCAGAGTCAGAGGTTGCAGTGAGCCAAGATCACACCACTACACTCCAGCCTGGCGACAGAGCGAGACTCAGTCTAAAAAAAAAAGAGTCAACTGGCTCATTAAAGAGTCAAGGTTCTGAAAACTCTACATTAGACTAATGCCAATAAATACTGAGAGATAAATGAGTCCAGACATGCCTTGACAATTAATTACTATGGAATAAAGATTAAAATCTAGACCTCAATCCATGTCCTTTTCCCTCTACCCAGAGACAACCCGTTTTCTTTTTTCTTTTTTTTTTTTGAGAGTCTCGCTCTTGTTGCCCAGGCTGGTTGGAGTGCCAAGGATCCGTCTCGGCTCACTGCAACCTCTGCCTCCTGGGTTCAAGCAATTCTCTTGCCTCAGCTCCCGGAGTAGCTGGGATTACAGGCGCCTGTCACAACGCCTGGCTAGTTTTTGCATTTTTAGTAGAGACGAGGTTTCTCCGTGTCAGTTAGGCTGGTCTCGAACTCCTGACCTCAGGCAATCCTGACCTCCCAAAGTGCTGGGATTACAGGCATGAGCCACTGCGCCCGGCGATAACCCATTTCTAATCAAAATTTTGCAGTGGAGCTTTTCATACTCAAATTGGGCATTTCCTGTCAAGCCTGGTCATTAATCAGTTTATTATTCTTTTTATTCTAGAGGTAGGAGTTTTTCTGTTGACCAGGCTAGTCTCAAACTCCTGACCTCAAAAGATCTTCCCGCCTCAGCTTCCCAAGTAGCTTACAGGCTCAAGCTACCACAGCTGGCAATCATTTGGTTATTTTAAGTCGGAGGGTGGGAGGCGGGGAAAGGCAGCACAGTGCCTGGTACACAGTAAATGCAGGCTAGAATGTTAATCAAATTATCCTTCATTTTAACTTCTGCATTGGAGAAGATGGTTTTGTACGTTGACTAAATATGAATTTGCAAATGCAAATCTTAAGCAGATTTTCTGTGGGAGGGAGGGGGGATTGTGCAGATTACATAATGATATAAATGGATGGAACCAGAGATCTGAGGACAGTAATTCATCATTTGAATTAAATTTATAGCAGCAATGCAATCATATACAAGGCAAAGAATTAAAATGAAAACTACTTAAGGATTTACTTAGCTGAAAACCTATCTGGGGAAAGAAGGACCCAAAACAGTTTGCAGTGTTTTCCCCATTCCTGAGACTGCCTTTAAATCAGGCAAACCCATCTTCTGCCTTTTCTTTCTTTCATTTAACTAGGAATGGCACAACTTGGGAGTTTTTGTTTTCCTTCCAGGGGAAAGAATGGGAGGAGTCAGCAAAGACCAAAGTAAGTTCACTTATTTGAGAGCACTGGCTAAGGAAAAGCATTATATTAAAACTTGGTTTCCCTTTAATTGGTATTTGGGCTCAAATACTGCAAAATACAAAAGCAGCTTTTCTCCCTTCCTATCAAACTAGTAAGCTTAGTATCAAGCAGAGACCTGATATTTCACTGGTTTTCACTATGTCCTACCCGCATAGAAAAAGAATCATCGCATCGCACTGGGCTCTTCACCAGGAAAGCAATGTGCATTTTATAAGCTAATTTAAGATCTTGGAAGAGAGGGAAGTGCTCAGAGTCCATACTAGAACTCCTTCCAGTTTACTGAAAACAAGACCAGTTCTGAAGCACAGGCTATTTCTTATTCTTGTTCCCAAACACAAATGCTGCCAGCACTGAACGAAGCAACAGCCCTTCGCAAATCTCTTGCACAGACTGATTGGCTGATTGATTTAGATACAGGGTTTCACTCTGTAGCCCAAGGCTGCAGTGCAAGTAGCGCAATCACGAGTCTTACTGCAGCCTCAACCTCCCCGGCTTAAGTGATCCTCCTCCTTCAGTCTTCCAACTAGCTGGGACTATAGGTGTGCTAGCAGAGTATTATTTAAAATGCAAACAATAAAGCTGGGTTTTGTTGTGTCTGAAACAGTCTTATTTACATCACAGCAAAGCACAACTAGCTACTGTCTAAATTTCTTGCTGAAAAGAAAGGACAGACACTTTTACTTTTCCAGTTTTATTATAAAAATCAACATTTCATTTGTTACAATTCAGCTTATTTATCGTAATAATCAAAAAAGAGGTTTTATACAAGGTATTTTTGTACAGTTTATAATTAAAGCACTTATTTTACAAAAGGAGGGAAGTGAAGAAGTGGACAAGGGCTGACCAAATGTTGGCCATTATAATATAAATACATCCTTGCAAAGCACCATCGTACCAAAGTCGATGAACAAGAAACACCAGTTGACTTTCAGACAATGACGAAGATTAAAGCTTAAGGGAAAAAAAATAAAGGAAAAACATCTGAAAGCAGCACCAGATCCTTCACTTGCAAATAAGGCTAGTCCAGTTTCATCTTCTTGGTATTCTCTCTACTTTTTAACATTTTTCCTTACTAACCCATATATTTAATTTCATGTAATATTGGATTTAATCAGACTTTAAAATTTTTCCCTTTAATACCCATATTTAGGCATTAGATATATAGAATATATATCTCTATATAAATATCTCTATCGCCCATCCTGCTTATATTTGATTAGAAAACAAAACAACCAAAATGGACAGTTAAGCAAAAGCATGTTGTCTATAATTCTTTGGTGTTGCTTCTGGGCAAACTCTAAGTGATGGTGGGAAATCTAACCATTTGTTAGGTCTATACTCTGCTTCTAAGTAAAAGAAATCATTTAGTTTGTAATTCTATCTGTATAGTCATGAAGATTTTTTTCAGCAATAAACTCGAATGCTTTATGAAAAAGAAAAACAGCAAAGTTTACCTCAATTGAAGGAGGGTGAAGGTAGAGTCAGTAACTGATGAACGTTGGACTCCACCTTCCACTCCACTCAGGTACAGGCTTTATGAGACGTAGATCAAGTCAGACAATAGCTTGAGAGTATGCATTTACAATACTTATAATTTAATTTTTTTTAATTATAAATGGTATATTTTTATACTTGAGGTCCAAAGTCTTCTACTGTAAAATGTTGAGAATTTCAAAAGCTAAATTTTGAGACTATTATAAAATGGTGCCTTCCCAAAAGTTAGAAGCCACACATGCACGACAAGTACTTTATAAAATCAGCTCTCTCGGCTCATTTTAGGCTTAGGAAATACCAAAAAAAATTAAATTCCTTGAGTTTAAGAATTCTGATACTGTTTTAAACAACACTTGACTATAAGCTTCTTTAGGACTCAGTCCACACTTAGTGTATGGTCTCATCTGTAGGTGCCCAAATATTTGTCCAACCACTGACAACTGGTCAACACACTCACATCCTTACTCTAGATAAACTATGGATGCCGTATGTAGACTGAAGCACCACTCATTTATTAAGAGCTGACATATTTCGGATGTGAAAAGTCCAAGATTTTTGTTTCTGAATCTTGTTAGATACGTAATGATAACCAATATGTAATTCCTATGGCATGCAAATCAATGAAGTGGGACAAAGTTTCCCCTACAAGAAATAAAACAATTCAAAATATGACATTTCTAAGAATCTAATCTAGGCAGCGGCAGCCTGTTCACTGCATAGAAGTAAGCTTGCTTAAAGCATACCTCTTCGGTCTCTATTATGACTACTGATATCGAGTCACATAAATAAACACATTTCATTAACACACTAGGTAAGCCACAGCTAGTGACTCTGCAGGAAGTATTCTTCATTAATAGGGCTTTATAGCAAAAGAAAAAGATGATCCTCCAAAACTGCTACCTAATACAGATGGTGGCTAGTTTCATACCTTCAATAATGAATGAGTTTCCTTCATATAAATTACTGACTTCAGGGTATTTTTAAATGATAAAGAAATACAACCCTCAAAATCATCTTAAAATTGTACTGCCCAAAGCCCCTTCCCCCAATTACTGGCCTGTATTAGATTAAAATGTACTTTAAAGTCTTCATTTCTAAATACCTATCATCTCTGTAGAATAGCTGTTCTCAAACTTACTGAAGAATCAGAGATCTCTTGGGAATATATCACAAGGTATTTTTATGTTAAAATTAAAGTACATAATCTTCTGCTAAACAGACATCTTGTGATATGCTGTAAGAGTGGCAGAAAGTGCCAAAGGCATAATAAAATTTCATGGAAGAAAAACTAATAGTGAGAAAATTCTATCCACCAACTCTGTTTTTTTCCTGTGAATGTGCCATTATCTGACTTAAGCAAACAGAACTCCTTAAGTCACTATTCAGAAGATCACGACTCGTTGGAACCAAGTCCAGGCCTTAGTTAAAAAAGACCATTTCAATGCAGAAGAGCTTACTGTGGTGCACACAGAGTATGTTATGCTCAAGTTTATTTCTTGGATAATTTTAATCACATCAGTTAGTGCACATATTTTAGCACACATGTTCAAAATAAATACTTTTGCATATAACGAATCTAATGAAACATTATTCATTTTCCCCCTTGCACAATGAATTTAATATGTCAAATTTAAAAATCCCTTTTCTTTTTCCCCCCTAAGTTGTGGTCTCATGTATTTCCTCTCGACTTTTCCTATTACAGTGCGTGTTTAATAATCAATATACAGTTTACTTAAGCTTAACTGTCCATGTAACCTAAGGGTGAATAAATCTTTCCAAATTTGACAATTCTCTCATTAAAAAGTACTCCCAGAAATATTAAGAATCCATCTCATCTACCCCAGAAAGAGAACACTGAGATTACGCTGAACTGCCTTCAAATAATTTTAAACAAATTGGCACACAAATTAGTACTTTGAAGAAGAGGCCATTGCCATCGCAGTGCAGGCGTGTGGACTGAGATCCAACAAGGCAATATTCTTCTTAGTTTATTAGAGTGCAAGTCCCCACATGGGAAGTCCACCAGATTAAGATGCACATTTAAAAATGTAAACATATAGAACTGTCAAATTCTAACTGACACGTAGGTATTGCTAACCTTTCCATCTTCATTTAAGCACCAAGTGCCCCCGTGAATCACAGAACCCAAGTTCAATGTCCATTTTGTCTGACACTGTAGGCACTTAGTTCCAGCAACAGCAAGAGTTCATGCTTGTCTAACTGAAAAGCAGGACTCTGACAGATTTACCATTTGCTTCTATGCAAAATCAAGTGCACCTGATTCTTACAGTCTCCAACAGTCAGCATTATTCTGAAACCACAATTTTATCTTCAAAAACTTTACTTAGGTATTTCATGAACAGTTACTTCACCCTTGCCAAAATTCTGAATCCTTTCTTCCACTGTTTTCTCTTGGGCCCTGAAACCCAGAGAAGCCTTGGCAAGACAGAATTAAAAAAGAAAAAAAAAATTCAATAATTAACTGACCAACACCTCTTAAGCTAAAAATACATTAGTTTAAAACCATTCAATTTTAGCAGAGAAGTGCTAGACATGTGTAAAAAGCAGGAAACTGACTTCTGGCAAGGTGGCAGAGCAAGTGCTAGAATCATTCCACAGGTCAGCCCTGATAGCTGAAGATGTAGCAGCCCTAGTACCATACATGACAGCAGGTCAGGCAGATCACAAAAGAGGCTTCCATTATTCCCTTCCACCCAAATTCTGACAGCTGAAAAGTTGTTTGCCTTCTCATTTAATTCTCATTGTTGAATTTGTTAAATTATCTTAATCCATAATGGGTAAGAGAGGATCCACATAAAAATATGAGGTGATTATAAGAATAATTTGTGGATAATTTGAAAACAGCCTAACATTCACAGTGGGTAACAGAAAGATATTAAATTCATGTCACACATTAGAAGAGGTATGTATGTAGACATCATTCTGAGAAAAACCGGCCTAAAGAACATGAAAACGTCACAAACTGTTTAATATAGGGCAAATCCTAATAAGAAAAAATTCTTTTTAAATAGATTGTCTCTAACCAGAACATATTTAAATGTTTTACTCAGAAAAAAAAAAAAAAAAATATATATATATATATAAATGATTTCATACTGTGATATATGCTGAAAGTAGTGCAAGGATATATGATTAATTTACAACAAAAACATAATGGTTAAGTTTTTAATTCTTAAACATTGTCTATATGTGTTGTAAAAAGACATTTTAATGAGCATTAAAACAATCTTGGAAGAAGAGAAATAATATGTCTAACTTTTGGTCATTATGCAAAAACAGCTGTCAAATTGAAGAGCTAAGCCTACTGGGGAATGGAGCTAGAAGAAATATTAAAATCAACTTGAATTTAGAAAATTCCATTTAGTCAATGCCTCAGCTTAAAAAAATCATGGTATCTTAGCCAAATGACCTACCAAGTTGCTGGGGGAGGCAGCAAGGTAAACATAGAGAAAAAATTCATTTTGACAGAGGTATGGATTCTAAAGGTAGGGACAGAGACTTGCACACACACACAGCTTCATGGCATCTTACCTCTGGCTGATCTCTCCTACAACAGCAACACCCAGAATGGGTTTTTAGAAGTATCTATCTTCCTCACTAACACTGTTGGATTCCTAGAGAAAACAAAGCCTTTCGTCCAAGGTTAGTATTAATTCCTTTTTTTTCCTTTCATGATTTCTTACTTGTTGGCCCTCAAATGTTAGTTAACTGAAGGCTAGCTGGCTACATCCAAGTATCTATGGTTTGCTGCTCTGAGATGGACTTAATTTTTCTTCTTCCTCTTTTTTGTTTTTGGTATCAATAAAGCCCAGATATTCCTGGTCAGTGATGCCTTTATAATTCCTGTTTCCTTTGTACTCAGTTGCTTCACTGGGTTTAAGGCATGCTTTGTGTATTTAGTTTGCAAAAATAAAACTTTTAGTACAAATTTATTTTTTTATACAAACTTTTATGGCACAAGCAGCAAATCTGCTGTTTTAAGAAAATATATAAATATCCTTTTCTTCTGTACAAATATCTCCAGTATTCCCTACCCCATTTTATAATTTTAACTGTACATGGTCTGCCTCATCCTTCTCTAATAGCTCCCTCCCCCCCTCCAGATCTCAACCAAATTTATATTTACATTTTTACGTTGGAGGCAGTCAGAGGAGGAGGGCCCCTCCTCAGGAGGAGTCTGTACAGGGAGAGGGTGGCGGTGGGTAGAGGTGATGAGAATAGCTCCTCTCTGTGTATGGAGAAGGTGGGCAGCTTTCATAGTTCTCCTCTGCCGACAAGTATTGGCTTCGGGGTGTGGGAGGTGGGGGCACAGGTTCTGAATCATAGTTCAAGTCACTGGTATAGCCCTTGGCTGTTGCCACTGAGGTCATTCTCCGACTAGGAGCATAGTCACTGTCACAAACATCTGTGCTGCAGGGTGTGGTGGGGGGTGCAAAGTGCCGGTAGCTATATGGCCTGTAGCTGGCATAGGAAGAAAATAAAGAGAAGCAGTTAGTTTTACAAAAAAATGATTTTCCCTCTCAGAATAGAGGTATTAGATGTAAACTACACTATGAAAACAATAAGCTACTGCCATTTAAATTTACACAGACCAAGAGGCAATTTTCAATGGCAGATTCGCTAAGGAAGACAGCATGTACTTTATTTGCAAATAAGAAAGTGGCAAGTGAAAATGAACAGGATGGAAATGCAGAGGTGAATTCAATCTAGCCTCTGAGTGTACTCTTCAAGTTAAACTGTATCACAGAACAAAAAATGACTATTCAAATTTGTTTTGCAGTTTCATAGCCTATGGGAAGAATGGGTTTTTACATATTTTATACTGCTCAAACATGTCAGTATTTCCTCAACATTCTTTACTCCAAAATTAACCTGATGAATAATTAATTTAATGACATCTGAAGACTTCATTTCTTTCTTCTGTACAATTCTGTACAATTTCTGTACAATCCAGGCTGGATTTTGGTAGACAGCCTCAGGGGCATAACTATTCCATTACTGTTACCTTAGCAAAGGGAAATTGCTGTGGTTGGGGGAAACAGTTTTCATTCCCTGTGTATAGATAAGTACCTGTCATAAGAGCAGCTTTAAACATCAAAATGATAAAATTTAAATGCCCATAAAGAGTCAGTGAATTTTCTAATGTATATTTCAGAGGCCTAGCTTATTTCTTACACTTATTTATCTTTATAAGGGATGTACAGTTGTTAGGTTTGTAGCATTGCTAACTAAAGAAAAAGGCATTGCAAAGAGAGAAACATACTAGTGAAAATAAGATTTGACCTAAGTTCTGGCTTTTCTGTCATTTCTACTTCTATTTGTAACTTCTTATACCTGTTTACTCTAAATATGGTAAAGCTGATCTTAAACTTATCCCAAAGATTTTTTCATGAGCTTTCTCATCAAAGGATCAAGAGGATAGGATTGACTACAAGAGAAGGGGCAAAAGCAAGTTAAAAAGTGATACAACCATTCATAAAACACCTTGTGATATACAGCACCACAAGATAATATATCCCAGGAACCCAGGATACAAACCATTTGCTATCACTTGGACTGACTTCAAAAGAAATGGCTGCCATGATTGTTCACAGGTACAGATCAAACTCCTTGTTCTACTCTGTCTTCCTTTCTTACTACTGCATTTGATTAGTCTTTAACAAAGAAAGAAAGAAAGAAACCAGCCTGGGCATCATAGCAAGACTCTGTCTCTACAAAAAATTAAAAAAAGTGAGCCAGGCGTGGTGACACACACCTATAGTCCCAGCTACTTGGGTGGCTGAGGCAGAAGGACTGCTCGAGCCCGGGAGGTGGAGATTGTAGTAAGCTGTGATTGTGCCCCTGCATTCCAGCCTGGGCAACAGAGCAAGACCCTGTCTCAAAATAAATAAATAAATAAATAACTAAAAATAAAAATAAAAAGGCTGCCAGAGACCAAAAGTTACGTGACACACTGAGCGAGTTCTCAAAGGCTTTTACTATCAATACTGACATGGTGTCACAGTTACTGTTTTGTTTTGTTTTGTTTTGTTTTTGGTCTTAACTTTTTGTCCAATCAGGTGTCAATCCTTGGTGAAATTTCTAAGGTTAACATTTAAAAGTCCAAATACTTCTATTTTCATGAAAAAAATAAAACAAACTGAATTAACAAAATTCTTTCACGTCCCAGTTTAGACCAAAATCTCAACAAATGATGAAAGTTTTGACTCAGAGGAACAGAAATTGGGCTTATCTGGAAAATAGTTAAGCAAGAACAGTTTTTTATGCAATCATGTTTATTCTGCTGACTGCCTCATTCAATTTGATTTAAAGACATGACTTTTTAAAAATAATATTTTATATCTTTTCTCATTTCTCAATTTTCAGGCTTCTGCTTTCTCTGTTTTGGCTTCCTAGAAGAAACTTGTGTCAGGGAAAGCAGCATTACAACAAATCGTTAAAACAATCAGTTCAAAGCCAAGGCTATTTTAAACAGTCTTATCTGAACTGAAATGAGAATTCTGAGTGAGATACTTTAAGTGGTTCCCACTTTATTTCTACACGAGTGAGGTCGTATCACTACACGAGTGAGCTGAGATCATGCCATTACACTCCAGCCTGGGTGACAAGAGTGAAACTCCATCTCAAAAAATTTTTTAAAAAAGTATAAAGTCCTGAAAGGAAAGGATCTGTGGTAGAGGCAATGTCAGTACTACCAGGACAAGATGACTAGCCTCTCTCTGGTGACCATCGTCTGCTCATTTGGAGACACATCAGGTCCACAACTAAAACACTTTCTAATAAATACTGCAACGTATTTTAGAGGGGGGTGTGTCTTACCTGTATGACCTATGAGTGGAAGGACTGTTTGAAGAATATCCAAATTCCATAGTGTAATGTGATCGCTCTGTGGCTGGGGATGGTGGAGGGTTCAAAATCTAAAAGAAAAATAATTAAAACATTAAAGTAACAACACAGAAACGATTAGACTTTCTTTCAACTTTTCTTCCTTATCTCTATTAGTGTTTCTTAACAATACATTATTAGCACAATTCTTCTTTTCCAAAGAACTGACCTCAAACAGTACTTTGGGACTATGGCTTCCTCATTCCCTAAGACCTCATCATGGCTAAAAAGTGCAAAATGACAAAAACGAAAATCTGTAACCTAAAAATCATTGGTCAGCACAGCTAAGTCCTGGTTATTTAAAATTATAAGTATTTAGAGAAAAATTATTGATTTAGGAGAAATTCCAGGTGTGCTTCCTCTTTTGGGAAGTCGTAAAATGAAGGTCCTCATCCCTCAAGAGGTACCATTCAGTAGTTCCACTTTTACTTGAAATGTGAAAGTAATGCCCAATGCTTTCAAATATTCTGGTTATTACACAGTAACTTAAAAGACTTACAAGCACTGGGGGGCGGGATGTGGTAAATCCTTCTTTGAGCCCTTTATGCCTAAATTTCACATTCAAAAACGACTTTTACATTACTATCACTGATCACCCACATTTAAATGAGTTAAATATCTAAGATCCTATGTATGTTGCATTCAAAGGAAAACAGACTACTTACTGCAGGGAAGTAAGTGCCTTTGGTGCTTGAAGAACTACTTGATGATGCTCCTGTTACATGGGCTCGGTCGTAGGGGGGTCCACTGCTTCCCCCCATGATACTGAGAGAGCTGATCATTGATTTACCTCGAGACATTCCTAAAACAAAAGAAGGATAAAAACTGAAGATGCGTAAGATCTATAAAAATGTATCAAGCAATTTTATTCAACAGTAGGATGACAAATATCAATAGTCAAGTAGTCTGATTTTAAAATAACTTACACTCTATTCCTATAATTGAAAACATTTAATGGAGAAAGGAAATGAATGTTCTCTAGAAGTGAATGCTTCCACTGAAAAAGCTGGCCTAGAACAAAGCCAAGAACAGCTCCCACCTTCTCCCTCCTCTGGTAGAAGCAGAGCTATTTAAAATAAGGGCTTTTCAACCTCTTGGAGGATTTGAAAGGATTGTAAAGGGTAGAGGTTGTGAGGCAGGGTATATTACATAACAGACTTGCTCAAAAGAAAACAAAAAGCATTTTTTAGGGTACAAACAACATATGAAAGAGTATTTTTTCATCTAATGAATATAAATGTTTCTAGAATCAAAACTACCAGTGCTAAAGAAGAAATTCTATTTTTTCCAAGAAGCTTCCCAAATTCCACTAACTGAAAATAGGTATGGCAACAAAGACACATTACCATTAACAGTTTAAAAACCATGTTTGTCTACTTAAGAGTTACACCCATAGTAAGTTCCTATTTTTAGAGGGTTTTTGCAAGGCACCTCCTTCTCCATATTCATTAAAAGGAAGGCTTCTTTTAATTAAGGGCACCAGAAAACATTAAAAAGAACGCCACTTCCCTAGAGCAACATGGCCTACCCAAGTGTAAAACTTCTGGCCACTCAGCTATGCCCAAACTAGCCCTTTGTCCCCTGTTAGCACATGAAGTCAGGAGAAAACATAAGACATATTCCTCCCTTCTATCATCCAGCTATTTACAAATCTTTGTTGGCTGAAGGGAGTCTTACATAATTTTTGGCCTCCTTTTATTCATGGGCTCCATAGTACTAGAGTTCCCTGGTGGTGAACTTAAAGAACCTGTGGTTTATAACTCTTTCACTAAATGACTGGCTGATTCACCTTCTGTAGCATGCATCCAGAATTGTAGTCAGAGAGGCTTAGAGCTTGCATATGTATTTGCTTTATAGGCTCTGACAATTTCTACCAAACCATATCTAAGGCCTTCTGTGTAAAGAGAAGGTGCTAATAGTAAAAAAGAACATTTGTTCTTCTAATTGTTTAAACTCAGAGTAATATGGTTTCAAACAGACTCTAGGTAGTATTCTCTTCCACAGTGGAAACCTGGCAGTCTTGCAGGACCAAAGACTTGATTCTCAATGGATCCATTCTGACTCACCTGGAAGAGATCCTGACAAAGAACTTGGGTGTGGCACATAACCAAGAGGCACAGAAGCTGGTCCATGAACTACATAGTCATTAGTCATGGTTTCCCCATCTCCCTTCATACGTGGACACAACATCCTCTGGCAGATAAAGTATATAGTTCCAGACACAAAAATGGTGACAATTACTCCAATAACAGAACCAACTGTATTGGTGGCCTGTGGTGCTGGTTCTTCAGTTGGATCTACAATGAAGAATGCAGTATGGTTATTTAAAAGAAAAAACAACTGTATATTCAAAATAGTAATCAAAAAGAGGGCTTGCTAATAGGAATGTGAAGCTATAAGCCTAATGAAGATAACTCATAAGCACTTTTCTTTTTTATGAATACATACACACCACGCCCCAAGGACATATGGAATAAATGTCATCATTAGGAATCAAAATGAACTACCCTTAAGTGAAGACAGAAATAAAACAATAGGTTGCAAAGTGTAATTATAAACTGACAGAAACAAAGATGGTAAATGAAGTACAGATTTAAACACCATTAAGAAGCTTTAAATAAATAAACAGATAAAATCCATTCTACTTCATTCTATATACCATACAAATGAACAAGGTTATTCCAAGATTTCAGGAAAAAATTTATGGCCAGAAGGGATAAACCTAGGCAAGTCATCAAATGTTTTACCTGGAATGGTGAAGAAGCCAAAATCAGCTCTGAGCACATGTTAGATTTTAGATTTGAATAGTGACATGTAGGCCTGATGAATGAAAACTGGAAACTAAAGATGAGCCTTAGCTCTCAAATCCCCTATGCTGCTGGCCTTCAGGCTGTCTAGTTGCCTGAGACCAAGGAACATAAGGTCTTTAATACCTGATTAATGGAGGACTCACAAAGAAAGGCCAGATTGCCAGAAGAGGACACTTGCCCCAGGGATTCACCTTCGCTGCATCCCTGAGCTACCTGAGGCTTTAAGAAGCAGAGGCCATCAATATCAGAGGTAGAGGGAAAGTGAGCTTATCAAAATTAGAGCATTACTCTTTCTATTCAGAGGGAAAATTCTTCCATTCTGAACAGTTAAATTTTATCTCACAGTTGCAGATCCTTTAAAAAACTTCCTCCTGCTTCATCTTACCTCAAATCTCCCATTCATATAGCTAAACTCATCCTCTGACAGATTATATGAAAGAAATGCGTGAAAATGACATCTCTAAGTTACATAATATGTAGGGATTATCATTTACAAATTTAGTCTGTGGAATCTGAGGCATAGACTCTTTCTAGTCCTTCAGAACAACCGTCTCATCTTTTCATTCCTTTTTAGTGCCTTAACGTTCCTTTGCAATGCCAAACTTCAAGAAAGAAAAGTTTACATTCACTACCCTCAATTCCTAGTCTCTGGGTCACATTGTAACTCCCTGAAATCAGACTTCCACCCTTACCACTGCACTGAAACTGTTCTGGCAACAAAGTTCTACTATTTGCCATATTCAATATATTCCTCATTTCACTGACCTCTTTACACAATACTGCTGGTTCCTGTTTTCTCTTAAAAAAAATGTCTTACTATTTCTGATTATTCTTTCTCTGTTTCCTTTGTTGGCTTCATTCTCTTCTGCCAGCATCTTAAGTGCAGGTCCTTCCCAGAGAGATTTCTATCTATCACCTACTATTTTCCTCCTCGGCTTACTGTCCTGGGAGAGTCTATCTACTGCCACAGCTTTAATTATCATCAATAAACTAAAGAGCACCACATCTCTCTTCTGAGCCACAGTTCCTTATAGTCAACTTCCTGAAGAGCTTCAGTGGGATATTCCATAAGTACCTCTCAGGCAACATCATCAGTCACCATCATCAGTCATTTCTCCTAGATTCCAGGGGTAAAGAGACCATAAATGAAGTCATCTAGTATAAGATAATAAAAAGTGATGGGGCTTGTGGCAAAGTACACGCCTGCCTAAAGGCATTTCACGTAAATTAAACATCACATCAATCAAACATTACATCTGCAGCCAAGATGTGGTATGGTACTTTGGTTTTCAGTTCCTGCTATGTATCCCATTTAATGCCTCCAGTCACTCAATGAGGTCTGTGGGTCAACTTAAACTTATCAACTATATCTAAGTGGTTACCAATTCCTCTTTATTCTACTTCTGAAATAACTCCGAAATTTGTTCTCTCCTTGCCACCCCCACTCCTCCTCCTCATGATTTAGATCTTTATCAATCTTCTGCCTAAACTCTAATAGCTTCCTCTTTAAATTACAGGCTGCAAATCATTCATAAATGGTGAGAATGATTTAGTGGGTTACAATTAGCTTTGAAAAAATGAAACAGAAAAAGTCAGAATGCATTCTATATAATATGGGTAAATATTGAAGTGTTGTGTGACACCTTTTTAAATGCATGAGCTCACATCTCTGTATTCCTCTTGATGTGATCAAAAGAAGTTTGAAAGCAACCAACCTCACAGATTTCCGTGCCTATAAGCTTATCACCTCCAACCCACTGGCTTTACAGCTTCTGTATTGCTTGACCATGCTAGTGTTTCTCTTGAAATTTTCAGTGACTCTCCACTCTCCATTGTTAAAATTGTCTATTTTCTTTAGAAGAAAAGCATAGTCTTCCATGATTGTACCTTTACCTATGTTATCTCTTGCTGACACTCCTCAACAGAGCCTGTATTTTGGCAGTCCCATTACATGGAGTTTCCCAAAGGTGCCTGTTTTGCTCCTTTCTGCTTTTGAACAGTATATTCCCTCTGCCAAAAATGCAATTTCTCCACTTATCTACATAATGAACACTATTCATTGATCAACACCCAATCTTTTTTTTTTTTTTTTTGAGATGGAGTCTCACCCTGTGGCCCAGGCTGGAGTACAATGGTGCAATCTCGGCTCACTGCAACCTCCACCTCCTGGGTTCAAACGATTCTCTTGCCTCAGCCTCCTGAGTAGCTGGGATTACAGGTGCCCGCCACCAAGCCTAGCTAATTTTTGTATTTTTAGTTGAGATGGGGTTTCACAAGGTTGGCCAGGCTGATCTCAAACCCCTGACCTCGTGATCTGCCCACCTTGGCCTCCCAAAGTGCTGGGGTAAAAGGTGAGAGCCAGCACACCCGGCACAACACCCAATCTTAAATACCATTTTTCTAAGATGCTTTCCTTGATCAAGTCCATCTTTGTCCCTAAAAAGCTGACTTCTCTCTTATTTCTACTGCTACCTGTGTAGATTTCTATTACAGCACTTACACTCCATAATCAATTTATCTACTATGAGTCAGGCTATGTGTTTTTTAGGCTAAATGATATATATGTTAAATCATTTAATTTTCTTGCAGGCATCAGGCTAAGCATCATTCTCTTCATTTTGAAGATGAAGACCTGTAATTCCAGCACTTTGCGAGGTCGAAGTGGGTGGATTGCTTAAGCTCAGGAGTTTGAGACCAGCCTGGACAACATGGCAAAATACCGACTCACTAAAAATACAAAAAATTAGCCAGGTGTGGCAGTGCATACCTGTAGTCCCAGCTACTTGGGAGGCTGATGTGGGAGAATCACCTGAGCCCTGGAGGTTGAGGCTGCAGTGAGCTATGACTGTGCCACTGCACTCCAGCCTGGGTGATGGGAGTGAGACCCTGTCTCAAAAAATAAATAAAATAAAAAATAAAGGTGAGGAAACTAAAGTTTAAAAAGAACAAATCATCTGTTGGAGGAAGGAGGTAGGGATTCAAATCCAGCTCTGCTTAGTTCCAGAATTCCTATTCTTACTACTATTTCAACGATAGGGGGACTTTGAGAAACTTGGTGCAGGTAGCATGTATCCTCAGCATACATAGCAGAGTGTCTACAACAGGGCAGTAAATGCTTGTTGAATAAATGAATGGAGTCTAAGTCTTACTGAGTAGTTCCACTTGAACTTTGTAAAAATACTAGCTTAAAGTTCTCATTACAGGTGAAAGAACTTTTAAATTAATCCTATCTAAATTCTATCAAATATATTTGACAGGGTAGACCTGGCTTAGGCTGAATTCCATTCAGAATTAAGTTTATCAATTTGGGATACATTATACGTTAAGGCAGGGATCCCCAAGCCCCTGGCCACGGACTGGTACTGGTCCACGGCCTGTTAGGAACTGGGCCACAAAGCAGGAGGTGAGCGGCAGGCCAGAAAGCATTACTGCTTGAGCTCCATCGCCTGTCAGATCAGTGGTAGCATTCGATTCTCATAGGAGTGCGAACCCTGTTGTGAACTGTGCGTGTGAGGGATCTAGGTTGCACGTTCCTTATGAGAATCTAACTAATGTCTGATGATCTGAGGTAGAACATTTTCATCCTGACACCATTATCCATCCCCACTTGGAAAAACTGTCTTCCACGAAACCAGTCTCTGGTACTAAAAATGTTGGGACTACTGTTTTAGGGCACTTGTCAACAGTTATGAACCTTTTATGAACCTTTAAGAAACTATAGGCTATTTAGCCAAAGGTCCCTAAGTCCAGGGGTAAACGTTGGCCTGCCTTCAGGATGCATTTTAAGAAAGCTCTTAAAATCTTCCAGCCATCGAGAAACTGGTGGAAACACTTCAAGAAAACAATGGAATACAGTTAAACACGGACTAACATTCAGAAACTAAGTTCAGACCAATTGATTTCTTTTTTTTTGAGACTGAGACTTGCTCTGTGGCCCAGGCTGGAGTACAATGCCGTGATCTCGGCTCACTGCAACCTCCGCCTCCCGGATTCAAATGGTTCTCCTGCTTCAGCCTCCCAGTAGCTGGGATTACAGGCATGCACCACCACGCCCAGCTAATTTTTGTATTTTTAGTACATATAGGGTCTGGTCTCAAACTCCTGCCTTCAAGTGATCTGCCCACCTCGGCCTCCCAAAATGCTGGGATTACAGGTGTGAGCCACCATGCCTGGCCGATTTCTATGTATCTAAACGATTTGAGAATTTTGTAACTTTGGTTATAGTAAAATAATATTTACTCTTTTCTAGTACTTTATTAAATGTTTCTGTGATGATTTCTGTGCATAAGAGAACTGCTATGTTTAAAGAATTACTGAAAGCAAAACAAAAAAACCTTCGCACAAATAATTAGCTTAATATTAATACTTATTACTTAGAAAGGAAATCTTGATAAGTAAACTTCACACATAAGAAAAAAATTGTTTAAATTCTCTGTTAAGAGTAATTTATAGATCTCAGTCCTACTTACAACAATCCAGTTCATCTGACTTGTCACTGCAATCCACATTATGATCACACTTCTTGTGTTTTCCAATGCACTGACCATTGGCACAGCGGAATTGATCAATTAAACAAAGCACTGGAAAAAAAAATGTAAATAGTTTTCTTATTTTTAGTATCATGTAAAGTCAAACTCTGGCAATAGTCAAAAGGTGCTTTCTGAATACAAATGAAAAACAAATTAGACTTTTGGCTGTAATTTAAATATTATTCTCTGGAGTTCCATTGGTTGAGAGGGAGAAAAAAAGAGTGGGGGAAAAAATCCAGCAGGAAATTTCCTATTATTATTATTATTATTATTATTATTATTAAGAAGGAGTCTTGCTCTGTTGCCCAGGCTGGAGTACAGTGGCGCGATCTTGGTTCTCTGCGAGCTCCGCCTCCCAGGTTCACGTCATTCTCCTGCCTCAGACTCCCAAGCAACTGGGACTATAGGCGCCCACCACCACGCCCAGCTAATTTTTTGTATTTTTAGTAGAGACGGGGTTTCACCGTGTTAGCCAGGATGGTCTCAATCTCCTGACCTCGTGATCTGCTCGCCTCGGTCTCCCAAAGTGCTGGGATTACAGGCGTGAGCCACTGCGACTGGCCTATTCTTTACATTAAATCTCCTCTTTCACTAAAGAATTCTGGAGAACTTGGCTGGGTTGTTTTTACCATGGGAAAGGTTAGTAAAGGAAAGTGAAGAATATAAAACATGTTAGAGTGTAATTAATAAACCCACTAATTCAGAGCTCATTGGAAACGGACTATTTTTATATCCTGAAAGCCTGGTATCTTTTAGTTCCATTTCTCAATTTTCAAAGCTTATTAATTTGTATAAATCTTATGCATATGAAGTGAACTAAAACAATAATATGAAACATGGTACTATGATCAGAAGTGATACAGTCATATGTACCGGAAAAACCCCACTGACACTAAGCCAAGTAATACTGAATTTTAAACAACTGAATGGGAAAAAAGGATTGCATGCTGAGGCACTGAGGAATTCTGGATACCTTCACAGTTCTTCTCATCTGATTTGTCCTGGCAGTTTGCATCCCCATTGCATCGGAGGGCACCATCAATACACTGCCCACTGGCACACTGGAACTGGGACTCTGAGCATACAGGACAATTGAGTTCATCACTGTGGTCTTCACATTCAGTAAACCCATCGCATCGCCAAGCCACAGGGATACAGTCAATTTCCCCCGTGAAACAAGTAAACTGCTGAGGAGAACATGTTGGAGGTTCTTCAAATGAACAAGGAGGAGGGGAGTGACAAAAACACAATTATGGTCACACAGAAGTACAAACACATACCTGAGTGAAGCTCATTTAATAATTAACATACACAAAATACTTTATAATAAATATGATTTATAACTATCTCATCTATTCAAAGGAGAAATAAAGGTTTTCACATTACTTCCTTTACATTCACTATAAACTTTTGCCTGCAAAACTATAAGGCAAAAGTTTTTTCATATATTGTAATCCAAACAGGATTATAATATTTGCAATCCATTACAATCTCACACATAACCTAGGAATAATCACTATAATTACCAAATATTTTAAAGTTAGCCTAGCACTCAAAAGTTTTCTAGCTCTAAGGTTCTCAAAGGATAGTCCATGAACCCTTAGGGGTTCCTGAGAACTCTTTCAGGTGACCCACTAGGTAAAAACTATGTTTATAATAACATTAAGATGTCACTGCTTTTTTTTGGCTATGTTTGCACTGATGCTACAAAAGGAATAGTGAATAAAACTTGGTACCTTAGCAGACTCAGGGAAATGACAACAAATTTTATTAGTAATCACGGTACTATACACAGCCACACATGCACAGTTTAAACAAACACACAAAAAGACCAACTTCACTTAAGAATGTTATTGATGAATCAATAGAAAATTAATTATATTAAAATCAACCCAAGTGTATGCCTCTTTAATGTTCTGATCAATCAAATGGCAATTATGCATAAAGCTCATGTTGCAAACCTAAGCATGACAGTTTCTAATGGGAAAGCATTTGTTTCGAGTTGTAAATGCAACTCAAAATGGAATGTCATTTTTACCTGAAAGAATGACTGACAGGTAAATTATACAGTAGTTATTTACACTTGTCTGTTAGTGAATTATCTAAGAGAACCCATAAACTTATGATATGACCATGGGTCAGAAAACCCTGTAACTTTCCAACAGAGAATATTGCAGATTACAGGTGAACATTTTACATGGGGAATTTTAGGGATTATTTAATAAGAGTCTATTATGTATTCAGCCCTACACTATCTATATTGTGTGGGGAATTAAAGTAGATAAAATATATCCATGTCCTTAAAGAGCTTTGAATTTGGTTGGGGATAGAAAGAAATTAATAAACATAAAACAAAGGACACTACTTTGAACTGCATGTCATGCGAACTGTGTGATATAGTTTGGGTATTTGTCCCCCACAAATCTCATGTTGAAATGTAATCCCCAATATTGGAAGCGAGGCCTGGTGGGTGGTGTTTGGATCATGGGGGTAGATCGCTCATGCCTTGGTGTTATCCTCCTGACAGTAAATGAATTCTTGGGAGAACCTGGTTGTTTAAAAGTGTGTGGCACTCCCTCTAGCCTACTCTCTCTCTTGCTCCCTCTTTTGCCATGTGACCTGCCTGCTCACTCTTCACCCCAGCCATCAAAGTCTCCTGAGGCCTATTCAGAAGCTGAGCAATACAGCCGGCAGAACCCTGAGCCAATTAAACTTTTTCTTTATAAATTACCCAGACTCAGGTATTTCTTATACCAATGCAAGAATGGCCTAATACACAGTTGTATACATCTGTCAAAACTCGTTTTAATATGTACATTAAAAATAATTGCTAAATATGCAAGCAAGAAAAAAGGCCCTTTAAAAGATATTTTCAAATGGAAGATGAGATCCTTGACTCAGTTTTATCCATGTTATCATTAACATAAAGAGAAATTTTTCTAGGATTTGCCTCACTTAAAGTAACAGTCTAGCACCCTGATAGGGAAACACATGCTTTTTTTTTGGGTGGGGGGTGGTAAAGTAAACATAAGATTTACCAATTTAACCACTTTAAAGTGCATAGCTCAATGACATTAAGTACATTCATATTATTGTGCAATCCCTATTTTAAAAAATTTCAAGTACCAGAGCTTAACTTTGTGTACACATCTGATTTCCCTGACTATGCTGTATGCCATCTCAAAGCTCTTCAAATCCCCTACAGTGCAGGCACAGTGCCCATAGCTGCTACTGAATACATGCATTATTTATTTTTTTAAAAACTTATAGTCCAAAGAATAAATTTACTTGTAATCCCACCCTGATCAACAATTTTTATATGTTGAATGCATATTCTTTCAATATTTATTACAGAAATATATATTTTATGTAGTTGTCATTTTAGCAACATTTTTACATCACCTTCATGATTATAACATTTAATAGCTGTATAACTCAATTATTTTACTTAATACTTTTCATACCATTAGAAATTAGTTAAAAATTTCTGCCACTGTAGATAATAGTATAATGTAGTCTTTTTCCTTCAGTTGAATTAACTTAGAATTATCCCCAAAAGGAGGATATCTGAATTAAGGGTATGAATACTATTACGGCGCCTGATACCATCATACTATAATTTAACAAAGGAATGTATCTATTTGTTATACCCGCTGAGTGATTAAACCAACTTTACTACAACAGTATCACTATACTCAGTGATATCTTTTTAAAAGTCATTTTTTTACTAGATAAAGAAGCAATGGGAATTTGCTGATGGATTTGAACAAAAGAATATTCTTTCCATGAGACACATTCCCAACAATGATACATAAACTTAGAGAATCTAGAATTTAGTGGAGAGAGATTATAGGAGGCAGAATTAATTCATTTTGTTACCTTTTGGGAGAGGGGAGAGGCTACTTTAGTATTAGGAAGCATACTCATTCACAGGCTGAAAAGTGTGATAATATATACGCAGTGAAATACTATTCAGTCAAAAAAAGTAGGAAATCCTGTCATTTGCAACAACACAGATGAACCTGGAAAACATCCTGTTAAGTGAAATAAACTAGGCATAGAAACACAAATAGTACATGATCTCACTTATATGTGGAGTGTAAAAGAGTCAAAGAAACAGAGTAAAATGATTATGAGGCTGGGCAGGGTGGCAGAGAAGAATAACAGAAAAGCCTAATATAGTACAAATGAATGGAATATAAGTAACCAATCAAGTTAGTAGACAGAGCAACTTCAATGCCTAGTCATAGAAGTCTAGGCTTAAGATATGGAATATGTTTGCATTTAGGGTTGCACAAGAAAATTACAACATATTTACCTCCACATGATAGCTCATCTTGAAGCAGAACCAGGTGCATGGGGCAAGAACACCTTGTAGTACCATCTCCCTTTACAAGACAAATATGTGAACAGCCACCATTATCCTGAGCACAAGGATGCTGTCCTGCAAAGAGAAGAGGTGAGGATGGGGAGAGGAAGAGTGGAGGGGGAGACAAGCGGGAGAGCAGAAGAGAAAAGGACAACCACGTCAAAACTATTTATGAAAATCAAATGTATAATCAGCTTGGACTTTTTTTTTTTTTAACTTTTATTATTATTATTATTTTGAGACAGAGTCTTGCTCTGTAGCTCAGGCTGGAGTACAGTGGTGTGATCATGGCTCACTGCAAACTCTGCTTCCCAGGTTCAAGTGATTCTCCTGCTTCAGCCTCCCAAGTAGCTGGGACTGCAGGCAAGCGCCACCACGCCTGGCCAATTTTTGTATTTTTAGTAAAGATGGAATTTCACCATGCTGGCCAGGCTGGTCCAGCTTGGACTTTTATTTCCACACAACATGATTCTTCACTCAATCTCTACACAACCTACAAGAAACTACTTCTAACCACTGTCTTTATAATTTATATATAAAATATTTTAAGGTAATGGTAAAGCTCATGTTAATTTTTGTGAATATGAAAAAATGTTTACTGAAACTGAAAAATTGC
This sequence comes from Macaca nemestrina, assembly GCF_043159975.1. NCBI lineage: Eukaryota > Metazoa > Chordata > Mammalia > Primates > Cercopithecidae > Macaca > Macaca nemestrina. The sequence continues at coordinate 129,880,350 of NC_092134.1, read as the reverse complement.
TACGGAGAGGCCGGGTGCGGTGGCTCACGTCTGTAATCCTAGCACTTTGGGAGGCTGAGGCGGGCAGATTGCCTGAGCTCAGGAGTTTGAGACCAGCCTGGGCACAACAGTGAAACGCCGTCTCTACTAAAACACAAAAGAAATTAGCTGGGTGTGGTGGCATGCACCTGTAATCCCAGCTACTCGGGAGGCTGAGGCAGAAGAACTGCTTGAATCCAGGAGGCGGAGGTTACAGTGAGCCAAGATAGTGCCACTGCACTCCAGCCTGGGCGGCAGAGCAAGACTCCATCTCTATAAACAACAACAACAACAACAAAAAATTGCTAGGGAGAATGCTGAAACTTGTGTATTATTCTATTTAAAATATAAGAATTCTCCTATATTAAGATTTTTAACTCAGAAAATCCACATTTCTAAAAGACTATTTCAGTCAAAAAGTGTATCTTAATGAGGAATCCATTGAGAATTAAAGAGTTATTAGAAGAAAAAAACTTAAAAGGCACATGTAACGGAACAATTCAGAAACAAAATTATTTGGTCAACTAAAGAAACCACTAGGCAACTTTTCAAAGTCTGTTTCACAAGTTGTATTTTTAAAGAATCATTGTTTGGAATTTTCTATCTAGCCTGTGTTAAAAGCAACCTGACATCTGTCATCACAAAATATGAACATCTAATATAAGCCACCATTTATTATTTGACTCTCTTCCACAATAACATTGGTCCTGCTTCAGTTTGTGTTGATGAGACTGAGGGAGTCAGCTACCTACAAATGAGCATACTGTCTAAAACAGACATCACACATTATATAGAATATACAGCCTATGCAGCAGTGTTTCTCAACCTTTAATTCCATGACATTTTGATAAAAATCCCATTCTCTTTAATACTAAAAATTTGAAAAAATGATTTACCTAATATACAATCATATTAGAGTTATTAAATAAAACCTCTCCCTTGAAATTCTGAAAACCTTGAGATTTTCTGTAATGAAATATTCATATATCGACTGAATAAATAACTTAGGTATGATATCATTATGATATTTCTATTAAATGTTCAGCCTGAGCTACAAGTCATACCATAAAATGACAACAATTTTTAACTTTCTAATTCTCAAATACTTGTAACTTTACTTCTAAATTCAGGAACTGTACCAACATAATGAACACTTGTACAGGGGTACTCCTGTTTCCTCATTCTCCTTTCATGCTTAAATTCAATTTAAAAGCACTGAGCTGAGAAGTTACAGAATTTCGGTAATTCTCTCCCTCGTACTCAATTTAACATTGGCATTCCTGGTACCCTCATGTAAGATTGACAGTAGTGACTGCTAGGAGGGCACTTTTTAAACAACATTTTACATATATAAACTCATTTATTCCTCTCTATTATTAGGGTAATTTTGATGACAGATATGAATTAAGAACTAGGGCAAGATGACTAGTCATTTTCAAAAAAAAAATAAAATATTTCTGGCTACTTTTCTTTCTTCCTGGGGCTCATGGAGATGGCTATTTTTCTAAGCTGGGAATTGAAATATTTATCCAAAAGGGGGGGAAAAACCAAGCACTTACTGATTAAACAGAGTCTTCTCTATGTTTACACACTAATTTTTAGTTTGTTTTGCTTAAGAATAAGGTTAACCATTATAACTATATTCATCATTATATAATTTTTACTTTTCTTCAAGCTATGGGGGAAGTATAGAGAGGGAAGAAAAGAAATAGATGCTGTATGTTCTCAGTATTCTCAAAGCAATTGAAGGAGAGAAAAACAAGGCATGATAAGTAGTCACTGTTGTACCAGGAAATATTCTTTTTTAACGAGCAAGACCCATGCCTTTCCCCCGTTTCTGGTTTATGAGATCATGTTTAATTTGGAAAAGTTCCTGGATAAGGTTGACATAAGGCTTTAAAAGCATGAAGAGGCTGGGTGCGGTGGATCACACCTGTAATCCCAGCACTTTGGGAGGTCAAGGTGGGAGGATCACTTGAGGTCAGGAGTTCGAGACCAGCCTGGACAACATGGTGAAACCCTGCTTCTACTAAAAAAAAAAAAAAACATTAGCCAGGCATGGTGGCATGCACCTGTAATCCCAGCTACTCTGGAGGCTGAGGCATGAGAATCGCTTGAACACGGGAGGCAGAGGCTGCAGTGAGCCAAGATCGTGACACTGTACTCCAGCCTGGGCGACAGAGCGAGACTTTGTCTCCCAAAAAAAAAAGAACACACACACACAAACATGAAGAGTTCAAAAAAAATGTCAAAACTGAAAGTGCATGAAAGTCTTAAAGGAAACAGAGTTTAAAAATACACAGAAGTACATATTAATTTATTATAACACGATTCTTCCAATTAGCTTTATCCCATGAACACTTACTGTATTCTTGAAGGTTCAGCTCCTTTACTGCATGAATGTCACTAAGCTGGGCAATTCGAGCTTGGACTTTGGTTCTACCCTCTCGACCTGTCATATCAATTTTTTCAATCATTTGCTGCTGTTTATCAATCCAATAGAGCCAGTTTTCAAACACAGTAAGTCCCACAGGCTGCAAAATGTTGGAGTCTTCTAATACTATCCGGTTAGCACCTTGGAAAAGGAGAAAATTCAACAGAAATGACTCATGTGGGTCAAGTAATACTTTTAGTAATTATTTACTGACTACCAGTTAGATTCTACAAGTATAGAAAAGAAAAAATAACAAGCTCTCTACCACAAAACTTAAAAATCATGCTAAGACATACATACACTAGAAAACAGCTAATAAACTAGATATTAATATGCAATCAAGAGCAAGGTAGTACCCAATATGTGGTAAATATTCTAGTTCATAGAAATGTAGAAAAGAACTTAGAACGGCAGTTTGAAAAACCCTAATTTATATATACAACAGATAAAAATGGCACTTCTCTGGAGAAGCAGTGGTGGTGAACCCAGAGTTCTGAGTATACCTGAGGTGTCTATGAAGAACAGCTTCATTCTCACCCCACCTGGCTTCTCAGAACACAGTTAGAAAAAATGACTGACTCACCCCAAGGTAAGAATTATTTCCAATCATCTCAGATATCGGGCCATCTAGACTCTGAGAAGGCAACTTCTGCTATTGTTGGACAGTGAGAAAGTTCTTTTATACAGTGGGCTAAAATCTGTGTTCATACCCTCCCTGCTTTATTCATAGTTTCTCCCTCACTCAAAAAGAAAAAATACACTCATTCCTTCTGTCTTTTTTGTAACAGTCCTTCAAATATTCATGGAAAGTTTTCATGGTTCCTAAGTCATGAGTTCAGTCAAAGAAAGACATTAGCTGATATTTTGGAAATATCAAGGGAAGTTCCAGGAAAGAGATAAGCATAATGCATAAATAAAGAAAAGTGAGGAGATATTCCAGATGGGAAGGCACTGAGTAAGCCAACATTCAGATGGTAGGCTAAGCACAAGTTTACTTATATATTCCCTCCTAAAACTCTACTAATATGGTGATTTAAAAAATTTTAGGCCACGTGCAGTGGCACACACCTGTAATCTCAGCAATCTGGGAGGCTGAGGCAGGAGGATCACGTGAGCCTAGGAGATCGAGATCAGCCTGAGCAACATGGCAAAACGCCATCTCTACAAAAAATACAAAAATTAGCCAGGCATGGTAGCATGCACCTGCAGTCCAGGTACTCAGGAGGCTGAGGTGGGAGAATTCCTTGAGCCAGGGAGGTCAAGGCTATAGTGAGCCAAGATCACACCACTGCACTGCAGCCTGGGCGACAGAGCGAGACCCTGTCTCAGAAAAAAAATAAATAAATCAAGATAAAGAAAGAAACAAAAAGAAAATAATTTTTAAGGTATAAACCCATAAGGACAAAGAAGTCAGAATAACAGAAAAGAGCAGGAAAGGGATACAAATTTTGGAAGCTGGAGAATAGATAGACCAGGGATAATGACACAGTAGCCCAGAGAAAGCTAAATGCCTACAGCCGGTGATGCTAACAATGAAATCAATTAGCTCAGGAAGTGGAAGTACCAGAATGGAACAAAGGTAGGAGTTATGTGGCTGGGGCTGAAAGAGCAGTATTAATTGAAAATACGTGTAAGAAGTTACACAGCAATGTTCTCAGTATTTTTAAAGCCTCATACTAAATACAAACAGCTAAGGATCACCAAATATTTAAAGAAAACCTCTATCTTTAAATTTGAAGCCCAAGACAAACACAACAAAGGAACTTGGAGAAAAAGACATAAAAGCAGAAGAAAAAAAATAAATACCAATAATTAAAAAAAAAAAAAAACTAAATAGGCTGTCTTTAGAGGGGCAGAGCATTCGGAGAACAAAAAAGAGCCCTTGGAAATTAAAAACATGATATCCAAAAATTTCAAAGAAAAATGCAACAAGAGGGTTGGGAGACAAATTTGAGAAGCTCTCCTCAGAAAGTATAACAAAAACACAAAGAGATGGATAATAGGTGAGAAAAACACAGCTATAGTCAAGAAGGTCCAGCATAAAAATAAAAAGCTCCAAAATAGGAAAATGAAAAACAAATTATCAAAGAAACAACACAAGAAAACATTTCAGAATTAAAGGTGTAGATTTCTAGATAGAAAGGATCAACCTATTCAATGAGAAGGAAGGGAAGGGGAAGGGAAAGCATGAGCATAGATTTTTAAAATCTCTTTTTTTTTTTTTTTTTTTAGACGGAGTTTCGCTCTTTCGCCCAGGCTGGAGTGCAGTGGCTCAATCTCGCCTCACTGCAACCTCTGCCTTCCAGTTTCAAGCGATTCTCCTGCCTGAGCCTCCTCAGTAGCTGGGATTACAAGCACCCGTCACCACGCCTGGCTAATTTTTGTATTTTTAGTAGATATGGGGTTTCACCATGTTGGCCAGGCTGGTCTTGAACTCCTGACCTCATGATCTGCCCACCTCAGCCTCCGAAAGTGCTGGGATTACAGGCATGAGCCACTGTACTCGGCCAGTTAAAAAAAATCTTAAAACATTAGCATATCAAATCCAGCAATAAATAAAAATAATGTATCATGCTAAATTTTATTTATTCCAAGAAACTGAGAAAAGAAGGTAAATTCCTTAATTTGACAAAGGTTACCTACAGAAAAACCTTAGCAAAGAATACTTAATCATAAAGTATTGAATGCTTCCCCCAAGATCAAGGGGAAAAGGACTAGAAAGGAAGAAGAAGGGAAAGAAGGGGAAGGAGAAGGGGAAAGGAAGGGAAAGATGAGAAAGGGGAAGAGGAAAGGGCTGGGGGAGGGAGAGGGGAGAGAAAGAAAAAAGGAAAGAAGGGAGGAATCAAACAAAGGCACATTATCAAATTCTAGGATATTGAGGGGATAGAACATTTTAAAAGCTTCTGAAGGAAAAAGGAAAAGGATGGCATACAAAGAGTGAAATTACAGTCACATCAAACTTCCCAATGACACAAGATGCTCAAAGATAATGGAGTTCTATTTTCAAAATTCTGAGAGAAAACAGCTACAAAACATGAAAGCAAATTATCAACTAAGTGTGAGGAGGAAAAAAAATGCAAACAAGATCAAGAATTCTAACTTTTTATGATGAGCCCCTTTCAAGAAGCTGCTAGAAAATGGTCTCTACTAAGAAAACCAGAAGAAATGGAGTCCAGGAAATAGCAGGTTCAGCACCAAGGAGACTGGTAAGTACACTCCCACGACAATGGAGAAATGAAGTTAGCCTAGAAATCAAGCAAATCCAGACTGGAGCAAGATGATGAAGAAATCCCAGAGATGTGATTTTAATTATGAAGACAAATAGATGGACTGCTTGATGTATGTGCATTTATTGAAACAATATTTACGTTACACAAGTATTAACTGCAGGGGGGAAAAGTTTTAGAAAGAAATGTACCTAATAGTAATATGCTCATAGCCATAAATAATAAATAATTAAGTCTGCACTTAAAAAATTATGGCACTAGTTACAGGTGGGTCCTTTCTATCTGCAAACTTGTGCCTTGAATTCTGGAAAGTTCATAACTATGCTGGGAGGATGGAAGGAAAATTCACATGTGTATTTTGGGGACATATGGTCTAAGATAGCAAAATCTTTATCTTCCAAAGGAAGTCAATGTTTAATATCTAAAACTGAAAAATCAAGAAATAGCATTTGTAAGCAAGTTTATTTTAAAATAAGTGAAAGTAGATGTGAATGCTTCTAAGCATGGGAGCTGAGAGCAGCAGAGTAGAGCAGCAGAATTGTTTTTTGTTATAAGCCAAGTAGAACAGTTTGATATCCATAATATTTACATGTATTACTTTAATGAAAAAATTAATTTTAAACAATAAAAAAGAATGATTTTTAAAGATTAGCTGGTGGTAATGAAAGGATGGTGTGAGGTAGACAACTGGGTAAAAAAGGAAGGCAATATGTCACTGCAGGCCCCCAGACAGTGGGGTAAGGACCTGATCTACTTCGATGCTGGTGAAAAATAAGTAAGCTACTGGAACCAACAAGGAAAAGATATGCTTATTTATTCAACAAACTAAGCATGCATTGGATGCAATTCGCTATAAAAGGCTATGTGGGTGGCTACAAATATGACACAGAAAAAGGTCCCAGGATAAAAGCATAATTATCTGTGAATACATAAGAAAAAAAATCAACTTGACAGTAACCTTTTTCAGATAATAGAAAAAGAAGAAACATTTCTTTTTATGTGGCCAACAAAGCCTTGATGGCAAAACACCAACAAATACCTGACAAGAAAAGAAAATTATAAGGTAATCCTTCTCACGAGTGTAGATTAGAAAAAAAACCTTAAAACATTAGCAAATCAAATCCAGCAATAAATAAAAAGAATAATATATGACGCTAGATTTTATTTATCCCAGTAAACCGGGGAAAGTTTAATCTGACAAAGGTTATCTACAGAAAAGCCTTAGCAAAGAATACTTAATCACAAAAGTACTGAATGCTTCTCCAAGACCAAGAAAAAAACAAAACAAAAAAAAGGATTCTATTATCATCCTATTTCAACCCTGTACTGGGGAGCCCCAGCCAGTATAAGGAAAGAAAAAATCACAACTCTCATTATTTGAAGAGACATGATTCTGTAACATAAAAAAATCCTAAAGATAAGTATACTTAGCAAGATCCTGTGGTACAAGCTCAATATGCTAGAAGGAGAAAAAAAGAAACTGTATTTCCATATTCCAGCCACAATTAGAAAATAAAATATTGTTTAGAATAGTCTTTACCACTACCAAAGCATGTAGTCTTTACCACATGCTTTACCAAAAGCACCAAATAAGAAGGAATAATAACTCTAATGAAAGATAGGCAAGACCTCTATGCTGAAAACTATAAAACATTAAGAGACATTAAAGATCTAAATAAACGGGGAGACTTACCACGTTCATGGTTTAGAAGATTAATATTATAAAGATAATAATTCTCTCTAAACTATCAATTTAATGCAAACCCAATGAACATCTTAGTATGTTTTTTTTTTTTTTTTTTGGAAGGGGAAACTCACAAGCTGATTTTACAATGTACATGGAAATTGTAGGAGTTAACAATAGCCAAGTTAATCCTGAAAAAAACACTAAAGACATAGATGAATCTATTAGAGTTATAATAATTGACAGTATAATATCATATAAGTAAAGGCAAAGTGACCAAGGGAACATCAGAGTCTAGAAACAAACTCACACAAATACAGTCGCCTCATTTATGATCAAGGTGATACTACAGAGTAGTAGGGAAAGGACAGTCTTTTCAATAAATGAAGCTGAATCAGATAGTAATGTGGAAAAAACCTGCATTTTAAACCCCGCCTCACACTACACACCAAAATCAATTCCAGATAGAGTATAGATCTCAGTAAGAAAAGTTAAATGAATAAATTTTAGGGAAAAAAAAGTATCTTTTAGTACCTTTGCAGAAGACAAATATTTCTTTTTCTTATTTCTATACATTTATGTAGTACAAATCAAGTTTTTTTACATAGATATGTGCTATGTATCTATGATGTGTACAAGTGTGAAGTGTGAGCTTTTAGTGTAAAACCATAGTGTACACTGTACACATTAAGTAATTTCTCATCCCTCAACTCCCATGAAGATTTCTTAAACAACATAAAAGGCATTAACCATAAAAAGAAAATTAATAAACTGTACCACATTAAAATCAAGACCTTTCTTTTCATCTAAAGATACCACTGGGAGAATAAAAAAGGTAAATCACAAACTGGGAGATTTACGCAGTATATATCTTGACAAAGGATTCATATCCAGAATGTATAAGGAACTCCTATACATCAATAAACTTTCAAGTTACCAGTTTTTGGTTATCTTTGAGACAGGATCTCGGCTTTATTGGCCAGGATGGAGTGCAGTGGTGTAATCATGATCATGGCTCGCTGTAGCAGTAGGACAAAATTAATCGTAATGAATGAAACATTTTCATGAAAAGCTTTATCACAGACCCGCCTGCCAGGCATGGTGGCTCACGCCTGTAATCCCAGAACTTTGGGAGGCCAAGGCAGGGGGATCACTTGAGCCAAGGAGTTTGAGACTAGCCTGAGCAACCCAGCAAGACACCCATCTCTACAAAAATAAAATTAGCCCGGTGTGGTGGTGTGTGCCCATAGTTCTAGCTATTCAGGAAGCAGAGGCAGGCGGATTGCTTGAGCTGAGGAGTTTGAGGCTGCAGCAAGCTATGATCACACCACTGTACTCCAGCCTGGGCGACAGGGAAAAACCCTGTTTCAAACAAAAATAAAAACAAAAAAGGGTTAAAAATATTGACATAAGTAACTAATGTACAAAGTAGAGGTGATATCCATAAAACACTATGCAGCCATAAAAAAGTTCATGTCCTTTGCAGGGAAATGGATGAAGCTGGAAATCATCATTCTCAGTAAACTATCACAAGGACAGAAAACCAAACACTGCATGTTCTCACTCAGAAGTGGGAATTGAACAATGAGATCACTTGGACACAGGGCGGGGAACATCACACACCGGGGCCTGTTGAGGGGTGGGTGGCTGGGGGAGGGATAGCATTAGGAAAAATACCTAATGTAAATTACAAGTTAATGGGTGCAGCAAACCAACATGGCACATGTATACATATGTAACAAACCTGCACGTTGTGCATATGTACCCTAGAACTTAAAGTATTAAAAAAAAAAAAAAAACTGCAATTACTTTTGCACCAACCTAATACATTCAGATTGCAACAGATGGTGAATTTCGGGGGGAAAAATCGTTCAAAAGACATAAATGCATTAGGAACCCAGAAAAAAAAACTAGAGGTGACGTATGAGACAGAGGAGATAAGATGAGGGAAAGAATATACTACACCAGGCATGTAACTATACATGCATAAGTGTGTGCATAACTGTCTAGAATCAGAGAATACATAATGGAATGGAGGCATCTGAACCTGAAGACAACATTAAAAAAAAAAGCGAAAAAAAAATTAAAATAATTAAAAATGTATTCAAACATACAAAAATGTACATTACAGGAGTAAGTAGTCTTAACGTTTTAGAATGCTAATGCTCCAGACTTGAGATTTGTTTGCTTATTTCTTGAGGAAAATACTGACATATATGCCTATTTCTTTCTTCTCCCCTCTCTTCTTTCCTCTCCCTCCCTCCCTCCCTTTCTTTCTTTCTTTCTCTTTGTTGAAGAACCTGAGATCTGAAGTTCCCACATTTCTTTTTCTCTTTTTTGAGACAGAGTCTCATTCCATAACCCAGGCTGGAGTGCAATGGCGTGATCTTGGCTCACTGCAACCGCCGCCTCCCGGGTTCAATTCTCCTGCCTCAGCATCCTGAGTAGCTGAGATTACAGGTGCCCAGCACCATGCCTGGCTAATTTCTGTATTTTTAGTACAGACAGCATTTTGCCATGTTGGCCAGGTTGCTCTCGAACTCCTGACCTCAGGTGATCCACCCGCTCCGGCCTCTCAAAGTGCTGAGATTACAGGCATAAGCCAGCACGCCTGGCCTGAGTTCCCACATTTCTTAACAGTATGTATACATATATGTGTATATATAGTGTATCTACTATACGGTTTTAAATTTTAAACAAAACTAGATCTTAAGCATTTTTATGAAATTTAATTTTTAAAAATCATGTCAGTACACATAGATCTACCTTATTCTTTTGAATGAATGTAATATTCCATATACTGATAAAATAGAATGTATTTCTCCATGAAGGACTATCACAAATAATGCTCAGCAAATACCCTTGTACACTTAGATCAGTACTTCTCTAAGACAGCTATCTACAAAGGAAATCACCAGATCAAAGGGAATACATATTTTAAATTTTGATTATTACTGGCAAATTGTCCTCTAAAAAGGCTCTCTCAATTTCCACTTCCACCAAAGCACATAAGGGCATGTCATTTTCTATCATACTGGCCAATGCTAGGCAATAATCAATGTTAACTTCTTTTTGCCATGCCGACAGACACAAATAGTATAATATTTTAATTTCATTTACCTGATCACTAGTGAGGCCAACACAGAGCATATGGACATCAGAAATTGGGGACAGAGGAGGTTAACTATAATTACAGACATAAGACTGCAGAGAAATGTATAAGTAAAAGTATATCTTAAAACCAACAAATGATTTAATTTGGTTAAAATATCAGAAAGGTAAAGGCCATGATGAGGTTGTGAAAGGTGAATACTAACTTATACCAACTTAAGAGCACAATTAGACCTTTTTCCTACAGGTTATGAAACTACCTGAAGATTTTTTTTAAGTAAAGCAGTGACACTGAAACCATGCTTCAGAAAATTTAGGAGCCATGTGTAAACTTTCATGGAGAAAAATTGGCAGGGAGATCAACCAGAGGCTAGAATTTGGCCCGAGATGACAAGAACATAAACTAGAGCAGAAGAGTTCGGAAAGGATGCATTAGAAAAATATTATTTACAGAACCAAGATCAAGAAAACTGGCAGGTAGTTACATAACAGAGGAGTAATCATGTTGACGGTTGAAGAAAAAGCTCTTCACCAACCAACTTGATGCTGACTACATTTAATGAATAAAATTGCCAAGAAATGAGCCAAAAACAATACGATGCAAGAAAAACACAATAGATGAATCATCTTAAAAACTCAAATTAAAATAAGGAAACATATTTCTTGGGTACCTGAGAGATCACTGCTTTCAATTCGCCGGAGGTCTGAATCAGCCCAAAAGAGCTTGCCCAGCCTGCTATCAAGAGCTAAAGCAATTGGTTTACTTAAGCCACTGAAAAAGAGGACCTCCCGTTCGGTCCCATCCAAAGCAGCCCGTTCAATTTTAGGAGACCTTTCCTGAAGATTGGTAAAATACATATACCTAGAGGGAAAGGAGGAAAAAAAAAGTTACTGGAGTAAGAAACCACATAAAATGAGAATATTCTTATTAAGACAAATGGAGGCAGAATATTTTTAAATACTGGTTTTCAATGTTTTAAAATATGTATTTTTTGACCAGGTACAGTGGCTCATGCCTGTAATCTCAGCACTTTGGGAGGCCAAGGCAGGGGGATTGCTTAAGCTTATGAGTTAGAGACCAGCTTGGGCAACACGGCAAAACACTATACCCCAAAAATTAATCAGGCATCGTGGCATGTGCCTATAGTCCCAGCTACTCGGAAGGCTGAGGTGGCAGGATCACTTGAGCCCAGGAGGCAGAGGTTGCAGTGAGCTGAGATTGTGTCACCGCACTCCAGCCTGGCTGATAGAGCCAAACTTTGTATCCAAATATATATGTATGTATATGTATATAAATCCTCTTTTATAAAAATATATACATATATTTATATATTTACATTTTTAAAAGGTAATGGGATATTTTACTACTTTTAATAGTAGCAATAAAGGTACACAGAAGTTATTAGGAAACTTTCACAGATTAACAGAATAGTGTTAGACATAGGCACACATATGTTTTCAGAATAATACAATAAATTAAAGATCAGTAACTAGAGACCTGAACACAAAAGTTTAAATTCTTTCTAATTAATCTATTTAATAACTAAAAAGAAGTTATATATAAATCACTTCTTATATTTAACTTATAGATTTCATCCTTTTCTTTTTTGAAGCTACTTTCCTTGCTGAATACCTTATCATTGACTCAGATACAACTGTGTACTGAGTATTTATTAAATGAAAGAAAGCATATTAGTTCTCATCATAAAGAAAACTAGTGGTAAATACAAGACTAAAAAATAATTAAATGTAAGGTAAATTGGAAAGGACTAAGTATAACTTAGAGAGGCATAGATACAGAGTGTTAAGTATTCAGGAGGGGGAAAAAAATCACATCTGACTGCGATGAGGTAGATCAAGGAAAACTTCCTGGAGCACGTGGCAGTTGAAATGGTCCTGGAAGTATGGTTAAAGATTTAGAATTAAAAAGCAACAGTGGCTCAGGACAGAAAGTCTGGGCAGTGAAATCAGAGAAAGTATAAGACAACTGTTAAGATAATGCAGAGACAAATGGATAGAGAATATTGAGTGGTTTGCTGGAGCACAGGACATTTAAAGGTAAATAAATAACAGGCTGAAAAAGAAGGGTGAGGAGGGTCTCAGAAGCCACAGTATCTGAACGCCACTTTAGTAACATACCCTTTCTCTGGGTTTACTACAATGGCTCGAGGTCTGTCCTGCTCGCCTTTTAGCACCACACCAATTGATCTCCCATCTAATCTCGTCACATTAATGACATTGGTAGCCTCACAAGTCCAGTAGATGTAGCGGCTGTAAATATCAATGCTGAGATCATAGGGTTGTATCTCCAGGTTCTGACTTGGAACCGAGCTCACAACCACAGTAAAGCCCTACGGGAAAAAATACACAGAAAATTAAACTCCAGGGGCAGATAACCCTGAGGCAATCACTCACAATGCTTACACCTACATGGGCACACAGCTGAGAAGGCTCTCTCAAGTCTTAAGGAGTATTTCTTACTGATACCTTTCTTTATGGGTAATGTGCTTCTTTGTTAATACACATCTCCAATGTTCCTTGGGTTATCCTGCTGCTGAAAAAAGAGCTGAGGTCAGATTAGTTGCTCCAAGAACCTGATAATGCCTTGATTAGGAGATGGGAGTGAAAAGGTGGCAACTGTCTTCTCTAAACTGGAGACAACTGTGGCTAAAACCACACCCTAGAAGTATCTCTAAAGCAACGGATTGCAACTAGAGGCAATATTGCCCCGCCATGGGCATTTGGCAATGTATGAAGACATTTTTTACTGTCACAACTGTGGGAATATAACTGATATCTAGCGAGCAGAGGCCAGGGATGCTGTTAAACAACCTACAATATTCAGAGCAGACCCCCACAACAACAATTATCCAGCCCAAAATGACCACAGTGCTTGAGAAACCCTGCTTTAGAGATAAGAGCAACTAGTAAAGGCTACAAATCAAATCTATCATCTTCTTTTCTGATCCTCCAGTCTACACATGTAATTTTTTAAAAATAAAGTGAAGCAAAAAGATAGGCTTTGTCCATTTGTGACATCTGAACTATATCTTACTGGGTATCTCTGAAGTAACATATTCCTTAATTTCTATCTAGTAGTTATCAGCCCATCAGTCCTGGCCTATATGGCAGAAAGTGTATCTGGAACATACAGCTATTACTATACCCTAATGATCTCTCAGTAGCCCTAAATATATCACCTCCTTGCTCTTTATTGTAAGATGAGACATAGTGAAAAACGGTACTCTAACCTCCCTAAATTTTAATAAATTCAAGATATAACTTACTATCACTGCTATAAGGATGACAACAAGTAATTATTTATAGTATTATAATCCCAGTCTAACAGGGCTTGGCCACAGAAAGAAAGCAAAGAAGTATCAAGAGTGATATGTAAATCCATAATTGGCATGTAAATGGGTAAGATTTATTGATAATATCCTCATTCCCATCCCACAGTCACCGAATAATTATGACCAAAAAAACCCATTGGATTAATAACATGTTAGATGTTTTTAACCTTACTGAGATTGTGTTACATGTTCCATATCCTCTGAACCTTTTAAATAATAATTAGTAATGTAACTGTAGAGTTCCTGTTAAATAACACATAAGAGCTATGTGCTTTGCATTCTTTTCAGCTAAAAAAGTTCGTAAGAATTCTAAGTGAGGGATAGAGCTGGAATCAGAACCAAGGCCTATTTCAAGGCTTCTAATAAACTCTATACAAAGAGAAATGTAAGGAAAAAGCCTTCATAAAGAAATGTAGGGGGCAGTCACAAAGCCATTACCGATATAACAGCTTAAGTAAGCCTAACAATTTTCATCATAATATCATCATCAAACAATTGCTTACTCAAAATATCGTCAGAAGGAAAAAATAAGTTACTAGGTTCAGATTTTCAGTTTCATAAACACATACAAACACACTTAAGCAGAGTCAAGACTTAAGTGAAACAGAATGGTTGGTGAGTCCAATTATTAGTCAGGAGAAATGAATTTTGAACCACGCTCTCAATTACCTGGCTGCCATCTTCTTGTGCCTTTCGGATCATGTTTTGTCGTGAGTCAATCCAATAGAGTTGCTTGTCCAGAGGGTCATAGTCAATGGCCCGGACATTCCGAAGGCTGTGGATGGGAAGGATGATGTCGGGGCTCTGTTGTTCATCAATCACCATGCGGTTGATGGCACTCTTCTGACTGAAGAGCAGGAAAGTGGTAGGAGCTTAAAAGGAAGAAAAGAGAAAATCTGAAATCTAGTTACCCTATATCCTCTATCATCAATGATTTGATCAGCCTGTTGTATGTATTTCATACAAAACAGACACAGATATTGAAGAGCTAAGGCTGAGGACAAAATTCTTTGGCATGCCCTCAAAAACTCTCTTCAGAGTAACACTAATCAGCTCCCTGGTTACCAAATCAGTTACGAACTTACCTAATGAATGACACAGCCACCTACCCTATATTTCTCCATCCTGTCCACAGAGATACCACAGAACACTTCATTGCCATGAGGTATTTGATAAAAATACACAAAATTCTCCTGGTCTACCAAGTGAATAACCCTTAACCTATTCTGTCTGGTAGATGGCAGGAAGCCTGGGCTTATATAAATTAAAGCAGAAACTTCTAGACTGATTTTACACATGACAGGGCAAGACCCATCTCAAGGGAAAAAAAAAAAGAAGGTTGATTTTGGTCTCAGCCTTCTCATTTGATCTGAAGTAAGTCACTGAGCCTCACTAGGCCAAAGTTTACTCAGCAGTAAAATAAAAGTCATAGCCATCTTGTCCCTCTCACTGAGTTACTATGAGAATTTTACAACGTATATGAAAATACTTTAAAAACTGTAAGGCACTATATAAATGTAAATTTTAATATGTTTTTAATAATTTAAAAATTATTTATAAAAAATTAATAGAGATGGGGTCTCGCCATGTTGCCCAGGCTGGTCTCGAACTCCTGGGCTCAAGCAATCCTCCCACCTCGGCCTCCCTCCCAAACTGCTGGGATTACAGGCAGAGCCACTGTGCCCAGCCATAAATTTAAAATAATTATTTATTACCAGTAGTAGCAGTAATAAACTTGGTATTAACAGGCATTGAACCTTCATGGATTGCAGATATCATTTTGTTTTTTGTGTATGTGATGACGGCATGGAAAGAGAGCAGGTAAAAATTACAAAAACTAATAATAATAGATGCTTTATGATATGGTTTGGCTGTGTCCCCACCCAAATCTCGAATTGTACTCCCACAATTCCCATGTGTTGTGAGAGGGACCCAGGGGGAGGTAACTGAATCATGGGGGCCAGTCTTTCCTGCGCTATTCTCATAATAGTGAATAAGTCGCACGAGATCTAAAGGGGTTTCCACTTTTGCTTCTTTCTCATTTGTCTCTTGCCGCTGCCAGGAAATAAGTGCCTTTTGCCTTCCACCACAATTCTGAGGCCTCCCCAGCCATGTGGAACTGTTAAGTCCAATTAAACCTCTTTTTGTTCCCAGTTTCCAATATGTCTTTATCAACAGTATGAAAATGAACTAATGCAGTGGCGCGATCTCGGCTCACTGCAGCCTCCACCTCCTGGGTTCAAGCGATTCTCCTGCCTCAGCCTTCTGAGTAGCTGGGATTACAGGCGCCCACCACCATGCCCAGCTAATTTTTGTATTTTTAGTAGAGACAAAGTTTCACCATGTTGGCCAGGCTGGTCTCGAACTCCTGACCTCAAGATCTACCCACCTTGGCCTCCCAAAGTGCTGGGATTACAGGTGTGAGCCACCATGCTCGGCCAAGAATGACTTCTGAGAGATTACAACAACTTCAAAGTCTAATGCCATTTTTAAAATCTTCATTAAAATATCTGTATACATTTCACAGACATCACCTAAATCCAGGAGAATTTTGTCCTTCTCAGGAATATAAAACATAAATAGTCAAGCCACAACTTCTTGCTTTATTTCCTCCTATTCCCCATTCTTCACAGCTCCATTATTAGTGGTCTCTCAGTTTATTTTACATTTACACTCAAATGAATACTGGCTTAAAACCCAAAGGAAATCAGTACTCACAAAGAAACTTGGTATTTACAAAACTGTAATTCTGCTTTAAGTTCATTAGTTAAAAACCCACATTCAGCTTGGAAGATTTAGAAAGTTATCCCAATGATCCTACTACAAATCTCCATTATCTGGAGTCCATCATACTAATACATTGATTTAACAACTTTTAGCAATTTTTTGTGGAGTCCATGCTTCAAGTAGTAAAAACACATCACACAGAATAGCTAAAAAGTCTCCCACTATAATTTTTATTTTAGAAGAATATTTTGGCAGTACTACTTTCTTAGTAAAGCCAAAAAAAAAAAAGTTAAAGGTTCTAAATTGGCTGGGCACAGTGGCTCATGCCTGTAATACTAGCCCTTTGGGAGGCTGAGGCAGTAGGATCACTTGCGGCTGGGAGTTCAAGACCAGCCTGAACAACACAGCAAGACCCCCTTCTGTTTAAAAGACTTAGAAGAAAGATCCCAGAGTTTTAGTTCCCACATTTTCTTGCCTGGGAAGCAATTAATCAAATACATATTTGGCTCCTAGGATATTTTGCTGGGTATTCTCTTTTCCAAGTAAAATTTTAACCTTCAATAAGATTCCACATTAGTTGTGGATCTTGTTGTTCTAGTAATGTGGATTAAGATAAAGCCACATGTGGCTCCAAATAAATGCCTGTTCCAAAAAATCTACTCAAATATATTAAAAATTACAAATTAACTGGTTATTTCTAAAAGGCAGCCAATATTCTGACCTATTTTCAAGTCAGTAAGTGCTTAAAATGACAAAGAATATGCCATTTTAAAAGCCTAAATCCACCCTATCAAATTTATGTAAACTTTAACCACCTCTCCCACATTTCCTTCAGAATGGTGCTTTAACAACGACCTCATCTGGTTGTCTGAGTCTTGCATTCCCACAATGAAGACATCAGAGAAGCTGGAGGATGAGATGTGTACGTAGGAGGGAGCTTTTCAGTTCTCTTCTGAAGGCATATGTGTTCACCGGTAGCTTAGACAAAGGTGTTGCTCCTGTTTAAGAATAGAATAAACTAGAAGGCCAAGCCTATCATGTATGACTGTACCATTTGTGCACTGTGCCAGGGGCATTGAGTAGGAACTGCAATCCAGTCCACACTTCCTTAGCCACACCATGCACCTGCAGGGCTAAATCTGCTCAGAGGAAACATTGTTTTCCAATTTGCACAAAGATGCCACAGAGGCCACTTCAGTACTGAACAAAGGATTACAACAGTTTGGCTTCCCATTTACTCTCTGATCTAATCTCTTTATTCACTTCATTCCAGCAACACTAGCTTCCTAGGTGTTCCTCTAACATGTCAGACATGTTCCCCCAAGACCTTTTGCATTACTATCCCCTTTTGCTTGATAGGTGTTTTCCCAGATACCTGGGAATAGCTCATTTCTTCACTTCCTTCAGTTCTTGACATAAGTGTCACTTTTTCAGTAAGAACTTCTCTAATCACTCTACTTAACACTGTAGTCCCTGCCACCATCACCCTTTCTTGCTCTTTATATTTCTTCATTATACTTATTGCCACCTAACCCCTGACATAATTTATTCAGTTTATTATCTGTCCCACTGAATCTCATTCACTGCTGTATTTTCCAACGGCTGAAGTAATGCGCAGCTTGTAATAGGTGCTCAATAAATAAATACTCATTACAATATATGAAGAAACAAGCAATAGAGCCTAGCACAGTGGCATGTGCTCGTAGTTCCAGCAACTAGGGAGACTGAGGTGGGAGGACTTCTTCAGCCCAGGAGTTCAAGTCCAACCTGGGCAACACAGTAAGACCTGATCTCTTAAAAAGAGGAAAAAAAGCCAGAAGGAAGCACTGGGTGACAAGGAGAGTCTTGTAGCTATGATTTTGAAAGTAAGAGAATAAAATCTGAGGAAAGGAAAAGAAAAATTTATTTAGGACCTCCAATATATTACCTATCATACTAAATGTTATTTAATCCACAAAATTATTATCTCTATTTTATAGGCGAATGCACTGAAGATCAGAAAGCTCAGGCTGGGTGTAGTGGCTCATGCCTGTAATCCCAGCATTTTGGGAGGCCAAGGCTGGTGGATCACCTGAGGTCAGGAGTTCAAGACCAGCCTGGCCAACATGGTGAAACCCCCTCTCCACTGAAAATACAAAAATTAGCCAGGCACCGTGGTGCACCCCTGTAATCCCAGTTACTCAGGAGGCTGAGACAGGAGAATCACTTGAACCTGGGAGCCGGAGGTTGCAGTGAGCCAAGATCGCGCCACTTTACTCCAGCCTGGGTGACAGTGTGAGACTGTCTCAAAAAAAAAAAAAAAAAGTCTTTCAGCCGGAACCGCCATTTTCCAGTAATTTGCCAAAATGACAAACACAAAAGGAAAGAGGAGAGGCACCTGATATATGTTCTCCAGGCCTTTCAGAAAACATGGAGTTGTTCCTTTGGCCACCTATATGCAAATCTATAAGAAAGGTGATATTGTAGACATCAAGCGAATGGGTACTATTCAAAAAGGAATGCCCACAATGTCACCATGGCAAAACTGGGAGAGTCTATGATGGTACCCAGCATGCTGTTGGCACTGTTGTAAACAAACAAGTTAAGGGTAAGATTCTTGCCAAGAGAATTAACGTGCATATTGAGCACGTTAAGCACTCTAAGACCCGTAATAGCTTCCTGAAAGGAAGAGATAAGAGATATCCCTGAAAGGAAGCTATCAGAAAATGGAAAGTGATCAGAAAAAGAAAGAAGACAAAGAGAAAGGTACCTGGGTTCGGCTGAAGCGCCAGCCTGCTCCACCCAGAGAAGCATATTTTGTGAGAACCAATGGGAAGGAGCCTCAGCTGCTGGAACCTATTCCCTATGAATTCATGGCATAATAGGTGTTAAAAAAATAAAAGACTTCTGGACTGCTAAAAAAAAAAAAAGAGTTAAATGATTTTCCCAAGGTCATGAAGCTGTTGGGTAAAACAGTGTATGTGTTTTTCCAGGCCTTGCCTTGCTTCTTCATTCATTTATTTAACAATAATTTCTTGAGTGTCTACCACAGACTAAGCGTTATTCTAAGGCACGTAAGGTATGTCAATGACGAAAACAGAAAAAAAAATTGCTGCTTCATGGAGTTTATATTCCAACAGACAGACAATAAGCAATAAATATAACAAAGAAGGAAGTTATATAAATAGTAGAGCGTATAAATGACATAATACATAAAGGGGTGAAAGTGCTATGGGAAAAAGAAAAAGTACAGATAAGGGGCACTGGCATGCTGGATAGAATAGCAGCATAATTTTAATTTTAAATAGCATAGACCAGGTGTCACTATGAAGGAAAAAATGCAAGAACAACACTCCAAGCAGAGGAAACAAGCAGTTCAACAGTCATGAGGTGGGGGTACCCAGCCTATCTGAAACCAGCAATGAGGCCAGTGTGGCTGTCATGAAGAAAGCAAGGGAGACAAGAGTAAAAGCTGAGGTTAGAGAAGAAAACTGAGTGGTGGGGCGTGAGAGGGAAGAAGGGGTTATGAAATGTTGGGTATAGGTCATGTAGGACCCAGCAGGCCATTGTAAGAACTAGGTTTTTATTCTGTGTGAAATGAGAAGCCAGACTTCTCAAAAGACATGTCTATATATGTTACTGTCCTTTCCTTTTTTCCATTCACATTTTAATGTACTGCATTCTGCGTTTCCCCATTACTTCCCTGAAATTACTCTCTTCAGGGTTAATAACCACCTTACCCAAAAATCCAATGTATGCTATTTTAGACCTCCCCTTACTCATTCAACAGAGTTCATTTTTCAAACAACCTTATCTCTGTCTTCCGTGCCTCTATTCTGTCCTCCTTTTTCTCTTACCTCTCTGATTGCTACTGCTGTGTGCTCTGCGAACTTCTCCTCCTCAACCAGAGTTGCAGAGTTTACCAAGTGCCTTCTTTTCTCTCCATCAGAGTCAGCCCACTGATGGGGATTATGGCCCACAAGTTAAATCTGGCCTGCTGCCTGTTTCTATAATAAAGTTTTACTGGAATTCAGCCACTTCCATTTTTAAAATGTATTGCCTGAGGCTGCTGTCACGCTACCATGGCGAGAGCTGGGCAGAGTTCAGCAGGTGTGACACGGCCTAAACACCCACAAAGCCTATGAGAGAAAGTTGCTGGCTCTTGAACTATACATTCTCTTTAGGTAACCTCATTCATTTTAAATACATCCTGGTATTTCCAAAATTTGTATCTCCAACCTCATGTCTCTTCTCTGATGATAGTCCATCAACTATGACACATAATCTAGAGGTCATCCTTGCTTCCTCCCTTTCTTTCCCACACAGAACTCATTAATAACTTCTGCTTGTTCCAGCTTCGAAATATATCTTGAATCTATCAACCTGTCTTCAACACACATGCTGCTGCCACCACCACTGTCCAGGTCTACTTGCATTACCACACTGGTCTCACTGACTTCCCTGGTACTGGTTCTTCTCCCCAGAAATCAGACCATATATTATCTTCTATCTTCATAACAACCCTATACAGCAATTATTATTATTATTCCAACTTTACAAATGAGAAAAAATTAAGGCTTAAAAAATGTATTACTTGTGTAAAGCAAAAAGGCTAATGTGTAGCAGAGATTCCAAAGTACAATCTCTTAATCATTCCACCATATGCTTGTGTTCTTTCTCTTTCACAACTGAAGTTGGCATCAGAATAGAACAAATTTTTCCTATGGGAATTATGACTTTCTTTTGTACTTGAGAGAATGTGTCAGGTCAATAGTTAATTATCTCTAACATCCTTAGCAGTTTGTTACTTTCCACCATATTGACCCAAACTCTACCTCTCCCATAATCTATTCTTTCTGATCTAATCTACTTATTTCTTAATCGTATCTACCAATTTGTTCTTGTCTATCCACCAAGAAATGGGCCTTCATATCTATTTAGGTTATAAGCCAGGTTTCCCCTAGCCAACAATGTTTTGTTACACACTTTTTTGTTAGTGTTGTGTGTGTACTTGCCGGTATTTAAAAATCAGGAGATGAGGGAGTCACACACAAAAAAAATCTAGATTCAGGACTGAATGAAAAGATCTGGAAACATCAGCTTCAGTTAAATTGCAGCTGCCTACTATGTTCATTGCATTTTCTCTTTAGTTTCTTATCAACTATTACTTTATACTGCGTTACATGTTCTCATATGCATTTTCTGTATGGCCTATTACACATTTAAATTTTTCAAGAATGTCCTACTCTATGCACTTCAAAGGACAAGTAAGTTGTGTTTTGGGATTCTGTTTTACTCCTTTACAATAAACACGATGCATGAAACCATGCAAATTTTACACTTAATATTTAACGTCCAAGGGTGAAAGACTTAATTTTTCCTTCTTTTAAAAGAAAGAATCTCTCTGTGTCACCCAGGCTGGAGTGCAGTGGTGCCATCACGGCTCACTACAGCCTCAATCTCCTGGGGCCAAGTAATCCTCCTACTTCACCCTCCTGAGTAGGTGGGACTACAGGTGCACACCATTACTCTGGCTACTGTTTTTATTTTTTGTAAAGACAAGGTCTCGCTATATTGCCTAGGCTGGTCTCGAACTCCTGGGCTGAAGCATTCCTCCCACCTCAGCTTCCCAAAGTGTTGGGTTACGGACATAAGACAATGCACCAGCATAAGACTTAATTTTTCTATAACATCAAATTGCTATCATCAAACAAGTAGTAAGTAACAAAAACTTGCATTCCCCTACCCTTTAACCAAACAAATGATCCCCTCTGGATTCCCACAATATTTTACTTCAGAAAAAACACATGCTAAAGTACTTTGAAAATGCTGCTTTCTCTCACTCTAGCTTGCTTTGGAGGGACATGCAGCTTACCACTACAAGTCCTGTTGTCAGCATTAAGAGAGTAGTGGGCAGGGCATCCACAAACAAAACCCCCAACTGGCACAGCCAAGCAGAGGTGGGAGCAGTGCCCATTGCTGGAAGCACATTCATTCCACCCTGACTGTCGAGATGAGTGAAAGACGAGGATGTCCATCACATAATCCAAATGGCCCTGAATGATGGTGCGGTTTTGGCCACTGGTTTTGTTGGCACGCTCAATGCTGCGTCGGCTCCAGTCCGTCCAGTAGATATAATCTTGGTACTGAGTTAAGCCAAAAGGATGAGGCAAGTCATCTGCTATAACTTCACGGTTGAGTCCTATTTTCAGAAAGGCAGTAGACAGGGGAGAAGCAGAGTGATAAAATATGTGAGAATACAAGTGTCTTGTTGGCAAAAAGAAAAAAAAAAAAGCCCTAACATATAAAACATTACATTGTAAGCAATTTAAAATAGAAAAATTCATTTAAAAGCAATTCTAAAAGCAGACCAGTACTCTGAATCAATCTATCTTCTGACCCCATGCTTCAAACTTATATTCCTGCTACGAATCACTCAGTTTCCTAAAATTCTTGCAAATGGTCTACTTTAAATGTGGTTTTCTTTCCTCTATATAAGGGTCTACAGTTCATTTTTTCTTCTTGAACTATAAAAGGAAAAGATGGAAATATATATATTTTACTGGTACAAAAGTCATTTCAGGAGTATCTAGGGAGTTATAAATTTCATTACAAGTCCAATAATAATGAAACTTTCAAATAATAAAGAGATGAATCCAAGTACCTGGATCACTATTAATAATAACAAATAGGATATAATTCCAGAATAGAAGAAGAGTGGACACATTCATATGAAGTTGTATTAAAAGTATCTAACCAATGATAAATAGCAGCCACTGATTTTTGCATGGAAAGAATATACTGTCTGTCTGAGTAAAAAGTAGTAAAGCTTACCAAGCATATTTGAAGATTCTATTAAGTTGGTGTCCAGGTCTGTCCAGTAAAGCCTCCTTTTAGCATAATCAATAGTCAGGCCATTTGCCCGCCCCACATTTGGAACTAAGGTAGTGCGTTCACTTCCATCCATCGCAGCTCTGTCTATCTTAGGTTTTCCACCCCATTCAGTCCAATACATAAATCTAAATTCAAAATAATAAATATTTAACATTTCATTTTTTAAATTATCTGGGGGTCATATTCATGCAAAGTAACTAAATAAATTTAAAGAAAACATATAGCAAAAACAAGGAAATGGGTAAAACAAAATCATGGCTACAATGCTTTCAATTATTTTGGCACCCTAAACTAAATATTTTTTTCCGTATCCCAAAAAGGAAGTGAGTCAGCTTTCTTTAGTCTTTCCAATGAATTTGTTCCATCCAAACCTAGGAATTGGAAATAAACCAATAGTTTATTGCAGTACTGGCATTTATAAAACTAATATTCAAGAAAACAGCAAAGGTTTAAAGCTCTGGTCTCAGAATCTGGTTCACTTCTGAGTAAAATTTTTTATATATTTTTGAATATTAACTAATTTGAGTTTTTAATATGCTGAACTTACTTTTTGACTTGTGTAATCAACTTTTCCTCAAAATAAGTTGCAGAAGTACATGAAAGACAATTATAAATACTAACCCTTTAACTGAAGTCAAAAGCAAAGCTTGAAAATGTATTTGGTCATATAGTCCAAGGGAGCATACTATATGGTAAGAACAACACATCACCCCTCGATGTGTCCACTGGGCAATGAACACTACACTACTACAACAATCCGTGAAATTTTAGAATAATTATTTTGCTGTTATTTTCCATTTTTGAGTTCTGCACTTTAATCTTACAGTAATTCTACAGTATAGGCTTTTTATAGATGAACAGGCCAAAACACTACAAGAAATGTGAACAATTTATCTAATGTCTTCAAGCCAGTTACACGACAGAGCTGGAACTAGAACCTAATCCTTGGCCAAATGCCCTTTTCAAGTCAACTAGTGAGGTGCTAGTTTTTGAGACTCTTGAATATTGGAACTGAAAAAGCACTTCACATGCCAGCTCTCACGAAATACTTGAGGACAGATATTCACTCATCAGCCTGTCAGCTGATAGCTAACTTGGTAGCAAAGCATGAACATGCTTTTCTGAAAACTGAAGGTGTCCTGCCTTTATATGCATTTGTCAATTGACAGGCATGTGCACACCATAAAAGCCAAAGAGAAACAACTGAGAGATAAATTTCATACTTGCCAGCAGCAACCAATACCAGAGTCTTTAGTCTCAACTATTAAATTTATCCGTTGGGCAGCTAATGTTTAGAGCAAAGATCACCACAGTATGTCAGTGCTGACTAGATGAATTACTAATCATGGAATCAATGTCATTTCAGTGAAACTATTTTAAGTAGCAAATATAGTAAACATATTTATATGTTCACATTGTTTACTACTATTTCTTTTTTTTTTTTTTTCCCAAGACAGAGTCTTGCTCTGTCACCCAGGCTGGAGTGCAGTGGCATGATCTCAGCTCACTGCAACCTCCACCTCCCGAATTCAAACAATTCTCCTGCTTCAGCCTCCTGAGTAGCTGGGACTACAGACACATGCCACCATGCCTGGCTACTTTTTTTTTATTTTTAGTAGTTACGGGGTTTCACCATGTTGGCCAGGCTGGTCTCAAACTCCTGACCTTGTGATCCGCCCATGCCTCGGCCTCCCAAAGTGCTGGGATTACAAGCATGAGCCACCACGCCCAGCCTGTTGACTTCTTTTATAAGTGGAATTTTTCTTCAAATTTCAGATTTCTTAGCTGCTGGCTTTAAAAAGTGTGCTGACTCTTGTAAAAGGGAACACCTGCCCTTGAAAAACGTCATGTTGTAAACAGTTTAGTCTATCTTGTAATAACAACGCCACTGCCAGTTTATAATAATGATCAAACCAAACTATCCATTTTGAATTAATAAATACTCCAAAATAAAGCTTTTTAAACGTAGTTTTTTCTTAGCTCACAACATTGTTTCAGTGGGTTTACTTCAATAGGCTTGAAATCTAGTATAACCGGAAAGGAGTGCAAGCAACTATAGATGCATAATACCTGTTGGTATATATATTTAACATATCAATATACTCATCAGTAACATTTGATTATCCATTTCCCTCTTTCCTCACCTAATTATGACAAAAGTAAAATTAGCTAATAATTATTTATTCAAATCAGCAAAATATCAATAGTGTTTTAAAAAGCTCATCTATCATTTAGTTCTTAGATTCCTAAGAAGTATTATTTAAAACATTAAGAATATCATCTATAACTATGCCATGTTCCCCAAAATGTACACTGCAGTTGCAAAGAATGCACATGTAAAGCTGTTTACCCTTCGGCAGGGTCCAACGCCAGAGCTCTGGGACTATCTAGGTCTTTCCACACCAAAACTTGTCGATGCTGCCCATCCAACTTTGACACCTCGATTCGATTCGTTCCTGTGTCTGCCCAGTACAAGTTCTTCCCAAGCCAGTCTACTGCCATGCCTTCTGGATAATCTAAGCCGAATTCTACCACATGTTCCAGTGCACTGCCATTCATAAAGGCTCTGCTGATGGTCTGTAAAATAACATCAACAACTAAGTCATATGGCATAAGTCAAAACCCAATCCAGAAAGAAGGTTTGGTTTGGTTTTTGTCAGGGGCAAGAGGATCCAGAAGTGACAAGAGGCATACTATTTCCTAATAAAATTCACATAACTTGCAAGTGCAGAAAAATTTGATGTGAATCTCTAATAAATGCAACTTCAAGTTTTACTGCCAACTCAGTGGGGAAATGTTAAAACTCTAAAGAACCAAAAACTTATTCTACTAACAGCAGAATGACTTTACTTTTAAAATTTATCGGTAATCAAGTGGAAAAGCTGTGACCGCAATGCTACAGATCTTAACAAGCAGTCAATTTTCTTTTTTTTTTTTTGAGACAGAGTCTCGCTCTGTCGCCCAGGCTGGAGTGCAGTGGCGCAATCTCCACTCACTGCAAGCTCCGCCACCCAGGTTCACGCCATTCTCCTGCCTCAGCCTCCAGTGTAGCTGGGACTACAGGCGCCCAGCTAATTTTTTTGTATTTTTAGTAGAGACTGGATTTCACAGAACAAGTAGTCAATTTTCAAAAGGTGCTTAAGATTATGGCAAGTCATCATGCCTACCATATAAATGAATGTAACCATTATACTACCATTATAACTTTGAGCCCCATAAAAGTTTTAAAAATCATAATTCAAACTAATAGATACTACATCTTATTAAGTATTATCCTAAGTACGTTTTGTCCACAGATTTTCTCATTTAATACAACAGTCCTGCAAGTATGGCATTACCTCTATTTTATTTATTTTTTTTTTTTGAGAATTAGTCTCATTCTGTCACCCAGGCTGGAGCGCAGTGGCATGATCTCGGCTCACTGCAACCTCTGCCTCCCAGGTTCAAGTGATTCTTGTGCCTCGGTTTCCCGAGTAGCTGGGATAACAGGTGTGCACCACCACACCCAGCTAATTTTTGTATTTTTAGTAGAGACAGGGTTTTGTCATGTTGGCCAGGCTGATCTCAAACTCGTGACCTCAGGTGATCCATATGCCTCAGCCTCTCAAAGTGCTGGGATTACATGCATGAGTCACCACATCCGGCCACCCCCCATTTTCAAGATGAGGAAATTTAGAAGATCACCCAATGCAAACCAATATTTATTTCATTTATTCACTTAATAAATTTAACTGAACACCATTAGAATCCAACTCTGACTCCAACACCCCATGTTTTCGCACATTACAAAAAAGTTTACATGAGTTATCTGAAACAAGCCCAAAACAATCTGGAAGAAGAAAAGATTATTCTTCAGATTTATAGGTCTGGAGCTTCCTCTCTCTGGCTATCCTGGTATTCTTTTCGGTAACTATTCTAGGAAGAAGAAAATAAAGAGTAACTCATTGTCGGCCTTTTCCGCCTCAGTCAGACCCTAAAATTTTGTTTAAAGTAAATCAAGAATTTTTGTTTAAAGTAAATCAATAGCCATTTTATGTGAAGCACACATTTCCTTACTCAGCTAATTGCAGAAAATGTCATTCATCATTTTCAAATGGAAGAAAGTAGAGGAAGACTACGGCTAGGAGAGTTAAAACACTCTGGCAAAGTATCTTATATTAAAAAGCATCTAAATAAAATACTGAACGGGCCTTTCCCTTCACTTAAAAACTTAAGGGTTTTGGCCGGGCACGGTGGCTCACACCTGTAATCCCAGCACTTTGGGAGGAGGAAGCGGGCGAATCACGAGGTCAAGAGTTCGAGCAGCCTGGCCAACATGGTGAAACCCCATCTCTACTAAAAATACAAAAATTAGCTGGGCGTCATGGCACACACCTGTAGTCCTAGCTGCTTGGGAGGCTGAAGCAGGAGAATCGCTTGAACCTGGGAGGCAGGGGTTGCAGTGAGCTGAGATCGCACCACTGCACTCCAGCTTGGGTGACAGAGCGAGGCTCCCGTTTCAAAACAAAAAAAAAACTTGAGGGTTTTTCTTGAACTCTGCCTGTCAAGCAATGAGGGAGGTGCGTCACAGCATGAAGATTCAGAAATTCTAGAAGTTCTCCCTTTTAGTCCCTAGCTTTAATATTCCAACTCTTTTGCTAACCTTGAGTGATATATCAGTCCAATAAATTCGGTTGTCTGTCACATCAAAATCCAAAGCAGAAGCTTCTTTGACACCAGTGAGTGGAATAGCCACATTATTATTGTTTGTTTCCAAAGAAATTCGTCTGATGTCTGCTCTCCGTGAAAACAAAAGGAAAGCCTCTGGGACAATGCAGGTCTTCATGTCATTGATGAGTTCAAAGCCAATAGGGCAAGCACAGCGAAGGCCCTGAGGTCTGTAAAGGCAGAGATGGCTGCATCCCCCGTTTTCCTCAGCGCAGGGGTTGGAACCTAAAAGATTAATTATAAAAGGGGCACAGAAGAACACACACATTGACACATTCAACATATTTTCACTTTTAAATTACTTAAGCCTTTGGTTCACAAATGCCTATCTGCTCCCAATCTCAAGTTTCAATTCTAATATCACAAACAAATAATATGCAGATTAATAGGGAGTAAAAGCATGGTGAAGTATTTTCCTTTAATATCCATAGGAAGCTTTAAAATAAGGTATGTTATTCATACTATCAGACTGAATTCTTTGGATGAAGGTGTGCCTGTGCATATGTATTCAGTCCTTCAATTCAAACCTGGGTAGCTAGAGTAGTAAAGTCAACGTTTAAAAGGTCCCTTCTTAGTATAAAAAGAAGGGGGTAAAGAAGATTTCTAAATTGCCTCAAAACATCAATAATTTACACTGCTGACTACCTCCATCTTTTTTCATTCCTGGTTTCCGTTTCTAAGAAAGCTTTGGAGTTACTTACCAATCACTCGATGAACATTTGTGGCCTTTAGGCCCATGAGGTCAGGCAGCTGATCTATGATCACTTCCCTCTCTGCACTTCGTTTATGTACTCTTTCAATGCTACGCCTCTGCCAGTCAGTCCAGTAAACGTAGTCACCCAACAAAGTAAATCCAAATATGTGAGGAATTTTGTCTTCCACTAGTACTCGTCTCCCAGTGCCATCAGTATTCATAACCTTCAGGTTTAAATTCAAAAGAGAAGAGGATGAACCATGTATTTATTCTTCATGCAAAAATAACAAATCCAACTGCCTGTTGTATAAAAATCCAAGAGTCATCTTGGTATTCCTATTACAATGATTTCTCAAAATTACGTGATGATTTCTTAAGAATGATTTCAAATATTCCATATAAGCCTCTATTTGACCACTTTTCCCCCCAATCTCATATTATTCGTCCTTCTAAAAATTCTGTCAACTTTAGATTATGCAACTCCTCTATTAAATGACTGTGGCAAAATTTAAAATACAGTATCATCACCTTAAGTTTGCACATTTATTTGCAAATTATAATGTACCTTCACATACATTGTTTTATCTTATGTTTTGTTTTATAACATATTTTATTTTATCCTGAGAGCTTTGCCTATGGAAACTGAGATTCATGTAAGGTCACAGAGCTTGTAAACACAGTTGATGTCTTTTTCAGGACTCTTTCCACTTAGCGTGCTTTTTATTTTGTTGTTATTGTCAGTAACAACAACCAACAGATAAAACGGATCTCAATAATTATCTCTCATTCCTGAGATTATAATCACAAAAGTCTATCTGGATTATATGACACCCTCTCTGCATCTAAGTTTCAAGAAACTAGGATGTAACTTCTCTTTCCAACTACCTAATAGTAACATTATTAAATTCACTCTGGCATTCATATTGCATTCACAGTGCATTCACCATGCACTACTCAGTGTTGACTTAACTTGGGATACCTTTATTGACATAATATAACTAATATTTGCATGTAAGATTATATCTGATACTTTTTTGCAGGGTAGAAGCAGATATTGTTCACACGTACATGTTTTTAGTATGAAATAACATTTCTAAAGGCTAATTTGCCCAGCACACAGGCCCCTTTAAGTGGCAGAAATGGTCTCAGGTAGGGACTTGAACAATGGGACTCTGGAAGGCTTGCTCCATCTTTCAGAACAGAACAAGATCTTCTCAGTTTCTACTGCAGCATTTCCAACTGCATTTCCAGGAACATGTACTGCTACCTCATCTAAAATGTCATATACTTAACTGTACTGCTACCTCATCTAAAATGTCATATACTTAACAGTGAACCTATGTTCTGCATTAGGGACAGTTCAATCAGTCTATCAGGGAGCACCCAACACAGAGTGATAAATATTCCGTATTATACAACACTAAAATATAACTTTCTTCCAAGTTTGTGGTATGTTAAAATATGCCTGACTTGGTTTTATTCTTAGATTTAGTTCTATCTTATTTTGCATTATCTTACATGTAATAAATTACACTAATTTTGCTGATCTTTACATTCAAATGTTGGCCTTCCTATTAAAATTTGCTGGTGTAAAAGCATAAACTAGATGTCCAATATTAAACTTTTAAAGAATAACACTTATATTTCTACTTCAAAACTATTACAGGATCAACTAACAAAATCTTTTCTGTTTCAGCTATATCACTGTACAACATTTTTGTTTATTTTGATAAATAGCTTAAACAAAAGATGGATGATTAAGTATGAATTAGGAAAATGGAACTGGGTATGGTGGCTCATGCCTATAATTCCAGCACTTTGGAAGGCCAAGGCAGGAGGATCACTGAAGCCCAGGAGTTCAAGACCAGCCTGGACAAAATGGCAAGGCCCTGTCTCTACAAAAAATACCAAAAAATTAGTCAGGTATGGTGGGATAAGCCTGTAGTCCTAGCTACTCAGGAGGCTGAGGCAGGCAGATCGCTTGAACCCAGGAGTTTGAGGCTGCGGTGAGCTATAATCAAGCCACTGCACTCCAGCCTAAGTAACTCCAGCCTAGGAAAAAAATTTTAAAAAAGAAAGAAAATAGGTAAGAATTAAATTAAAAATCATTGTGAGAAAAATAATAAATACCACAATTCCAAGACCTTTTTAGTAAACATAATTCTGTGTCTATTTACCAGTTTCCCTTCATTCTTCTATTCTCTAAAAAATTTCTCATGATCAGCAAGTAATACTGTGGCAGAAACAGATTCAAATATAAGCTTTATCACTCAGTGGGTACCCTTAAGCAAGTTCTCGCAAATAAAATAGGGACAGCGGGCTAGGCACGGTGGCTCATGTCTGTAATCCCAGCACTTTGGGAGGCTGAGATGGGCGGACCACGAGGTCAAGAGATGGAGACCATCCTGGCCAACATGGTGAAACCCTGTCTCTACTAAAATACAAAAAATTAGCTGGGCGTGGTGGCGCACACCTGTAGTCCCAGCCACTAGGTAGGCTGAGGCAGGAGAATCGCTTGAACCCAGGAGGCTGAGGCTGCAGTGAGCAGAGATCGTGCCACTGTACTCCAACCTGGCAACAGAGCGAGACTCTGTCTCAAAAAAAAAAAAAAAGGGACAGCGCCACTGCCATCACTGAATTAATTAAGGATCAAATAAAATAATGCTAAATATATAGCACAGTATTAGGTGCACTACCTGGCAAACACTGGTTCCTGCCCTTTAAAATCATTTTATTAAAATGCTTTAGTTCCTAAATGTAAACAGCTACATGATTGTATTTAATTATTTAATGTAGTGCTTCAAAATAAAAATACGTAAATATAAAAGAATACATGAAAATAAAAGACCAAAACAACCACTCACTGTTAAACTGGAGACAAAAACCAAGAGACCTTTATCTATCCTGAAACCAGTAGGAAACTACACAGCTACAGCCTCCCATTTCCTACTCCCATTTTTATTGTTTACTTTTGCTAGTTAGATACAAAGTAACTAAAACAGTAAACAAAAAAAAGCAAATATTTGACAATTTCATACGAGTACACTTTTGCTGCTCTACCAGACCCCTAATTCACTTCCCCGCAAATCAAACAATATTAGTAAAGACATCCAGTAAATGCAAATCACCATGATAGACATGATGAATGCTGAGAAGTTTGAACAGGGCCTCTTCCAGCTAAGGTATTACAATCTAACTGGGGAGGTAAACGATATTTACACTAAAATTACACAAATATCCCCTCTCTGTAAGTAATCACGAAAAACTTCAGGAAATAATAGGCGTTGAAATTCATCTTGAAGAATTAGAATTTTGACAAAGAGAAAGAGAAAAAGATTTTCTAGAATAAAAGAAATAATATGAGTAAAAAACAGTATAAAACAGTAGACAGAATTTTAATAATATACTTTATTTAATCTAACACATCCAAAATTCTTTTCTCTCAACATGTAATCAATATTAAAATTTTGTTAATGACATCTATGTTTTTTTTTTTTCTTTATACTAGGTCTTCTTAGTATGTGTTTTACAATTAAAGTACATCACAATTCAACCTAGGCACATTTTAAGTTCTGCAGAGCCACATGTAATTAGTGGCTACATATTGCACTGTGCTGGATTAGAGTCTTCAGACTGGTTACTATATACAGCATATAAGAAAATTAACTGGCTCCTTTTTTAGTTTACATCACTGTCCCCTCTATACCTGTCACCTTCAGGCTTACCTCAGATCGATCAGGCTCAGTACAGCTTCAAACAAATGTCTTTTATTTGGTCTTTCTTTCCTCCCAGCTATATACTATTTAATTCTAATATGAAGTTGAAATTATTTCAGACACACACACACACACACACACACACACACACACACGTCTTTGACGGAAAAATAAAAACAAACTACTTTTTTTCTTCTTGCCACATTTGCAAGTTTACATATAAAACATTAGCTAAGAGGTTAGAAGGAGCGACAAAGACCTGATTCTTTCATTTCTTTTAGGCTATGTCAAAAAGGAAGTATCAAGACCATAGATATATTATTAGAAAACCCATTTCTGCCATCTCCTTAATCCTCCCACTTAAGACATACTACAGTCTAGATCAGCCATGTACTAACAATGGTTAAAACTAGGTAGTGCATGGTCATCTCTACTCTGCTTTCTATACTCTGACATTTTCCATAATTTTTGAAAAATGAAGAGAAAAAGCTAAGGAGCAAGCCCAAGGACACACAAATAATAATGATGATGATAACTGCTGTTATTAACAAATGCTCTTATCAGCCAGGCGCAGTGGCTCACGCCTATAATCCCAGCACTTTGGGAGGCCAAGGCGGGCGGATCACGAGGTCAGGAGATCGAGACCATCCTGGCTAACATGGTGAAACCCCGTCTCTACTAAAAACACACACAAAAAAATTAGCCGGGTGTCGTGGCAGGCGCCTGTAGTCCCAGGACTACTCCTGACTACTCGGGAGGCTGAGGCAGAAGAATGGCGTGAACCCAGGAGGCAGAGCTTGCAGTGAGCCAATCTCGCCCCACTGCACTCCAGCCTGGGCGACAGAGTGAGACTCAGTCTCAAAATAAAAAATTAAATTAAATTAAATTAAATTAAACACTATTATCGTTTTTGTTAATATGATATAGAAAGGAATTACAAGGATCCTCTGAAAAGATTAAGGGATCACCAGCTAAAACAATATCTGACTGTGAGACTTTGAATCTAAACACACAGATAATGTATTTTCCTTCACACAAAGTCCAATTTCTGAAATGTTTCCTTTCATTACTTTTGTAGAGGTGACACTATTAGAAAACTGACTTCTCCACTAAGTATTTTTCATGTACCAGCCACACAATCTTTTTCTACTAGGCACAAGTTACCATAGTGAAATAAGAACATGTTGCTCTGTCTTAAAGAAATCACTATTCCATTTCTCATATTCCTGTAAAAGTTTTGGACAGGTTACTAGTTCTACAAATACAGTTTAAGCCCCTTATGTTTAAAATAACACAAATCCTGGCAAAAGCTTGTTTGTATATTCTGAACCCAGAACAAATGAACCACTTTAGGCAATTCCAAAAGATTACACTTATGCTTTAAAAACTGTGCCAATGTTAATTAAATCTGGCAACTCTTAAGGGTTTACTTCACTGTATTACCTCAGAGTGGTTTAATTAGTTAAACTGAAATTAGGCTTCTGTCACTTCTAAAATCTAACTCCAAATCTGACCCAGAGTCTCCAGTGGTTTCAGCTGCTTTGACCACACTGGGGCATTGGTTTAACATTCTGAAATATTCTAAACCACACTGAGAATATAGGCTACAAGAGGAAATAGACGTGGGTTAACCATAACATTATCTGCACAAAGAAGAGGTAATGGCAAATCTTCTACAGACATCACATCCAGTCTTTGAATCATTTCATCAGCTCATTAAATGTCAAGACAGGATTGCCCATGCAATCTTGGAATGCAGCCAGTCTACTACCAAAATTGCTGCTATGCAACTTCACTTGACAAGACAAGTTCAAGGAATAGATGCAGGACGACAACCAAGCACCCACCATAAAATGTGCTAGAGTGGGAATGCTATAAAGTTCTAGAAGAGAAACTCAAATTATGCCCAAAATGAACCATCCTCTTCTAATGTTCCAGACAATATCCAAAACAAGCAGTTAATTAAAAGCTTACACGTAAGAGAGACAGATATGACTGAGGGTTGGGGAGTATATTTTTTCTGATACAACTTCACAGAACATAAAATATAATTTCACATAAAAGGGATTTTAAAACATAGAATATTTATCCACGGAAACAACATTTCAATCATGCCAAATCTCACTGAGGTGACAAGTATAAAGAAATGCTTTGGACCCACTAGGTGCAGTAAAGGGACACCATGCACCTGTTTAAGAGAGAGGTAGGGGCAATTACAGTGCTATATTCAAAGCCTTTTAAACTATTTCAAGATACATTATGTCTGAGTACATATAAGTGATTTTAAATATGAAAAGAATTAAAGTATCATAGTTACTCCGGGTAGTTATATAATATTTTTTGCATTGAATATTAAACATTTGCAATTACTATGCTCTTTTTCTGTTAGAGCTAAAAATTACTACTGTGACCAAAGCTTTCTAAAACCTGAATTACTCCAGGAAACGAAAAAATTGAGAACAGAGTTCCAGATGAAGGCATGATGATGATGAATGTCAACATCCTGGTCAATTATACTCAACTGCTTCATAAGACACTTCTGAAAGCCTCACTGTCCTGAGGCCCCAAAAACCTAATAGGGAAAAGATTAACATGTCAACAAGGGAAAACCGCCCTCTTTGCTCTCATTCTTTTTAAGCACAGCTAAAATAAATTCTTTTGTTTTTTGGGCGACGGGGTCTTGCTCTGTTGCCCAAGCTAGAGTTCAGTGGCATGATCTCAGCTCACTGCAACCTCCGCCTCCCAGACTCAAGTGATCCTCCCACCTCAGCCTCCAGAGTAGCTGGGACTATAGTTGCATACCACCATGCCTGGCTAATTTTTGCATTTTTTTGTAGAGACGAGGTTTTGCCATGTTGCCCAGGCTGGTCTCAAACTCCTGGGCTCAAGTGATCTTCCCACTTCAGCCTCCCAAGTAGCTGGGACTCCAGGAGTGCACTACCATGCCCAACTAATTTTTATTTTCTGTAGAGCCAGGTATCTCATTGTGTTACCCAGGCTGGTTTCAAACTCCTAGCCTCAAGGGATCCTCCTACCTCAACCCTCCCAAAGTGCTGGGATTACAAGTGTGAGCCACTGTGCCCAATAATCAACTGGCAATTTTCAAATAGGAGTTCACAAATTTATTGTTATGCGATGTACCCCAGACACAAAATAACACAACAGGACAGCACCATGTTTACAACTCAATGAACATAAATCCAAAATCCAGGTGCTCTGCTGAGTTGAGCAATCTAATGATGGAGTTTATCAATATAATTCTTCCGTGAAATGTTATGAAGATTTGGGGAGAAATATATATCCACACTAACATACAGTACATATTGTGTGGTAAAGTAGCACATATGGGCAAATATTCAGGTATTTAAATTAATTATTTTAAATATTTCTCAAACTGAAAGTATAATCAATCTTTCTTTTTTTTTTTTTTAAAGCAGAGCTCTTGCTCTGTTGTCCATGCTGGAGTGCAGTGGCCTGATCTCAGCTCACTGCAACCTCCACCTCCTGTGTTCAAATGATTCTTGTGTCTCAGCCTCCTAAATAGCTGGGATTACAGGCACATGCCACCAGGTTGGGCTAATTTTTGTATTTTTAGTAGAGACGGGGTTTCACCATGTTGGCCAGGCTGGTCTCCAACTCCTGGCCTCAAGTGATCAGCACACATCAGTCTCCCAAAGTGCTGGATTACAGTCGTGAGCCACCGTGACCAGCCTCAAACTGAAGGTATAATCAATTTTAATGTTATAAATTGGCAAAGATTCAAAAGTACTTGCTGATACTTGTCATATTATCAGAACAGCCTCATCTCAACAATAGATTTTTTATTATAATTTCTTAAGGAGGAATTAATCTCACAAACCAACAGTAAAAAAAATTATCAACAAGTTTCTATATGTTTTTAACAATTCAAAGGCTAAGATACCAAACAAAGAAATTCCTTTAAAAAAGAAGTTTGAATACTTGGGAAACAAACTTCCTTATTAGGGTATTGATGAAATAAAGTAAGTTATCATAGGAAAATGTAGCCCTGCAATTTCAGGCTTAGAATATGAAACAGAACATTCACCAAATGCCAAGTTTTCAGTACACATTATACAAAATAATACCTTCTTTATTCAAAATTTCTTGGTACTAAAGGTTCTAATAATCTTCGTTTCTGTTTCCCAACAAAGTTGTGCCAGGTAAAATTAGGTTTGTACAAAACTAGCTATGGACATTGTATCCTCTTAAAGTAGGGAAGCTTACTCTAAGATTTAAAGCAAATACACATGTTCTTAAAGTACACAGGAAAATCTTTTTACCTATACTATCAGGTGTTGCTGCATTGTCAGTAGAAACTCAGAAATGAAAGTGGGGAGGAGAAACCAAAATAAAAAGTATATAATGAAAAAACAGGTCAGGCACGATGGCTCACGCCTATAATCTCAACACTTTGGGAGGCCGAGGTGGGTGGATCATTTGAGGTCAGGAGTTCGAGGCCAGCCTGGCCAACATGGAGAAACCCCGTCTCTACTTAAAATACAAAAAGTAGCCAGGCATGGTGGCATGGGCCTGTAATCCCAGCTACTCGGGAGGGTGAGGCAGGGGTATCACTTGAGCCTAGGAGGCAGAGGTTGCAGTGAGCTGAGATCACGCCACTGTACTCCAGCCTGGGCGACGGAGTGAGACCAAGTCTCAAAAAAAAAAAAAAAAAAAAAAAAAAAGGCCGGGTGCAGTGGCTCACGCCTGTAATCCCAGTGCTTTGGGAAGCCGAGGCAGGTGGCTCACCAGCCTGGCTAACACGGTGAAACCCCATCTCTACTA
This sequence comes from Macaca nemestrina, assembly GCF_043159975.1. Taxonomy (NCBI): domain Eukaryota; kingdom Metazoa; phylum Chordata; class Mammalia; order Primates; family Cercopithecidae; genus Macaca; species Macaca nemestrina. The sequence goes on along the minus strand of NC_092134.1, from coordinate 129,843,003 downwards.
AAAATACAAAAACTTAGCCAGGAATGGTGGCAGACGCCGGTAGTCCCAGCTACTTGGGAGGCTGAGGCAGGAAAATGGCGTGAACCCGGGAGGCGGAGCTTGCATGAAGTGAGCTGAGATCGCACCACTGCACTCCAGCCTGGGCAAAATAGTGAGACTCCATCTCAAAATAAATAAATAAATAAATAAATAAGAAAAAGAAAAAAGAAACTGTGAAAAAAATTTAGCTATGACAACACTACTGTTTTCAATAAAACCAAAGATTAGAAACGTTGATTTTTGTCAATCAGTTAAATGGGTACACAACAAGAAAAGTAACCTCAAGAAAATATAAGCTAATAGTACATTCTGAATTTTACACCATGGCAGAAATGCTTTAAACCTATAAATTGCCAATGACATCTCTTTGCTATTAGTAAGAAGTACTACAGGCCCTCAGTGCAACAGACGTTTTCAGCAGTAAAACCTGACCCCCCAAAAAAAGGAATGCTGTTAAGACAATGTTGTTCTGCCTCCTGCAGGGTCATATAAAATCGAAATAAAGGCTTTTGATCTTTCCCCTATCAAAAACATGAAAATTATTCTTTCTGCTAATGCTTTAGTACTTATTATGGGAAGGCCCCACAACAATATAGTAAAAATTGGGAGGCGGGGAGGGGGTGGTGGCAGAAGTACAGTGCAGACAAGTAAACTAGGTTTGTCCACAAAAGGCAATGAAGTCATTTCAGCATAATGAAGAAGAGACATAAACAAGTACTAGCAAGCACCTTTTAAATAACACCTACAGATAGGTGGCCACTATCACCTGACAAGTAGGGAAAACAGACATACCCTCACATATATGTTATTCTACTAAAGCAGGAGCCAAATACCACAACCATTTTTTAAAAAACATGTGACATCATTAGCAATGCCCTATGCTCAATCCCTCCTTCCAGAAGCTTAGGTTAAATCTAGTCATTCTTTCTACAACTCTGTATAACATAAAAACACATCTAATACCTAGAATTCCCCATTCCTTCTCCCTGGTTTCCCTAATGTAGCCAGCATCTGGGCACATCGCCACTTACAAAAGAGGAAGTGAGAAGCTGATCTAAAGAATTTCCACTAAGTGAGCAGGTAGCATAAATGAGTGAACACAATGAGACTTTCCCATGTGATCCACTCAAGACAAATAGGTTTACTATGTCTTACCTTGCTACATAATAATTTACCAAATAATTATCTTTTCTTTCCAAATGTCCTATAAACACATATACAACAGTGTGATCCCAAACAGACTCTTTTTTTTGAGACGGAGTCTTGCATCTTGTCTCCCAGGCTGGAGTGCAATGGCATGATCTTGGCTCACTGCAACTTCCGCCTGCAGGGTTCAAGCGATTCTCCTGCCTCAGTCTCCTGAGTAGCTGGGATTACAGGTGCCTGCCACCATGCCCAGCTAATTTTTGTATTTTTACTAGAGACAGGGTTTTGCCATGTTGGCCAGGCTGGTCTCGAACTCCTGACCTCGTGATCCACCCGCCTCAGCCTCCCAAAGTACTGGGAATACAGGCGTGAGCCACCGCGCCTGGCCAACCAGACTCTTAAGTCTTTCAGAAGAGACCAGGGTTAACATAACCATAATTTGATACTCTCTTATAGTCCCAGCAAAAAGCAGCTTTCATTTTTAGGCATGACAAAGGCTAAGAAGCTTTCTAAGGAAAATGGGACTAGAAGGGACAATGTCACCCAGACTAGGGTTAGATCAGTATCTAGGATCAGCTGCCAGTAACAAAAGGCTAGCAAATACACTTCTTGGAAAAAGGGGGATTTTAAAAATTACATATCTTTCTAAAAGTTTTCAAGTTCAGTATTATCGAGTCAAGGGAGACGAAAAGCTGGTAGAAGCAGTTGCTCCTAGAATCACTACTAGTCTCAGGATGGGAAACCCCAGTTTTTCTCCCCCAGTTATGCAAGACTAATTTAGACGAAGAGCTGCACTCTTTCTTTAGTTTGCCAAGTATCAGATTTTACATCAACATAAGAAGGGAATAAATAACTATATGCTGTCTTTATTTCCTAGATGTGCCTATGTAAATAAAATGGCAAAGGCTCTGATGTCCTAATAGTGAAAACTCATCAGAATCTCCAGGGGAAATTATAAAGGGAGGTCTTCATGTATACAGAAGTAAATTTACCACAAACATCAATTTACAAAAAGGGGATAAAAATCAAACAGCAGTTGTGTTCCAGCAAACCTAGAAGGAGAAAGATGGATCTAAAAACAAGATTTATGGGTGACAGAGCCTTTGCAGATTGAAAGAATGAATGAATGAAGGAACAAATGAACGAATGAATGAACGAATGAAAAAAAATTAAAAACAGGTTTACAGATGCTGGTACCATACAGGGAAGAAGGAAAGAAAGGCTGAAGGAGCCAATGACACCACTATGTGTGTGTGTGTGTATGTATACATATATGAGCATAGCTCAAGAAAACATAACAAAGTGGCCAGAAAAGGAATTCTAATTTTAAAATCTACTGCACTCACTACAAACTAGGAAAACACATCCTATTTATTCAATGTTATATATTGTTATATAAAGTGTATTAATTTTTATTCTTAAAGACAGTCACTCAGAACTCCATAAATTGTGATGTCGTTATCTGAATCCCTTCTGAACTATTTGTTATTCTGAATAAATTTCTGTATCTAAAGTATTATACCTAAAGTGGGAAAAATGAGCCTTGACATATTTCCCAGTAAGAAACAAATGATTTTATTTTCAGGCTAATCAGTCAGTTATAACAGGCTAAGATGGGCAAAACCAAATATGGAATTTTAAAAACCTTGTGTGATAATAAATTGAATGCATTCCTTACGTAAATTTTCTTGCAGATATTCTTCTAAAATATACGGGCTTTAAACTGTTTTCCTAAGCATACTCATACCTATACACTCATGTATAGTTCATAATCCACAGGTGTGGACTAGATGGGATTAGGTAGGCAATCTATATTCAAGCAGACCAAAATGAAGCTAAAAGCCTGTCTGAAACATGAACTCATAACCTCTGTCTCATTAGCAATGCACTCCAACTGTTAAAAGATTCAAACATCAACTTGGATTTGAAAAGAGTGGGAGGCAGTGAAATACTAACAGGGAGAAAATTTATGGAGTCTATGCAAACGTTTCTATTAATGAAAACCAGCTGCAAGAACAACAGATGCCGCTTTCAGTATTTGAGCCTGGTGGAATACTAACGGGTTTCTTCTATTCCAAGTTTCCATTTTGGAAGCAAGGCCCTTTAAGTCATTATTCCCTCAGAGTCATAGGTACTCTACAGAATACCTTTCTAAAACAACTGTTCTAGAGTCTGAATTTTCTGTCCATTAGATGTGTACAGTGTCTCTCTGAAGAGTCATTTAAAGCCATCCTTGTATGAGAAGTTTCCCCCAAAGGAAAATTGAGATCCTAACTCTGTTTTATCTATGTGATCCATAAGACCTGTAGCAAAGTCTAATTCGAAGTTGTTAATTTTAGACTTAACACCAATATCAGAGATATATGCCACTAACAAAACATTCTGATAAAATATTAATCACTGATTATTTTCACCATAATCTATTTGATTGCCACAAACTTAATTCTACCACTTGGTAAATATTTTTTTGCCAACCATTGGTTAATTAGTCTTGCTCCCACACAGCCCATAAATCAATTTTAAAATTGTTTGCATGTAATCAGCATATTATTTAACATATTCTACCATCCACCCCAACACCAGTAACAGCAATAAAAGATATATATATATACACACACACACGCACACACACACACGCATACATATGGACTTTGTTTTCCTAACCTAGGACAGCCAGTTCTTCCAGTATAGAGCTTACATAATTTTGGTTTGCAGAAATTACCCCTAGGAAATTCAGGCAGTGGCTTTACCCAAAATGACGAAAATCACTTATATAACCTTTTAAGACTAGAAACTGATCAACAGCCATTTCTCATACCAATACATTTCTCTATACCAGGATTATGTGGAAGAGAATATATTATCCCTAGAATCATGAAGGTTGAGTAAAATTTCTGTAAAACGTACCTTTGGCACCCCAGACAACTGTTAAGAAGAAAGAATATCTGTACTCAAATTATTATACTGTCAACTCAAAACCCATTATAAAAGTGGCTTGAAAATGAAAAAGCAAAAAACAAACCTCAATCTTGTCTGTTTTGGCATCTCCCCAGTATATTTTGCCTTCATCATAATCCAAGGCTAAACCATTTGGCCATCCAAGAGAAGTGTTAACCAATACTACACGGTCAGAACCATCCAGAGCTGCTCGCTCAATTTTCGGAATTTCTCCCCAGTCAGTCCAATACATGTACCTATAGAAGTATACAGAAAATGAGCTAAAAATAGATAATAAAATGTAACTTTCAGATATTCTAAAGGTGAGATCCACCCCTCCTATTACACTGGTATCATCAGTTAATGGCATAGAAGGGAAAAAAAAGCATATGAAGAGTGTGTTTAAGACATTTATCACAGCAGTATATAAGATTGTGGGAAATTTCCAGATCAAACAGCGTGTTCTAGAGCCAATCCTGAAAATGCCTCCCAATAATGAGATTACAGTTTTACTTCTTTTTTTAAAAAAAACATTGTGTGCCCTTTTCCATGAACTTTCTCTCTTTTCCTTGGTGGCTTGTCATCTCTGGCACAAAAGGCTTATCCCAGCAGTATTAGTCAGATGGCAAACTGAATTCTCAAAATAACTGTTTCTTGCCGCAGTGCTAAGTGATTCTTATGGCTCCTGGATGTTTAAATGGCTCTAAGGCATTGGTACATACTGAGGTGTAATTTGTCACTATGCTCATCCTCAGAATAAATCTCATAGTAATAATAAAATTGTTGAGTATGTAAAAAGTTGTACTTCCCTGGACTATGATCCGGGTGGCATGGTAAAACGAAACAAACAAACAAACAACAACAAACTAGAAGTAAAGCTGCATGGGCAGACAAAGTTTTGGAAATCAAGTTATTCATGTATTTAGGGAAATAAAAGTAAGCTATATTCTTACTATAAAGTACTGAAAATGGAATTAAAGCTTCTAGGGGAAGGGAAAGAGTTCTGAAAACAATTTCTTTCCACATTTTTCATGGTAATGATGCAATCCGAGCAAAATCTGCAGACAACACCCAAAGTCAGCAAACATGGACTTAATTTAGAAAGAAAAAATATCTAAGACACCCAATGCAAAAAACTAGCAATTTTTAAACGTGAGATTGTATTCCAATCACCATACCCTAAAAATAGACAGTCATTAAAGAGCTGTTTACTGGAAACCTATATATATATGTATGTCATGTTTTATATATATATGTCATGTTATCTTAGTCAATGTTTTTAGGAACCTGTGTAAAGCAGAAACACCACACAGAATTTGCTATCAGTAGAGCTTCTTACCCAACCATAGGATCTAACACAATAGCCCGGGGTTCCTCTAAGTCCTCTGAAATCAAGATCTTCCTCATGGTCCCATTGAGCCTTGTCACTTCTATTCGATCAGTGCCAGTGTCCGTCCAATAAAGATTTCGTGCAACCCAGTCCACAGCAATACCATCAGGATGGGCAATTTGAGCAGTGACCACAAACTGACTGCCAGATCCATCTATAAATGAACGGCGTATGGCCCTCACTTCATCATCAGTCCAGTAGATGTAGCCTTCCACAGGATCATAATCTATGGCAATGGCATGACGGATGTCTTCTAACTGCAGAACAATGTCTGTAAAATCTGGTGTATCCAAAGAAATGCGTCTCAAGTCTGTCCTTCGAGCTAAAAGCAATAATTCTGTGGCACCTAGAACAACAAAGTGAAATGAAGAATAGTTTGAAACCGAGAGGTAAAATTTACCTGCTCTAGATAAAGAATCAACAACTGAAAAATAAATATAAAATTAATATAAAATATACATAAATTAACACAAAAGGATATATGAGCTCTCTTTACAGTGGAAATGGAAAGTAATACAGTGAAATAGGAAAAATCTACTCTGAAGTCAAACTGTTTAATGGCTAACTCTCCAAATTAAGTTGTGATACACTCTATGGTTTCACTGGAATTAATCCAGCCAGTTAAAAGTACAATGAATAATGACTATGTAATGACTAAGAAGCTAAGTAGCTGAGTATTAAAGGAGAAGGAGATGTAGGATATAGATCCTTTGTTCAAGAAGCATTTTTTAAAAAAAGATAAAGAAATTTAGGACAAGAATCTTTGTGGTTTACAGGAACGTTCTAAAATTGGATCATGGTGATAACTGTATAACTCTGTCAATTTACTAAAAAGTCACTGAATTGTACAATTTAAAAAATGGATGGATTTTATATGGTATATAAGTTACATCTCAGTAAATCTGTCTTAACAAAGAGAAATACAGGGCAATACCTCACAGAATTGAGAACAAAGCAAGCTATGGAGAAGCAAACAGCTGCAGTAGGGGGAAGGAACCAAATAAACATAACACAGTGGTTAAGAGTTGTGGATCCAATATAATTTGATTCAAGAAGCTACACAAACATTGGGAAAATATCTAATCCCTCTAAGCCTAGTTTCTTCATCTATACCTTGTAAGGCTGCTGTAAGGATTAAAGGAGATAAATCTAAAACTCAGGAAGGTACTGAACATGTAAGTACTCAAGAAATATTAACTAATACTTACCAACAGTATTAAAAAATAAAGACTTTCAGATTTTTATTTTACTGAATTTTAAATTAGGTTTATTTACGAACTGTTTTAAGCCCAAGCCCCAAATATTTAACTACATAACTAAGAATGAGGATACTGAGCTCAATTTTTTTTTCATTTTAAATGTTCAAGTAAACCACCAGCAAAAAATCATCTAACTATAAGAAGCTAATAAAAGACAGTAAGCAAATTGACAACTGAAAGAACAAGAAAAGATTCCCAGCTAAATAAATGAGTCCAAAACAAAATACTGGCATATAAACTTCAAGAATCAATCTGCAATTACAAGTTAAAAAACTGAGAAGAAGAGTGAAGCCTCTCAATATCGGCTCTTTCACTCTAGAGCTAATTATAAATGAATCCAACTTGAAGAAAATACAGCCCAAATGCCACTGCAGGAACCAAGTAGGAATAACTTTGTACAATTCACTGCCCCAGCTAACAGCCAAAAGGAGCTAGCCCAGAACTTCACAAAGAAGTCATAGAGCTGTTAATTTGAGCAAGGTGATCAAAACATAACAGTTAACTTAAGACTACTACATGCCAAATGCACATATGAAATTCAAAACTGGTTAAATATGTACACTTGCACTGCTGTGAGGGAGCAGATAGGCCATTATTGCTAAAATAAATCCTCTGTTTTAAAGTCAGGCTACATTTTTAAAGAAAAAAGCAACATTACAAAAACCTTTTGTTTTAAATTGAAACCAAATTGTTGTCTGCCATGGAAACCATTTGACAAGAGTCAGCCAGCTTCACCTTTTACTATGAGGGTAATTTATCAATGCCAAGTCATAACAAACATCCTGTACACAGACTCAATTCCATCTCTCTGACTCCCTGGCCCCCTTGCCAGGGACTCTAACACACTCCAAAACACAGGCTTCTGCTTTTCAGAGTTAGATAAAGAAGCCACAGCTAAATAAAACAATTTTCTTACCAGGACTTGCTGGTTGCTAGAGAACCAGATGGTGATCCATAGGGGTGATAATGAAGAATAACATTCTCATTAAGAAGAAAAACAGAAGAACTGGTGTTCTTCCAAAGTGGAAGTCCCTTAAAATGTCCTAAATCAGTATACTTTCTCCAACATGCCCTCTCTCTATAGGGAATTAAGAGTAAGGAGAAGAGGCAAAGTGTGTTTCTTAAGTATAAAAAGAAGTTGTTTTAAACAGTACAATATGGATTTTTTTTTCTAGCTCTGAAAGAATCTCTCTGTTGTTAAAAAGCAATTTAAAATGTCCTTAAATAATTTGTTATAAAATATATCTCATTATATTCTTTGTAGCTAAAAGTTTAATAAACATACTTTCTTTCACAGGTTCTTGATTCACAAATGCTACCTGTTAACAATATATTCTTTATGAGAATACTTATTTCCATAAGTATCAACTGTGATATCAATGACTATGAGATTGACAGAAAAGATACAAGTAACTTTTTTCAAAAATATGTTATTTAAAACACTAAAGTAATTTTAAAAATAGCATTCAAGTGATACCACAGAACAAAACACTCCTATTCTATAACCATGTGTGAAATTAAGTGACTGGTCTCCCAAAGCAGTATAACCTAGAGAGCTGATTATAGAGAAAACAAATCATAAAGAATTCCAATAGTTATAAAGTTTTTCATTTTGGATATCTTCTTACCATCTTTGCAGGTTTTTCCATTCTCCAGGAGTTTGACCCCAGTGGGGCAAGCACACTGATAAAAAGGCTTGACTGGAGACATCAAACACAAATGGGAACAACCCCCATTGTCAATTCCACATGGATTTGTGGCTGTCAAATATAAATCACATTGATTAATACCAATGATTACTAAGTACACAAAGGTTAACAACCATAACATGAACAACTGTGATAAGCCAAAATTATTACCAAATGTCATGCAGGTGCTTGACTATCAAACCATCTGCAAAGATGGGAATTAATCAGTGTGAATTTACTTAGTATTTTGTATTCAAAGAGGAATACACAAGAAGTAAAGCAGGAGATCCCCGCACTAAAAGAGGTTACAATTCAGTCAGTTAAACAAAATTAACAAAAAGCAAAACTAAAAAAAAAAAAAAAAAAAAACCAATAAAACTAAGTGCTATTTTGCACATTATAGACAATAAGTATAGAGTCATATGGGAAAAAACCCACTGAGGTTTAAAGAATTGAAGAGCTTTGTGGAGTATATATAGCACAGGAGCCTTCAAGGATAGGATGGATAGATAAGAGGACATTTCAAGTATGGTAAAGCTATCTGAATAAAACTTTAGGGACTACAAACTGGGTAAGATAATCAGGTGAACAGTGTAACTGGAGGTTAAGATTTCCATTAACTAAAAGGAACTAAAGCTGAATGAGTACAAAGAATGGGAATAGATTAAAGTGAAGGACACTGAAAGCCAAGAAAAGTAGTTATGTTGAAAAGTCATGCCTTGGGAAGATTAACACAAGGGATAAGCAGAAAAAAGGGGAAAATGAAAAGCAGAGAAAACTAATTAGCAAACTTTGGAAATTATGGAAAAGGATATGTCCAAACAATACTCATAGAAAAAAATCAACATAAGATGGAGACCAATGGAACATGAAAGATAAAAGTAACCAACATGAAAGATAACTGCAAATTCTCAAATTAGTAAAACACAAAGGACCAACAATGCCATTTAAAAAGAAAAACAGGAGGTCAGGCATGGTGGCTCATGACTGTAATCCCAGCACTTTGGGAGGCCAAGGCAGGTGGGTCACTTAAGCCCAAGAGTTTGAGACCAGCTTGGGTCACCAACATGGTGAGCCCTACCTCTATAAAAAATACTAAAATTAGCCAGGTGTGGTGGCATATGCCTGTAGTCCCCGCTACTCGGGAGGCTGAGGTGGGAAGATCACTTGAGCCTGGAAGTTGGAGGCTGCAGGGAGCCGTGATCACATAAACGCACAACAGAGTAAGACTCCATCTCAAAAAAGCAAACAAAAAACAGGGAAAATTCTCTTTTCAGACCTATGAAGAATAAAAAAAATTCATACGAGTGACTGAATGTTTTCTTTTGTACAGAAGAGTAACACATACATTTAAAAACATTTTTATGGGCTCATGATCATCAGATTCCAACATAACACTTTCAATATTTGATTATCTCCCCCTAAATTGAAAGAGCTAATATAAAGCAACACATGTTGCAAAAACTCTTCATTTTTGGCTATGTAATAAAATCTGAAATACACTAAGACAGATGCCAGACATTTATTTACACACAACTGCCAAACCCTTAACATTCTCATATTCCTTTTAAACCTAATTCCAGTCATCTCTTAAAAGTTCTCAGCAGTCATAGCCCAAGTCATTGTAAAGGCTGACCAAAAATAGAACCAAAACTAAGGAAAACAAGGTGGGAGGGGTAGGCAGAAAAGTTTAAGTAGGTATTTTATTTAGCAAGCTGAGGTACTTAAATTCAAATATATTCTAGATTAACGGAGTTTTCATTTAAAAAGAAGAGGGAGTTTTTTTGTGTGTTTTTTTGTTTTTTTTTTTTTTTGAGACATAATTTCGTTCTTGTTGCCCAGGCTGAAGTGCAATGGCGCGATCTTGGCTCACTGCAACCTCTACCTCCTGGGTTCAAGTGATTCTCCAGCCTCAGTCTCCCAAGTAGCTGGGATTATAAGCATGCGCCACCATACCTGGCGAATATTTTTGTTTTTTTAGTAGAGACGTGTTGTCTCTACTAAACGCCATGTTGGCCAGTCTCAAACTCCTGACCTCAAGTGATCCACCTGCCTCGGCCTCCCACAGTGCTGGGATTACAGGCATGAGCCACCGCGCCTGGCCCAAGAGTTTGTTTGTTTTTGTTTTTGTTTTTGAGACGGAGTCTCGCTCTGTCGCCCAGGCTGGAGTGCAGTGGCCAAATCTCAGCTCACTGCAAGCTCCGCCTCCCAGGTTCACGCCATTCTCCTGCCTCAGCCTCCTGAGTAGCTGGGACTACAGGTGCCCGCCACCTCGCCCGGCTAGTTTTTTGTATTTTTTAGTAGAGACAGGGTTTCACCATGTTAGCCAGGATGGTCTCGATCTCCTGACCTCGTGATCCACCCGTCTCGGCCTCCCAAAGTGCTGGGATTACAGGCTTGAGACACCGCGCCCGGCCAGAGTTTGTTTTTTAAACACACTCACATCAACACATTCAACTACATATTGAAAGAAATAATATGAACAAAAAATTAATTTGTTATAAGCCTAGCATATAAGCTATCTCAATTTTTAAATTATCTTTTCTCTTCTCCACCTCTAGAACTGCTGACCCAAAAAGGCTGAGGTGGTTCTGTAGTGAAAGGCTACAGATGGTCTAGGTTATTGCCTAACCTGAATTATATTTTTACATTTTCCCTTTTTTTTTTTTTGAGCAAAGTCTCGCTCTGTTGCCCAGGCTGGAGTGCAGTGGCACAATCTCAGCTCACTGCAATCTCCACCTCCCAGGTTCAAGTGACTCTCCTACCTCAGCCTCCCAAGTGGCTGGGACTACAGGTGCACACCACTACACTCCATTAATTTTTGTATTTTTTAGTAGAGACAGGGTTTTTGCCATGTTGGCCAGGCTGGTCTCAAACTCCTGACCTCATATGATCTGCCTGCTTCAGTCTCCCAAAGTGCTGGGATTTTAACTCTCTCTCTTTTTTTTTTCTTTTTTTTGAGACCGAGTCTTGCTCTGTCTCCCAAGCTGGAATGCAATGGCGCAATCTCAGCTCACTGCAACCTCGGCCTCCCGAGTTCAAGTGATTCTCTTGCCTCAGCCTCCCAAGTAGGATTTTAACTCATTTTTATTCCCGCCAATTATCTTTGGATATGCCCTCCCTCCTCCTGATTCTCACTAAAGCCAGACATTAGAGTGTTACAAAGCTGTTCCAACTTGCAATTTAAAAATCAAGGATCACTTACCATTTGGCTGCCTCTGTTGGCTGAAGGCATGTATATCCATGGGAGAGAAGATGTTAGAATGGATTTCACGCAGACCCTCACCAGTATACTTGTTGCAAGCCAAAATGGAGTGTGTGCTCCAGTCAGTCCAGTACAATATGTCCTCAAATAACGTCAAGGCAAAAGGATGCGGAAGCGAACCTTTAACCACTGCCTGCCTATTAATACAAAGAGAAAAATTTAAACTTAATTCTAAATTTTCTTCTTCTATCATAACATCACCTCTCCCATTAAAATGATCTTAGTTCACATTAACACATACAAATCTTGAGTAATACATACCATTAGGTCAAATACACCTATAAAAAATAATTTACATAATGAATTCATATATATTTTTAAGGTATCCAAAAGCCCCAAACAAGCACTTCGGAATAGTCCCTAACTTGGCAGCAGGCCTCAAGTTCAGTACAAGACACCCGGCAGAGAGGCAGCACTGCTTTTTCATTGTTTGCACTGCTGTCAAATCCTCCTCTTCAGCTACCATCTCTGGACTCACAGCTTCCATCCTTTCACATAATTCATGTCATCAGACAGAGAAAGGTAAGTAATGAGAAAAATTACAGGGGTTACAGTTGGCACTGAAGTAGATATATATCAGCAATAGGTTTTTTCCTTCTTGATGTGAAAGAACAAAGAACCTGAGCCTGTTTTGTCCATCACTTCTTATGGTTTTGATAACTGAGAAAGAAACATAAACATGAGGCCAAAATGGCACTCTCCCTGCAAAGCCCAGTCTAGCTCCAGCAAATGATCATCTTAGCTGGCTTTTCACTCTATTCAGGAGCCAAAAAGAAGTCCTGTCACTGGTAGAATATGTTCATGAGACAAAGCAGACCCAAAATGTTCACAAGCAATACACACTGTTTAAAAGGAAAAGCAGACAGCCTGGTTAGCACTTAAGGCACAGAACTTTGTAGAGTATCAGAGTTATAGAATAAGCAAATGCTCTGGAATAATGAACAAATCACGTTTTGAGTCAAAATAATATTCAAGAAAATACATGTTTTGATATTTTCATAAATTCATGTTTCCCAATTTCCCAATAGCCCACCCAGGAGGCAGAGATGGGTAGAGAGGGAGGAATGGAAAGAAAAATGAAGGGAAAAGGGAGGGGAAAACATAAGCTACTGAAGAGAAATTAGAAGTATCATATATCTTAAGAAAGATGATTCAGGCTGGGCACGGTAGCTCACGCCTGTAATCCCAGCACTTTGGGAGGCCAAGGCGGGCAGACCACGAGGTCAGGAGATCAAGACCATCCTGGCTAACAAGATGAAACCCATCTCTATTAAAAAAAAAAAAATACAAAAAAATTAGCCGGGCATGGTGGCGGGTGCCTGTAGTCCCAGCTACTCAGGAGGCTGAGGCAGGAGACTGGCGTGAACCAGGGAAGCGGAGCTTGCAGTGAGCCGAGATCACGCCACTACACTCCAGCCTGGGCAACAGAGCGAGACTCTATCTCAAAAAAATAAATAAATAAAAAAAAGAAAGATGATTCAATTTTCAGGTCCTTGAGGTTAACTGACATTTTCTACTAACAGACTACCAGCATATTAAATTAAAGGCAATTGAGATCATGTTTATGTGTAAGCAGGATTACCATCTGTGATTGCACATGGAATGGTCTTAGTCTAAAGCATTATAAATTCAGACAAGGTACCTGCACTGCCAACCCATATCACCAGTTTTCTCATTTTCCTTAATCCTCTCTTCCCTAAGTAAAAAGCCTACTATTCCTTCTCATTTCCCAAAGAGAACTGTCACAATGCCTTCTCCTGAAGTGCTTTCTTCTGCTTTTTAAATGGACAGTTTTATTAAATTTACTAAAGAGACTATATTATTTACAGGGTGATGGCACAGTTTATGTTCAATTTTAAAGAGGCCTGTATATTTCACACTAAAGTCTTCCAAAATTCATAGTGGAAACAGAGAGAACTGAGAAAGCTGCCAAAAAAGACAAGTAACACAAATGAAAAATAAAGAGTAGTTAAAACTAAGTTACTTGGCATTTCACCATCTTAAAGAACTGCTTTGAAAAACTCAAGGAAAAAAAAGCTTTCAAAAAGTTCTTTGTATATCATTAAGTGAAAAGTTGAAATTCACTCTACTGAACATAGGAAAATAAACAAATGGAAAAGGCAAAATCCCTAAAAGCTATATTCATTTTATATATTAACTGAATGCATAAACTTAGAAACCAGAGGTGAGCTTAAATCCCCCCTTGACACTTATTACTGACACCATTTCTGCAAGTTTTATTTCTTCATCTGTCAACGGAAGGTAATAATCTATCCTCACTGAGTTACCATGAAGATTAAACAACATATGTAAAAGCCATTCAGCACTATGCTTGCTACTTAACACTTTCATTAATGATTCCTCAATTTTAAGACACATATTTTCAATATTTTAATATTTCTGATATAAGGATAACATTTACAATGTGAACATTTCATGTGGTAGTTTTATAAATCAGTAAGTTCTTAAACTCAATGGCTTATTAGAATCAGTAAATACTATACTAATTTTTTTTTTGAGACAGAGTCTCGTTCTTGTCACCCAGGCTGGAGTGCAGTGGCATGATCCTGGCTCACTGTAACCTCTGCCTCCAGAGTTCAAGCAATTCTCTTGCTTCAGCCTCCCAAGTAGCTGGGATTACAGGCGTGCACCACCATGCCTGGCTAATTTTGTATTTTTAGTAGAGATGGGGTTTCACCATGTTGACCAGGCTGGTCTCAAACTCCTGACCTCAGGTGATCCGCCCACCCTGGCCTCCTAAAATGTTGGGATTACAGGTGTGAGCCACTGCGCCCGGCCCTAACATTAAATTTAAATGTCACTTTCTTTTCATAGCCATTCTTAATTTCCTCCCGCCACAAGCCAAGTTAGTTTTCTTTCTCTATGTTCTCATAGCAGTTAGTGAACTGTTTTATAACTGTTTACCTATCCAACAACTCTATAACAGATAACCTTTTTGAGAGTAGAACTCTAGCTTATTTATATACCAAGGATCTCACACAATGGTAAGGTGCACAAATTAGGTACACTTACTAAATGCTCTGGGGATGCTTGATAAAATGAAATGTTTTTAAGAAAATATGTAATTAACAGAGCTGAACAAAAGGCAGAACTAAGAACACTATCATGCAAGGGTGATATAATGATTTGACCAGCCAACTATGACTTGTTCCTCAAAGTAGGGATAACCACATATAGTTTTCCCCTTTCTTCTCTCTGGCTGAGATTATCAAGTAAGCCCACCTCCTGATTCCCATCTGGAAACACAAGTTACTTCAAGGAGGAGTTGATCATGGCTGCTAAGAACCAAAGTGGCAGCTAAGATCCAAGCCCAGTTCCTCAATAGTAGGTCACAACAATAACAGAAACTAAAAAATGGATCACCATCCTGGAGACCACAGAAAAGAAACCGAGACTCCCCCCAACCTGACTGAAGTTTTCATATAGTGCTTGCAATCTCTGAGCATCATCTCCTGCCTATGTCTGTCACATTTTGCAACTTACTGATAAAGCTCACCACTGCCAATACCTCCCAGGCACCTCTTGCTAGCTCTCTGAAATTCTTTGAACTTTGCAAGGTGGTTCTTTTGAACTCTGCACCAACTGGACTTATCCTTTATAAAACACCTGCATGCCCTCATTTAGTTTTTGTTTCTGGATCTCCTCCCAGATAGCCATCTTCTGCCCCTCTCTCAGAACTGCACACTTGTGTGAGTAATAAATCTTTCTTTAATCATACCACAGGACTCCTGTCATGAGTTCTGACATCTGAACTTAACCTTGGAAGGAAGCCTCCCTTCACCACAGTGAGGTTGTAATAATATCTAAGAAGACAACATCAGCAGTGATGGCAAAGCTTTTTAAAAATCTCCACAAATCCTCCACATGAAAACAGAGAACAACTAGGTAATGAACCCCAAACCCCATGGACAACATTCACAACACAAAGCTAGGTAAAACCCAGGATACAAAATGGTACAGAAAACTACCAACAGCCATTAAGATATGACTGATATTGGCACCTCTGCAGGATATGAGAAAGAAACAATAGGACATCTGGCAGGACAGAACACATAAAACAGACAACATTGGAAAGCTTAGTAAACCAATCTGAGAACAGCAACCAGCTATGACTCGTTCCGGCCACTTCAAGAGTAAGTGAATACAATGAATTCATCGTCAGGCACTGAAAGGTCTAGCACTATACTTTAACCTATTGTGAACTCTCAAAATTGTCCTTCCTGGGCTCCCTTCCAGACAAAGCCTCATACTGAAGAGAAATCACTGGGAGCAGACTGAAAAGTGTGCATGACTGGTACAGGAGAAACAATGAAAAAATAAGGTACAGAATAAAGCAGGAGAAGGAAAGTAGGAGAGACAGGAAATTCCAGAAAGCTAACTGCCATTATTTTTTAAACATATACACATAGACATGAGAGTTCTATGAAACTGGAAAACTTATGAACTCTGCCTTCTTCTATATGTTCAAGCAAAACAGTTTCACCTGAAATTAAGAAAACAAAGTACTAATGCCAAATCCCATTAATAAGTTAATATTAAAAATAAGAAGAGGATAAAGTGAAGAATAACATCCCTACAGACAATAAAAGTATGCCAGAAAGGTATGGAAATAGAACAAATTAAACTGATAACTTATTTCAAAACAGTCAAAATCTTTAAAATAAGATACTAGTCATAAACGAACAACACAAATTAGAATAAGACAACTCAGAAGTGAAGTGACAGAACTTGATGGAAGAATGAGAAATACAAAAATACATCATTTCAGAAATGAAGTCTAAGAAATAAGAATCAATAAACATAATACATAAAGAAAAAGAAATACTGAAAAGGAAGAAATATTAAAGAATAGAGAAAAATATTTTTTTTAATGAAATATTTGAAGGACAAAGGACAAGGGAGAGAACAGAACTATACTGGAACAAGGAAATGACTCCAGATGATAACTTGAACCCTCAGGAAAAATGAAGAATACCAGAAACAGTAAACATGCAGGTTAATACAAAAGACTCTATAAATAGTGTTTTCTCTTTTTTCTTTAACCTTTTTAACAGACAAAAGATTATATAAAGCAGTAAGTATAACCCTGTGTTAGATACAATAGAAATGTAATACAAATGACAATAATAGCACAAAGGATAGGAGAGATTGGGAATATACTTAGAGTAAAATGTATGTACTTTACATAATTAAGTTAATATCACCACAAAGTAGATTTTAACAAAATGCATGTTGCAATCCCTAAAATAATTACCTTTACAATCCCAAAAATACATTTTAAAATTATCAACCAAGGAATCAAAATGACACACCAGAAAATATCTACTTAATACAAAGGACAAAGGAACAAAGATGACATAAGACAAATTTAAAAAAAAACACCAAAATGTCAGACATAAACCCAACCATATCATTAATGACATTCAATGTGAATAAACACACCAATCAAAAGGCAAAGGCTGTTAGACTGAATAAAACAAAGATTACACTATATGCTGTTTATAAAAGACACATTTTACATTCAAAGATACAAATAGATTGGAACAAATAGATTGAAAAGAAAGGGTTACAGTAAACAGTAACCATAAGAGAGTTGGAGCAGCTCTATCAGACAAAATAGATTTTAAGTATAAAAAGGTAACTAGAGATACAGTGGCAGGTTTTATGAGAAAGAGTCATCAGGAAGATACAATTAGAAACATACAGGTACCTAAAAACAGAGCCCCAGAACAAATGAAGCAAAATCTGACAGAAATGAAGGGAAAAATAGGCAGTTCAACAATATATATAGTTGGAGAGCTCAGCACCCTATTCTCACTAGAAGAAAGAACAACTAGATAGAAAATTACTAAGGATATAGAAAATTTGAACATTATTAACCAACTTAACCTACTATCTATAGAACATTCCATGCAACACCAGAATACACAATCTTTTCACGTACACGTGGAACTTTCTCCAGGACACCACATGCTAGGAGACAGAATTAATCTTAAAAGGCTGAACTCATATAAAATATACTACTCTCTGACCATAATGAAATTCATCAAGAAATCAACAGAAGAAAATTTGGGAAATCAAAATTATTTTCTAAATTTTTGAAATTTCTTTCTCAATTTCCTCTAAATCAGCAATGGGTCAAGGAAGAAATTACAATAAAAGTTTTTAAATATTTTGAGCTAAAAGAAAATGAAAATGCAAAATATGGAAATGTATATAGAATACTAATGCCTATATTAGAAAAGAAGAGAGATCACAAGTCAATTATTTATGATTTAACCTTAAGAAACTGGAAGAAGAGTAAATTAAATCCAAAGCAAGCATAAGGAAGAAAATAAAAACATTAGGGAAAAGAAAAAAAAAGGCAATGAAACAGAAAAACAATAAAGGGGGGAAAAAATCAGTAAAACCGGAAGCTGGTTGTTCTTTGAAAAGATCCGCAAAACTAACAACCCTTTAGTGCTAGACTGACCAAGAAAAAAAGACGCAAATTGTGAAAACCATGAATAAAGTGATGATGAGAAACACTGCCTTACAGAAATTAAAAGGATTATCAGGAAATACCATTAACAACTTTATGCCAACAAATTACACAAATTTATGAAACAAAAATATTCCTGGAAAAAAACCAAATTACCAAAACTGACTCAAGATGAAACAGAAAATCTGATAGATCTACAGCGTACAAGGAAATTGAATTCATAATTAATACTTCCCAAAAAGAAATCCCCATGCCCAGATGGCTTCGATGGCGAATTCTACCAAATATTCGCAGGAAAAATTGTATCAACTGGTCACACACTCTTCCACAAAACAAAGAAAGAAGAAATATCTCCCGACTCTAGGAGGCTGATATTATGCTAATCTCAAAACCAAATAAACACAAGAAAAACAAACTATGGATCAATATCCTTCACTATTAAAGGCATAAAAATCCTCAACAGAATATTAGCAAACAAAATCTAACAACATTTCAAAAGAAGTATAAACCACGACCAAGTAGAACTTATCCCAGAAATGCAAGATTGGTTTAACAACTGAAAACCAATTACTGAAATTCACCATGTTCATAAAATAAAGTATAAAACCGTATAATCATTTCCATAGATGCAGAAAAAGGACTGGACAGAATCCAGTAATTATTCATGGTAAAACTGTCTGTAAACTAGGAATAGAAAGGAACTTCCTCAACCTGATAAAATCACTTTATTAAAAAAACCTACAGGTAATATCTGCTCAAGACTATTTTTAACTTTTTTTAAAAAAATAAAGCCAATACAGAGAAACATAGCTTAAGAAGTGACTATAAGGCAAACACTCTTGCAACCATGAATTCACCCAGATGAAGGAAAAAAAACCTGATCTGGGTGACACACCCAGACGACTTCAAAAGGCCCTGCATGAACCCTGTCCCAATCCCTCCTTCTCCACAGAAGTAACAACTATTCTGATTTTCTATTAGTCACTTTCTTGCCTTTATAGTTTCACTGCTTTCTGTAAGTGTGCATCCACAGAAAAACAGTTTAGCCTTAAGCCCCATTTTCATTTGCTATTTCTTTTAAAGTCTCTCTTTTAAAAAATGTTTAACTGGTACATGATAATTACACATATTTGTGGTGTACACAGCAATGTTGCAATACACATAAGGTACAGTGATCAGCTCAGGGTAATTAGCATATCCATAATCTCAAACATTTAACATTTCTGTGTTGGAAACATTCAGTATCCTCTTTGAAACTATATAATGTTTTACCTGTTAAGTACAGTCATCCTACAGTGGTACAGAACACTCAAGCTTTTTCTAACGGTAATTTTGTATTTTTTTAGCAAATCTCTTCTTATCTCCTCCTTTCCCCTACCCTTTCCAGCCTCTAGTATCCCCTATTCTACTCTTTACTTTTGTGAGATCAACATTTACCTTCCCCATATGAGTGAGAACATGCATGGTTTAATTTTCTGTTCCTGGGCTTATTTCATTTAAGATAATGCCCTCCAGGTCTATCCATATTGCTAGGAATGACAGGATTTCATTATTTTTATGGCTGAATGGTATTCCATTGTGTATATATACCACATTTTCTTTATCTGTTCATCTGATGTTGGACACCTAGGTTGATTCCATATCTTGGCTATTGTAAATGGTGCTGCAATAAACATAGGGGTGCAAATGTCTTCATACACTGATTTCCTTTCCTTTGGGTAAATGCCAAGTAGTGGGACTGCTGGATCATATGGTAGTTCTATTTGTAATTTTTTGAGGAACTTCCATACTATTCTCCATAGTGGCTGTACTAGTTTATACTCCCACCAACAGTGTACAAGAGTTCCCTTTTCTGTGCATTCTTGACAGTATTATTTTTTGTCTTTTTGGTAATAGCCATATCCTAACTAGGGTGAGATGATATTTCATTGTGAATTTAATCTGCATTTCCCAGATGATTTGTGATGTTGAGCATTTTTTCATATGTCTGTGGCCATTTATATGTCTTCTTTTGATAAATGTCTATTCGGATCATTTCCCCATTTTTTAAACAAACTTTTTTTGCTGTTGAACTGTTTGAGTTCCTTGTATATGCTGGATATTAATCCCATGTCAGATGAGTAATTTGCAAATATCTTCTCTCATTCTGTAGGTCGTCTTTTCACTGTGCTGTTTCCTTTGCTGTGTAGAAGCTTTTTAGTTTGATATAATGCATCTGGTATTTTTTGCTTTTGTTGCCTGCATTTTTGAGGTCTTATTCATAAAATCTTTTCCCAGACCAATGTTCTGAAGCATTTCCTCTATGGTTTACTCTAGTAGTTTTATAGTTTCAAGTCTTACATTTAGGACTTTGATCCATTCTGAGTTGATTTTTGTGTAAGGTGAGAGGTGGGTGTCTAGTTTCATTCTTCCACATGTGGATATCCAGTTTCCCCAGCATCATTTATTGAAAAGACTATCCTTTCCCCAATCTATGTTCTTGGCACTTTTGTCAAAAAGCAATTGGCCATAGATACATGGATTAATTTCCGGATTTTCTATTCTGTTCCATTGGTCTGTGTTTCTGTTTTTATGCCAGTACCATGCTGCTTTGGTTACTACAACTTTGTGGTATATTTTGAAGTCTGTTAGTATGATGTCTCCAGCTTTGCTCTTTTTGCTCAGGATTGCTTTGGGTATTCAGGGTCTTTTATGGTCCCATAGGATTTTTTTTTTCTATTTCTGTGCAGAATGTCATTGGTATTTTCACACGGACTCCACTTAACCTGCAGGTTGCTTTGGGTAGTATGGTCATTTTAACAATAAGAATTATTCCAATCCATGAGCATGAAATGTCTTTCCATTTGTCTGTGTCCTCCTCAATTTCCTTCATCAGTGTTTTGTAACTTTCTCTGAAGAGGTCTTTCACCTCCTTGGTTAAATTTATTCCTAGGTATTTTATTAGTTTCTCACAGCTATTGTAAATGACACTGCCTTCTTAATTTCTTTTTCAGCTAGTTTGCTGTTTGTGTACAGAAATGCTACTGATCTTTTTGTGTTGATTTTGTATCCTGCAACTTTACCAAATTTATTGATCAGTTCTAAGAATTTTTTTTTTTTTTTGGTAGAGCATTCAAGGCTCTTTTCCTGTCTGTCTTTTCCTTACAATCTCTCTGTTAAAGTACCTAAGATATTTCATTTATATGTCCAGATCTGCTGATGTACTCTCATGGTGCAGTTCAATGTTTCTCTGTCCTCTGTATTTCCTACAAATGGCCAGCTGATATATATGGAGCCTTGACCAGACTCATGTTGAATTGATTCCTTTGACAAAATAGTAGGTAGTAGTATGTTCTTACACCAAAAAGCAAATAATGTCTGTTCTTTTCCTTCTTGTGATGTTAGTAGCCATCGACGCTCACTGCCTAGACCCATTCATTCACCAAAGTTATAAAATGGTGGTACTGCAATTCTGTCATTTCTTTTTCATTTATCAATTGAAATAGCTCTCTCATATCTACTACTTTGTTAGCCAGAGGTACACTCACATAGGAAAAGCAGGATAAATTGCTTCTTTCTTGTATTTATCAATATTCAAGGCAATAAATTTGTTCCTATCATGCTCTAATCTAAGAGTAACCAATTCCTTTTTAAAATATCATTAGGAACTCAAGAATTTAAACACACTTCACAGGTTTCTACCAATCTCTGGCCGGTGGGAGTTCTGCAGTCATTTCTCCAGTCTTTCTGAAACGAACCTAAATAGTCTTTTGACAGCCTCCTTACTATCTGTTATGACAATGTTCCAGCTCAGCATGTACATTTCTTGCCCAAAACCTAGAATCAACAATTTTGCCAGAAAGGCTTGGTTTCTTTTAAGGTGGAATGGTTTTTCCCAACACCACAATCTGGGTGCTACAGAAGTTCACTGCTCACAGCACTGTAAATGTTCAACTGCTACTCAATTGGTCATTTTTGATCTAGTCCTCTTCAGTGTTCATAGTCAGGAAACGAACCAACACAGTTGGGTAGATGTATTTTTGAAAGATAAAATACCTAGTAAGTGCATACTAGTAAGTAACTTTCCATTAAAATATGGAATTATCAGTTTGACTTAACCTCTGCAGTATTACATCTATACTTCCTCTCTTGCACACAAGAATCTAGCATACGCAGGAGCAATATAATATGTCCTAATACTCACTTACTTGATGCAACAATATAAAGCTTCAGAATAATGATATTTATTATGACCACACCAATGTAGTTACTATAAGAATTAAATTTATGGCCAGACATGGTGGCTCCCACCTGTAATCCCAACACTGGTAGGCCAAGGCAGGCGGATCACTTGAGTCCAAGAGTTCGAGACCAGCTGCGCAACACGGTAAAACCCCGTCTCTACTAAAAATACAAAAAAATTAGTCAGGTCTGGTGGTGTGCATCTGTAGTCCCAGTACATTGGGAGGCTCAGGTGGGAGGATAGCTTGTGCCAAAGAGGCAGAGGTTGCAGCGAACAGATTCTGCAACCTCTGCAGAATTCAAGCGATTCTCCTGCCGTAGCCTCCCGAGTAGCTGGGATTACAGGCACCCACCACCATGCTCGGCTAATTTTTGTTATTTTTAGTAGTGACGGGGTTTCACCATGTTGGCCAGGATGGTCTCAAACTCCTGACTTCAGGCAATCCACCCGTCTTGGCCTCCCAAAGTACTGGGATTACAGGCATGAGTCACCATGCCCAGTCACAAATCTTCTTGTAAGAAACTTTTTCTATAGTTGTTCATAGTTGTTCTATTCCCTTGCTCTGCTTTGCTTTCTAAAGAGTCTTATTATCTGTGTGTTGTTTCTTCTTTGCCTATCTTCAATATTTATCATTTTCTCTCAAATCATCTTTTGTCTTTCTGTATTTCTTTTCGGTCTTTAAATTTTTCCTTCTTTTCAACCTCTATTTAAAGGTTGTTTGGTTTATTCAACCTAGTGTCCCTTCTAGTTTTCTTTTCTGAAGCGATTTTTAAAATTATTTCTTAAGTTCTATCATTTCATTTCCGAATTTTTCTTTTTTTTTTTTTAGACAGAGTTTTGCTCTCATCGCCCAGGTTGGAGTGCAATGGCATGATCTTGGCTCACTGCAACCTCTGCCTCCCAGATTCAAGCAATTCTACTGCCTCAGCCTCCCGAGTAGTTGTGATTACAGGCATGTGTCACCACGTCCAGCAAATTTTTGTATTTTTAATGGAGACGGGGTTTCACCATGTTGGCCAGGCTGGTCTCAAACTCCTGACCTCAGGTGATCCACCTGCCTTGGTCTTCCAAAGTGCTGGCATTATAAGTGTGAGTCATTTCTGAATTTTTCTAATCTTATGTTGTCCTTTCACATGTCATATTGGTTTCTCAATGACTTTTGACTCATTTATTTATTTGAAATTTAAAGAAAAAATTTATTGAAGATTTGAAAAATAATTCCTAAAAGACTGACTTTTTCAGAAAACTAGCTACATAATGCATCGCATCTACCATGTTAAAATGTGCACTAGACACAAATACAAAAACCATGCAACAAGACACCACCATTCTTCAACAATTTGAGCAAAGTTAAATGCCTAAGGAACAACATGGATGACTTGCAAAGAATGGGCTATTTAAGAACCATAACAAAAAGGAGAACACATGGATGAGTGTGGTCAGTTATATACACTGAATTGAACCTTTGGCACTAGGAATCACAGCATTTTGTCATACAGCATGAACACATATTATAAAAGTACGTAGGGTCAAAGGAACAGGACCACCAGCATTCAAAGGCAGCTCTGTCAACTAGGCAATAAAACACTCTACAGCATGTGCCTCTGTTGTCCATTGTTGAATACACTGGCAGCAACTTTGAAGTGAAAAAAAAGGTAAGATAGGAAAAAAGGAGCTTTTACTCCTTTAATTTTCTGTTTAAAATTAAACAGAAAAACATCAATTGTTGTACAATAACACCTTCAAAGTACATCCTTTGTACAACAGAAAGACTAAGAACAAAAATATGTTTACAGAGATCCAAACATGAGTGAGAGTGCCTCTCACACAGCTTTCTGACGGTTCTCTGGGGGAGCCATTCATAATTGCTGGGCACTAAAACATGTTGCAGAATTCTTTGCCAGGTACTTTAGGAAACTGTGAAGATAATTCAGTAATAAAACAAGGCTCTGCCAGGCACAGTGGCTCATGCCTGTAATCCCAGCACTCGGGAAGCTGAAGTGGGTGGATCATGACGTCAGGAGTTCGAGCCAGCCTGACCAACATGGTGAAACCCCGTCGCTACTAAAAATACAAAAATTAGATGGGCGTGGTGGTGCGCACCTGCTATCTCAGCTACTCAGGAGGCTGAGTCAGGAGAATCGCTTGAACCGGCGAGGCAGAGGTTGCAATGAGTTGAGATCATGCCACTGCACTCCCACTTGGGCAACAGCGCGAGACTCTATCTCAAAAAAAAAAAAAAAAAAAAAAAAAACCACAAGGTTCTTCTCATCCAGAGGTGTATAGGCCAACATTGCTTTAATCTGTACATCAATAGATGTGGTGCTCCATAAACCTGGGACATGAGTACATGAGGGTGATCTGCAAGAATTTCAGCATACTGTGGTCTGTCAAATTTGGAGAGTAGCTGGGTAGCCAACATTACATTGAATTATTCTTCTATCCCTGCCACAACTTCATTAACAGCATACTCATTATCAGTTTTTCCATGAGATTTTTTTGTAATTTGCTTAATCCTGAAGAATGGAATCCACATTCTTCTTGGCAGAAAGATAAAAGAGATGTTTTTGTGTGGTAATTAAGTCCCAGTCATCAACAAGCCATGGTTTCAGGTCTTCAGGAATTTTCACTTTTTAGCTTCAACTCTGTTCATGAATGTGTCCTCATTTTCAAGAGTAGGATCTACCTGGGCCCTTTTCTTCCAAGGAGGCTGAGGCGTCTCACTGGAACTGCCACCATCTCCATTTCCAGGTATTTTCTGTTTGTTCTTTTTTGTTTTCACTTCAACATTTTCTGTTGCAGACCAGATGTCTTCTTTCTTGGGGCAGTGCCTCTCAGCTCCCCCTCTGCATACCGCTCCTGATTGGCTTTTTGAAGTTCTGTTTCTGCAAATTGGTGTCCATGTATTTGAGTACTCTGCTCTCTGGAACCCATGCATCCCAATTTTTATTACAACCACTGTAATATATAAAGTATTTCACTTGTTTGTCCTTTATGGCAACCTTTACACATTTTGTTTCATAAAGCAGCAACCCATCAAAGCACAGCACTCGCTCACCCTTTTGGAACTCAGGGTTTGGGTCCTGCTTCCACTTCATTTGTAAGTGATTCGCAGCCTCCTCCTTCTCCAGCTCATTTTATAATAGAGGTTTGATCTGTTGTGCGGTCATGTTTTTCTGGGGTGCTTTTATTTATAAGAGCTTTTGTTTTTTCCTTTATAATAACTTTAAATGGGATTTTACTTTGATACTTTTCTGTTTCTCTTGTCTATGTAAAATTAGTGTTCCTGAACTTTTAAAATAATGTAGAGTTCAAGGTAGTTTTTCTGATGTCAGAGAATTCATTCCTCCGTTGTTTTCACATAATGTTCAAAAACCTGGTAGCTTGCTTTCTGAGATCTACTAGCCATTGATCTTCCCAACCTTATCTGAACTTTCTCTTTCCTTCTCCTCCTGTTCTTCTCTATTCTATTGTCCCTATCCTGCTCAATTTGGATTATTCTGTCCTATTCAATTTTGTTTTAATCAGTATGGTGCTCTGTCCTGGATGAGCACTCTGGCAGGTTCATTTCAGTAGCTCCATTTCGAGAGTTCGCTGGGGCTAGACTACTCTAGCTTCTTCTGTCTTTACCATGGTCACACTGCACTTGCCTAATATTGGAGTGGGCAACCCTCCCACCCTCCCATTTCAGCTGCTGTTCTTAAAATAACCCACCATCTTGTCCAGCAAATAGTTGTGGCTATTTTGGCGTTCCCCTGCTTTCAAGTCTTATGAGATACCCTGTTAAATCTCCCTGCTTACTCTTGCATAGACAGTGATAACATGGAGGTCTTGTGGCTGTTGGTGATTTGCTCTTATCTAGTTGTACTTTCAAATGCCTAAGGCTATAGTCAATTTTATCCATGTTTTTGGATTCGCTACCTAGTTTCTGTTGGTGGTTTGCCCTTATCTAGTTTTACTTTCAAATGCCTAAGGCTGTGGTCAACTTTATCCATAGATTTGGATTTGCTATCTAGTTTCTGTAGGTTTTAGTTAAAAACAAAAACAAAAATACTATGACATGGTCACATCCATCTTCCTCGAATCCCCCTCACAGTCAGATTTGAGGTCAAAAACAGCAGTTGTTTCTATACTCATCATATACTTACTTTTTGACATTTAAATTTACTTTAAACCATATTGTTATATAGCATTTCACTCTTTTTTGAAAGGAGGCAAAAAAATACTCCAACTCCATGATTACAAAAAGTTTAACTGAATTCTCTAAATCTTTCCTGGTTTTCAGTACTTCTAAAAGTCCCTTATTCTTAGTTCAGATAATTGACACATGTTTACACATTGAAAAAAATCCTTCGATCACCAAAACCTCTTATCTGGTGAGGTCTCAGATTGAGACCAAAAACCAAAATTATCATTAAAACACAAGAATCCAAATATAAAATGTCTTTAAAAATCTGAACATAATCTGAGAAGAAATTCCGTGTTTATGTATTATAGACTTTGTCTTCCTTGAACACTGAAATGTATAGTACATGCAGTAGGTTTTCTCCTTGTCCAGGGATGAGCAAACTACAGACCACAGGCTCATTGTGCTTTACAAATAAAGTTTTACGCTGGGTGCTATGGCTGATGCCTATAATTCCAGCACTTTCAGAGGCCGAGGCCGGTGAATCACTTGGAGCTCAGGGATGAGACCAGCCTGGGCAACATGGTGACATGCCATCTTTACAAAAAATACAAAAATTAGCCCGATGTGATAGCGTGTGCCTATAGTCCCAGCTACTCGGGAGGCTGAGGCAGGAAGATCGCTTGAGCCCAGGAGACAGAGGTTGCAGTGAGCTGAGATCACGCTACTGCATTCCAGCCTGGATGACAGGGCGAGACTGTCTAAAATAAATACGTAAATAGATAAATAAAGTTTTGCTGGGACACAGTCATGCCTATTCCCGTATGCATTACTATAGCTGCTTTTAAACTACAGTAGCAGAAGTAGCTGAACCAGAGATCATAAGCCTAAAATATTTACTATCTGAGCCTTTACAGAAAATGTTGGCCAAACCCCATCCTAGTAAAGAGATTTATCAAAGTTCCATTAGCAGGACTTGGGGGCTTTACCGGTCATTTTGCGTGGGACACTCTTTGTTGTACTGATGCCCAGCATACTGCAGGATGTTTAGCAACCTTGGACCTTCCCCTAACACCAGAACTAAAATACTAGTAGTACTCCCAGTCCTTGGGTTAAACAAAATTCTCCACACATTTCCAAACAAAGGGAGTAAAGATGCTACCCCTGGTGGAGAACCACTGAAGAACTAAATTAGCTCAGAGTAAGGAAAGAGGAAATACAGCCTGCAAATTCTAAATGCTGTCAAGATGGATGATAAATGTAATTACTTTTAAAGCACTTTTAAAGAGCTAACTAAAAGACTATTCTTCTTCCCCTCTGGCACTTAATCAAAAATAAACATATTTCTTAATAAAATTAGACTTTGTACTTTTAATATATTAAGGTTTCATGGAGTTTTCTTAAAAGTTTTTTTTAATCTTATAATCTTACCGATTTGTTCCATCCAGATTTGATTTGTGGATGAAATTAAGTTTTGCATCTGCCCAGTAAAGCTTTTGTTCTTCATAATCCAAAGTCAGTCCATTTGGCCAGTAAATTTCACTGTTTATTATAATGAAGCGACTTGAACCATCCATTCCAGCACGTTCTATCTTTGGCACTTCTCCCCAGTCTGTCCAGTACATGAACCTAAAAATCATAAAAATAATTAAAGCCATGACAGAGCAGATATCAATCAAATACTCTGTAATTATTACTATTAAAGAAAGCTCAGACCGTGCGCGGTGGCTCACACCTGTAATCCTAGCACTCTGGGAGGCCGAGGCAGGCAGATCATGAAGTCAAGAGATCGAGACCATCCTGGCCAACAGGGTGAAGCCCCATCTCTACTAAAAATACAAAAACTAGCTGGGCATGGTGGTGGTGTGTGCCTGTAGTCCCAGCTACTCAGGAGGCTGAGGCAGAAGAATTGGCTGAACCTGGGAGGCAGAGGTTGCAGTGAGCTG
The DNA here is from genome assembly GCF_043159975.1 of Macaca nemestrina. Lineage (NCBI taxonomy): Eukaryota > Metazoa > Chordata > Mammalia > Primates > Cercopithecidae > Macaca > Macaca nemestrina. Next base: position 129,814,483 of record NC_092134.1, on the reverse strand, counting down.
AGATCGTGCTACTGCACTCCAGCCTGGAAACACAGCAAGTCTCCGTTTCCAAAAAAAAAAAAAAAACCACCTCATTTCAGGGACACTAAAACTAAAACTCTTAGAAATTGTATTTTGAAATTCTAACATCTACCATTTGCACCCTGGTAATATCTGATTCAGACAAGTATCATCAAGGATCCAAAAACCACTGAATCAAAATGAATTGGTAAAAAGAATATTTACACCATTTCAATGTATCTCCCCACAGATTACTTGTTAACAACAAAGAAGAAAGATATAACATTAGAGAAAATAAACCCACTGGATACCACCTTAACTGAGTCATCTAAATTAACATCACCAATAAGAGAACAAACTGGCATTATACACCTCTTCATATGATACACCTTTACAGAACATATTGTCTTTTATATGGTCTCTCTTCCATATTATTCCTGCCCCCCAAAAATGCATACCCCAAAAAAATTATGAGGAAACAGTGTGACTCAAGTTGAGAAACACTACAAAACAGTTGGCCTTTGACAACAGCAATGTCATAAAAGTCAAAAAAAAATAAATAAATAAAAGGGTGAGGAACCAATATAGATTGGAGGAGAGCAAAGAGACATGATAACTACATCAAGTGTATGATCTTGAACTGATGAAGTAGGAAAAAGAAATGCTATGCAGACATCACTGGGGGGAAGAGGCAAAACTGATGTAGTATCAAATTACATAGCACTGTACTAATGTTAATTTCCTAAACATGCTAATTGTATTGTAGTTAGGATATAGAGGGGTTTGCTATACTACTTTTGCTTTTATTCCACCAGTTTGAAGATTTTTCAAAATAAAAAATGAAACACCTAATAGTCTCATTACAGAAAAAGAAACTTTTCTTTGAGGTAAAAGAAAAACTCTCTTGGGCTGGGCGTGGTGGCTCATGCCTGTAATCCCAGCACTTTGGGAGGTCAAGGCACCTGTAATCCAAGCACTTTGGGAGGTCGAGGCGCCTGTATTCCCAGCACTTTAGGAGGGTCGAGGCACCTGTAATCCCAGCACTTTAGGAAGCTGAGTCAGGCGGATCACCTGAGGTCAGGAGTTCGAGACCAGCCCGGCCAAAATGATGAAACCCCATGTCTACTAAAGATACAAAAAAAAAAAAAAAAAAGTTAGCCAAGAGTGGTAGTGGGCGCCTGTTATCCCAGCTACTAGGGAGGCTGAGGCAGGAGAATTGCTTGAACCTGAGAGGCAGAGGTTGCAGTGAGCCGAGATCGCACCATTGTACTCTAGCCTGGACGACAAGAATGAAATTCCGTCTCAAAAAAGGAAAAAAGAAAAAAAAATAGAAAAACTCTTAATTTATAAGTGTTATACTTCACTTAAAAGCATATTTTCAAAAGTTAATGAGAGGCCAGGAGTGGTGGCTCACACTTGTAATCTTAGCACTTTGGGAAGCCGAGACGGGTGGATCACTTCAGGTTAGGAGTTCAAGACTAGCCTGGTCAACATGGTAAAACCCCATCCCTACTAAAAATACAAAAATTACTCAGGTGTAGTGGCAGGTGCCTATAATCCCAGTTACTCAGGAGGCTGAGGCAGGAGAATCACTTGAATCCAGGAGGCCGAGGTTGCAGTGAGCTGAGACTGTATGCCACTGCACTCCAGCCTAGGCAACAGAACAAGACTCTGTCTCCAAAAAAAAAAAAAAAAGTAATGAAGGTGCTATGAAACAGATCAGGCACTTAATAAATGTGTTGAAACCCAAATGAAATTCAGGTATAAGTTTTACTCAAATAATTGGTGGAATGGTAACACTGAAATGAATCTACTTATGCATATTGGTATCTCCACTATTTCATATGAACTGCTCACTCAAAGGAATGATGAGGAGAATATCATGTAGGGGAATAAATACACCTTCTAGATACAAGGCACTGTGCTAATGGCTTTACTTACATTATCTTACTTAAACCTTAAGCAACCTTACAAAATATTATTTGTTCATCACCACATTTTGATGAGAAAACTGAGGAATGTAAGCACGTCACTCCAAGTCACATTGCTAACAAATGAAGAACAGAGATTCAAACCTACATCTCTTAAATTCTAAAGTCAATGTGTATGTCATATGTCAGAGCCTTGATTTTTAAGGAAGAGAAAACAAAATGCTCCCTAGATTGGGGACAGTAGTTGGACACTATCCAGAATGAGCAGTATGGACTAGATTAATACAGGATATAACTGTGGCCATGAGCTGTGTAACAATGTGGTCAACAACAGACTATCTATAAAATGGTGGTCCTATAAACTACAATACTGTATTGTTACTATACCTTTTCTATGTTTAGATACACAAATACTTACCATGGTGTTATGACTGCCACCACGCTCAGTATAGTAGCATGCTGTACAGGTTCGTAGCTTAGCAGCAATAAGCTATCTTATATAGCCTAGGTGTATAGTAGGCTGTACCATCTGGTTTGTGTAACACATGATGTTCACACAATGATGAAATCACTCAACATTTCTCAGAACATGTCCCTACTGTTAAGCGACACATGACTATATATAGGAAGGTAGACCAGACCACATCAGAATTTTTCATTTTGGCTGGGCGCAGTGGCTCACGCCTGTAATCCCAGCACTTTGGAAGGCCGAGGCGGGCAGATCACGAGGTCAGGAGATCAAGACCATCCTGGCTAACATGGTGAAACCCTGTCTCTATAAAAAATACAAAAAAATTAGCCAGACGTGGTGGCGGGCGCCTGTAGTCCCAGCTACTGGGGAGGCCGAGGCAGAAGAATGACGTGAACCCGTGACGCAGAGATTGCGCCACTGCATTCCAGCCTGGGTGACAGAGCGAGACTCCATCTCGGAAAAAAAAAAAAAAAAAAAGAATTTTTCATTTTTATTCTGAGAACAACATGAAGGCACTTCGAGACTTTTAAAATTAAAGGTGATGGCCAGGTACGGTGACTCATGCTGTAAATCCTAGCACTTTGGAAGGCCAAGGCAGAAGAATTGTCTGAGTCCAGGAGTTCAAGAACAGCCTGGGCAACACAGCAAGATGCTGTCTCTAATTTTTAAAATGAAAAAATCATAATAAAATAAAATTGGAGGTGAAATGACTGGTTTGTGTTTTCAGGAGGGAGAAAAAAATGTCTGCGGTTTGGGAAAAAACTAGAGGAAAACTAAAAGAATCCTAAGGCCAGGTCTTCCAAATAGGCTCTGTGAGTTGAGCAAATTCTCTCCCCGAAGCAATGAAGAAAAGACAAGATTGTCAAAACTAACCACCAAAGCCTCCAAAAACTGATCAAAGGTCATACAACAAAATGAGAAGCATTTATTCAAGAAAAATACACTGCATCTCACTAAGAACTGTGGTATTTTAGCTAGGGGCTACTCCTATCCCCATCTATACCGCCAGGTTTGTGGCATAAACATTCTACTGTGGGCAAACATGGCAGGCCATAAAGAGTGGTAGCTACCTTCTCAGGCAAGATGGGACTGACCTTATTTGGAACAAGGCATGGAAAAATCTGTACCCAGGAATGTTATTAAAAGCAAGAGTGGGCTGGGTGCAGTGGCTCATGCCTGTAATCCCAGCACTTTGGGAGACCGAGGCAGGCAGATCACGAGGTCAAGAGGTTGAGACCGTCCTGGCGAACATGGTGAAACCCTGTCTCTATTAAAAATACAAAAATTAGCTGGGCATGGTGGTGTGCACCTGTAGTCCCAGCTACTCGGGAGGCTGAGGCAGGAGAATCGCTTGAACCTGGGAGGCGGAGGATGCAGTGAGTCAAGATCGCACCACATAACTCCAGCGACAGAATGACATTCTGTCAAAATAAAATAAAATAATAATAATAATGTTTTCAGTGGCAGGCATCAGGAGGGCCATTATCTAAGTGATAAGTGACTCTGGTGGGGGCAAGCAACAAAATAGCAAACTAGCCAGAAATCTAACAGGAAGATCCTAGGAAAAAGACTGCCAATAAGAGCCTTAAGTGGATATTCACTCTTGGTAGTCAGGAAGGCTGTGTGCATGTATAAGACTACACCAGAAAGAACATTTGCAAGCTAGTTTCTGACTGAATATGGGTCAAATTTGAAATTGCCTAAAATTTTAAGACATTCTCCAAACCATAAACAGGTCCACAGGAAAATGGGGGAACACTAACTTCCTGGTGTTTAGGAACAACCTTTAAGCAATCATTAGCTGACCACTAAGATAAGAGTGACACAGAGGCAATCCCTAGAAAGCCAGGCATAAGAAATATTTTAAAAGGAAAACAGACAACAGAATTAATTCAGGAAAGTCATTAAACAAACACACACAACAATGGCAACAAGCCCAAGGAGGGGTCAGAATCCACAATCCATATTAACTATAATATATTCATACAATGGAATACTATTCAGCAACATAAAAGAACTACTTGTCAATGACAAGGATGACTTTTTAAAATTATGTTGAACAAAAGAAACCACACATAAAAGAGTACCTACTATGCGATCCCATTATATGAAGCTATAGATGTAAAATCACAAAAACTAATCTATGGTGATAAAAACCAGATTCACAGTTACTGGGGAGTAAGAGATTGACTGTAAAGGGGCTTAAGGCACCTTCTGAAGTGGAGGGATGAATGTTTGTCTTAGGTATATTTATCAAAGTCCATTAAACAGTCAACAAAAAATATATTAATTTTTTCCATGTAAATTCTAACTCAGTAAAGTTGCTTAAAATATGAATAAGAAACATAGACTATTTTTAAAAGTTAATTCAAAGGTAACTTTTCTTAGAAACCTTTCCCAGCTTACTAAGGCAAAGTTATTCCCTCTTATGAGCTCTTGGCATGTTTTGTTTTACTATAGGACTTAATCAGAGTTTGTAGATAAATTATAAAGAACTCAAAGGTAAAGACTAGGTGTTATACCACATCACAATGACTGGCACATTGCACGTATTTTTTTTTTTAAATAAAGATGAATCCAGACCTTGTGCTTTCCATTTTCAATTTCTCCTCTCACCCCCAATTCAATGCACACTGAAATGGGTAAGACACATGAGATGCTACAAGAAAAGAAAGGAAGTATAAAAGGTTAATAACCTAAGCATAGCAACAGCCAGAAACAGTGAAATGGTTTTGTGTGCATGTCTATTACATGAACTAGATTTCTCCTCAGGATATCTTTAACGCACAAATCAATTGATATCTCCATCTTGATAGAGTAATATAGTTAAAAACAAGTCCACAGCACAATTCATTAGCCCCCTCTCATCTTCTCTCTATTAATACATAAAATGAAAACTACCAGTATCTTTAAACAAACAAGTGTAGAAAAGAAGTTATTTTCACTGCAGTATCTACTAACCTATACTCTGCATTGTGTGTGCAAAATGCATATACTTGAGATTACGTGATACGAAGTTTGAAATGTTGCCATCGCAGGCTGGGATGACCAGAAGCAATTTGCACACTATAAAGATGGAAAATGCAATAAGAACTATTGTCTTTTTTGTATAATATAATTTAGGTAGGTTTCCTAACTGTAACTAATCTAAGCATTTAACTTTGTAACTCGGTGTCTAATTCATAGTGAAATAAAATGTTACAAATGAGTGAGTCAGCCTAACAAGATTTTAGTAATGAATAAAAGTATTTGCATGCTACTATGTACCAAAGCTAATGGATAATCCCTTCATTATTCAACCCTAAAAAATAAATCGTCATGTTTTTTCAAGGATAAGACCCAGATAAAGATTCCAATTACAATAAGTGAAACGAAGGCATTTGTCAGATGAGAACTTGATAATTTAGCATTTTAAAACAGATTACAGATGTGCCTTCATTTGCGCAAATATTTAAAATATAAAGGAATAAATTTCATCTATAAATATTAAACATTTTCATTATTTGATTAACTTTTAAGTTAAAAAGCTCATTACAAATGTAACCAAGAAAGTGATTAGGACACAGAAAATTTTTTAAAAAGTATTTTTTAAGTTACCAAGATACTATTCAATTTTCTTAAGGTTTTGAACACCTATTAAAGTGGTGAGCACCTATTAGGAGCTAAGCACCATGCCTGATATAGGGAATATGAAAATAAGCAAGGCAAAACTATTGCCCTTACAAAATTTGCAATGTAGACAAGGAGTGGCAAGTATATTGAGGAAGGTATAAACAGGAGGCTCTGAGAGTACAGAGAAGTGATACTCAATCAAGTCAGTGAATGTAAGAGTTGTCAGTAAAACATACCAGAGAAAGTATTTTACTTAGGCAGTTGCCAAAATAGGAAATAGCGTTCCAGGAAGAGGACATAGCATATGAAGTCATGATATATTCAATAAACAGCAAGAAGATCAACAGAGCTGCAGCACACTGTGAGGTACGCTGGCAATGAAAGAAATTCTACGTGTATTATTTCACTATACTAAGAAACTTGGACTCCAGTGACAATAACATTGAGGGACTGGCTAGAGGAAGAAGAAACGAGAAAAAGCCAGAAAACTGAAATATTCCAAATAAGAACTAATGAAGGCAACAAAAGTTGAGGACTGGATCAACATGAAAGAAGAACGAGAGAGCATACTATGATGGCTCCCAAATTTGCAAATGTGAATGCGTGTGTATTGGTCTCATTCAACATAACATGGAATTAGATGTGATTTGGGATAGCAAGATGATGAGTTCAAATAAGGATGAATTGAAGTATCCTCACCTCACTGTTTTTCCTTCTGTATCCAGACCACCAGTCAATAGAATAACAGAAAAATCAGTGTAAAAATAAGTGAAAGTTGGTCAGAAAAGGTAAATAAAGTAAAAAGGATAGTAACAGTCAAAGAAGTTGGTCTACAGTAACAGGGCAAAATAAATCACAATTAGGAGTTGCATATGAAACTAAGTCAATCCAACAGTGTTGAGCCGTGCTAATTCTAAGAACATTAATGTGACATATGTAAGTAACTCTGAAAGGACCTATAAAAAGCCACAGGTCCTCAAAAACATTTTGTTGCCATCAAATTTATTTTGGGGGAAACTTCAAAAATCACATACATCATTAATCAAATTGAAAATGCAGCCAGTGAAAATAGTTCTGATTTTAATGTGAAAAAGAAAAGTGTCGTGTAAAATTCACACCCTTCCAGTTACTAATCCCTGAACTTGATTCCTGACCCCAAGTTCCCATCTTACTCTGGTTAGATTAGGCTTTAAGTGAAGAGGAGTTTGAAGAATTTACGGATTTCTGCTTCCTAATAGAAGTGAAAAGAAAAAAAGAATTGTGAAGAAATCGGACATACTTCTACACTTCCCCTCTACTTGATCATGTGTTGGTATCATATTTTTAAAATAAGTAGAAATTGATAAAAGAGGATAGTGAAAGCATTCATGTTAGCAGGTTGGTTTCTGTGGTTGTTTTTACAGAGAACATAGAGTAAACAGATAAAAGAGTCTGGGCCAGGTGCAGTGGCTCACACCTGTAATCCCAGCACTTTGGGAGGCCGAGATGGGCGGATAATGAGGTCAGCAGTTTGAGACCAGCCTGGCCAACATGCTGAAACCCCAAACCCCATCTTGACTAAAAATACAAAACTTAGTTGGGCATGGTGGCAGGCACCTGTAATCCCAGCTACTCGAGAGGCTGAGGCAGGAGAATCGCTTGAACCTGGGACGTGGAGGTTGCAGTGAGCCAAGATCATGCCACTGCACTCCAGTCTGGGCAACAGACCAACACTCCATCTCCAAAAAAAGAGAGTCTGGAATGGAATTAGATACACATGGTTTGGGATGGTAAGATGATGAGTTCAAATATGGATGAACTAAAGCATCCTAACCTCACTGTTTTTCCTTCTGTATCCAGAGTAGGGATGGCTATGTTATCCCATGTTTTCACCTGTCCCTCAATAGAGATAATAATTCTACTTAATTACTTGCTTGTGACAGTATGCATCACCACGAAATTCTGAATTTATGTATAAACTGGATGCCCCGGAGAAAATAAGAACCTCATGAACAGCCTTAAGCACCCAGTCTAGTCGATTAATTTTAAATAGTGGACATAATGCAAAGAATATATTTAATTCATAAATAATATTGGTAAACCATTACTAGAAGTTAAAGATTATAACCTGAAAGTGGGTAACAGATTATATCAATTTAATTCCCAATGATCATCAAAGAAAATGCTAACTCTAGTAATTTTTCAAAATTGCTGTTATACGTCTTTCCTCTTTCCAAAGAATCAAAGGTGACACATTTTGAGCCCCTCTAAGTTTAATAAAAATGAAATATTAACTGTCAGGAATGCCCCTCTTCAAGCACACTCTCTCCTCCGTGCTCCTGCACGTTGTTCTGATACTATGCTCCAGGTACAAACTACATCTCCGTACATTTCAAATACAGTATTAGGACTGTGTATCCACATGTTTTCCATCACTCTAGATTCCAGGTCCTTGAGAACAAGAACCTTGTTTTATTTTTTCTTGCATCCCCTATCCTAAAACAATCTAGCATAATGCCAAGTACACAGTCAGCACTCAAATACTTAATAATGGTCTGTACTCACCTGCTCGTGGGACATCTTGTATCTGTCTTATTACCAAGGCCATATCCTTGAAAAATACAGGTAAAATTTCATTTTACTGATTACCATTATTATTCTGCTATGCTCCAGTTACGAGCTGCTTGCTTTTCTTTGAATGTGCAAAAGCATAAAGAGAGCCTGGCACATAATATTTCTACTAAAAATTATTACCCACTTCCACACCTTGTCCCTCTAGCCAACAACTGCTCAGCTAACAAGCAGCACCCTAAAATAGCGCCTCCCCACCGCCTCCCTGCCAAGTAAAAGTGAATACTCTCTCCTTTGTGTCCCCACCATACAGATGTCCACAGCAACACTTACAAAGTTTTACTGGTTTATTTATGATTCTATATAATCAGTCTCTTCATATATTTTGCAACTAGTTTGTCTCAGAAGGTATACTAGAATATCCTGTCACTCAAATCTGGAAGCTATATATGCTTCACTTTTTCATTAAATGGTCTCATAGAGAGAATTTTTTTTTTTTAGGTAAATTTTATTTCAGTCATGCTTTATGAGAACTTCAACTACCTTTCTAATAAATACATCAAAATTAGTTTCTGAGGAAAATTTTGTCCTTGACCTTGAGAATTCTTGATCTTGAGAATTAGAACTTATCCAGCTCACCTCACCTGCTTTAACTGAATTGCACTTTGCCTGGATGCTGCAGGGACAAATGCTAAAGAAATGTGTCACTGTGGATATTATAAAGATGCTGTTGAATATATTTTTCATTATATCATATAGCAGCTTCTTTAGAGGACTAATGAGAAGAAACTGGTTTCACCACCTGGAGTAAAGATATTTTTCAGTGAACAGCTTTTATCTAAAGGACATTAACTCATACCTGATATTTTCTTCCCTAAAGAATTTGGCTTAATTTCAAATGTATGCGGAAGTATAATGGAATTAATGGCATATGTTTTGGTATACGAATTTTCACTCCTGGTCTCATCTTACATTTATACTCTTATATTCACATCTCATTTTTAAAATTTTATTTTACAAAATTAACATATTTATTTTGCATCTTTTTTTCTATCTTCCTAAAACATCTTAAATCCTTTTAGAGACAAAGTAGGAAAAACATTTACTATTTTTTTCAGTATAGCTATTGGGGATTCGGCATTTTTCTTATTAATTTGTATGCACTTTTTATGTCTATTATTAATATATCTGTTACAAATATTTTTGTCTTTTTTTGCTTGAATCAAAATTTAGTTGACTCATTATTTTTCTTTGCAATCTCTTCCATTGCTTTCATGCTTAAAAAGCCCTTCTCTCTTCAAAGATTAAACATTCACGTTTTCATTTGATGTTTAAGTTTTCACTTAAAAATTTTTATCCGTCTAAAATGCATCTGAAGTATGACATGAGATACTGATATAAACTGATTTTTTCTTTCCTAACGGTAAATTCTTCTAGTATGAAGTCCCTTCCCTCTTGATTCCCACTCCTTTTATCACATTATAAATTGTAACGTACAGATTTTCCTAATCTATTGGTTTAACATCTTTTTTATACCAATAATGTCTCACAGATTTAATATCAGCTCTATTAATAACAATCTTGGATAATCATGGGACCATAGTTTTATTTTCATCTGCACAATGAATACTTCACTAGTGGATGTAAGGATTAAAATAAGATACTTTATATAAAATAAAAATATCTTTCCTACTGGCTTTGACCCTTCTGCTCTGATCTGTTTGCAGGACAGTTCTTCACATTTATCTTCTCTTAGACTTCTACCATTACACACCCCCATGGGGTCATTTAGTAATCTAAACTCCCTGCTGATGAGAGGTGACCATGTGCTTGCAGCCCTCGCTCTCGGCGCCTCCTCGGCCTCCACACCCACTCTGGTGGCGCTTGAGGAGCCCTTCAGCCTGCCACTGCATTGTGGGAGCCCCTCTCTGGGCTGCCTGAAGCCGGAGCCAGCTCCCTCCACTTGCGGGGAGGTGTGGAGGGAGAGGCGCGGGCGGGAACCCGGGCTTCGTGAGGTGTTCACTAGCCAGCGAGAGTTCCAGCGGGTTCGGGCTTGGCGGCCCCGCACTTGGAGAGGCCAGCCGCCGCCACCGCCGGCCCAGGGCAGCTAGGGGCTTAGCACCCGGGCCAGCAGCTGCGGAGGTTGTGCAGGGTCCCCCAGCACTGCCCGCCTGCATGCACCTCGAATTCTCACCGGGCCTCAGCTGCCTCCCTGCGGGGCAGAGCTCACAGCCCTACAGCCCGCCATGCCCAAACCAGCTCCCCCCGGCTCCCCACTTCCCCCCACCACGGTGGGTTCCCCGTGGTGCGTTCCCACCGGGCCGAAGCCTCCCAGAGGAGCACCCTGCAAGGTGCTGGGTTCCATCAACCGCCCAGGGCCTGAGGAGTACCAGTGCATTGTGCAGGACTGGCAGGCAGCTCCGCCCACGGCCCCAGTGCAAGCTCCACTAAGTGAAGCCAGCTGGGCTCCTGATTCTAGTCGGGACTTGGAGAACCTTTATGTTTAGCTAAGGGATTATAAACACACCAATCAGCACTCTGTGTCTAACTCAGGATTTGTAAATACACCAATCAGCACTGTGTCTAGCTCATGATTTGTAAATACACCAATCAGTACTCTGTATCTAGCTAACCTAGTGGGGACTTAAAGAACTTTTATGTCTAGCTAGAGGATTGTAAATGTACCAATCAGCACTCTGTCAAAATGAACCAATCAGCACTCTGTCAAAATGAACCAATCAGCACTCTGTCAAAATGCACCAATCAGCTCTCTGTAAAGTGGCCCAATCAGCTCTCCATAAAATGGACCAATCAGCAGGATGTGGGTGGGGCCAGATAAGGGAATAAAACCAGGCAGCCCCAGCCAACCAGCAGCAACCCACTCCGGTCGCCTTCCACACTGTGCAAGCTTTGTTCCTTCGCTATTTGCAATAAAGCCTATTGCTCACTTTGGGTCCACGCTGCCTTTATGAGCTGTTAACACTGTGAAGGTCTGCAGCTTCACTCCTGAAGCCAGCAAGACCATGAACCCATCAGAAGGAAGAAACTGCGGACACGCATTTTCAAGAACTATAACACTCACGGCAACGGTCTGGGGCTTCATTCTTGAAGTCAGTGAGACTAAGAACCCACCAATTCTGGACACACTACTTACTATTTTATAACAATAACCAAGAAGCTAAGTAGCACCCCACTCTCAAAATACATTTTCAAAAATATGTCATAAGTAAAAGAATATTGGATGCAGGTATATTACAAGAGAAAATTTAGGACAAAATAGCATTTACTCAAAAAAAAATTTCCTTTATTCTTTAACAAAACATCTCAGTTAATATTTGCAAGCACTGGATACAAATACTTCCTTTATGTTAAACCTAACACCCCCTTATACAGTAAAGATAAGCTTCCTTTTCATAACAGGTGAATACAATGTGCCATTCAAAGGCCCACTCAGCTTACTAAAAACCCATTCTTCAGATATCTCATAAATCAACTGTTATATAGTATGAATTTGAAGTCTTTAATCATCAAAAACACATTCCTGCAAAATAAATATATAAGTTTAATTCTTAAAAGGCAAAAGCTTAAAATTCATGATCTGATTTGTAAAATATGCTAAGACTAATCTTTTGGTTGCATTTATTTGAAATTTCTAACTCGTGAAAATTTTCTTTTTCCTTGAACTATCAGAGCCTATTTCTGTAAGCAAGCATAGAAAAAATAGTTTTCCTGGTTGGGGGAATATGGAATGAGTTTTCTCCATTTGAAACCAACCCATTAGTTTCCCTAGATAGTTTTTTGGATAAACATAGAAGTTGACCCTTCTGGTCTTAAAGCTTGAATCTTATATTTGTTTTATCTGAGTTCCTTCCTCAGGAAATGACCTTTAGGTCTCTCAAAGTATCAAAGAACCGAAACTCACCAGATCCCCACATCCAGACAGACAATAAGATGCTAGACAACTCATTAATCATGATTGCTTCCTTGGCCCGCCTTAGGTCCTGTTTCTTTTACATTTCTTCCCTGCTATGTGAACCCTTCGTTTTAGTCACTCAGGGAGATGGATTTGAGTCTGAGCTCTCATCTTCTTGGCTGCAGCACCCAGTTTAAGCCTTCTTCCTTGGCAATACTTGTCTCAGTCACTGGCTTTCTCTGCAGTGAGTAGCATGACCTAGACCAAACCCCTGAGGTTTTGGTAACTCATTTTTATGTGCAGTTTCTGACATCCTTACAAATAAACATAAAGTTAACGTTTTTACAAACACTTCCTAATAAGCGCAAGTTTGAGAAGGGAGGGACATCACAGGGAAATAAATATCACAGGCTCTCCCACTGACCCCTGAGATTTGAGGGGATAGCAAACTGTGCAGAAATAATGAAAACAAAAAAAAGGTAATAAAAATAGTCTGATAAAAACAGTACTGTTGTTTACTATTACTAAAGGTCTTAAAGAGTAAGGACTAAGATTTTCTTTTATTATTTTTTTTCTTGAGGCAGAGTTTCACTCTTACTGCCCAAGCTGGAGTGCAATAGCGCGATCTCGGCTCACTGCAACCCCTGCCTCCGGAGTTCAAGCAATCCTCCCGCCTCAGCCTCCCAAGTAGCTGGAATTACAGGCACCCGCCACCATGCCCAGCTAATTTGTTGTATTTTTAGTAGAAACAGGGTTTCACTATGTTGGCCAGGCTGGTCTCAAACTTCTGACCTCAGGTGATCCACCTGCCTCGGACTCCCAAAGTGCTGGGATTACAGGCGTGAGCCACCGCCCCTGGCCAAGGACTAAGATTTAAGATTTCAGTAGTGTTTTCAGGTATTAAAGATCAGAGTTTTCTTTTAAGAATCTATCTGTGGCCGGGCGTGGTGGCTCATGCCTGTAATCCCAACACTTTGAGAGGCTGAGGGGGGCGGATCACCTACACCTCTCCTCTACTCCTATTCACTGAAACAGACTTTCACTTCACTTTCTTCTGTCTTAATTAAATCCACCCACAGACACACACAAACAGGGAGAAGAGAGAAAGATTTGCAGACTACTCTATCATTAGCCAAAACCTATTAGATTTCTGAATGTCCTCGATCTTCCAGCACATTTCAAAGTGACTTTGTTACCCACAATGGCCATAATGCAACATTGTTTTATAATGATCTGAAATTGAAGTTTTAAATATGAGGGCCTGAAAACAATGTGAATAGTATTTGAGAAGAGAAGACAAATCCAAGAGCTACTTAGAAGGCAGAATAAACAAGAATTGGTAACTGATTGAATGTGAGGAGTGAGGAAGTTGGGGGGCTAGAATGACTCAGGATTTTTAGTTTCTGCAACCAAGTTAGGTAGAATGACGGTTGTTCACAAATTCTGGTATTTTGTTACAGGGTTTTCTTGGACGTGATCTTCTCTCTGTACTTAAAATTTAAAAAAAAAAAAAAAAAAAAAAAAAAAAAAAAAAAGCCTTGTTAAAGATGGTTTTCTCAAGCCCCAATAAAACTAATGGATAATCCAAACAGCCTCTTTCCAGACTTCCCATCCCCTACCCTTAAGGCCCTTTTCCATAATACTCTGAAATTAATGATTTTATTACCACCACATCCCCCCCCCAAACACGCCCCTCCCCCACCCCCCGCAATCTAGGGTTATGTAATTTCCTTACTTTTCAGCATGAATCCCAAACTTCTTAGCATGACATATAAGAGCCTTTCTAATTTGTTTCTCTGCTTTTGGTTCCTCGTTTCTCATGGCTCTAGTATCCCGCCTATTGCTACCAGACTGCCTTTCATAAAATACAGTATCATGTAAACACAAATCCTTTATGACTAGGGTCCCCAACCTCCAGGCCAGAGACCACTATCAGTTCATGGCCTTTTAGGAACCAGGTCACACAGTAGGAGGTGAGCAGCAGGCAAGTGAGCAAAGCTTCATCTGTATTTACAGCAGCTCCCTATCGTTCATATTACTGCCTGAGCTCCACCTCCTGTCAGATCAGTGGAGGTATTAGATTCTCATAGGAACACAAACCTTATTGTGTATTGCAAGGGATCTGGGTTGCATGCTCCTTATAAGAATCTAATGCCTGATGATCTGTCATTGTTTCCCATCACCCCTAGATAAGACCATCTAGTTGCAGGAAAAAAACTCAGGGCTCCTACTGATTCTACATTATGGTAAGTTGTATAATTATTTCATTATACATCACAATGTAATAATAATAGAAATAAGGTACACAATAAAGGTAATGTGCTTAAGTCACACCGAAACCATCCCTCCACCCCAGTCCGTGGAAACACTGTCTTCCACAAAACTAGTCCTTAGTGCCAAAAAGGTAAGGGACCACTGCTTTACAAGATACTTTTAGCTTTAAAAGCTATAGGGACTCAGATTTCCCTATTGCTAAACGTATTATAAAGCCACAGTAATCAAGACAGTGTGATACTAGTATAAGGACAGACATCTAGATAAATGAAAAAGAAATGAAAGTCCAAAAACAAACCCTTATATTTATGGTCGACTGACTTTCAATGAAGACAATTCAGTGGGGAAAAACAGTCTGTTCAACAAATGGTGCTGGGACAGCTGGATATCCACATGCAAAACAACGAAGCTGGACCTCTACAGGACATACAGAAATTAACTCAAAAAGATAAAGACCTGATTGTAAACGCTAAGACCATAAAACTCTTAGAAGACAATGAGTAAATACTCGTGATCCAGAATTAAAAGAATGGTTTCACAGATATAACACTAAAACCATAAACAACAAAAGAAAAAAACAGATCAGACTTCATCCCAAAACTCCATTATATATGTGCTTCAAAGGATACCACAAAGAAAGTGAAAAAGGCAACCCACAGAACAGGAAATCAGATTTGATTTGCAAATCACAAATTTGCAAATCGTATGTCTGAGAAGGGTCTGGTTTCCAGATATATAAAGAGCTCTTAGAACTCAATAATAAAAGGACTTACCAGGCACAGTGGTTCACATCTGTAGTCCCAGCAACTGGGGAGGCCAAAGTGGGAGGATCACTTGAGTCCAGGAGTTCAAGACCAGCCTGGGCAACATAGCGAGAACCCCCATCTTTACCAAAAAAATTTAAAAATTTGCCCGGTGTGGTGTCACCCACCTATGGTCCCAGCTACTCAGGAGGCTAAAATGGGAGAACTGCTTGAGCCCAGGGAGTTGAGGCTGCAACAAGCCACGATCATGCCACTGCATTCCAGGCTGGGGAACAGACCAAGACCTCTCTCAATAATAATAATATTTTAAAATGGGTAAGGATAGGTATTTCACAAATCAAGATTTGCAAGTGGTCAAAGCACAGAACATGTTCAACATCAGTCAGTAAGGAAATGTACATCAAAACCTCAATAAGATATTTCTATACACCCACTAGGATGGTTATAACTTTTTTAAAAAGGAGAGAGCCAGGTGCAGAGGCTCACACCTGTAATCCCAGTTACTAAGAAGGCTGAGAAGGGAGGATCACTTGAGCCCAGGTGCAATAAGCTATGACCATGCCACTGTACTCCAGCCCAGGTGACAGAGCAGTACCCCCATCTCTTTAAAAACAAAAACAAAAAACCAGAAAGAGACAAAGAATAACAAATAATGAAGGAAACAGAGAAACCGAAACCCTCATACACTGCTGGTGGAAATAAAAAAATGGTAGAGCAAGTTTAAAAGACAATGTGGGACTGGGTGCCGATGCTCATGCCTATAATCCCAGCCCTTTGGGAGGCCGAGGCAGGTGGATCACCTGAGGTCAGAAGTTCCAGACCAGCCTGGCCAACGTGTTGAAACCCCATCTCTACTAAAAATACAAAAATTAGCCGGGAGTGGTGGTGGGCACCTGTAATCCCAGCTACTGAGGAGGCTGAGGCAGGAGAATTGCTTGAACCCGGCTGGCGGAGGTTGCAGTGAGCCGAGATTGCGCCATTGCACTCCAGCCTGGGCCACAAGAGCAAAACTCCATCTTAAAAAAACCCCACAATTTGGTAGTTCATAAAAAGAAACTTAAACAGAGTTACCATATGACCTAGCAATTCCACTTCTAGATACTCATGAAAATTAAAAACATCTGTCTACACAAAAACCTGTATACAAATGTTCATAGCAAAATCATTCATAACAGCCAAAACATGTAAACAAAGTGTCCATCAATTGATGAATGAACAAACAAAAGGTGGTTACTTCTATACAGAATTCAGCCATCAAAAGGAATGAAGTACTGGCACATGCTACAACATGAAAGAACCTTGAAACCAGGCACAAATGGCTACATACTGAATGATTCCACATATATGAATTGTCCAAAACAGGCAAATCTATAATGATAGGAAGTAGATTCATGGCTGCCAAGAGCTAGGAGAAGGGGACAAATGAGGAGAGACTGTTAGTGGGTTTAGTCAGAGTTTAATTATGGGGTGATGAAAATACTCTGAAATTAAGACAGTGGTGAGGGCTGTACCACTTCATGACTATATTTAAAAATCACTGAATTATATATATCCAAAAAAAATGAATTTTACGGCATGTGAATTATATCTAAATTTTTTTAAGCTATAGGAACTCCAGAGGAGGCAAATTCAAACTCTAAACCAGATATTTAAGGACCACGAGCAAATGATCAACCCCAAAAGCACACGACCACAACATATGAGTCCTATTCTCTAATCCATTACTGGCCTCCATATATAACTTCTTTATTACCTCAATAAAGGTAATAAAGGTACTTTTTCTTCCTTTGAAATGCCTTTCCCTTTTCTCATTCCAGAGCCTATTTCAAAGTCATTACTATAAAGAAAGCTTCCCTAATCAATTCACTTTCAATTCTTTATTAATTCATGCAGCAACTGGATCTCATCACTCTCTTTTACTTATGTGCTTCCTTAGGGTTGTCTTGTGATTGTTTCATATATGTATTCCTCTCTCCCAACTAAGTTTTAAGTGTGAGTAAAGACAGAGTAAAAATAATTAAAGGAAATACCTGATTTATCACGGATCTGCTATTTTCTAGTTTCAGGCAAGTCACTTAGAAGAGATGGGCTTTGATTTTGTAATCTGGAAAGCAGCAGCCAGATATTGATACATTTGAAGTATTTCCTTAATTTTTTAACAAAATAAAGGAGGCCAGGCGCGGTGGCTCATGCCCGTAATCCCAGCACTTTGGGAGGCTGAGGCAGGTAGGTCACGAGGTCAGGAGTTCGAGACCAGCCTGATCAACATGGTGAAACCCCGTCTCTACTAAAAAGACAAAAATTAGCCAGTCGTGGTGGGCAGGCGCCTGTAATCCCAGCTACTCAAGAGGCTGAGGCAGGAGAACTGCTTGAACCTGGGAGGTGGAGATCGCATCACTGCACTCCCGCCTGAGCAACAGAGCAAGGCTCCATCTCAAATAAAACAAAAAAACAAAACAAAACAATAAAATAAAATAAACAACAGATTACTTGTAGGGCCCACTTCAGTTACAAATTTACTCTTACAAAAATACTCTTAACTGTCCACCCCTTTTTGTTTTCTGTTTGTTTGTTTTTTGAGACAGTCTCACTCTGTTGCCCAGGCTGGGGTGCAGTGACACCATCTCGGCTCACTGCAACCTCCACCTCCCAGGTTCAAACGATTCTCCTACCTCAGCCTCCCGAGTAGCTGGGACTATAGGTACCCGCCACCACGCCCGGATAATTTTTGTATTTTTAGTAGAGACAAGGTTTCCCATGTTGGCCAGGATGGTATCGGTCTCCTGACCTTGTGATCCACCCGCCTCAGCCTCCCAAAAGTGCTGGGATTAGAGGCGTGAGCCACCCTGCCAGGCCAACTGTCTCCTGCTTTTGTATCTACCATTGCACCTCATTCATTTTTCAACATTAGAAAGGGAAAAAAAATACAAACAAGACTCAAATCACAGCAAAGATATCCACAAATCCTGTAACCATTCCCTTTCATTCACAAATGTTCTTTCATGGATATATGGCACCGGAGGGGGCTACCCAGCTTTATCGAATCCACTTTCCTATGTTTGGAGAATTCTTCACTTTATAAGGCAGAACCTTGCCCTAAAACTAAAGAAATTGAAAACCAGGTATTTGTTTTCCGCATCTCTCTCCTAACTAGGACAGGGTTACGTGTAAGTCCTGAGCTTTTCCAGTCAGACAAACCAACCCCAACTTTGAAAAATTGAAGCAACTCAAGGAGGAGGATGTAGAGGTCAAAGAGGAAGCAGTGACAGAAGCAAGCCCCATAAGCAATCCATTCTGGCAAGGTTGAAGGCAATAGCAACAGCTAATTTACTCCAGTTTGAATTAATTAATTCTTCCAGCTGGGCACAGTGGTTCACGCCTGTAATCCCAGCACTTTGGGAGGCTGAGGCAGACAGATCAACTGAGGTCAGGAGTTCGAGACCAGCCTGGTCAACATGGTAACACCCCGTCTCTACTAAAAACACAAAAATTAACCAGGTATGGTGGTGCACGCCTGCAGTCCCAGCTACTAGGGAGGCTGAGGAGGGAGGATCACTTGAACCCGGGAGGCAGAGGTTGCAGTGAGCTGAGATCATGCCACTACATTCCAGCCTGGGCAACAGAGCGAGACCCTGTCTCAAAAAAAAAAAATTCTTCCTTCATCCAATTTTAAAAGAAAACAATGACAACAGTTTTAGGAGTATCTGTCACCTTATGTCAGAGAAAGTACAAACAGTGTGAACATGTCACCTAACAGTGATGCCTTCATTGGACCAGCTCTGCAGTATAGTACGTAGCACTGTTCCTGCACAAGACTGCTTCTTCTACCCTTTAGGAAATTCTATGAGTAGCCCAATATCCTCTTTAATCACAAAGTCATTTATAATTAAAGTAGAGGGATTTCTATTATTTAAGACTATGAACACTGACATGCATTTTTCTTAGTTTTTTAAATTTATTTATTTATTTATTTATTTATTTATCTTGAGACAGGGTCTCGCTCTGTCACCCAGGCTGGAATGCAGTGGTACAATCTCAGCTCACTGCAACCTCCACCTCCTGGGCTCAAACAATCCTCCCACCTCAGCCTCCTGCGTAAATGGGAGGAACACAGGAGTGCGCCACCACACCCGGTTAATTTTTTCTATTTTTAGTAGACACAGGGTTTCACCATGCTGCCCAGGCTAGTCTCAAACTCCTGAGCTAAAGTGATCCACCCACCTCAGTCTCCCGAAGTGCTGGGATTACAGGCATGAGCCACCATGCCCAGCCTAACACATATTCTTAGATCACAACGGCATCCCAAAGCATCATTTTAAAGTTTAGATAAAGTAACTTCAACCCTTGCTCTGACAGTTTCATATGTTAGAACTCCCTACCTTCTACAAATGGCACGTCTGCAAAGTGTCACAGTTCTTCCCACAATCTATTATGACCCCTCTCTCCTTGAGAACCAGTGTCAATATTCATGAGACTGGTTAGCAGAAAACTGTCAGCTAAATCACATCCTGACCCTTCTTTCTGTACACACATTTAAAACAACATCTTGATGCAAATTGATATAAAAGGAACAATTTATTACAGATGCAAAAGCCAACTTAACATTAAACTTTGGTACTTATATCACCATGAACAATGAAGTGTAAGAGAAAACCCAATTGAACAGTTTGCTTTACCCAAGCCTTCATAACTTCAAAACCCAATAATCATCATACATAATGATCACAAGATAACCAGTTCTTGAATATTAAGAAACCAGAATTGTTGCTTTAGTATGTTTCTTAGACTGTGCACCTCCCCCTCTTCCCTGACACACACACACACAAATAACAGCATCAACAGCATCAGCAACATCATGAAATACCTACAGCAAAAAATTTCAACCCTGGCAGCACTTGAGAATGATCTAAGAAACTTATTTTAAAATATCTATTATGTGGGTTCTTTCATCAGAGATTCTGATTAAACTGGTCTGGGCTCAAACTCAGGAATCAGTATAAACAGCTCCCCAAGGAATTCTAATGCACTCAGACAGGGCTTAGAACCAGTGAAGAGGAACGTGATGTTCTCAAGCACCTGTTTATCCATAGCATTTATTCTTGCACAGGTGGTGTTAATGTATTTAACTCATTAACCACTGACCCTAAATATTAGCTAATCATTAAGCCCCAGTTGGTACTCAGCCCTTCCGCTGTACAAGACCACATAAGGGAACAAAGCAACAAATAAAATTCCTTCTCACACAATGGCTTTCCACATTTCCTTCAAAAGCTCTACAAATTGAGAAAGGGGATTTGAAAAGTTCACAAGTACTGCTTAAATTTTACTAAGCAGTAAATTTTACTAAGTAAAAATACACACATCTGTGAGAATAAAAGTAGATTTTCAAATTTCCTCTATAACCTTTCAAGCTTTTGGCACCCAGTTTTATATATTTATAGCGATAACCCTCTATATATATAAAGAAACATTCCATTCTTGCAGGGGAAACATTCCAAGACCCCCCAGTGGAAGCCTGAAACTGCAGATAGTACCAAACCCTATATATGCTATGTTTTTTCCTATGTATACATACTTATGACAAAAGTGTGGTCCATGAACCAATCAAGCGCCATCCTAGATCTACTAAATCAGAATCTGCACTGTAATGAGAGAATGAAACCAAAATATTATCTTTCCTTACATTAGTCTTTGTAACATCAGAAAATACATAGTAAATGTATAGTAACAAAAGTTACATATACAATCCTAAAAACACTAACGAATATTTCTAGGATAAGTATATAAAGCATTTAGCAAATCACTCCTAGATCAATTCAGAAAAACCACCAATTAAATCTCAATCATATTTTACTCTATTCTCTGAAGCCAAAATTATAGATGACACAGTCCAACACCAAAATAAAATACTTTAAATCATCCTCCCAGACTATGTGGTAACCTCCACACAGACCATTAGTTAAGAATAATAACAATTATAAAGATGCTCCAAGGATTTTAAGAAACACCTCCCTAATTATTTCACTCAAGTTCTTCATTTCATCAGGAAAAAAAGGAGGACCTAAGACCTGAATTTCCCCAAACCATTTAGATGCATGTGATGGTCATTTATCTGAGCCTCCCAGAATGACTGGGAAATGAACATCCTACAAGTCTTGCCACAAACCAAGTATTTAACAGAAAATTAGGTACAAGTATTAGCTACACTGAAACCCCGTTGCTGTGTTTCCCCTTGGGAATGATGGCTAAGGTACAGCCATGCCACACGTATTCAAACAATAATTTATATAAAATTACAAATACTGTAAAATACAACTACTACTGTATGATGAAGGAATCTGCACTTGTTTATATCAATACAATCTTTCATCTTGAGGGTCATTCAACAATATGACTGGTAATACACAGGTATGGGCCTAGGACCCTCTCCCAGTCCTACAAAATCCTACAGTATTTTTTAAATCAAATGCTAAAAATATTAATTATAGTTTTCTACTACTCCTATCTTAATTTTTAATGTGTATGAATTCCAAAGCTGAGATTTTTCATTGTTTTAAGGTTAATCAACTAATCTTATTTAAAGTATACACTGTATATATTAAGCTAAACATGGACTAAACACTGATGTCTCCAATTCTAATCCTTTACCACATGGATCATTCTAGCCCCCTTCTCCTTGCTTGTAACTTTCCATTCCAACAGTGAGAAATCTGACTCCCACAATCCACCATCCACTTTACTTAACTGTTTAACTCTAGTATACATTACCAGAGGTATCAGAATCGTTAACTATACCTTTATATGAAGCAATATTATCAACTAACGTACACTACAAGTATAGAATATGTGCAGTGCTTTTTGCCTTTAGTATAACAGGCACTACGCATTTCCAAAATAAATTAGATCAACAGTTTTTCCCCATCACCCACTTCAAGGAGGTTGTTTCATACATCTCTAATACAATTAGATTCTTCTGTCTCAATCTGCATTCCATCCTGGAATCCCCCAGCCTCCTAAAAATATGGTATTTTAAAATTTGTATTCATTAAGGTCCACGCTTTCTGCTATAAAGTCCTATGGGTTTTGACAACTGTGTAGTATGCTTTTTTCTATGTTTCTCATCTTCTACATATATAACATCTTACAAACAATTTTACCACCATTCTTCAAACAAACATACCTATTTCCACAGTCATCTTCAATTCTACTAAACAGAGTGCAGAGTCTACATGCTTGCAGGCTTATCTCCATGCACATACCACCTTTTTTCTCCACAATCTCTAGGAGACTCATTTCAGAAAACTTCACTTTCAGATTACTAACAGTTGTCTGCTCATGATTAGGCTTCAAAAGAAAAATGTCAGAGTTATTTATATAAAAAACAGATTTCATATCCTTATTTTACAACCAAGTTCTCTATCATTTATGTGTCTATCAAAAATAAATTAATGAAAGCCTGAAAACAGTTATGAATTCATTATACTGCTTTCACATCCACTTCAAACCTCCTATATATAAACTGATATGATATGGGTTCACTTACCCAGCTCAGTCTCACTACAAGGATTTTTAAACTAAATCAGTCCAGTCCACTGAACAGTATCAGCTTACTGTAGGTACATTGTCTTTCATAATAAATAACAGTATCAGTAGCGCAACACCAACACACAGGGAACTAGACTAAGACCAAGGATATAAATAAGGTAAGAACATATTTATTCCCTGGATGCCTGCCTGAATCCAAAATAAAACCTCTGAATGGCCAGTGGCGGTGGCTCACACCTGTAATCCCAGCACTTTAGGAGGCCCAGGCAGGCGGATCACCTGAGGTCGGGAGTTCTAGACCAGCCTGACCAACATGGTGAAACCCCCATCTCTACTAAAAATACAAAAATTAGCCAGTTGTGGTGGCAGGCACCTGTAATCCCAGCTACTTGGGAGGCTGAGGCAGGCAATTCGCTTGAACCCAGAGGGTGGAGGATGGGAGGATGCAGTGAGCCAAAATCGCGCCACTACACTCCAGCCTGGGCAACAAAGCAAGACTCCATCTGGTGGGGGGAGAAGCTTGAAAATCGTTACTCTATCCTAATGTGAGTAATACTCTATCCTAATAGTGAGTAAAAAGCTGAACGACAACAACAAAGATCAACAACTCTTCTTAGATCCATCAGAGAGGTAAGGTCACAGGGCAAACCACTCCCCCACAATTGGATAGACAGACAAGGTGATACAAAGGATCATAATTTATCAAAGCAGAAATCCATGGACAAAAACCTCTCTATCGGAGCCAGCACCCAAGTAGGAAAACCTAAATTGCAACTGATGACTTGCTGGAGGCCTGGTATGGACAAATCTGAAAGTTAAACTCTAGGGACACTTTTTTCAGTTTTACCTCCAGGAGCCCTACCGGGTTCTCATGGTAAGATCTGAGCCAGTGCGGTGGCTCACTCCTCTAATCCCAGCACTTTGAGAGGCCGAGGCAGGTGGATCACTTGAGATCAGGAGTTTGAGACCAGCCGGTCCAACATAGTGAAACCCCTCTCTCTATTAAAAATACAAAAATTAGCCGGGCATGGTGGAGGACACCTGTAATCTCAGTTACTCAGGAGGCAGAAGCAGGAGAATCACTTGAACCTGGGAGTCAGAGGTTGCACTGAGCCAAGATCATACATACCATTGCACTCCAGCCTAGGCAACAGAGTGAGTGTGTGTCTCAAAAAAGAGAGAGAGAGAGAGAGATCCAAGAAAAATACCCACTGCTGCCTGTGCAAGGAGAGTTCTTGTAAAGCTATAGTTCTGGTAAGGTCTGCCCTCAAGAAAATCCATCTTACTACAGCCTAACCAACCTGGGGGAAGGGAAATATCCAGCTCGACCTCCCTCTTTCTGTCTACACAGAAGAGAAATACTTAATTCCAGCCTCCTCTAACCATTCTGTCCCACCTAAGGGGATGAAAAGAACTGAGAAGCACTTGTGAAGCTCACAGCCCAGGGCAACGGCTTACTAAACAACTGAGATACAGTCATTGAACTACAGCTTACCATCACATTACAAAAGGCCTATATATCACAATTCCTTTTATCTGATATATCATATCTGGCTTTCAACAAAAAATTACAAGGCATACTAAAAGACAAAAAAGCAGTTTGAAGAGACAGAGCAAGTATCATAACCAGATTCAAATATGGCAAGAATATTGCAATAAACAGACAAGAATTTAAAACAACTATGATTAATATGCTAAGGGTGCTAATGGGAAAAAACAGACAACATGGAAGAATAGACTGATAATGTAAGCTAGGGGAAAAATCAAAGAGAAATGCTGGAGATCAAAAACACTATAACATAAATGAAGAATGCCTTTGATGGGTTCATTAGTATACTGTACGTGGCTGAGGAATCTGAGTTTGAGAATGTTCGTAGAAACTTCCAAAGCTGAAAAGCAAATTTTTTAAAAAGACTGAAAAAAAGGGAACAGAGTATCTAAGAACTGCGTTCAATTCAGCAGCACACATACTAACACTGGAACAATTCAGAGAAGATCAGCATGGCTCCTGCGCAAGGATGACAAGCAAATTTATAGTCTCGAACTCCTGACCTCAGGTGATCCACCCACCTTGGCCTCCCAAAATGCTGGGATTACAGGTGTGAGTCACCTCACCCGGCCTTATTCTTAGTTGAGCTAACAACAGTTTGTTCAAAATAGTAACAGCAACAATGCAGTCAATGATTTTAGCTTACATATAAGTGAAATGAATGATGGCAACAATACAGGGAGAAATTAGGAGTATTTTGTTCCAGCCAATTTTGTTGTAAGCCCAAAACTGTTCTAAAAAATGGTCTTTTATTTAAAAACAAACAAAAAACAAACAAAAAAACCAACAAAAAAAAAGGCAAGAGGGGAGAGCCCTTTCTGCTTCAGTTTGCGGTTCTGTAAAGCTTGGCACTCATTTTTAGTATTCAGTGGTCAATACGACGGGTACCAAATCCTCATTTGGCACATTTCCCCAAGAGTAGCTAAATCAAGTATCCAAGGTAAGGATTAAGAAAGAGAGCCTGGCCAGGTACAGTGGCTCACACCTGTAATTGCAGCCATTTGGGAGGCCAAGGCAGGGGGATCACCTGAGGTCAGGAGTTCAGGACCAGCCTGGTCAACATGGTGAAACCCCTGTCTCTACTAAAAATACAAAAATTAGCTGGGTGTGGTGATGCATGCCTATAGTCCCAGCTACTGGGGAGGCTGGAGACACAAGAATCGCTTGAACCTGGGAGGCGGAGGTTGCAGTGAGCCGAGATCACGCCACTGTACAACAGCCTACGTGACAGAGCAAGGCTCTATCAAGGAAGAGAAGAGAGAAGAGACCTAACAGGAAGAGGTAAATGCTATGCCTAAAAGGTAACAAGTAGGTGTCTTCAGTTTATGCAGTGACCCAGCAGCAGAGTGAGTCTTTAGTTTCAGGATCTGCTTTATGAGACTGCGCCCTTCTCTAGGGTAGGGGTCCTCAAGCCGCAGGCTGTGGACCAGTAGCAGTCAGTGGCCTGCTAGGAACTGGCCGCACAGCAGGAGGTGAGCAGCAGGCAAGCAAGCACTACTGCCTGAGCTCTGCCTCCTGTCAGATCAGTGGCAGCATTAGAGTCTCAGGAGTGCGAACCTTATTGTCAACTGCGCATGCAACGGATCTAGGTTGCACACCTCCATATGTGAATCTAATGCCTGATCTGAGGTGGCACAGTTTCATCCGGAAACCATCCCACCCAGCCCGCTACTGCCCAGTTCCTGTGGAAGAACTGTCTTCCACAAAACCGGTCCCTGGTGCCAAAAAGTTTGGGCACCACTGCTCTAGGGAAAGCAGAAAAATGACAACAGGCCCCAGCGAGCCAGGAAAGAGGCATTCATTGATTGCATTCAAGGATGCAGCACTGAAGCCGACTCAAGAGGATCGGCAGCTACTGAGGCCTGCTCAGAGGACACGGTGCAGGGATGTGATGCAGGAAAAGTCCTGAGGGAAAAAACATTCTCAAGATCTGCTAGGATATGACACAAACATTTTCTATTAAAATGAAGAACATCGGCCCGGCACAGTGGTTCACACCTGTAATCCCAGCACTGTGGGAGGCCAAGGTAGGCAGATCACCTGAGGTCGGGAGTTCGAGACCAGCCTGACCAACATGGAGAATCCCCGTCTCTACTAAAAACACAAAATTAGCCCGGCCTGGTGGATCATGCCTATAATCCCAGCTACGTGGGAGGCTGAGGCAGGAGAATCGCTTGAACCCGCGAGGCGGAAGTTGCTGTGAGCCGAGATTGTGCCATTGCACTCCAGCCTGAGCAACAGAAGTGAAACTCCGTCTCAAAAAAAAAAAAAAAAAAAAAAAAAGGAATATCTCACACTGAGACTTGAAAATCTCTCGCTTAACTCAGCCATTTAAAAATTAAAGAGGCCGGGTGCGGTGGCTCAAGCCTGTAATCCCAGCACTTTGGGAGGCCGAGACGGGCGGATCACGAGGTCAGGAGATCGAGACCATCCTGGCTAACCCGGTGAAACCCCGTCTCTACTAAAAAATACAAAAAACTAGCTGGGCGAGGTGGCCGGTGTCTGTAGTCCCAGCTACTCGGGAGGCTGATGCAGGAGAATGGCGTGAACCCGGGAGGCGGAGCTTGCAGTGAGCTGAGATCCGGCCACTGCACTCCAGCCTGGGCCACAGAGCGAGACCCCGTCTCAAAAAAAAAAAAAAATTAAACTGTGAGGTACATGCCTTGACTACTTCATTTTATTTTAGACTCTTTCAAAAAATAAAAATTGGTGTGCACATATTAAAGAGCAGTTTTGGTTTTGTTTATTTAATCAACCTTAGAATCTACCTTAGAAACCTGTAGATACATAAAAGCACTTAACAAGGAAGTTGCTTAATTCAACTAGTTGTGTAATATATTCTGCAGGGGCTTTTATCAGCAACATATTTTAAAGTCAATTTTAGTATGCTTTGGGAAACAAAGCATGTGATAAATATCTCCCTTGGCTTCTCAAAAGCTAGGCTATAGGCTTATATAGAAGAAATCTCACTTCAGCAATAATCTTTATTAACTCTGGTTATGTAATCTATTTGGCCTCTAATTTATTTTGGCCTCAATTAGCTTTATTTTGGCTTTGAATTAAGAGAGAATGAACATATGTACTTGATACTGAATAATTAAATAAATATATGTGGTCACAGCTCCACTTTGCAATAGTATACACATCTGCTATTCATCCAAAAATCATGAAAACCAGGACCAGGCTGTTATATGCTGTTCATTAGTGTCCACATAAATGTAATTTTATTGCTGTGTCTGGTCTGATATTCATTTGTAATGTTTTCTGGAAAATAATTTTTAAATGGAGTGAAAGGTAGAAGATGGGCTTCATTTTAACTGGGAGAGAAGTAAAGCAAGTAAACATATATTAAGTTTTCAAGATGTCACAATTTCTTATGCCAGGAAAATAAAAATATCTCAAAATGATAATAAGATTAGACACACAAGCCATTTTTACAAATTTACTTTATACATTTTTATCATAATCCAAAGCATTTATTTGATTAGGTAAGGATAAAACAACAAATCTTCCAAAATATTCACACGCCCTAATTTGAAATGTATACTCAATTTGAATCCAGTTTCCCATAATGAAAATGTTCAGAAATGTTCAGTTTCAATAAATCTAGACTAAAGGGATAAAATTTCACCTTTTACAAGATGTAATTACATACAAAGGTGACTAATTAAGACATTGAGACTTGAGCTATAAAAACTAAGTGACCCAGATCTATACTAGGTCATAAATCATGTCACGATCCTTGAAGTTACTTATATAATCCTACCCATAATTAAAATAAGTCATTAATATACATATGACTAATTCTCAACTATCATGCACATGGTACATGAAATAATAGACAATATTTTAAAACACGTAAGTTAGAGTTTCTATTCCGGTAATTTGGTAAAAAGACAACCAGAAAATACTTCTTTTACAAAACAAATAGAACTAATGGTGAATCTTTTTATCTGATTTATACATATACACAAAATAAAATATACAAACACCTCTTTAAATGTAGAACTTATCAAGAAAGTAGGGAAAATCTCCTGAGATCAAAAATGAACAAGAAAGTAAAAAGCAGTGCATGGCCGGGCGCAGTGGCTCACGCCTATAATCCCAGCACTTTGGGAAGCCAAGGTGGACAGATCTTCAGGAGTTCGAGACCAGCCTGGCCAATATGGTGAAACCCCATCTCTACTAAAAACACAAAAATTAGCCAGGTGTGGTGGCAGGTGCCTGGAGTCCCAGCTACTTCAGAGGCGAAGGCAGGAGAATGGCTTGAACCCGGGTGGCAGAGGTTGCAGTCAGCTGAGATCGTGCCACTGCACTCCAGCCTGGGTGACAGAGCAAGACTCCATCTCAAAATAAAGCAGTACATGTTTGATCTGATGCTATGATGACCCTGGATTTTCTGATCTCAGAAACTGAGGAACGTCTATTACAATGGCAAACCAGGGAAGAGTTTGGCACACAAGACACAGTGTTAGAAGTAAGATTCCTGCACAAAGCATGGATCCTCAACAATGAAGTAGAAAGATCTGCCCACCGACAGAGGGAGACAAGGAAGTCTTTTTTGTCTTGCCCTAGGCTTTGAAAAGGTAGGAAAGATCACCAAAGACTTCATAATCATAAGGCCGCCCCTAGGTAGGTTTAGAGTTTGATTTATTCTATGCACATAGTACAGAAACTCCCAACTTCAAAAATTAAATATAAAAAATATTTCTGCTTGAATAGGGCAATGATAACATTTGATAACTCATTTACCAAAACTCAAACTAAGCTGGGCACAGTGGCTCATGCCTGTAGTCCCAGAAGTTTTTAGATCAGCCCAGGAAACAGTTTTTTTGTTTTGGTTTTT
Organism: Macaca nemestrina; assembly: GCF_043159975.1. NCBI lineage: Eukaryota > Metazoa > Chordata > Mammalia > Primates > Cercopithecidae > Macaca > Macaca nemestrina. Next base: position 129,785,027 of record NC_092134.1, on the reverse strand, counting down.
TTGTTTAAACAACAACAAAAACAAAAAAAAAACTCAGGCTGAGCAGCGCAGTGGCTCATGCCTGTAATTGCAACAGTTTGAGAGGCTGAGGTGGACAGATCACTTGAGCCCAGGAATTCAAGTCCAGCCTGAGCAACATGGCGAAACCCCATCTCTAAAAAAGATACAAAAATTAGCCAGATGTGGTGGCACACACCTGTAGTCCTAGCTGCTCAGGAGGCTGAGATGGGAGGATTGCTTGAGCCTGGGAGGCAAAGGTTGCAGTGGGCTGAGACCGCGCCACTGACCAAGTGAGACTCTGCCTCAAAACAAACAAACAAACAAAACAAAAAAACCCTCAAACTTCACACTTGAGATCTGTGCAATTTACTGTATATAAATTATACTTTAAAAAGTTAAGTGGTCATCTGGGCACGGTGGCTCTCGACTGTAATCCCAGCACTTTAGGAGACCGAGGTGGGCAGATCACAAAGTCAGGAGATCAAGACCATCCTGGCTAACACGGTGAAACCCTGTATCTACTAAAAAATACAAAAAATTAGCCGGGCATGGTGGTGGGCACCTGAAGTCCCAGCTTATCGGGAGGCTGAGGCAGAATGGCATGAACCCGGGAGGCAGAGCTTGCAGTGAGCCGAGATCACGCCACTGCACTCCAGCCTGGGCAAGAGTCAGACTCTGTCTCAAAAAAAAAAAAAAAAAAAAAAAAAAGTTAAGTGGTCACTGGAAACACCTCCAGTGAACTTGGCAAAAGCAACCCAAAATCTCTCTGGAGGAATATGCCCCCAAGTCACTCAGAATTCTCAAGGATAGCCTCTCTGAAGATCAGCTCACAATCCAAAACTATATAAAACACTCAAGGAAGCATTTAACCTTAAGCAAGAATCCAGCAGGTATAAATTTAAAAAAAAAAAAAAGTGGATTTTTAAGAACTTCAGAAAACTGAACAACTTGATAGAGATTATAAATATTTAAATTATTAAAACACATAAAAGATGGAATAAAATACATAACACAAGAAAAGACATCATCAAATAATAATAGATATCCCTAATAAGAAAACACAAGAAAGCAATCCTCAGTGCATGCTAAAATAATCAATAGATGAGTGGTTAATAAGGAACTAGGTATTTGGCAAAATACAAAAGGATCATCCCACAAATAAGGACACAAGAGGAAAGGGCTCAACTTACAAATAAAGATAGTAACTTTCAGGCACTAGAGTCAAAAACCAAATATTACAACAAAAGATGCATCTAGCATCCCAACTGCCAGAAAATTTGACCATCTGAACCTAGTGAATAATCTTAGCATCACTACAATATAGGACAACTTCTGATGTGACAAATACAAAGTACTCAGTACTACCTCTGAGGCATTCATGCCAAAATGTTAACTCTGTCTCTAATCAAGTCTTCAAATCTAATTTCATTTTCCAAGTAACAGGGGGATAAAAATAAATCAAATACCACAATAATTTGTTAGAAAATAAAAACTTGGCCGGGCGCGGTGGCTCACGCCTGTAATCCCAACACTTCAGGAGGCTGAGGCAGGCGGATCACGAGGTCAGGAGATCGAGACCATCCTGGCTAACACGGTGAAACCCCGACTCTACTAAAATCACAAAAAATTAGCTGGGCGTGGTGGTGGGCGCCTGTGGTCCCAGCTACTCGAGAGGCTAAGGCAGGAGAACGGCGTGAACCCGGGAGGCAGAGGTTGCAGTGAGCCAAGATCACGCCACTGCACTCCAGTCTGGGCAACAGAGCCACACTCCATCTCAAAAAAATGAATGAATGAATGAATGAATGAACAAATGAATGAATGAATGAATGAAAGAAAGAAAATAAAAAATCTGGGACATTCTACAGGACAGCTGACCCAGTCTTTTCAATTAAGTCAACAGGGTAAGAGATAAAAAGGGAAAAGGGGAGGACCAACTCAACTGCTCTAGAAAAACCATGTGCAACTTGTAAACCTGTTTGGATCCCGATTTCAAACAAACCAACTATAAAGCAACATTTCTGAGACACAGATATCTGAGTACCAACAGACTAATTTGTAACATTAAAGAACTGTTCATTGCAAGGTATGTGAAAGACAATGGCATTATGATTCTAGAAAAAAGTATTTTTTCGAGATGCAAAATAAAATATTTACAAGTGAGATGTCAGTATGTGAATCTGCCTTAAAATATCTCAGCTAATTAAAAAAAAGGAAAGAAAAACAGCCTAAAAGCCTACATATAGAGAGTGGTTGAATAAACTATGGTACATTCACAAAATGGTACACTATGCACTGGCAAAAAATGAGGAAGATCTCTATGAAATGATATGGAATGACATTCAAAATGTTAAGTTTTGGCCAGGTGCAGTGGCTCATGCCTGTAATCCCAGCACTTTGGAAGGCCGAGGCAGGTGTATCACAAGGTCAGGAGTTCGAGACCAGCCTGACCAACATGAAGCAACCCCATCTCTACTAAACATACAAAATTAGCCGGGCATGGTGGTAAATGCATGTATTCCCAGCTACTCGGGAGGCTGAGACAGGAGAATCACTTGAACCTGGGAGGCGGAGGTTGTGGTGACCCGAGATGGCACCATTACACTTTAGCGTGGACAACAAGAGTAAAACTCTGTCTCAAAAAAATAATAATAATAATAAAAAATTAGCCAGGCATGGTGGCACACGCCTGCAGTCCCAGCTACTTGGGAGGCTGAGGCCAAAGAATTGCTTGAACCCAGGAGGCAGGAGGTTGCAGTGAGCACAGATCATGCCACTACACTCCAGCCTGGGCGACAGAGCAAGACTTCGTCTCAAAAAAAAAAAAAAAAAGTTTAAAAAGAAAGTGCAAAAGAACATCTATAGTATGTTACTCTTTCATGTAAGAAAAGAGGATTTTAAGAATACACACATTCACGGCTGGGCACAGTGGCTCACGCCTGTACTTCCAGCACTTTGGGAGGCTGAGGTGGGCAGATTACGAGGTCAGGAGTTCGAGACCAGCTTGCCCAACACGGTGAAACCCCGCCTCTACTAAAAATACAAAAATTAGCCAGGTGTGGTGGCATGCACCTGTTAATCCAGCTACTCAGGAAGCTGAGGCAGGAGAATCGCTTGAACCCGGGATGCAGAGGTTACAGTGAGCCAAAATCATGCCACTGCACTCCAGCCTGGGCGACAGAGAGAGACTATGTCTCAAAAAAAAAAAAAAAAAAGAATATACACATTCATATTCTGAGAGAATAGAGGTATAATAAAAGAAAAAAGAATACACACATGTATCAACTCATTTGTACATAAACGAATTCACAAGAAAAAAGCAGAAATTATTAAGACTAAGATACCTATAGAAAGGGGTGGGGAAAGACTGGATAAAAAAGGGTAGGGGATGGGACTACGATAGAAGGGATGGGGAAGAAGAACACTTTTCTAAGTATAAATTTTTATGTTATTTTTAACTCTTAGGAACATGTAAATTGTTTCACATAACACCAAAGTAAATTCGTTTCTCACAATGGTGGTATAGGCTAATGATTTTAAAACTCTTAATGTGTATGTATACTAAGATGGGCAAATAAGAAAATATATCATGAATAATGAGAGCCAGGTTTCTCACTATCACAGAATAGAAGTAAATATCCCAAGTAAGAAAAGGGAGAAGGCCACGATAATTTTGTGGTAGTAGATTGGAACTGGAGATAACATGAATTTGTTTTTACATATAGCAAAGACACAGAACTAGGAGTATGTGTGTCTACATACACCATGCATTTCCTAACTCTGTCCACTGAGAGGTACTAAATACAATAAAAGAAAATGCAGCTGGGCACAGTGGCTCACGCCTGTAATCTCATGCACTTTGGGAGGCCAAGGCAGGCAGATCACCTGAGGTTGGGAGTTTGACACCAGCCTGACCAACATGGAGAAACCCCGTCTCTACTAAAAATACAAAATTAGCCAGGCGTGGTGGCGCATGCCTGTAATCCCAGCTACTCGGGAGGCTGAGGCAGGAGAATCACTTAAACCCAGGAGGCGGAGGCTGCAGTGAGCAATAATCGCACCATTGCACTCCAGCCTGGGCAACAAGGGCAAAACTCTGGCTAAAAGAAAAAAAAAGAAAATCCAGTAGCAAAGAACATACCTAGTTTCCACATCTTCATTTCTAAATACCATTCTCTAATAAAAGGAGTCAGAACTCCTTGGAGAAATAGTTGATTCAAGGGGTGGAACAGAAGAAGGACACAATGAGTCTGGACTGTCTGGAGTTGCCAGAAAGTAAGAAAGTACTTAAAAAACAATGAGGTGGCCAGGCACGGTGGCTCACGCCTGTAATCCCAGCACCCTGGGAGGCCGAGGCGGGTGGATCACAAGGTCAGGAGATCCAAACCATCCTGGCTAACACGGTGTGAAACCTTGTCTCCACTAAAAAATACAAAAAATTAGCTGGGCGCGGTGGCGGGTGCCTATAGTCCCAGCCACTTGGGAGGCTGAGGCAGGAGAATGGCATGAACCCGGGAGGCGGAGCTTGCAGTGAGCTGAGATTGTACCACTGCACTCCAGCCTGGGCGAGAGAGCAAGACTCCATCTGAAAAAAAATAAAAAAAATAAATAAATAAAACAATGAGGGCATGTAAAATGACTCAGGAACCAAGGTGAAGGAGCTCCCACTGGCCAAATCTACAACAATTTGAGCAAGAAAATCATGACAGTTTTGGATTATAACCTACAGGATAAAATAAATGCCCATGAATCCATACCAATTGTATCAGAAAAACACTTTTCCTTCTCTCACAGAGTCAACATAACTGAACACTTCTGACACCAGATTGCTGGGCGGGGTAACAGGGGGGTTCCCCACACCAAGCAATTCTACACCACCAGCTGGGTGTCCTACAGGCCAGTTCAATTCTGACACTATCTATGTGAAGACAGCATCAGATCCCAGTAACGGGCTCGGTTACTGCCCCCTCCATTGCAGGCACCCGTGCTCCTGACTGGCCAGCTATAAACTGGAGGTTCCCACAATCCCCTCCTCAGGTTCAATCATTTGCTACAGTAGCTCACAGAACTCAGGGAAACACTTTATTTATATTTATCAGTTTACTATAAAGGATATTACGAAGGATACAGATGAACAACCACATGGAAAAGATACATAGGGAGAGATCTAGAAGGGTCACAAGCACAGGAGATTCCATCCTAATGAAACACAAAAATCGATGTGTTCACCAACCCAGAAGTTCTCAAAACCCACGTAGTTCAGGGCTTTTTTTTTTTTTTTTTTTTTTTTTAGAGAGGCTTCTTATATAGGCATGACTGATATTAGCTTTATCTCCAGTCCCTCTCCCCTTCCCAAGGATGTGAAGCAGAGCTGAAAGTTCCAAGCTTCTAATCATGGCTTGGTCTTTCTGGTGACCAGCCCCCATCCAGAAGCCTACCAAGAGTTGCCTCATTAAAACAAAAGATGTTCCTGTCACCCAGGAAATTCCAACGGATTAGGAGTTCCATGTCAGGCACTGGAGTCAAAGACCAAATATTAGAACAAAAGATGCACCTAGCACCCCTACTGCTCAGGAAATTACAAGGGTTTTAGAAGCTCTGTGCCAAGAACCAGGGGACAGACACCAAATACATTTTCACAATATCACACTCATATAAATAACTGAATAAATAAATGAGAGAGACAGGACAGCTGTATGTTAAGGGAGAAGTCTAACTAATAATGCACACAGAAGGAATAATGGAACTAGAAAAATTGCTATTTGGCAAAAAGCAAACACCACAGTAGTAATTACTACAGGCAAAAACTATCAAGGAATGATAAAATTTGTGGATAAAAGTATGATGAGAAACAGGATAATTGCACAGCCTCAAATATATATTGCAAGGAAAAAAATAATAACTACAGTGAAAAAAAACTAGCAGACAAAACCATAACCAAGTGATCAACTGTAACATCACCCAGTATCCACATAATGTGCCTGCTGACAGGATGCCCTGAGAAGGGCATAATATCACTTCTGTGGTATTCTTGCCAAAAATGTGTAACTTTAATCAAATCACGAGAAACAGCAAATAGAGCCAAACTGAGGAACGTTCTACAAATGACTGACCGATAATCTTCAAAAACGTCTAGGTTATGAACAATGAAGAAAGACTACCAAAACATCTCAGATTAGAAAAGGCTGAGGAGATAACTAAACACAAAATGGGATCCTGGCCCAGAGAAAGGACTAATGAGGAAAACGGAGAAATTCAAATATGGTCTACAGATTAGTTAATAGTATTCTATCAACATTAATTCCTGGTTCGATAACTGTTCTATGGTTATACAAAATGTCAATATTTATGGAAGCTGGGTGAAAGTTATACCAGAACTATGTACAATTTTTGCAACTTTTTTCCAAGTCTAAAATTATTGATATACTGTTTTCTCTACTTTTATGTAGCTGAGATTTCCTCATAAGTTTTTAAACAAGGGACACAAAGAACTTCTAAAAAATTAAAATATAGTCACTGATATTAAAACCTCAATTAACATATTAAACTGCAAAATTAGGCACAGCTGAAGAAAGAATTTTGCTATCTAAATGGCAGGTACAAAAAAAAAAAAAAAAAAAAAAAACCCAGAAAGTGGCTCAGAGAAATAATGAGAGAGAAGATAAAAGAGCAAAATTAAGAGGAAAGGAACAAGAAATTAGAAAGGAACACATCAAACAAGAGTTCCAAAGACGACTAAGGAGAATGAAGGAAAATTAAGAAAAAAATGGGTAAGAATTCTCTAGAATTAACAAACAACAAAAATGCTTAGATTCTAGAAATATGAATCCCAACCAGGATAAATAAAAATATATCCACATCTAGACACAGGGTAGACAAAGCTGCAAAATACCAAAAATCAAGAGAAGCTTTTAAAAACCAGAAAAATATTAAAAAGATAAATGATAAATTATAAAGCAACACAGACTTAATCGTACCAACAATTAAAGCCACACACTCTCAAAGGTCTGAGTGAAAATAATCACACAGAATTCTATACTCTAATTATCATTTCAAGAATGAGGGCAAAATAAATACATTTTTAGACAAAGACCAAGAGTTACTATTAACAGACCCTCAATGAAAGAAACATTGAAGGGCACACTTCAAACAAAAGGAAGCTGAATTCAAATGGATTAATTGGGATGCAAAAAGCAATGGTAAAATAAGAAATTGGTACACTGAGTAAACCTAAAAACATAAAACTTATTTTAAAAGGTCCTTTAAACAAAGCTACCATGTTGAATTTTTTTAAGTAATTCAACTTGTAAAAAAAAAAAACACAAAAAACAAAAAACCATGGCTTCAGTAAGATACCTTTCACAAAGAAAAAAAGGACTAAACATGGAATCCAAAAATTTCAACTAAGAATATAGCTCCCTCTCACTTTATCTTGGTCAAAGGCCTTGGTTTCTTCACCCAAAGAAGGGAAGGAAGACATTTAGCTAGAGGATCCTTAAGATTTCCTTCCAGTTCTAGGATTCAAGGGATAGAAAACAGACCTTCCCAATTTACCAGAACATCTTTCAAAACTATAAGTTGTTTACACCAAGATCCTTCACATACAGGGCCAGTGTTTTAAAGCAAGATCTAATCTGAAGCTTTAGATTTTAAATAATTGGCTATCTGCTTCTATGCAAAAGTCAACTGGAAACAGGTATGATCTCAGAAAAAGAACAAAGAAAATAATGCACTTTTAAACTGTTCCATTTTTAAAGAGCTAATGGAGGAAGGAAAGGCACAGTCCAAGTGGTAGGAAAACCAAAACAGTATAAAACTCAATAAGTTTAAGTGAAAATTTCTAAAAGAAATACAGTATCAATATCAATTGGTACAAAAATAAAAACAATCATATTTTATCCCTAGTTCACAAACTAGCTGACAAACCCCTCCTTCCAAAACCTTAAAGATTCACTGTAATTTCTGAAGAGTCATCAACCCTGGAATACATCAAAGGTAGATAAAATCCCCAAATGCAGGCAGCCTACACTCATAAAGATACCCTATTCCTTTTTTTTTTTTTTTCATCTCCAACCATACAGAGGAAGGTATCCTATTCTTTGTCATCACCAAGTTTCAGTCTTCTACTAAGGATGAATGAAAAGCTCAACGCTACATGCAAAGAAAGCTTTTATTAAAAAGCAAAGCTATTAAAATACTGTGTTATGTAAAGGCATTCAGTTATACTACAACTACTCCCCTTCAAAATTCCTTCAATAAATGCTCAGAGATACGAAGCATAAAAAAGTAGACAATGCAACTGAAACATATTAATTTGAGACACAGTGATGGATATCACTTGATATGAAGAAACTAAAACTGGATGAGAGTTAAGATAATTTTAAGAAAAAAGCCCTACGTTAACATTTGAGAACACACACACACACACACACACACACACACACACCACGAGTTTGTTGTTTCTTAATTTCCAAGGCCTTGATTCATATGCCATTCAAGCTAAACATCTAATTCAGATTTCCTGACCAGATTAGTGGTTCTTCTAACACATCACTCTTAATTTTTAGATAATGATCTCAAAAAGACTCACCTCCAAACATATGTGAATCTATATAATCTGCCTAAAAGTAACTGGCTACATTTTCCACTCTCTATACAAAGAGAATCTTTTTATGGCCTGGCACAGCAGCTCACTCCTGTAATGCCAGCACTTTGGGAGGCCGAGGCGGGTGGATCACCTGAGGTCAGGAGTTCGAGACCAGCCTGGCCAACATGGAGAAACCCTGTCTCTACTATAAACACAAAAAATTAGCCAGGCGTGGGGTGGCAGGCACCTGTAATCCCAGCTACTAGGAAGGCTGAGCCAGGAGAAGTGCTTGAACCCGGGAGACAGAGATTGCAGTGAGCCGAGGTCACGTCACTGCACTCCAGCCTACGCAGCAAGACTAAAATTCGGTCTCAAAAAAAAAAAAAAGGCCGGGCGTGGTGGCTCAAGCCTGTAATCCCAGCACTTTGGGAGGCCGAGACGGGCGGATCACGAGGTCAGGAGATCGAGACCATCCTGGCTAACACAATGAAACCCCGTCTCTACTAAAAATACAAAAAAATTAGCCGGGGGAGGTGGTGGGCGCCTGTAGTCCCAGCTACTCGGGAGGCTGAGGCAGGAGAATGGCGTAAACCCAGGAGGCGGAGCTTGCAGTGAGCCGAGATAGCGCCACTGCACTCCAGCCTGGGCGACAGAGCGAGACTCCGTCTCAAAAAAAAAAAAAAAAAAAAAAAAAGAATGAATCCTTTGTCATCTCAAAGTATTTTTCCGTTTACATCAAATGGAACTGGAAAAAAGGTTTCAACTGTGGAGTAAAACGGGAGGCCCAGAGTGATGACATATGCAAGGTAGTAAAAACAAAAGTTTAAGAATCTGCTCCACAAAAACACAATTCTAAGTGTAACATACTTAAACCACTGACTCAAATGTGTAACCGTAAAATAAAATTTTTTAAATAGCTATTCAGAGTTCTGTAAAATAAAAGTTTTTAAATAGCTGTTCAGAGTTCTTTCTTTAAATATCTCACTTTTTTTGTTGTTGTTTGTTTTTTGGAAACAGGGTCTTTACTCCATCACCTAGGCTGGAGCACCATGGCTCAGTCTCGGCCCACAGCAACCTCCGCTCCTGGGCTCAAGTGATCCTCCGACCTTGGCCTCCTGAGTAGCTCAGGACCACAGGCGTGTGCCACCATGCCTGGCTAATTTTTTGTATTTTTTTGTAACGACAGGGTTTCATGTTGCACAGGCTGGTCTCAAACTCCTGTGCTCAAGTGATCCGCTCACCTTGGCCTCCTAAAGGGCTGGGATTATAGGCATAAGCCACCACACCCAGCCAATATCTCAGTTTTTAAACTCAAAATAATGTCAAAACTGAAAGAAACCCATCATTTTAGAGATAAGGAAAATTAGATCCAAGACACTGAAGTAATTTGCTGGTAAACAGAGCTAGGTATTGGCCGGGCGCGGTGGCTCATGCCTGTAATACCAGCACTTCAGGAGGCCGAGGTGGGCGGATCACGAGGTCAAGGGATTGAGACCATCCTGGCCGACATGGTGAAACCCTGTCTCTACTAAAAATACAAAAATTAGCTGGGCATGGTGGCATGCGCCTGTAGTCCCAGCTACTTGGGAGGCTGAGGCAGGAGAATCACTTGAACCCGGGAAGTGGAGGTTGCAGTAAGCCAAGATTCCACCACTGCACTCCAGCCTGGCGACAGAGCAAGACTCTGTCTCAAGAAAAAAAAATAATAACAGTAGAGCTAGGTATAACATAAAACAAGCTCCAGTGAATATATTCTTATAAAATATGATCTTGATAACTTTTGTGAAAAACAACTAAGGACTAAAAATCTTAATTATGTTTTAAATAAACATTTGTAATCAAAGCCATACTCATTTGGAATTCATAGAAGACCATGCTAAAATTTGCATTTGCTTAGAAAATGCTTTCTTCTAAAAAAGAAAGCTAATACTGTAATAGAAAATATTATTTTCCTTTAACTTTTAAAACTTAAAAGTTTTCCTTTAAGAAAAGCTTTTTTCTTAAAGTTCAGTCACAAAAAAAGAGTTAGGAACTATTTTAGTCACCTGGGATATATAAGTGTAGAAAATACTTTTAAACATATTCAAAATATGATAATTATATGTATAAAACTGATAGAAAAATTACAAATCATTTTTTTCCACTGAGGTAGATGCGCAAGCATTTTTAAAGCAGAACTTTTAGTGTTGTTAATGTTATATTTAACAATGATTTAAAAATACATATTTTTGGCTGGGCACAGTGGCTCACACATATAATCCCAGCATTTTGGGAGACTAAGGCAGGCGGATCACTTGAGGTCAGGAGTTCATGACCAGCTTGGCCGACGTGGTGAAATCCTGTCTCTACTAAAAATACAAAAATTAGCTGGGCATGGTAGTGTGCGCCTGTAATCCCAGCTACTGGGGAAGCTGAGGCAGAAGAATGGCTTGAACCTGGGAGGCAGAGGTCACAGTGAGTAGAAATTGTGCCACTGCACTCCAGCCTGGGCAACAGAGTGCGACTCCGTCTCAAAAAATAAAAATGATAATAAAAAATAGGCCAGGCGCAGTAGCTCACGCCTGTAATCCCAGCGCTTTGGGAGGCAGAGGCGGGCAGATCACGATGTCAGGAGATCAAGACCATCCTGGCTAACATGATGAAACCCCGTCTCTACTAAAAGTACAAAAAATTAGCCAGGCATGGTGGCGGGCACCTGTAGTCACAGCTACTCGGGAGGCTGAGGCAGGAAAATGGCACGAACCCGGGAGGCGGAGCTTGCAGTGAGCAGAGATCGCGCCACTGCACTCCAGCCTGGGCGACAAAGCGAGACTCCATCTCAAAAATAAATAAATAAACAAATAATGAATAAATAAAAATATGTATTTTAAAAATATAAATATTCAAAGCTTTTTAGTATAAATTCACCTCAAATTGAATCACTGAAGTTTAACTTTATAAAAAAACATCTAAAATGATTTGGAATATGAAAGGATCCTAAACAAACAAACAAAACACCCTTAAACTTAACACAGGTCCTCAACATCACCAAGATTAGTACAGTTGCTTAGCATGGTAATTGTGGAATCAGAATGAAGGGCTCCAGCATTAGGAGCAGCCACGTAGGAATCACCTCTACTCACTATAACCTAAGACTACAGTTTACTGTAACTCTGGTTGTTCATTCTGTAACAATTTCATACACAAATCTTCCCGTTTCTTAGTCTGAACTGTACACCGCTAGTCACTATTATAAGAAAAAAAAAAAATCTCAGACTAATATAATAGAAGCCAAATTTAGAGAGAGGAATAAAAATCTTCCTTCAGTGTAGGCTAAATGGACTGATTACACAAAGAACTCCATACATCCGAAAGCACACAGATGTCTGCACTAGTTCCCAGGGCTCAAACAATACCAGTCATTCAATAGCTTTCCTTTTACGTAAGTTGCTGTGAGAGAGCTCAGTCAGCTCTTGTGAACCTCATAAACCAGGATCCTGGAACTCTGAAAAGTCTACATTTTTCCTCAGCACTGTTTTCATGTACTTTGCCTGGAACTCAAACTTCATATTTCCCCCAAAAAATAAATCTGGAAATCATCTATTCTGTTTGACAAATGATGTACTCTACCTATAATTACTTTTCAGCTAAAACCACAATCCACGATATAAATCCAAGATCATTAACACTGAAAGATTATCTGAATATATTTTTCAGTGCAGGAGTTTAAAACATAATTTTAAATACACTCCATCATATGTACATATATCATATGTATATATAACATTTGACCAGATTCTATTTGTTTCCAGTTGAGTCATTTTTAAAATAACCATAACACAAAATGACTTCTCGAAATTAAGAGAAATTTTGAGAGGACTGTTAAAGCTAGGGGAGGGGGCTGAATTTACCCATTCTCTCTCCCCTATATTACCCTCCTCTGCCTCTCACATTAACCACACACATCAAAAATACTAAAACATATTTCACTGGGTGTTTGACCAAGTCTTTAGTCCACAGAAAGAGTTATTCTTCACTGAACCACCTTCAGAAGCTACATAACACTACCTTCTACCTTCAAAGTACATTACTACTGATTCTTCCAATAATCTTTTTTATCAGCTAAGTCTTTGGTGAATTCTCACATTCAATAATGAGAAGTAACAAGGATAAATTAAAGCCACAGAAACTCTAAAGTATTTTTTAATCAAATGGCAAAATTACTTCAGAAGATACTTATCAGACCTGCTACCCAGAAGTAAAGCTCATTAGTTTTGGGGAACAAAATGAAAATGATTAATTTACTCACTAAACTATTAGATCCTGAAGAGTCAAGAGGAACTATATACATTCAGTTCCCTTTAATAATGTACAATCATGTAATCATTAATCCCTCACAGAAATGATCAAGATCCCATTCCAAAATTTGGCAATGAAGCTCATAACAGCTCTTGTGTCTCTTCTGATTATTTTAACACTCTTCCTCTCTTCACATACATGTTACATAATGCAAATAAACATGCTGTGAAGAAGAAAAAGTTGTCTCTCCCAAGTTTTCTGTCCTTAAATAAAACAGTAAACATAAACTAAACCCCCTCTCTCCAACCAGAGTACAAAATGAAGAACTCTAAACATAATAACCATTTAATAGATATTTTATTAAATTTCAATCATCACTCTTACAGTGGTAAGCCTTAATTTGTCAAGAAGAAAAAGAGGGGAAAAAAGAACTTTATCTTTTCACCAAAGTATTCTTCCCTAATGACGACTAAAAGTACCAAAACCCTATGTGTTCTACAAAGCAGTAACCTCAGAAACATTTCAGCAATCCCTGAGCCTTACGAACTCTGTTAGCAAAGGACAAACTCCATTTCTCAAAAAATATCTGTAAAGTTCTCAACAACCAAATTATTTGATAACTACAGTTACATCTGAGACCTCCTCCTCAGGACATCCAATGCTTTTTCGTACCATCAGAGCCACTACAATATTTCCCGGTGCTTTAAGAGCACCATCTTCTCTCAACAAACACGTTTTAATTCCACTATAAAAAAATACATATTTGTATTTCCAGACATCTCCCTCTAAAATTTCACTACACTACTGCCCACGTTATCCTTTACAGTCAAATCAGTCTTCTCATTTTTCTACAACATGGCATCCTGTTCAACCTCTGTAACCAAATCAGGCCTGATATCAAGATAAAGAAGCACATAAACCTTTCCTCCATTCTTCCCAAGTTCTCATTTATTACATAAAAAGAATCTACTCCTTTCCATAAATGAAATGAGTTTTAAAGCATTCTAATACAATTGAAAGCTAAAAAAAACAAAGTACTAAAATAGTACAAGTTATTTATCTTTGGATTTTAACCAAATATTAGTCATTTTAGGTTCATGTTCAGATAGTTACCTATACTTAGCCATGACAGACTGGCCATGACAATTTATTCCATAAAGAAATATCATAAAATGGTATACGCTAATAGTAGAAATGAGGCATAGTAACAGAAGCAATGTGGGGATACAGTTCACACTTTGAAATGAGATTTTCTCAGAGCTTTAAGTTTTCCTTCTCATTAGAAAATTAACCTTTATTGCAAATATATGTTTAGCTAACTGGAAATGAGTTATTTAGTAACTTTTATTTTTCATTCAATGCTGACAAATAATGCTTCAGAGTGTAACATAAAAAAACACTAGTTATCACAATATCATTGTGTATATAATAAAAGTTATAACATCTAGTCTACCTCATCTTGAGCTATCAAATCCTTCTCTTTTTAAGTTTTCATTCCTTCAAATTATCTTCTGATATCACAAAAAATAAATACAGAAGAAAACCCAGGAAATATAAACATGGTTATTAGAAACCCAAAACAATTTACAGAAACACTAAGAACACAACACACTGGGCACAGTGGCTCACACCCGCGATCCCAGCGCTTTGGGAAGCCAAGGCAGAGTGATTGATCACTTGAGCCCAGGGGTTCGAGACCAGCCTGGGCAAGATGGTGAAATTCCGTCTTTACAAAAAAAATTTTTTTTGAGACAAAGTCTCACTCTGTTGCCCAGGCTGGAGCACAGTGATGCAATCTCAGTTCACCGCAACCTCCGCCTCCCAGGTTCAAGCGATTTTTGTGCCTCAGCCACCCGAGTAGCTAGGATTACAGACGTGTGCCACGACGCCCAGCTAACAAAAAAATTTTTTTAGTTAGCCAGGTGTGGTAGCACACAACTAAAGTCCCAGCTACGTGGGAGGCTGAAATGGGAGGACCACTTCAGCCTGGGAGGTTGACAGTGCAGTGAGCTTTGATTGCACCACTGCACTACAGCCTGGGTGACAGAGCAAGACCTTGTCAAAAATAATAACAACAATAATAATAACAACACAACATAACTTTCTACATTCAAGTCTACTCAACAAAGAAGCCCAAAGAATCTAAAATTCCTGTTTTCGATCTTTCTCTTCTCATAGGGGTCAGGGTGGTGTATGTCAGTGGAGAAAAACCAGGAGGAGGTACGATGATCTTCGTACACTGTACAAAAACTTACCCACTTGAAGGATCTAACGCAATAGCTCTGGGTTGATCCAACTCTTGCCAAAATAAAACTTTTCGTAAAGATCCATCTAAATTAGAAACTTCAATCCGATTAGTTTCAGAATCTGTCCAGTACAATTTTTCTCCAAGCCAATCACATGCCAGCCCATCGGGGGACAATAATCCAGAAACAACAACATTCTGTACACTCTCAGTTTTGTTAAATTCTGTTCGTTTAATGGCTTCTTCGCTGACATCACTCCAGTATATCAAGCCATGACCAAACACAAAGTCCACCGCAGCTGCATCCTCCAAGCCTCCAACTACAATCGTAGCATTCTCTTTGCCATTTGTAGCATCAACCAATCGCAAGTCCCGTCTGTTTGCATAAAGCAACAAAGGGGCCGCTAGAACAAAAAAAGAAAAATATGTAAGTGAAAAGGAAGAAAAGGTATTGGTTCTTGTAAACTGGGTTTCAAATCAGTATTAGTGATTGTCAAAGATAAGAAAAGAGTAAATAAATCAGTTGGAGACCATCTAAAATACTTTCACACACAAAATATTTTTGCAGCATTTAAAAAATAAGACATAGGAAGGGGGGGGAACTATTTCCACCATGATAGTCTTTTCTTGTTAAAATAACTCAGATAAAATTTTAAAGCCTGGCTATACCAAGAATTGGCAAGGATATGGAGCTACTGGAACACTCATACTCTACTGGGGTGAATGTAAAATGGTACAGTCACTTGGGAAAACAGTTTGGCAGTTTCCTAAAAGGTTAAACATACAACCTACTATACAATCCAAGGCAATAGCTAGGTATTGCCTATTCCACATCTAGGTATTTACTCAACAGAAACAAAAACATACGTCAATACAAAGACTTATATGCAAATGCTCATAGCAATTTATTTGTAATAACCCAAACTGGAATCAACCCAAATGTCATCAACAGACTAATGGATAAAAAACTGTAATACTGCCATACAATAGAAAATAATGAACTCTTTGTACATGAAAAATAGGTGGATCTCAATTCAGAATGAAAGAAGCCAGGCCAAAACAAAGGTATATATTGCATGACTCTCATCTATATAAACTTTTACAAAAGGTAAACTAGTCTATTATGACATAAAGCAGACCAATGGCTGTCTCAACAAGGGAGAGAAGACGCAAAAGAATAAGGGGGAGGATTAAAAAGGGGCACGAGCAAACTTTTGCAGGTGATGAGCTATATTATCAATAATGATGGTTTCGGAGGTGTAAACATGTCAAAACTTACTAAATTTTACACTTGACATAAGCAAAATTTATTGTCTATCAATTATACCTTAATAAAACTGTTACAGTTTGACTGAAATAGTTCTTAGTAAAGCTACTTTATTCTGTTCTATATTACTATCAAAATGACCTTTGAAAAGACCCGAAACTAAATATAAAGCCAATCTTACAGAAATAACATTTAACTTTGAGAAAGTTAAGGCTGTTGGGAGTGAGGTAGTATAAATTCCATGTTTTTTGGGTTTTATTAAATATCTATTCCAAGCTTCTGACATTTACTTTCCTAATATCAAGCAACAATTAAAAATCTAGAGCACTACTGTCCTACAGAACTTTCTGCGATGATGGAAATGTCCAATCCACTGCATAACACAGTACCACCAGTCACACGCAGCTATGGAGCACTTAAAATGTGGCTAGTGTGACTAAGAAATTAAATTTTTAATTTTATATAACCCTTTTTTTTTTTTTTTTTTGAGACAGAGTTTCACTCTTGTTGCCCAGGCTGGAGTAAAATGGCACGATCTTGGCTCACTGCAGCCTCCACCTCCCGGGTTCAAGCAATTCTCCTGCCTCAGCCTCCCGAGTAGTTGGAATTACAGGTGCCCACTCCTACGGGTCCAGCTAATTTTTTGTATTTTTACCAGAGGCGGGGTTTCGCCATGTTGGCCAGACTGGTCTTGAACTCCTGGCCTCAAGTGATCCACTCACCTTGGCCTCCCAAAGTGCTGGGATTACAGGCATGAGTCGCTGCGCCTGGCCCCAATTTTATATAATCTTAATTCATTCCAATTTATATAGACAAGTGTGACTAGTGGCGGTATTGGATAGCACACATCTAGAGGCTGGAATGCAGAACATTAATGAGGCAGCAAAAGTAAGACCAAGCTAGGCGCGGTGGCTCACACCTGTAATTCCAACACTTTGGGAGGCTCAAGCAGGAGGACTGGTGAAGCCCAGGAGTTTGAGACCAGCCTAGGCAACACATGGAAACCCCATCTCTACAAAAAGATAAATTTAAAAAATTAGTCAGGCATAATGGTGCACGCCTGTAGTCCCAGGTACTCGGGAGACTAAAATGGGAGGATCACTTGAGCCCAGGAGTTCAAGGCTGCAGTGAGCTATGATCACACCACTGTGGTGCCCCAGCCTGGGTGACAGAGGGAGACCCTGTCTAAAAAAAAATAAAAAGTGAGTTATGATGCAATAATCTAAATGACCTTCTTTCATAATTACTTACTAAAGGTCTACAACTGTGTCATCTGAAGCCAAGCCCAACTACCATTTAGAAGTAACCATTTCCCCTTTTTCAAGAAATTACTCCAATGTCAAAAAAGTATAAGAAAAAAGTGATGTTTCCACTAATTTATAGATTGTGTCTGTCAAATAGTTATGAATGTATACTATTTTCAACTATAAGTACAACATAAACTTCCCTAACTAAGCTTAAATCCAACATTCTTAGTCAAAAACAAACTGGCAGACAGCTTTTTTAAAAAGTGACTAACCAATCTTTCTGCTTATTCTGAGTATCTGCTGCAGCTATTAGCAAATTCATAAATTTCCCTAACAGAGTCACTTTTAATTCATTTCAGGCCTTCACACATCACACTGACTTATCAGTCCCCACAGAGCCCACTATACTGAGTCTCTCATACTATGGGCCAAATATGAACATCAGAAAAAAGGTCCCTACTAGTGAAGGATACAATGCTAAGTGCCGTACAAGGCTAAGGAATACCCACGAAACACTTAACATTTAAAATCCAAGAGTGATAATAATGTAGTATTTACTGGGCACCTTCTTTATGGCACTATCCTTGGAAAACTACAGCAAAGCTATAGGACATTAGGTAGCAGCCAAATGTCTTTCATTGCTTTCAAGCAAAACTTTAACACTTCTACGTGTACTGAATATTTTTGGTCTACAAAATCCAAAGACGCTTTCTAGTAATTTAAGACCTCACAAGCGTTCTGAGTCTCCTCTCCCTCCTGAAAATGGGTGAAGGAGGCAAGTTAATCTTTTTTAAGTTAGCAATACTAGTTACAATTGAGGATTTGTGAAGGACTATACATAAATCTGCTGCACATAAACCACACTATTGAAAGGAAATCCCAGGGTTCATCCTGTCCAGCCACCCTTCTGATACTTGAATACTTTCTATTACATTGTCACCAGTATCTGTTCAGCAACATATTAAATGGGATATCTGAGAGGTATAATTTGATTTGTAACATTGTTTTTATCTACCCAAGAGATACACTGGATCCACACACTTGCTCCCTGGAACGTGCTAGTATCTTCCATTCCGGAGAGCTTACTTTCTGACCGCCTAGTATTCAGATAACCCAAATAATCACCATCACTTCTCTTTAGTGGAACACTCACAGTGCTCAGGAATCCTTGTTTTTCTTTATTAAACTCCTGGGAAACTTTCCCTACCAGCCTTTCTAAGCTTTTTCTACTTTGAAAGACTAATTTCCATGCCCTGAATCCTTCATTCTCAGACCGTCTCATAAAACAATCTCAGTGAAGCAGGAAATAAGGTAAATGTCATACATCCCCAACATCTTAATTTATACCTCCCAAAATTTTCTCTCCACCCATTTTCCCTAACCTTGTCCTCAGCCTCAAATGACAAGATGGCCTTCCTCCTAAGGCTAAAGCAATACTTTCGGTTCAGCCTCCTTACCGCCTCTCTACAACTCTGCTCTATCAATTGTTCTGTATTTCTTGTATTTTCAGTGGTTTATACTAGGTTTCTTGCTATTGAAAACTTTTGTTTTAATAACCCTAACCTTGTTACCATCAGAATAATAATTATACTTCTACTAACTGCAAAATCTTATAACATTGGTATATACACTTCATACTACCATTCATTAGCTATTACTCTTTTATCTAACTTCCTACCCATCACTCAACTGCAAGTACTTTCTCTAAATCTTTGTAACCAAATCCAGTGGTCTTTTCTCAATCTTTATTCTTGACATCTCTAGAGCATTCAATGCTGTTGACTATATCCCTACCTATATAGAATGTTCTCCTCATACAATACTACCTATTTTTCTTGTTCGTCTTGTTTCAAACCTTCCAATTCCTATATATAGTTATCCCAAGACTCTCTGTTGTTCCCAAATGAAAGAGTATAGAAAACTAAAGTTCACAAGCGACAGCGACACAAGGTGGCAGCCACCACTGGCTCAGGAGTAAAAGTCTCTTGCAATTTCCCACTTTTTGAAGAACTCAAAGAAGGCCAAAAAGGAGTAGGAGATGGCACAGTTAGCTGAGGTCTAGACGATGATAAAGACATGACACTTACAAGATGGACAGGTATGATAATCGGGCCTGCAAGAACAATTTATGAAAACAATATACAGCCTTAAAATAGAATGTGGACCACCCAGAAGCATCCCCCTTTGCAAGATTTGTAACAAAAAATTAATATGAACGGAGTTAATAGTTCTAATGGAGTGGCGGACCCAAGAGCCACATTAGTGCTAGCAAAATGGCAGAATTCATAGCACCAAAGTTGTCCTGCAAGACCTTTGGCGCGTAATGGTGTCTAAAGAAAGTATGAAACTCCCTCAGCCACCTGAAGGACAGTGTTACAGCAATTAATCGAAAAGGTCCTTCCCCTTCCCCTTCCCCCCACCGCCCCATTCAATTTAAGCAGTCTTCATTTTCCACAGTAGCCAATTTTCTAGATACGTCTTGTAGACTTCAAAGTACTGGAAAGGAAGCTCCCATTCAAAGGAAATTTATCTTAAGATACTGTAAAACTAATATTGTCCATCTGAAATATATAAGTTGTGCTATAACAAAAAAAGAAAGAAAGAGAATTAAAGTTCACCTGGTCAACAAGCAATTCTGTGCAGCTAATTTCCAAAACATTATCTCCAGTTCTGTCCCTCTTTTTGTTGGCCATCTCTACCTCCCATTAAATTAAATTCATCACCTTTCCCCCAAAACAACAAAATTCCTCACTAGTCAATGGTACACAATTCTAACCTTACTGGCATGCTTTGGAGCCATCTTTGAGCCCCTCCCCTTTTTCACCAGTCTGCCAATGACTGTCTTGTTGACTCTTATTGTACAAGCATGTCTTTAAAAAAATTTGCCTCCTCTTCTCCATTTTTAGAACCACTATCCTACTCTAGACCTTCATGACTTTAGGCTTAAAATATCCTAATAGTAAGTTATCTCGATATTTTCCCTTTTCCTTTTCTACTTCTAATACTTTTACTTTAGCCAACTCAAAAGCCATTCTGATTCCCCTTGCCTAAACTTACATAAAGCCTCAATACCTCAGCCTTCCACCATGACTTCTACCTAGGACTCTAAATTTATCTTTTATAGTCTCTGCATCATACACACAGGTTTCAAAACATGTAAACTGGGAGTACATCACACCCATCATCATGGAGTATTCATTTTCCCACCCACTCCATACTTCTTCTCTTTTTCTCCCAGCAAGCAAGTCCTTCCCAGTCACAGTCAAACCTTACCTACTCTGTAACCCTTTCTAATTGACTCAGCTTTACTTCTTTTAATCCTTAGTCTTTAGCATGTACGTGATATTAGCTTTTTTTTTTAAAAGCATACTTTCTACCTCTAGCATCTCAGCCTAGATCCATACAAGGTATACAAGAACCATACCTTATAACTAATTTTACCACCAATGCCTACTACAGTTCACTGCACACAGAAATATCATATACATATTTACTAATATTTTGGGATTTTTATTTGTTTTGAGACGAAGTCTCACTCTGTCACCCAGACTGGAGTGCAGCGGCGCAATCTCGGCTCACTGCAACCTCCGACTCCCTGGTTCAAGCGATTCTCCTGCCTCAGCTTCCCGAGTAGCTGGGAATACAGGCATGCGCCACCATGCCCAGCTAATTTTTGTATGTTTAGTAGAGACAAGGTTTCACCATGTTGGCCAGGACTGTCTTGATCTCCTGACCTCGTGATATGCCCACCTCAGCTTCCCAAAGGGCTGGGATTACAGGTGTGAGCCACTGCACCCAGCGGTAAAAGATATTTTATTTGTCATAGTCCAAGCCAGCTAAGACTTTTTTTTTTTTTTTTTTTGAGATGGAGTCTTGCTCTGTCACCCAGGCTGGAGTGCAATGGCGCAGTCTCAGCTCACTGCAACCTCTGCCCCCTGGGTTCAAGCGATTCTCCTGCCTCAGCCTCCCAAGTAGCTTAGACTACAGGCACTCATCACCACACCCGGCTAATTTTTGTATTTTTAGTAAAGGCAGGTTTCACCATGTTGGCCAGGCTGGTCTTGAACTCCTAACTTCAAATGATCCACCCAACTCGGCCATCCAAAGTGCTGGGGTAACAGATGTGAGCCAATGCACCTGGCTTGATTTTTTTTCTTCTTCATTTTTGGAGACAGAGTTTCACTCTATCACCCAGGCTGGAGTGCAGTGGTACAATCTGGGCTTAACATAACCTGCACCTCCCAGATTCAAGTGATTCTCCTGCCTCAGCCTCCCCAGGAGGTGGGATTACAGGCACCCGCCACCACACTCAGCTAATTTTTTTGTATTTTTACTAGAGACGGGGTTTTGCTACGTCAGCCAGGCTGGTCTTGAACTGCTGACCTCAAGTGATTCAACCTCAAGTGATTCACCCACCTCGCCTCCAAAGTGCTGGGATTACAGGCGTGAGCCACCATGCCCAGCCAAAGCCAGCTAAGATTTGATGGGTTTATTTGTAAGATTTTTTTAAGTGCTTATCAAATATTATAGTTATGTAAAACTAGATTTTAGTTTTCTGTTAAAATGACTGATTTTCTTCAGTTATTAGTCTTTTGTTTTTTTCTTTTTTTTTTTTTTTTTTTGACATGGAGTCTCCCTCTGTCACCCAGGCTGGAGTGCAGTGGCGGGATCTCAGGTCACTGCAAGCTCCACCTCCTGGGCTCATGCCATTCTCCTGCCTCAGCCTCCCGAGCAGCTGGGACTACAGGTGCCCGCCACCAAACCTGGCTAATTTTTTTTTTAATTTTTTTAGTAGAGACGGGGTTTCACCGTGTTAGCCAGGATGGTCTCGATCTCCTGACCTCATGATCAGCCCGCCTCTGCCTCCCAAAGTGCTGGGATTACAGGTGTGAGCCACCGCGCCCCACCTGTTAGTCTGCTTTTAGTAAAGAGGTTATTAAAGGTTTTCCTTTGCCTTCTGAATAATCTCCCTAGAAGGCAAAGATTCTGTGTCTTACCAGAATTTCCTGTGCCTAAATGCTGACTTTATCATGTCCTTTATTACTTAAAACCATATTCACACCCTTGAAAGGGGTAAGGTTCTTTACCATCACATTACTTCCTATGCTTACTTTTTACAATTTTTTTTTTTTAAGAGACAGGGTCTCACTCTGTTGTCCAGACTGGAATACGGTGGCACAATCATGGTTCATTGCGTGGCGCAATCATAGCTCATTGCAGCCTCAAACTCCCGGACTCAAACGATCCTCTTGCCTCGGCCTCCTGAGTAGCTAGGACTACAAGCCTATAATCTTACGCCCAGCTGATTTTTTTAATTTTTGTAGAGACAGGATCCCACCATGTTGCCCAGGCTGGTCTCAAACTCCTGGCCTCAAGTGATCCTTCCATCTTGGCCTCCCTCCCAAAGCACTAAGATTACAGGCATGGGCCACTGCACTGAACTAAAATCTTTTTTTTTTTTCCGGTCACTTTTGGTTAAATATGTAGCCAAGTGTTTTTTTTCCACAGTGGCCCATGATCCTATTTAATCAAATATTCAAACCTCCTAAATGACGCCTTTTGCACCAATCTCTTTGAGATTTCCCCTGAGGGGCCCTAGAAAATCAAAATTTCCTTCACCTTGTAAAAGAGAGATATTAAAAATAATAGTTTATTTGATCAAACATTATAGGTCATATGGAAAGCACTGTCAAAGTAAGAGAGGCTTACCCTCCCTAAGTTAAATTTGTATAGGTAGAATGTTATTAATAGGGATATTCTGGAAGTTCTATGAAGGTATAAAGCTCCTAGAAATTCATCAATGCCCTCATTGTCCATGTCCATTAATCAGAGTTCTGGTGCTGTTTTGCCTGGTATTAGACAACAGTATAATGTCATCAGTCATAATTTCAGGGATTTTTTTTCCTCAGTGTTAACTTGGTCATAATTTGACTTCTTTAATTTGAATATAATATCTTCTAGTTTGACTAATGGTTCTCAGTTAAGAATTCACATCATTTACTTATGGAATGACATTACATAGAAGTTAAGGACCTACTCCAGACTGCTAAATATTTTTCCTTGATAATCTTGATATACTCTATACATGCTTGACATATTCGTGGGCCATTACATCTTAGGATTGTATGTCTTTAGATTTTTTTCTCTGCAATGAATACATTCATCTATATACATAAATGACATGTACTAGCCACTGTTCTTTAAAATAAGGTTAATCGGCTGGGCACGGTGGCTCACACCTTAATCCCAGCACTTCAGGGGGCTGACACAGGCAGATCACCTGACATGAGGAGTTTGAGACCCGCCTGGCCAACATGGCGAAACCCTGGCTCTACTAAAAATACAAAACTTAGCGGGGCGTGGTGGCACGTGCCTGTAATCCCAGCTACCTGGGAGGCTGAGGCAGGAGAATCACTGGAACCCAGAAGGCGGAGGCTGCAGCAAGCCGAAATTGCACCACTGAACTCCAGCCTGGGCGACAGAGCAAAACTCTGTCTGAAAATATAATAATAAAATAAAATAAGGTTAATCATTATGCTTATAGATATGCTTTTGTCTAACACATTTTTGGATTTAGTTTGCGTGCCACAAAAATCAAACTTCCTTGTCAATTTCATTATCTTTTCTAACAAATTTTCATAAGATCTTTCACTTTTAAGATTATCAGTAATAGGTTAATCATCACCGTTTTAAGTCTTTCATCATCTACAGATAGTTTTGTTTTACTCTGATGCTTCCCTGAAAGCACTTACAAATCAGCTACAGGCCAGACTGCACTTGTCTTCAATAAAAAAGGGCTATGGGCCAGGTGTGGTTGCTCAAGCCTCTAATAGCAACACTTTGGGAGGCTGACGTGGGCATATCACTGGAGCCCAAGAGTTCCAGACCAGCCTGGGCAACTTGGCGAAACCCCTTCTCTACAAAAAAAAAAAAAAAAAAAAAAATTAGCTGGGCGTAGTGGCATGCACCTGTGGTCGCAGCTACGAGGGAGGCTGAGATGGGAGGATCGCTTGAGTCCAGGAGGTCAAGGCTTCAGTGACCCAAGATTGCGCCACTGCACTGCAGCCTGGGTGACAAAGTGAGACTCTGTCTCAAAAAAATATATAAAGAAAAAGAAAAACGACTATGCCAGGTAACCTGAACACAGGATTCTGATGGCATCACTTAAATAACTGAGACCACACCAGCGGACTGAGTCAGGATTTCCAAACAGCTAGTAGAGAAACAAATGGGTTCGTGAGACTGCTAACACAGATCCAGCAGAACAAGAATTAATTACATAGGACTGAATAAATTGATGAAGGATGATTAGGGGTTTCGTTTGAAATATTGCTGATGCCTTAGTGTCCTATTTTCTGGATATAAGGAACCCCTTTCTCTTTTCTCTGAAGCTATCTATAACCGACAATAATTTAAGGAGACTATGCTTTTGTAAACCGAAATAAACATTTATCTTTTTCCCCTGCCCTACTCCTCCAGAATTCAAAAACTCTTATTGAGTATTTTTATTTTCATGGCAATATAGTTATTTGCAAAGGTTCAATGAGTCTGCCTCCTAGCT
The DNA here is from genome assembly GCF_043159975.1 of Macaca nemestrina. NCBI lineage: Eukaryota > Metazoa > Chordata > Mammalia > Primates > Cercopithecidae > Macaca > Macaca nemestrina. The sequence continues at coordinate 129,759,845 of NC_092134.1, read as the reverse complement.
GGAAACATTACTTATGCAACCAAGCCTTTGGAATGCCACATTTGAAGATATTCATTTAATCAGGTATGACCAGACACTTTTAAGTTACAGTTGACTTTATGAACCAATGCTTACAGTCCTCTTAGGAAAACTGGCCTGGTAACTGGCTTAATTCACCAGCCTTGCAGGTGAATTAAGCAAGATCACTTCCCGGCAGGCTCAAAAATCCTAGAATATTTTGGGAACTTCAGGAAAGGAATTCACCCAAATTTATAGATATTGCAAGTGAAATCTGATGGTCAGTTCTTGACTTACCTTTATAGTCTTAAGAGGCAATTTTTTTTTTTTTTTTTTTTTTTTTGAAACCCGTCGCCCAGGCTGGACTGCAGTGGCCGGATCTCAGCTCACTGCAAGCTCTGCCTCCCGGGTTTACGCCATTCTCCTGCCTCAGCCTCCCAAGCAGCGGGGACTACAGGCGCCCGACACCTCGCCCAGCTAGTTTTTTGTATTTTTTAGTAGAAATGGGGTTTCACCGTGTTAGCCAGGATGGTCTCGATCTCCTGACCTCGTGATCCGCCCATCTCGGCCTCCCAAAGTGCTGGGATTACAGGCTTGAGCCACCGCGCCCGGCCTCAAGAGGCATTTCAAAGTCCAATCATATTTCTTAAAAAAACTTTCAGCAAGGCAGTATTAAAAGACCTATTATATGACAGATTACTATTCTTGCTACACCTATGTAAATAATCAGGTCAAATCTAATGAGATCAACTTCTCAATGACTCTTATTGCATTGTCAACAGTGACTGATTTTGTTTTAAACAACAGGGGGACTGACCAGTGCTCATCACAATTGCCCATTACTTACTCACTGACTTGGCTTAAATAAACTTTAGTCAGGATTCCATTCTCCCCACAAATTCCTAAACTTTGGCTTGCCCTAAGTTTAAGAAAGTAAATGCACAACTTCTTCCCTCATTCTGACCATCAGCTGACTGCAGAAAAAATAAATAAAATGCTTTCCAGTTAAACAGTCCTGGTCATGCAATCTGCTCACCCCTACCTATTTGGCCCACGCTCCCACAAAGTTCCTGCAAGCCCTGCTTACTTCTCCTTTCTATAAAAGAAAAGCCTTTTTTGGTTTGATTTTGAAATGTGTTGCAGATCCTGTAGTGAGCACGTGCTTCTACTGCAAAAATCCTCTCAAATAAAGTCTCCCCTTACCTAAGTCTAGCTTTGTTTTTGCTTTTTGGGTTTGGTCACTTTTTTTTTTTTTTTTTTTTGAGACAGAGTCTCACTCTGTCACCCAGGCTGGAGTGCAGTGGCACGATCTTGGCTCACTGCAACCTCCGCCTCCCGGGTTCAAGCGATTCTTTCTCCTCGGCCTCTCAAGTAGCTGGGATTATAGACACCACCAGGCCTGGCTAATTTTTTTGTATTTTTTTGTAGAGATGAGGTTTCACTGTGTTGTCCAGGCTGGTCTCAAACTCCTAAGCTCAAGCGATACTCTGCCATACCCTTCCAAAGTGCTGCGATTACAGGTGTGAGTCACTGCACCTTGGCCTCAGCTTTGTTTTTATTTACAGTGTAAGTACTATCACAAACTACCTATTGGCAAATGCCAAAGTTTACATTAATATGTATTTCTCTTTATCAAAGTCATCAGTATCTCTTTCAAAACCACAATAAGGCCCAGGTAAAGTTAGGTACATACAAAAAGTCCTGCATGTAAAATTACTGTCCAGAGTACAAACACTTTGGCCTTAGTCATTCATCTTTCTGATTTATAAAACAAAGGAGTTGGCCCAGGTCATTTCTAATACTCCTTCTATTTTCTTACTCTAGATATGAATTTAGTAAAAAGATTTAACTGTGACAGGACAACTAACAGGGCTATTCAGAAACACAAGATACTGGTGAACTATTTAGTGCTTCTCCAGCAGAAAAACGGGAACTTAAAGTATTTTTTAGACCAGGCACGGTGGCTCATGACTGTAATCCCAACACTTTGGGAGGCAGCGGCAGGTGGATCACTGAGCCCAGGAGTTCAAGGCTAGCCTGAGTAACATGGTGAAACCCTATCTCTACAAACAATACAAAAACTTAGGTGGGAGCACAGGATCACCTGAGCCTGGGAAGGTCCAGGCTGCAGTGAGCAATGATCGTGCCACTGCACTCCAGCCTGGGTGACAGAGACCCCAGCTTAAAACAAACAAACATAGGCCACAGTGATGGCTCATGCCCGTAATCCCAGCACTTTGGAAGGCTGAGGCAGGCAGATCATTTGAGGTCAGGAGTTCAAGACCAGCCTGACCAACATGGCCGAATCCCGTCTCTACTAAAAATACAAAAATTAGCCAGCATGGTGGCACACACCTGTAGTCCCAGCTACTCAGGAGGCTGAGGCATGAGAATCACTTGAACCCAGGAAGTGGAGTTTGCAGTGAGCGGAGACTGTGCCACTGCACTCCTGCTTGGGTGATGAAGCAAGACTCTGTTTCAAAAAAAACATATTTTTTAACATATATTTTAGTAACTTCAAAAGCTGAGATTCAGAAATAATTTCTCAAGGTAAAGACTCCAATAATCAAATCTACACTCATTTGAAAGTATTTAATATATCCATACAATGGAATATTACTCAGCCATTAAAAGGAATGAAGTACTGACACATGCAACATGAATGAACCCTGAAAATGTGCTAAGTGATAGAAGTTAGACACAAAAGGCCACATATTTTATTCCATTTATATGAAATATTCAGAGTAGGCAAATTCATAGAGACAGCAAGTAAATTCATGGTTACCATAGGCTGAGGGAAGGGAGAAATGGGAAGTGTATGCATTTTCAGGGAGCGGGGGATAAGCATTCTGGAATGAGACAGTGGCGGTGTTGTACAACCCTGTGACTATACTGAAAGTCACTGAATTAGACATTGTACAATGGAAATTTTTACTGTATGTGAATGATATCTCCAAAAAACTTGGTTTAAAAAAGTACTTGATAGGCCTGGTGCGGTGGCTCACGCCTGTAATCCCAGCACTTTGCGAGGCCAAGGCAGGTGGATCACGAGGTCAGGAGATCGAGACCATCCTGGCAAACACGGTGAAACCCTATCTATACTAAAAAAATACAAAAAAAATTAGCCAGGGGTGGTGGCAGGCACCTGTAGTCCCAGCTACTCGGGAGGTAGAGGTGGGAGAATCGCGTGAACCTGAGAGGCGGAGCTTGCAGTGAGCCCAGATCGCACCACTGCACTCCAAAGCAAGACTCCGTCTCAAGAAAAAAAAAAAAAAAAGTACTTGATAGAAGGGGCTTAATGGAAAAAAAAAAAAAAAGAAAAGAAAAGAAAGAAAAAAGTACTTGAGGCCAGGCACAGTGGCTCATGCCTGTAATTCCAGCACTTTGGGAAACCAAGGCGGGAGGATCGCGTGAGCCCAGGAATTCAAGACCAGTCTGAGCAACATAGTAAGACCCTGTCTCTACAAAAAAAAAAAAAAAAAAAACCATTAAAAATGAACCGGGTGTGGTAGCACGTGCCTGTAGTCCCAGCTACTTGGGAGGCTGAGGCAGGAGGATCTCCTGAGCCCAGGAGGTCCAGTCTGCAGTGAGCCGTGATAGCATCACACCACACTCCAGCCTAGAAAACACAGTGAGACGCTGTCTCAAAAAAAAAAAAAAACTAATTATATTAATGCAATAATTATATCCTGAAACCAGAAAACACATTATGTAATCCACACCTTGAATTTAATCTCACACAAGGACATGTTGATTTTTTTTTTAGTAGTCTATTTAATATATCTAATCTGTGCTAAGAAATCTTTATTTATTTTGAAAGACAGGGTTTTGTCTGTCATATGGAGTGCAGTGGCATGATCACAGCTCACCGTAGCCTTGAATTCCTGGGCTCAAGCAATCCTCCTGCCTCAGCCTTCTAAGCAGCTGGAACTACAAGCATGTGCCATCATGACCAGCTAATTTTTTAATTTTTTTTATAGAGATGGAGGTCTTGCTATGTTTCCCAGGCTGGTCTTGAATTCCTGACCTCAAGTGATCCTCTTGCCTTGGCCTCCCAAAGAGATGGGCTCACACTGAGCCACCATGACCCAGACTAAGAAATCTTTGTAATCGTTACAAATTTATAACTTAACTATAGCTAATGAACGACTGAGACAAAACACAAAATGACATTCCAAATAAACGTCATAAAAATTCACATCTTTTTATATTACTTTAAATGTAAAATTTACAGCGCTCAATATGTGCAAACCTCTGGTACACGGCGCATATAAAGGGGAAAAACATCTTTTCTTCAAAAACTTTCCATCAAAAGCTATTTCTGCATTAGCATAGATCTAGAATGTTACAAATAAAGACAATATAATGCACAGCTAAGAATTCAAGGTAATGAAGTTCACTTGTCACCTTTCTCAGACTTGCACAATATAGTATCTTTAAGCTGGATATATGGATATATAGTACTTAAATTATACCTACCAATAAAGCTAGTCAATAGTGAGGAAGACTCCTATCCCTGTAATCCTTTGCTTATAGTTTGGGTCTAGTAGTGATAAAACAATGACTAAAACCATTAGAGAAAAATAGCCTCCCAGTCAAACATATATAATTTGATAAAGGTAGGTTTCCAATATTTGGGTGACTATTTTCCTGGGGAAAAAAAAAGACGACAGCTGGGTGCAGCGGCTCATGCCCGTAATCCCAGCACTTTGGAAGGCCAAAGCAAGTGGATCCCCTGAGGTCAGGAGTTCGAGACCAGCCTGGCCAACATGGTGAAACCCCATCTCTATTAAAAACACAAAAATTAGGTAGGCATGATAGTGGGCGCTTGTAATCCCAGTTACTTGGGAGGCTAAGGCAATCACTTGAACCCAGGAGGCAGAGGTCGCAATGAGCTAAGATCATGCCACAGCACTCCAGCCTGGGTGACAGAGCGAGACTCCATCTATAAAAAAAAAAAGACTACTGCTTGGCATGTTATTGAGTCTCATCAATAACTTTAGGCCTGGTGTTAATAACTTAGATAACTTAATGTAGTTTTTTGCCTGAAAATATAATTTCATTTTGTATCCCCAATCTCCTCCTGAAATTAGTTCCAAAATATTTAACCACTTATACGTGGCCCTTCCAAGCAAGATATTACAGAAACTACAAGTTATGATACTGCTAAAAGGATCACAGTATCAAAGAATCAATAATCTTCACCAGAGTCCAAACACATTTTAATATTTTCTAGCATCACACCCAAACAGCTTGAACCTTTAGTGAGAATACTCACTGCCACAAATAACACGAACAGCTTGAGAAACAAAAGCATATATGAATACCACCAAATAACCTTGTTTCCTTGTATTAATGTACTGACAAACTGTATTTTAAGACAAATAATTTTAAGAGCAAACAACCTGTTCTTATGTATATTTGACTAAATTTCAAAATTATTCATATAAAAGTGTTTTATTCACTGAAGTGACACTTACTTTACAGAAGATAAACACCCTTATCCAAAGCGAAAACATGCAATGCAGAAACTCAGTATAGTATCCAGCCACTCCACAGAAAAAAATCCGAGTAATTGTTGCGAACAAATAATGCAATTTCTCAATTAGATGTCTTGATAAAATTATTTTGCCCATACTTAACTCTTTAATAAGTATCACAATCATTTGAACTGTCTATTCTCTAGCTTATTTACAATAATCATCACCTAAAATAGTTAAGGCGGCAATCCTTTAGAAAATAAATTTAGTCTCAAGCCTGTAATTCCAGCACTTTGGGAGGCCGAGGCGGGCGGATCACAAGGTCAGGAGATCGAGACCACAGTGAAACCCCGTCTCTACTAAAAATACAAAAAATTAGCCGGGCGCGGTGGCGGGCGCCTGTAGTCCTAGCTACTCAGGAGGCTGAGGCAGGAGAATGGTGTGAACCCAGGAGGCGGAGCTTGCAGTGAGCCGAGATCGCGCCACTGCACTCCAGCCTGGGCAACAGCGTGAGACTCCGTCTCAAAAAAAAAAAAAAAAAAAAGAAAATAAATTTAGTAAGTAATTGTCATTCCGTTTTATATCAAAACAGAAACTGTCATAAGTAAAAGTATTTCATGGAGCTTTTATTTCAGTTGCAGAAGAATCAAAAAAATTCCAAAACCACTGGCCTAAAACTATCAACTGCCAAAAACCGTGCCCGGGACACAGCAGACACTTAAAATGTTTTACCAGTCTTTCCAGAGCATAATGTTTCTTTTAATTTGGCCATCTTAATAAAAGCAACCATTTATTCAATGTCTACTATTGACTGTGCACTGTACTACCCCTTCACAAACATTTCATCAGTTCTCACGAAGCCTTGTAAGTTATAACCCCACCTAACAGGAAAGAAAATAACTTGTCCAAAGGAACACAGAGTGGCAGAAGAGTTTAACTTCTGTTTAACAACAAGTCATGTATTTCAACTATAGTACCTTCTATATAGTCTTCTCTAAGTATAAACTTTCAATAGAATTTCTATAATGAAAATGATCTTTCTCAGAGTAGTTACACGTGGCCTAAATAGCACTAAACATTGTTTTTCCAGTATGCTCAAAATATTTAAACAAAAAATATACGGTCTCATAAAATATTTCCATTAATATATCCCTTCCCAGAATCCCCTTTGATATTTAAACAGTCTTTTCTGACAGCCAAAGCATATAGAAGGACACAGTAGTTGAGTACAGCAAATAGAAAAACTTCCAATTAAAGCAAAGGAAAAAAATCTCTTAAAAACTGAACCACAGGAAATCACTATTAGCCCTTCTGATAACAAGCTAAAACCTTAAAACTTAATAACCAGACAAATTATCTAGCCAAATGAGCAAACCTGAAGCAGGTAAGTAAATAGGGATGACAGTAACAAATTAATTTATATGAAATTGTCAACAAATATTAATGTAATACTTGACAAGTTTGGAAAATAATAGGTTAAACAAAGTTAAAACCATTCTCTTTACCTCAGGACTTTTCAGAACCCTTAATGTGTTAACACGAATTCTAATCTCCAAATAAAGTATACAGAGATTACACAAGGTTACACAGCAAATTCAGAACCATAACTTAATTCTCCTGATTCCCACTCCAAAATTTGTTCTACTTCCCCAAAACTTTATAATACCTGAATTTAAAGGAAGAAAAGGATCACTTCTATAGAAATACAAGATGCGAAACATTAGTGGTTTGTTCCAACAATATTTACCACCAGCCCACCAAAACAAAAAAAAGTAACAAATAATTTTTATATAACAAGCCTCCTCAAAAAAAGCTAAGAAGGCCAGGCACGGTGGCTCACGCCTGCAATCCCAACACTTTGGGAGGCAGAGGTGGGTGGATCATCTGAGGTCAGGAGTTCGAAACCAACCTAACCAATAGGTTAAACCCCGTCTCTACTAAAAATACAAAAATTAGGCCGGGCGCAGTGGCTCACACTTGTAATCCCAGCACTTTGGGAGATCAAGGTGGGTGGATAACTTGAGGTCAGGAGTTCAAGACCAGCCTGACCAATATGGTGAAACCCCATCTCTACTAAAAATATAAAAATTATCCAGGCATGGTGGTGTGCACCTGTGGTCCCAGCTACTCGGGAGGCTGAAACAGGAGAACTGTTTGAACCCAGGAGACAGAGGTTGCAGTGAGCTGACATCATGCCACTGCACTCCAGCCTGGGTGACAGGGTAAGACATCGTCTCAAAAAAAGAAAAAAATACAAAAATTAGTCAGGCATGGTGGCAGGCACTTGTAGTCTCAGCTACTCAGGAGGCTGAGACAGGAGACTCACTTGAACCCAAGAGGCGGAGATTGCAGTGAGCCGAGATCATGCACCCTGCACTTCAGCCTGAGCGACGAGACTCCGTCTTTAAAAAAAAAAAAAAAAAAGCTAAGAAATAGTATTTCACAGATTACACACACCGATGGTATTCCAAAACCTATATTCTTATCAAAAATACTTCCTGTAGAAAATCAGATATTATTTTTTCTAATCAGTACCTGAATGGAACTAAGAGAATGGTAAGGATGGCAACCTAAACCGTGAGGCCCATTAGATTAGGGAACACGTTTGTTTTGCTCACCATCAGTACCAGAGGCTGATATATAGGAGATATTCCATACATATTTGCTAAAGAATGAATAATAAATCCCTGCCCCATCTTTAATTAACCTACCTTTATTAAATTACAGTATCTCTGAATCTGAGTTTCCCCACTTACAAATAAAGTGGTGAGGCTCAAATGACCAAGATCCCTTTCACTTTTAAGAACGTGTGAATCTGGCCAGGCACAGTGGCTCACGCCTGTAATCCCAGCTCTTTGGGAGGCCGAGGCAGGTGGATCACCAGGTCAGATCGAGACTATCCTGGCTAACACAGTGAAACCCCATCTCTACTAAAAAATACAAAAAAATTAGCCAGGGGTGGTGGCAGATGCCTGCAGTCCCAGCTACTCAGGAGGCTGAGGCAGGAGAATGGTGTGAACCCGGGAGGTGGAGCTTGCAGTGAGCCTAGATCATGCCACTGCACTCCACCCTGGCCAACAGAGCAAGACTCCATCTCAAAAAAATAAATAAAGAATGTGTGAATCTGCACCTGTAATCCCAGAACTTCGAGAGGCAGAGGTGGGAGGATCACTTGAGCCCAGGAGTTTAAGACCATCCTGGGCAACATAGCAAGACCCTGGCTCTATAAAAATTTAGAAGTTAGCCAAGTGTTATGTCACACAACTGTGGTCCCAGCTACTTGGGAGGTTGAGGTGGGAGGATCACATGAGCACAGGAGGTCCAGGCTGCAGTGAGCAGTGATCATGCCACTGCACTCCAGCCTAGGCAACAGAGCAAGACCCTACCTCAAAAAAAAAAAAAAAAAAAAAGCAATTCGTGAACCTGGCCAAGCATGATGGCTCACACCTGTAATCCCAGCACTTTGAGAGGATCACTTGAGGCCAGGAGTTGGAGGCCAGCCTGGGCAACATATCAAGACACCCCCACACCCACCCCATATCTACCAAAAATTTGGGGCATAGTGGCACGTGCCTATAGTTCAGAGCTTTGGGAGGATGAAGCAGGAGGATCACTTAAGCCCAAGACTTTGAGACTGCAATGAGCTGTGATCACACCACTGCACCCCAGACTGGGTAATGAAGCAAGACTATGTCTCTTTAAAAAAAAAAAAAAAGAAAAGAAAAAATTGTGAACGTTATACAAACTAAATCTCAAATCCTGAAAGCATTTGAGGGTATGTCCCTGAACAAGCAAAAATTTTAACAAAAAGTAACATTAACAAGGCACTTTATAATTATTTCATTTAAAACACCCAATAACCCTGCAAACTAGTCAGGTATCATTATCCACATTTTACCAGTAAAGAAACTGAGACCTAGAGAAGTGAACAAGACCAGAACCACAAAGTTATGAAGTTGTGACGCTTGGGCTTTAAATCCAAGGTTTTAGTATTGAAATTCCCCAGTCTTTCCTTTATACCTTGTCATGTGATGATACAGATAGGGACACAGCACTGAGAGTATTCCCTGGCTTTCTGCTATTGATTCAACAGGGACGCAGGACAAAAGGTCTCCCAAACTCTCACAATACCCCATCACACCCAGTCAGTGTTAAACCTCCAATTCTTTGTAGGGAAAAAAAATCATCTAAACGCAACAAATCAGATTTTTCTCATTAGAGCCCATGGTTGACTACATATCTTTACTGTAACAGAGGATGACATTCTCAAAGAATGAATTCTCAATTATGAACAAAAATATTTTACATCAAAAGGCAGTTTTACTTCAAATAATATGTACTCACAGCTAAGTACAGTACTGTTACATATTAGAAGACCACCTTACACCATATTTTGCCACATTTAAAACGAGAGCTCCACTTCTGAAAACTTTGCTAGTGGAAACAAGACAATTTAAACTATTACCTCTTTCAGGTCTTGTTACATAAACAAGTGCAACCTATCTAAATTCGAATAATGAACAAACCCAGCTCTGGTCTCAAAGCTAGCGTTAAAATAAACAAACGGCATTTACATCACACATTTCTCCTCCAAGAAATATAACTGGACAACCAGAAACATCCCAAGTTGTAAGTTTCCCCACGACTCTAACCAATCAGATGGTTCTCATATTTGTCAATCCTATTAACCTTATGTCTTAAATACATATTCTTATGTCAAATACACTTGTTTCTAATAGCTATAGCAAAACCCCTTTCAATACAGTACACCATAATAAAATAAGTATATTAAACCTCTCCAGTACATAACACTTCATTAAATTTTCTGCCACAAATTTCTAATGAGCACTACCTTTTCTGGGGTTTACATGTGGGAAAACTTTGTAATATGCTTAGAATATCAAGTGTAAGTAATACAACATGCAAACACAATGCTGCATTACTATAGAGTAACTCAAGAAAGTATTTCTCCTCCTCCAAAAAAAAGTCATTCTTATCCAAAATACATATCCACAATACACATAAAAATATACACCTGTCATAGACTATTAGTTACTATTAGTGTTCTGTAAACTTAATTAGTTTGGAGGACTTAACAAAAGTTTAGCTTGTTAACACCTAAAAATCTCCAGCGACCAGAGGTCCCACGCCTGAAAAGAACTTACCATGAACGACAGTGAGAATTTTAACTAACCAAAACTACAAGCCACCGTATCCAAAAGCAGTACTTAAATTCCTCTGCTGGTAAAAATGCTCCACAGCCATCTCAAGTTCAACACTGAGTAGTTTGGGAAGAGCGGCCGAAGGGCCAGTCAAAAATCTTTGTGAACTGTCACAAAAGTCACAGAGCATGTGTCAGCTCTGCAGTGCAATTCAAAACATCATAGTACACTCGAATTCAAGCGATTCCCAGAGCAAATTATCTAGAACAGCCTATGCAATTTACCGAAGTGCCAAGCAGTCCCCAGGGGAGCAGAGCAAATTATCATTTTGGTCCCAGGACCGGCTCCTCTTCACACGAGGATGAATTTCCCTAGTAATGCCAACTGTACACTCGCACACTCCGAAAATAGGGGCAAGCCGTGAATACCAGAGGTTACAAGGGCAATGTTTTGTTTTATTATGGACTGAAGCTCAGAATGTCCCCAATGCTGAAACGCTCGACCTATAACCCCGGAGTCACTTTCCAACTGCGCTCTCACCCAGGATCATTATATCTCAAACGGAAGCCAATTATTACCTGTAACAAGGCCTGGAAAAAATAGTAAGAGGGCTTTAAAAGTTCAACTAAGAAAAACCGAAACGGGGTGGCGAGTGGGTGGGGGGGCTTCGATGGATAAGGTCGACCTTAAAGCATCTCGGGCTCAAACATTTTAAAAACCAAAATACGTACAAAGACCCTCTTCCCTGGAAGACCCCAGGCAGAGAGAGGCACACAGACACTCAGTCATCCCGACAGAATGGGGTGCCAAAGGTTCCCTAAGATCAGCCGCCGGGATCGAGGCTCCGATGTGTCCGGGAAAGGTCCGGGAAGCCAGGCCAGGTCCGCATTGTGGCCGGGCGGTGCGCGCAGCCCCTGCTCCCGGGCCCCTTTCTCTCCCCCTCCCCACGACCAGGCCTCTCCCCGCTCCTCTCCCCTTCTCCCTCCCTCCGTCCCTCTCCTCCCCCTAGACACAGAAAACAAGGCCACCTCCCCTCGAACCCCACCAACTTTCCAATGCCCCCACTCTTCCCACCTCTCAGGAGCACACAGAAGCTGCAGGCCAGGAGGCTCCTCAGGACGGCCCCCATCTTCCCTTCTCGCGTTCTCTTCTCTCACCGGCGAGGGGTGGCCAGAAGAGAGGGAGGCGAGGAGCCGGGGCGGCCGCCGCAGCGGCAGGGCTGCACGCTCATGCTTCCCAGCTTCCCAGCGAAAGAAGAAAGAAAGGGGCACGTCAAGGTTCCGCGCGCGCCGCCGCCGCCGCCCTCTCTACCGCGCCGCTCGGCCCCGGGCTCGCGCGACGCCAGCGTCTGCTTCCATCCCGCCACCTCCTCCCCCGGCGCCCCGCTTCCCCCGCGCAGCTCCTCATTCAGCCTCTGCCTCGCGCAGCGGCGCAGGGATACGGTCGGCACCGCCTCCTAGGATCGCCGCGGCCGTGTCCCTGCGCGCAACGAGCCCCCTCCCCCGGGGCTGCCTCCCTCACGGCCAGGGAAAGGAGTCGGCAGCCGCACGCACGGCCTCTGCCTGAGACCCCGGGAGAGGCTCCGGGGTAGCTGAGGTGAACTGAGAGGGAAGTCCTCCTCTCGGTGGCGCATTCCTGCGGGATTCTTTCCCGGACCGGCCGCTTCGGCCCTCCCCGCGGAGGGCGTGAGGCGACGTCGAACAACATTGGAGCCGGCGTGGTCGGGACTACTTTCTGCGGCTCGGCCGGGCGGTCGTCTGCCCCGCTCTTTGTGCGGCCGCCGCCGGCGGGGCCAGGTGGGGTTCCGGGCTCGCGCCCCCAGCCACCTGGGACTACACAGCCGCGGTGAACGCGCGGGGAGCCACGGCGGGTCCGGTTGCGGGGTGATCAGCTCCGTCTTCGGGGTTGGAAATCGGTTGCAGCATCCTTTTTTTGGGAGGGACGGAATTTTTGAACGCTGGTTACACTGGCTTTCAACGTGGATCTGGTGAAGGATATTAAAACGCCAATTCAAAACTGAGATTGTTATTTTTATCCCGTCTTCCCAGAAATACAAACTACCCCCAGAATTAAGCCCAAACAGCTAAAGATTTCTAAACTGGCAGATAAAATTCCAAGATAAATGCGTCAAAATCTAAGAGCAAAGGGACAATTGGACAAGACTATTTAGGATTTTACAAGTTGCATATAATAACGAATGTTTGGCATGCTTTAATTATCAATTCTCAGCTTGAGAAGGAAAAGATTCCCCCAGAATCTCAGACTGTGCACAGCCTCTGCTACTCCCAGTTCACTGGGCATTCAGGAGTAATGGCCCAGACGCCCCCTGAAATCACCTGCCAGGCTTCAGTCTGGGCAGACGCGCTCCAAGAGTTAACCCCTAATGGAGCCATCAGATGCATCCTGCCCAGCTGTCACACGCCCTTACCTGGAGGTAGATGGGCAAGAAAGTGGAGCTGCTACCACAATGTTACAAGTATCTCAGTGACATTGGACTTCACTAGTGCTTGAACACACGTTATCATATTTGACAGTCAAAACTACCCTGGGGAAAGGCAGGTTTTGTTACTTATTCTTTATTGCACAAAGGAGCAAAATGAGAACCTGAGAAGTTAATGACTTACCCGGTGCCACTCAAGTAGTGAATAGCAGTACCTCAGCCGAATCCAGGTCTCTGACTTCAGCCACTAAGCCCCCTCCAAGAAATGCGCGCTGAACCAAAGGTGCTGCAGCCAAATCACTTTCTCCCAAATTCACCTGAGAAACTCTATGCACCGTTGATTTAAGAACCTGCTTCTCCCTGTAGTCCCAGCTACTCAAGAGGCTGAGGCAGGAGAATGGCATGAACCTGGGAAGCGGAGCTTGCAGTGAGCCGAGATCTCACCACTGTACTCCAGCTTGGGTGACAGAGCGAGACTTCGAGACTCCGTCTTAAAAAAAAAGAAAAAACAAAAACCTGCTTCTAAGAACGAAGTGAGTTTTATATTCTGGCTTCCTCAAAGCAGAAAACTGGGCAGGGCACAGGTGGCTCACACCTGTAAACCCAGCACTTTCGGAGGCCGAGGCGGGCAGATCACAAGGTCAGGAGTTCAAGACAAGCCTGGTCCAACATGGTGAAACCCCCGTCTCTACTAAAAATACAAAAAACTTAGCCAGGCATGGTGGCACATGCCTGTAATCCCAGCTATTCCGGAGACTGAGGCAGGAGAATCGCTTGAACCCAGGATGCGGAGGTTGCAGTGAGCCGATATAACGTCATTGCACTCCAGCCTGGGCAACAGAGCAAGATTCCGTCTCAGGAGATAAAAAGGAAAGAAAGTTAACCTTCAGGACCCCTCACTTTAACAGGCCCCTTCCAATGTCTGGGAAGGGACCCTTATGATATGTTCACATGGTTCTATTTGCAAAACAAAGATAATTTTGAATTCTTTTTCTGTATAATTGTATTATACAAAATTGTATAAGCTTCAAGTCCCGCAAAGTCTGGATCTGTCCCTATTTATAATAGAAAATGCGGTACAACCTAAATCTCCGTAGACTATCAACCTAAGTAGGGCAATGAGATATTATACGCTGCTGAAAAATAATAATTTGGAGGATTATGCAAGAGTGTTGAATGTTTATAGTGAGTTAAGGTTTTTTGTTGCTGCTGTTGCTGCTTTTTGAGAGAGAGTTTTGCTCTCGTCGCCCAGGCTAGAGTGCAATGGCGCTATCCTGGCTCGCCACAACCTCCCCCTCCTGAGTTCAAGTGATTCTCCTGCCTCAGCCTCCCAAGTAGCTGGGATTAAAGGCGTGCACCACTACACCCAGCTAATTTTGTATTTTTAGTAGAGACAGAGTCTCTCCATGTTGGTCAGGCTGGTCTTGAACTACCAACCTCAAGTGATCTGCTCACCTCGGCCTCCCAAAGTCTTGGGATTACAGGCATGAGCCACCACGCCCGGTCAAGTTAAGCTTTTAAAAAGTGAAAATGCATGTACATTTTATTATAGCTATGTAAAATAAAAATATATATAATATACAAACATAAATGCACACACACATATGTATAGCACATATTTGAGCAAAGACCAAAAGTAAGTGCACCAAAATAGGCATTAGGATGGTAAAATAATATGAGATGTAGTTTGCTTTTCTGTTCTTCAATTTTGTTTAATGTACTATATATTTACTACAGACTTACAAAATATACTTAAGTGAAAATCTATAGCTTAAGCTTAAGCCCTAGAGAGAATGCCATTATTATTACATAACTAATTTGTTTCTCATTCTTTTAAGTGCTGATCAGATACCAATCACTATGTTAAGTGTTGGGGATATAAAGATGAGAGTACTTATAGTCCCTACCCTCAAGAAGCTTACAGCCTAGTTTGGAAACACTAATAAAGTGAGTAATTAAAATATTAAAATTTGCAGGGCACAGTGGCATACACCTGTAACCCCAGCACTTTGGGAGGTCAAAGTGGGCAGATCACTTGAGCCCGGGAGTTCGAGACAAGCCTGGGCAACATGGCAAAACCCCATCTCTACAAAAAATACAAAAATTATTTGGACGTGGTAGTGTGTACCTGGAGTCCTAGCTATTCCGGAGGCTAAGGTTGGAGGATCACTTCAGCCCAGGAGGCCAACGCTGCAGTGAGCTGTGATCATGCCACTGCACTGCAGCCTGGGCAATACAGTGAGACCCTGTCTCCAACTAAAAAAAAAAAGAGAGAGAGAGAGACAAAATTGCTAAGTGTAGAGATGCTTTTCTGCCTAGACAATTCAAAGAAGGGAAAATAGGGCCAGGAGCAGTGGCTCACAACTTTAATCCCAGCTACTCAGGAGGCTAAGGCACAAACATCACTTGAACCCAGGAGGCGAAGGTTGCAGTGAGCCGCGATTGCGCCACTGCACTCCAGACGGGGCAACAGAGTGAAACTCTGTCTTAACAAAACAAAACAAAACAAAACAAGGGAAAATAACCCTAGCGCTGAGGTGAGGAATACAAATCAGACTTTGCCAGGCCAACAAGACTGAAAAAAAATTTCAATCACAATAGTAGGTTTAAAGACGCTGGATCATTAAAGAACTTGGTATGTCCGGGATTTGAAAGTAGATTCATATAGCTGACACATGGAATGCTTTTAGAGAATGTCAGGAATTGAGGCAGGACCATTAAATAGCTATTGATTTATAAAAAAACCTTTCAAGCCATACTAAGAAGTTTGGATTTTAGCATATTAACAATGTGGACATTGAATAATTTTGCACATTGTACAGAGGTCTATGAAAGGCGTGATCAGGACAGCAGCACTGAGGAGTGAAAAGAGATCATGGATTTAAAGAACACGAGATTAAAACAGATGTAAATTGAGAGAGAAAAAGAGAGTAATGGGAGTCTCTTTTACGAAGAAAAGAAATACCTGGCCGGGCACGGTGGCTCATGCCTGTAATCCCAACACTTTGGGAGGCTGAGGCAGGTGGATCACGAGGTCAGGAGATCGTAGACTATCCTGGCTAACACAGTGAAACCTCGTCTCTACTAAAAATACAAAAAATTAGCCAGGCGTGGTGGCGGGTGCCTGTAGTCCCAGCTACTCAGGAGGCTGAGGCAAAAGAAAGGCATGAACCCGGGAGGCGGAGCCTGCAGTGAGCCGAGATTGTGCCACTGCACTCCAGCCTGGGCGACAGAGCGAGACTCCGTCTCAAAAAGAAAAAGAAAAAGAAATACCTAAGAAGTATTTCAAGAGGGAGTGGGTAATAAGTTTAACAATGCCTCTTTTGTATTGGAGGTGTCTATAAAACATCCAGGTGGAAATATACAGTAGACAGTTTTTATATAGAAGTTAGGACCCAGGAGAAGAATGGAAAACACAACCATCACCGATGATGATGAAGCCTATATATTACACAGTTAAGGGTCATATTCAAGAATATTGAATTGTTATTGACTAGTTATTACCACACTTTTCTGGAAGATGCAGTAAAACATCTTAAAGAAGGGAGCTCCTTTTATAATCCAGGTGAACTCATCTTTGGGGGCTACTGGTGAGCTGAAGGTTGAGGTCCTAGTTGAAACCATGAACTTACCTAAGGAAAGCAGTTAGTGTAATTAGAAAAGTGAGCTAGGGCAGAACCATATGATATACAATATCTAGGAACAAACAGACAGAGAAGTTAGAGAGAGAGAGACCAGAGACCAGGTGCAGTGGCTCACGCCTGTAATCCCAACACTTTAGGAAGCTAAGGCAGGCAAATCACTTGAGCCTAGGAGTTTGAGGCCAGCCTGGGCAACATGGTGAAACCGTGTCTCTACTAAAAATAGAAAAATTAGCTGGGCGTGGTGGTGCATGTGTGTAGTCCAGCTACTCTGAAGGCTGAGATGGGAGAATCACCTGAGCCCAGGAGGCAGAGGTTGCAATGAACTGAGATCCCACCACCGCACTCCAGCCTGGACCACAAGGCAAGACCCTGTCTCAAAAAAAAAAAAAAAAAAAAAAAGAGAGAGGCCTGGAAGTGGCAGGTAAAACACTGATTGAGGCTGGGTGTGGTGGCTCACACCTGTAATCCCAGCACTTTGGGAGGCCGAGGTGGATGGATCATCTGAGGCCAGGAGTCCAAAACCAGCATGGCTAACATGGTGAAACCCCATCTCTAATAAAAATACAAAAATTAGCCAAGAGTGGTAACAGGCACCTGTAATAATTCGAGCTACTCAGGAGGCTGAGGCAGGAGAATCGCTTGAACCCAGGAGGCGGAGGTTGCGGTGAGCCAAGATCATGCCATTGCACCCCCAGCCTCGGTAACAGAGTGAGACTCTGTCTGAAAAAAAAAAAAAAAAAGGCTGGGCACAGTGGCTCACGCCTGTAATCCCAGCACTTTGGGAGGCCAAAGTGGGCAGATCACGAGGTCAGGAGTTCAAGACCATCCTGGCTAACACAGTGAAACCCCATCTCTAAAAAAATACAAAAAATTAGCCGGGTGTGGTGGTGGGCGCCTGTGGTCCCAGCTACTCAGGAGGATGAGGCAGGAGAATGGCATAAACCTGGGAGGCAGAGGTTTGAGATGGTACCATTGCACTCCAGCCTGGGCAACAGAGCAAGACTCCATCTCAAAAAAAAACAAAAAACAAAAAAAAAAACAAAAAAAACGCTGATTGAAATTGCTACCACTAAAGAAGGTATGATCAGTAATGGCAAATGTAGTCACTGTTAACAACAAAGAGTCTGCTATGAGAAGTACTGAAAAGAGGACATTGTGACTGTAACTTTCTCGAACATCATTGATGGGAAGATACTTTATGCCAGTGTTTTAGAAAATCAGTCTGGGCATAAAATCAGTCTGGGCATAAAATATATATACCTTTAAACTGGGACACAGTTCCAATCTGGCGCAGCAGCTCACGCCTGTAATCCCAGCACTTTGGGAGGCCGAGGCGGGCAGATCACCTGAGGTCAGGAGTTCGAGACTAGCCTGGGCAACATGGTGAAACCTGTGTCTCTACTAAAAACACAAAAAATTAGCCGGGCATGGTGGCGGGTGCCTATAATCCCAGCTACTTGGGAAGCTGAGGCAGAAGAATCACTTGAACCCGTGAGGCAGAAGTTGCAGTGAGCCAAGATAGCCCCATTGCACTCCAGCCTGGGCAACAAAAGCGAAACTTCTTCTCAAAAAAAATAAAATAAAATAAAAATTAAAAAATAAACTGAACTCTACTTGGTATTTATCCATAGAAACAAAACTTCATAGAGATATGTATACACAGATATGTATTATAACATTATAATAGAAAACAAAACAAAGACTGGGCGTGGTGGCTCACGCCTGTAATCCCAGTACTTTGGGAGGTTGAGGGGGGCAAATCACGAGGTCAAGAGATCGAGACCATCCTGGCCAACATGAGGAAACTCCATCTCTACTAAAAATTCAAAAATTCGCTGGGTATCAGCTGGGCTTGGTGGCATGTGCCTGTAGTCCCAGCTACTTGGGAGGCTGAGGCAGGAGAATCGCTTGAACCCGGGAGGTAGAGGTTGCAGTGAGCCGAGATCGCGCCACTGCTCTCCAGCCTGGCAACAGAGTGAGACTCCATCTCAAAAAGCAAAAAAAAAAAAAAACTCTACAAAAATGGCAGTTTTCCTGGTTCAACCTAATCAAAAGAACCTGAAGCCTGCGTTTCAAAAAAAAATCACAAAGTGCACAAAATAGTCATTGGTGACTTTAAACCAAAGCAGTTTCAGCAGAGGTATGAGAGCCAAAGCAAAAGTGCAGTGAATTGAGAAATGAAGGGGAAACAGGGAGGGAGGGCAGTGGTTTTCCAAAATCTTATTGTTAAAGGACAGAGAACACTTGGGTGGCTGGAAAGGAATTTGGGGCGGGAGGAATTTGGGAGTTGACTTAGTTAGAGTTGATTGCTTACTTTGTTTTTAAGTTTGAGAGGAATATGATCATATTTATAACCTGAAGTAAGTGATCAAATGAAGGAGAGTGGGGAAAGTGATTCAGAGACTTCAAGAGGATCTGGAGCCTAGCAGAATGGATCAGCCTTGGATGGGAGGAGGAGGAACAGGAGGATTTCCACTTCTGGAGGAGAGGAGAATGCGTGTGGCTGCTTGACCTTCAGCTGCCCTTTCTCCACGCCCACTTTCATGGACTCCTTCCAGAGGCCGTGCGAGGGACCATGGCAATGATTAGGATGGTCATACGTTTTTATATTATTTGCAAAACCAAGATTGTTTTAGTATTCATTTTCTCTAAAATATCTCCTTCTCCAGTTGTATATGCTCAGCCCTATAAAACCTGAACGTGCCCCTAGTAGCTATAAATAGGTTTCATGGGGAAGGTAGTGGAGACAAGATTTGATCACCTTCATTTTCATAAAAACAGAAAGTAAAGTCTACATTGACAGTGAAGTAAGAAAGAATATGGTGGTGGGGGAGGAGGTCAGGAAAGTGACAAAGGTTCGGAAAAGTTGGGAATGGAAGAGGGAGTTGACAAAGGACAGGTTATAGGATCTTCTAACAGCACAGAGGGTGCTGCTGTAACTGCCTACCAGAAATGTGGTGGATATCATGAAGAGTGGCCTTCTTGCCTCTGTTTTTCTTTTTTGAGACAGAGTATCTCTCTCTGTCACCCAGGCTGGAATGCAGTGGTGTGACCTCGGCTCACTTCAACCTCCACCTCCAGGGTTCAAGCAATTCTTATGTCTCAGCCTCCCAAGTAGCTGGCATTACAAGCGTATGCCACCATGCCTGGCTAATGTCTGTCTTTCTTTCTTTCTTTCTTTCTTTCTTTCTTTCTTTCTTTCTTTCTTTCTTTCTTTCTTTCTTTCTTTCCTTTCTTTCTTTCTTTCCTTTCTTTCTTTCTTTCCTTTCTTTCTTTCTTTCTTTCTTTCCTTTCTTTCCTTCCTTCCTTCCTTCCTTCCTTCCTTCTTTCTATCTTTCTTTCTTTCTCTTTCTTTGGTATTTTTAGTAGAGACAGGGCTGATCTCAAACTCCTAGCCTCAAGTAATCCACTTGTCTTGCCCTCCCAAAGTACTGGGATTACAGGCATGAGCCACTGTGCCTGGCCCATCTATTTTTCCATCCTTCAATGGAAATAACACTTGTTCCTAGCTACACCATGAAAATATCACATGGGATGCCTAAGAAGAATTCACTATAATTACAAAATAAGTATACTTTGGGGCCGGGCACAGTGGCTCACGCCTGTAATCCCAGCACTTTGGGAGGCCAAGGTGGGCAGATCACCTGAGGTCAGAAGTTCAAGACCAGCCTGACCAACATGGAGAAACCTCGTCTCTACTAAAACTACAAAATTAGCCAGGAGTGGTAGCACATGCCTGCAGTCCCAGCTACTCAGGAGGCTGAAGCAGGAGAATCACTTGAACCCAGGAGGCAGAGGTTGCGGTGAGCCAAAATCGCTCCATTGCACTCTAGCCTGGGCAACAAAAGCAAAACTTCGTCTCAAAAAAACAAAAAACAAAAAAGAAAGAAAGAAAGAAAGAAAGAAAAGAAGTACACTTTGTTTTCAATAATATTATTTTTTCTTTTTTCAACATCAGCTATATAAACCCCCGTAAAGTTTAGTAAAACATGAAAAATAAATTAAACACTGTACGTTAAAGTTTTTACATTTGTCCCAAACAGGATGAAAGGATATCTGCAGTAGAGGGTAACCTGGAAAAGGGAATCAGAGCCAGAGAAAACAGAGGAAGGAGTCCATTTAGGGGAGAGGATAGTGGCAGTGTTAGAATATTGGTTACAGCCGTTCTGGCATGGTGGCTCACGCCTGTAATCCCAGCACTTTGGGAGTCCGAGGTGGGTGGATCACAAGGTCAGGAGGTCAAGACCTGCCTAGCTAAGATGGTGAAACCCCGTCTCCACTAAAAACTACAAAAATTAGCCAGGTGCGGTGGTAGGTGCCTGTAATCCCAGCTACTCAGGAGCCTGAGACAGGAGAATCGCTTGAACTCAGGAGGTGGAGGTTGCAGTGAGCTGAGATTGCACCACTGCACTCCAGCCTGGGCAACAGAGTGAGACTCCATCTAAAAAAAAAAAAAAAAAAAAAAAAAAAAAAAAAAAATTGGTTATATCCAGAAGGATTAATCTATTGAGTTTCTAACTATCGGAGAAGGAAGTTACAAATACAACAAAGATATATTCGTGCCAATGGCAATGAAAATGGTGGAGTAGGGAATTCTAGGGTTAAGGAACTCTCTTCCTTTGCAGAAACACTGAAAAAACTGGCAAAAGTCATGAGAAAGAACTTTATTAGAACTCTAGAAGATAGTCAAAGGTTTACAGCAACCAAGCTAATGCTTAATAAGGATAATGGGCACTGAATCATGGTAAGAGAGGTTTGTCATGTTTTACCTTACCCTTGTCCAATCCCCCTGCCCAGTGCAGCAGCAGTCTAGAAGACAGCAACCCATGCTCCCAGTGCAGGTTCTCAGTTTGGTAGGTGTGTTAGGCCATTCTTTTGTTGCTATGAAGAAATACCTGAGACTGGATAATTTACAAGAAAAGAGGTTTAATTGGCTCATAGTTCTGCAGGCTGTAGAGAAAGCATGGCACCAGGATCTGCTTCTGGGGAGGCCTCAGGAAATGTTTACTCATCACCAAAGGTGAAGCAGGAGCAGGCGTGGTGAGAGCAGGAGCAAGAGAGAGAGTGAGGGGAGGTGCCACACACTTTCAAACAACCAGATCACATGTGGACTCAGAGCAAGAGCTCACTTATCACCAAGGGGATGGCCCAAGCCATTCATGAGGAATCTGCCCCCAAGATCCAAACACCTCCTACCCAGCGCCAACTTCAACACTGGGGATTACATTTCAGCATGAGATTTGGGTGGGGACAAATATCCACACTATATCAGAAGGGAATGGAGGGAATCTTGTTCCTGAGAAATTGTGTTCGTAGGTTTTAATCTGTTTGGGGGATCCCCAAGGGGACTAATGCAGGGTACTTGCCTTTGTTCCACTTAACTCAAAACTCTCTCAGGATAGAAAAGTTGCTGTGTGGAAGAGGTTCCTCAAAAACATGGGAGAGCCAATGAATAAACCCCAGGTGCCTAGAGCAAAAGATAACAGTTGTGAAAAAAAAAAAAAAAAAAAAAAAGACTTGTAGAAAGCCTGAGAAGAAAAACCTGGGGATTGATATACTTGGGGAATAGGGGCTCTGAAAAGCCCCGGGGTATGTAGGGGAATCAAAAAGGCCCAGGCCAGGATACATCCTCAGAAAAGGTCTGAGAACACCATAAGCTTCACCTCTGGTTGATCTTTAGGCTTAGCACAAGTAAGAAGTGAAGGCTAAGGCAGAGTTATAAATGGTGTGGCTAGTCGGCCAGGTACAGTGGCTTACTCCTGTAATCCCAGCACTTTGGGAGGCCGAGGCAGGCAGATCATGAGGTCAGGAGATCCAGACCATCCTGTCCAATATGGTGAAACCCTGTCTCTACTAAAAAATACAAAAATTAGCCAGGTGTGGTGGCACATACCTGTAGTCCCAGCTATTTGGGAGGCTGAGGCAGGAGAATCGCTTGAACCCAGGAGGTGGAGGTTGTAGTGAGCTGAGATCGAGCCACTGCACTCCAGCCTGGGCAACAGAGTGAGACTCTGTCTCAAAAATAAATAAATAAGTGGTGTGGCTGAGCATTGAAGTATTGGCACCAACACAGAGCCAATTTACAAAGACCTGATAGTACTTTTTTCTTTTTTGCCTCTAGGAGTTTAAGAAAATCTTTGATAAACCATTAGCTGACTACTATGCTAAAAAAAAAAAAAAAAACAGAGACCATACAATTCAAAGAACCGTATAAAACAGTTTAGAAACGTCACTAAACAAACAACCACAACCTACAGTGAGCAACAAAAAATCCTGGGATGGGGGGAATTTTATTTCCAGAGTTACCACATTATCATTCAAAATGACCACTTCTCAACAAAAAATTATGAGGCATGCAAAAAACAATGAAGTGTGCCCTGTTCATAGGAAAATAATTAACAAAAACAGTCCTTGAGAAAGCATAGGAATTGGACTTACTAGACAAAGACTTCAGATCAACTCTCTTAAATATGCTCAAAGAACTAAATGAAGCCGGCCAGGCTCAGTGGCTCACGCCTGTAATCCCAACACATTGGGAGGCCGAGGCAGGTGGATCACCTATGATCAGGAGTTCAAAACCAGCCTGACCAATATGGTGAAACCCCATCTCCACCAAAAATACAAAAATTAGCCAGGCATGGTGGCATGTGCCTGTAGTCGCAGCTACTCGGGAGGCTGAGGCAGAAGAATTGCTTGAACCTGGGAGGCAAAGGTTGCAGTGAGCCGAGACAGCACCGTTGTACTCCAGTCTGGGCAACAGAGCGAGACTCCATCTCAAAAAAAATAATAACTAAAGGAAGCCATCATGGACAGAGAACCAAAGGAGAACAGTGTCTCAACAAATAGAAAATATCAATAAAGGCAGAAAAAATATTTAAAGGAACCAAATAGAAATTCTGAAGCTAAAAAGTATAATAACTGAAATAAAAAATTCACTAGACCTATTCAACAGCAGATTTAAGCAGGCAGAGAAATCAGAAAACTGAAGATAGGTCAATTGAAATCATCCAGTCTGAGAAGCAGAAAGAAAAAAGAATGAAGAAAAATGAACAGACACTAAGAGAATTGTAGGATACCATCAAGTATATCAACATACGCATAATAGGAATCCCAGAAGGAGAAGAGGGATAGAAAGGAAGAGAAAGAATACTTGGGAAAAAAAAATAGTTAAAAACTTCCTAAAAAAAATTTTTTTTTTGAGACAGAGTCTCACTCTGTCACTCAAGCTAGAGTGTAGTGGCATGAACTTAGCTCACTGCAACCTCCACCTCCCAGGTTCAATCTATTCTCATTCCTCAGCCTCCTGAGTAGCTGGGATTACAAGTGCATGCTGCCACTCCTGGGTAATTTTTGTATTTTTAGTAGAGACAGGGTTTCACCATATTGGCCAGGCTGGTCTCAAACTCCTGACCTCAGGTGATCCTCCCGCCTTGGTCTCCCAAATTGCTGGGGTTACAGGTGTGAGCCACAGCGCCCGGTCAACTTCCTAAATTTAATAAAATACATGAACATCTAAGAAGCTCAACAAATACACAGGAATTACAAATAAAGAAGCAGAGAAAACTAGAATGGACCCTGTGATGCCATATTAATAGGACATATTTGTATAAATTCATGATTTTCAATATATGTGGATAGGTATAGAAATAAATATAGTTGTAAATGTGTATATGAATATGTGCATATATTTGTTTACACATGCATGCACAGATCCTAGCTCTACCAAGAAAATGTGTTAGTTAATATCTATTAATGAGCAGGCACCAAGACAGAATTCAATGTGCAAGAGATTTACTGGAGGAGTGTGATAGCCTCCAGCATGGTCCCTAATGATTCTCCCCTCTTGGTAGTCACATTCCTGTGAAATCCCCTCCCACACTGAGTAGGACTGACCTATTACTGCAGTGACAGCCTGTGACTTTAAGGCTAAACAATAAAAGACATAGTGGCATCTGTGTTGTTCTCTTGAAACAGTCACTGTAGGGGGAGAATCAGCTTCCATAGCATGAGATATTCAAGATGCCCTATGGAGTCGTCGATGAGTAAGGAACTGAGACCTCCTTCCAACAGCCAAGTGAGTCATCTTGGAAGCAGATCCTTGAGGCCAAAGCCAAGCCACCATATGACTATGCTTTGGCTGACGTCTTCACAGCAACATCATGAGAGATTTCAAGCCAGTGAAGCTGCTCCAGAATTTCTGACCTATAGAAACTGGGAGATAATAACCACAGTTAACCCTTGAACAACGTGGAGGTTAGAAGTGCTGACCTCCATGCAGCTGAATATCCATGTATAGCTTTTTTTTTTTTTTTTTTTTTTGAGACAGAGTCTCACTCTGTCATCCAGGTTGGAGTGCAGCAGTGCGATCTCAGCTCACTGCAATCTCTGCCTCCTGAGTTCAAGTGATTCTCCTGCCTCAGCCTCCTGAGTAGCTGAGATTACAGGCATGTGCCACCACACCCAGTTAATTTTGTTGTTGTTGTTTTTGAGACGGAGTCTCACTCTGTCGCCAGGCTGGAGTGCAGTGGCGCGACCTCGGCTCACTGCCACCTCTGCCTCCCGGGTTCAAGTGATTCTCCTGCCTCAGTCTCCAGAATAGCTGGGACTACAGGTGCACACCACCACGCCCAGATAATTTTTGTATTTTTAGTAGAGATGAGGTTTCACCATGTTAGCCAGGATGGTCTCTATCTCTTAAGCTCGTGATCTGCCCACCTCGGCCTCCCAAAATGCTGGGATTATAGGCATAAGCCACTGCGCCCAGCCCTAATTTTTGTATTCTTTTGAGTAGAAACAGGGTTTCGCCATGTTGACCAGCTGGTCTTGAACTCCTGACCTCAGGTGATTCGCCCTCCTCAGACTCCCAAAGTGCTGGGATTACAGACCTGAGCCACCGTACCAGCCCATTTATAACTTCTGACTCCTCCAAAACTTAATTACTAATAGCCTACTGTCAACCAGAAGGCTTACTGGTAACATAGTTGATTTACACATATTGTTTGTTATATTTATTATCTATACTGTATTCTTACAATAAAGTAAGCTAGAAAAAAGAAAATATAATTTTATTTTTCATAAAAATCTTAAGGATAGGAAAATACATTTACAGTACTGCGCAGTACTTTAAGGTGCTTATCAATACCGCAAAATTACATAAAGATGGATAATTTGAAGTAATGGGTAATGGTAGCTGCAGACCTCAATCTGTAGTACATACCAAGCAATTCAACTTTTTTCTTGTAAGGTCAGACTTTTCTCTGCTTCTTGGGAGCACTTCCAGCATCACTAGTGGCATTTTGCATGGGTCCAGGATGTTATTCAAGGGTTTATGGTATTGCACTAAATGCGATAAAAAACGTGCAAGATCCATGAGAAATCACTTTTCACTGTGAAATGAAATTTACTGGAAAGATCAACTGCTCACACAAAGATGATTAGCTTCCCATGGGGTTTTAAGCAGCTACTCACAACACTTGAGCTCATCACAATAGCATAGGAGGTGGCTGTGAAATTATAATGATAGTACAGTATATACAATGGGTAATTTTATGCAGTTATGATTTCATATTGCATCTTTACATTTGTTTACACTTATCTAGACTACAAATGAAGCCATATATGATCTGTATTTGTGTAAGTTTTGATAAATTTAAACTTTTTGGAATAGATTCATGCATATTTTATGGTAGTAAATGATAAAAATAGACTAGTATCTACATATATTTTGTGCACTCATGACATACCTAGCTTTTTCTTAATTTTTTTTGCTATTTCTAGGCTATACGGTTTATCTTCAAGTTTTTTCAAATTGTTGCCAATCTCCAGAAAGAATTCCAATATATTTACTGAAAAAAGTTCTTGTATAAGTGGACCCACTCAGTTCAAACCTGTGTTGTTCAAGGGTAAATTGTGCTTATTTTAAGCCACTACATTTTGGGGGTAATTGTTACACAATAATAGGTAAGTAATACAAGTAGAAAG
This sequence comes from Macaca nemestrina, assembly GCF_043159975.1. Classification (NCBI taxonomy): domain Eukaryota; kingdom Metazoa; phylum Chordata; class Mammalia; order Primates; family Cercopithecidae; genus Macaca; species Macaca nemestrina. Next base: position 129,733,141 of record NC_092134.1, on the reverse strand, counting down.
CAAGAGAAGGAAGAGATTCCTCACACTGAGATGCAGGTCTGACATTTCTAGAAGGAGAGAAGAATGAAGGATTGGAGCAGGACAAGTCTTGGACTACTGCGTTGTTCCAAGAATGAATTCACCAAGCAGTTGGGGAGTTCCCAAGCCAAAGTTGTCCCCTAGAGGATTCCTGTATTTTGCCAGAACAGGCCTACTTTAGTACCCCTGCTGGGCTCAGGCACTGACCGGGAATAACCCTTTAAAAGTTGGCCTCAGTGTGATAGGGTGATAGATTTAGGAGGCAGTAGTTGGGGCTATCTGTCAATTATGCTCCCCACAGCAGGAGAACTGAGTGACACATTTCATAGCTATCACAGCAGGCCTGGAAGAGATGACAGCCCAATAGCAATGAGCAGAGCTAGTGTCAAGATCTTAGCTTCTTTTTTTTTTTTTTGAGACAGAGTTTCGCTCTTGTTGCCCAAGCTGGAGTACAATGGCACGATCTCAGCTCATGGCAACCTCCACCTCCTGGGTTCAAGCTATTCTCCTGCCTCAGCCTCCCTAGTAGCTGGGATTACAGGCGCCCACCACCATGCCCAGCTAATTTTTTGTATTTTTAGTAGAGATGAGGTTTCACTATGTTGGCCAAGCTGGTCTCAAACTCCTGACCCCAGGCAATCCACATGCCTCAGCCTCCCAAAGTGTTGGGATTACAGGCATGAGCTCAAGATCTTAGCTTCTAAATAACATTTTCCTTGAAAAGGAACCAGGGCTCCTTAGAGAAATGGCTGATCCCACATCTGAGGCAGGAAAAGTATAAGATGAGTCTGGAACAGCTGGTAGTGACAGAGCAAGGAAAGTCTCAAGAAATGACAGAAACATGTGAAAAGGACATAGAAGCCAGCTTAAAGGGACTTCCACTGGTCAAATCAGGAACAAATTGAGCATCAAAATTAAAAATGGCAGTAAGAGATTATAATTCATTGAATAAAATAGGGAATTATGGGTTCAAACAGACATAAAGACATATACATACATACATACACACACACACACACATCAAAAGTTTGATGAGGAATGGGATATTCACGTGGTTCGTGGTGGACAGATACCGCCCTGATCAAAGAACGAAAGTCAAAATCATTAGCAATAGGACAAATTGAAATTATGTGCTACCTGAGAGCATATAAGAAGAAGAAAGCAGTTATCACTTCTATGGTGTTCCTCCAAAAGGTGTATAACCTGAATCAAATCATATGAAAACACCAGTAAACCCCAAATTAAGGGACAAGTTACAAAATAACCAACCTGTCTTCTTCAAATGTATCAAGGTCATGAAAGTCAAGGAAAGACTGGGGAATTGTTCCAGGCTGAAGCAGACTAGACAGACATAACAACTCAGTGCAGTGCATGATTCTGAACTGGGTCCTGTTGCTACAGAACATTTTATTGAGACAATTGACAAAACTTGAGTGAGATCTGTGGATTAGATGGTGATCACGTATCAATGTTACTTTTCTAATTTTGATGGTTGCACTGTGATTAGGTAGAAGATCTTTGTTTTTTTTTTGTTTGTTTGTTTGTTTGTTTTGTTTTTTGAGACGGAGGAGTCTCGCTCTGTCGCCCAGGCTGGAGTGCAGTGGCACGATCTCGGCTCACTGCAAGCTCCGCCTCCTGGGTTTACGCCTTTCTCCTGCCTCAGCCTCCTGAGTAGCTGGGACTACAGGCTCCCGCCACCGCGCCCGGCTAATTTTTTGTATTTTTAGTAGAGACGGGGTTTCACCGTGGTCTCAATCTCCTGACCTTGTGATCCGCCCGCCTCGGCCTCCCAAAGTGCTGGGATTACAGGCGTGAGCCACCGCGCCCGGCCGAAGATCTTTTTTTTTTTTTTTTTTTTTGAGACGGAGTCTTGCTCTGTCGCCCGGGCTGGAGTGCAGTGGCCGGATCTCAGCTCACTGCAAGCTCCGCCTCCCGGGTTCACGCCATTCTCCTGCCTCAGCCTCCCGAGTAGCTGGGACTACAGGCGCCCGCCACCTCGCCCGCCTAGTTTTTTGTATATTTTAGTAGAGACGGGGTTTCACCATGTTAGCCAGGATGGTCTCGATCTCCTGACCTTGTGATCCGCCCGTCTCGGCCTCCCAAAGTGCTGGGATTACAGGCTTGAGCCACCGCGCCCGGCCGGCCGAAGATCTTTATTTGTAGAAAACAACACTAAAAATATTTGGGGTGATGGAGCACCAAGTCCTCACTCTCAAATGTTTGAGAACAAAAAGTTCTTCACACTGCACTTAACTTTTTTTTTCAACTTTGCAAATGTTTCAAGATAAAAAAATAAAAGTACGCAAGCTATTTGAGAGATAAACCTGTTATAAATATAAGGTTTTATCATTTAAATCCGGAGAGCTCTTTAACATCTTTTAACCTGATGAGTAACTACCCTCTTTCTTTTCTCCCCGTCCAAGCTTACTTTAATTCATTCATGAGCCTGAATGGAATCTCAGCATTTCAATACCTAATCTCTTTCTTTAATCTTTGGCACCAAGGAACTGGATTTCCCCACTTGTATGAGTCACCTGATAACAAATTTCCCAGCTTAAATAGTTTTAAAGTTGTACTATTAGTAAGGCAACACTGTTCACTGTGTCTCAGATTCAAGGATTTATAGTAACAATGCGTTTTAGCATGCATATTCTTTTTCAACATATACGTTTTTTCTTTGATGCTGTAAAAAGTCTTTCCGATGTTGAAAAGTTTTAATGCAGTTATGCCATGATGGAACCACCCCACTCGTCACTCCCAGAAAATCACATAGCTTGATATGTTTTTAGCCTTCATCTGAATTGTAAAACACTGAATTCTTTCAGTTTTCCAAAAAAAAAGAAAAAGAAAAAGAAAGAAATGAAAAAAATATGCCATTGCTATTTTGGGAGCATTTGTCCAGATAAATAAAACACGGTCCCGATCCCACCCTGCCTGTCCTCGCATTTCTGAGAGTGAAGATAGAGAACATGGCGGTCAGAGGAGAAAACAGGTTTTTTTCCTTCCCTGTCAGAATCTGTTCCACTGGGAGGTGAAGTACATGAACCCAATTTTTGCCTTGGAGATAAAGAGAAGAAAATCAATTCTGCCAAGATTTATTTCATGTGAAAGCACTTAAACAGATTCCCTACATATGTGTTTCTGAGGTGTTGCACCCTCCAGCCACCTGACTTTTGGCCAAGTCCAGAGACATTTTAGGTTGCCAGAACTTGGGGTTGGGAGATGCTACTGACGTCTTGTGGGTAGAGGGCAGGGATGTTGCTAAGCATCCTACAACATACTAGATGGTCCCCACAAGTGAGTTGGCCAGGTGCAACGGCTCATGCCTGTAATCCCAGTGCTTTGGGAGGTGAAGATGGGAGGATCTCTTGAGCCCAGGGGTTTGAGACCAGGCCGACAAACAGTGAGACCTCATCTCTACAAAAAAATAAAAAATTAGCTGGGCGTGGTGGTGCATGCAGGTTGTCCCAGCTATTCGGGAAGCTGAGGCAGGAGGATACTTGAGCCCAGGAGGTCAAGGCTGCAGTGAGCTATAATCTCACCACTGCACTCCAGCCCGGGTGACAGAGCAAGACTCTGTCTCTAAAAAAAACACAAAAGGCCTAGCTCAGTGGCTCACCTCTGTCATCCCAGCACTTTGACAGGCTAAGCCAGGAGGATCACTTGAGCCCAGGAGTTAAAACCAAGCTGGGCAACATAGAAAGACCTTGTCTCTACAAAAAAAAAAAAAAAAAAAAAAGGCCAGGCGCAGTGGTTCACGCCTGTAATCCCAGCACTTTGGGAGCCTGAGGCGGGTGGATTCCTTGACCCCAGGAGGTCCGCTGCAGTGAGCCATGATTGTGCCATTGCACTCTAGCCTGGGCGACAGGAATGAGACCTCAAAAAAAAAAAAAAAAAAAAAAAGCTGTTAGCGCCAAGGTTGAGAAACCCTGTCCAATATTAATGCAGAGTACAGAGAAGAAAGAAGACCTTGGGAGGAGGGGGGAAACACCAAGAAATACAAACACAAAATTAAGAGAAAAAAAACAAACAAACTAATAAACAGTGAATTTCACACCGATTTATAAAGACACAGGCTTTTAGGGATTAACATTCCTATTTGGTGGCCTTTTAGGATATTGCAAAGAGGACTTTAAGGCCATTTGTTTTTCTACTACTACATTGTTATCAGTTCATTCACCAAGCATTTCTTGAGCACCTGCTGTGTGCCAGAGACTGAGGACACAAAGATGTGAGCTTTCCTCTTCCCTGGGGGAGCTGGGAGATTTTGGTGGTGGAAATACTCATAAATGAAGAATTGGGGCCGGGCGCGGTGGCTCAAGCCTGTAATCCCAGCACTTTGGGCGGCCGAGACGGGCGGATCACGAGGTCAGGAGATCGAGACCATCCTGGCTAACGCAGTGAAACCCCGTCTCTACTAAAAAAATACAAAAATGTAGCCGGGCAATGTGGCGGACACCTGTGGTCCCAGCTACTCGGGAGGCTGAGGCAGGAGAAGGGCGTAAACCCAGGAGGCGGAACTTGCAGTGAGCTGAGATCCGGCCACTGCACTCCAGCCTGGGTGACAGAGCAAGATTCCGTCTCAAAAAGAAAGAAAGAAAGAAAGAAAGAAAGAAAGAAAGAAAAAGAAAGAAAGAAAGAAAGAAAGAAAGAAAGAAAGAAAGAAAGAAAGAAAGAAAGAAAGAAAGAAAGAAAGAAAGAGAGAGAGAGAGAGAGAGACAGAGAGAGAGAGAGAGAGAGAGAGGGAAGGAAGGAAGGAAGGAAGGAAGGAAGGAAGGAAGGAAGGAAGGAAGGAAGGAAGGAAGGAAAGAAGGAAGGAAGGAAGGAAAGGAAGGAAGGAAGGAAGGAAGGAAGAAGGTAAAGGGCAAGAAAAAGAGTCCTTCTCTATACCAAGTGCTCCTGTTTATCTCCAGTCATCCTCATTCCACTCTCACCAGCGAGTGTTATTCCCTTTTCACAAAAGAAGAAACTGTGAGATTAATAACAAGAGCAGACAAGCAAGTGTCAGGCCCTGTTCTCAGTGTTTTAATTAATTAATTTATTTTTAAATTGTTGTTGTTGTTGTTTTGAGACCAAAGTCTCCCTCTGTCGCCCAGGCTGGAGTGCAGTGCTGTGATTTCGGTTCACTGCAGTCCCCGCCTGCCGGGTTCAAGCACTTCTCATGCCTCAGCCTCCCGAGTAGCTAGGATTATAAGCGTGTGCCAACAGACCCAGCTAATTTTTGTATTTTTAGTAGAGACAGGGTTTCACCATATTGGCCAGGCTGGTCTCGAACTCCCAACCTCAGGTGATCCACCTGCCTCAGCCTCCCAAAGTGCTGGGATTACAGGCGTGAGTCACCACGCCCAGCCCTCAATGTTTTTTCATGTAACTCATTTTATTTTTTTTATTAACTCATTTTACTTTCACAACTATCCTTTGAGGCGGGCATTAATATCATCACCCTCGTTTTACATCCGTGGGTGCTGAGGGACCGAGCGTTTAGGTAACTTGTCCGAGGTCCCACAGCCGGGCTGTCTGGACCCAGAATCCATGCTCTTCACAATCCACACGGGTGCTTCTCTTATGCCTCATCCGAGGAAGAAAATGGTAGATCTGGGCTTAAAAGCCGGAGTGTGACCGGAAACCCAATGCTCTTCTGCTACACGATATTCTCCCTGTTCTAGAAAAGTGCCCAACATGCTCTAGGCTCACAGGTGTCTGATTGTGCCTGAAGAAGATAAAGTCAATTTCAGTTGGAGGTAGCATCTGAGCTCCTAGTGGAAGTATATGCCAGGAGGAAGGTCAGACAAACAGAGAAGAACAAGAACAGCCGGAATAGAACACAACAAATTTCACCATGGCTAGCAGTTTTTTGTGGTTGGAATGTAAGCTATACAAGAGCAAAGGACTAAAGAGAACCTAGAGGCCAGGTGCAGTGGCTCACACCTGTAATCCCAGCACTTTGGGAGGCCAAGATGGGAGGATCACTTGAGCCTAGGAGTTTGAGACTGGGTCTGGGCAACATAAAGAGACCTCATCTTTACAAAAAAATAAAATATTAAAGGCATGGTGGTACACGCCTGTAGTCCTAGCTACTCAGGAGGCTGAGGCAGGAGAATCACTTGAGCCCAGGAGGCTGAAGCTGCAGTGAGCCATAATCATACCATTGCACTCCAGCCTGGACAACAGAGCAAGACCCTGTCCCAAAAAAAGAAAGAAAGAAAAAAAGAACCTAGAGAAGTAAATAAGGGTGAGATCAGGAAGTGTGAGCTTTGACTTCCAGGCAAAAGGTAATTATTAAAAGACCATAAGCAGGCCGGGCATGGTGGCTCACACCTGTAATCCCAGCACTTTGGGAGGCCAAGGCAGGTGGATCACCTGAGGTCAGGACTTTGAGACCAGCCCAGCCAACATGGTGAAACCCCGTCTCTACTAAAAATATAAAAATTAGCCAGGTGTGGTGGCCTGTAATCCCAGCTACTCAGGAGGCTGAGGCAGGAGAATTGCTTGAACCCAGGAGATGGAGGTTGCAGTGAGCCGAGATCACACCACTGCACTCAGCCTGGACAACAGAGTGAGACTCAGTCTCAGAAAAAAAAAAAAAAAAAAAGGCTATAAGCAGAGTATGATCTGACCTGACGTCAACTTGATATCAACCCACACTTTGGGGTCTAGAAAAAATATTTCCCATTCCTTTCTGTCCACATGCCCCCACTCTTGTTCTTTTTAATCCTACTTTACCTGGTTTAAATATTTTTTTATTTCTTTTAATCTTTTTGAGACTGAGTCTCGCTCTGTCAGCCAGTCTGGAGTGCAGTGGCGGAATCTCAGCTCACTGCAATCTCTGCCTCCCTGATTCAAGCGATACTCGTGCCTCAGCCTCCTGTGTAGCTGGGATTACCGGCGCGCATCACACCCGGCTAATTTTTGTATTTTTAGTAGAGACGGAGTTTTACCATGTTGGCCAGGCTGGTCTCAAACTCCTGACCTCAAGTGATCTGCCCACCTTGGCCTCCCAAAGTGCTGGGATTGCAGGTGTTAGCCACTGCGCCTGGCCTAAATGTATATAACATGGGGGAAGAAGATGAAAAAATCTGGACTGCCTTTCCCCCAGCAATTCTCGGCAGCTCTCAATGCCACTCAAGCCTGCTGATGTACAGGAGTTATTAATGATGACAGAGTGCTGTTGAAAGCAATAAGCAATGTGATGCAATTACAACCAAAATCACGCTTTCTAGATTGATGTGGTTGGGTACATTTTGAGTGACAGTGGTCCTATTAGTAATACTCATATAGTGCTTTATAGTGTACCAAGCTTTTTTACATGCACTCTGTTGTTTGATCATCAAAACAAACCAAGGAGGTAGGTGTTATTCCATTTCACAGATGTGGAAACTGAAGCTTCGAGAGCTTGTTTGAGTAAGTGGAAAGAATGAACACGGAACTCCAGACGTCCAGTCTCATCCTCCCTCCTTGCCTTCCTGCCTTGCCTTCCTCCATCTTTAACAATGTTTTGTTTTGTTTTTATATTTATATGTTTTAATTTTCCCGTATGAGTGGGACAGTAAAAGCCAGGAGACTTGATCTGTCCTCCCCTGTCTTGTGTAGGGTTAGCCCACTGTGGCCCCTACGCTTGCTAATGTAGCCCCGTGATGTTTCCAGATCCCTCCTGTCACCTTTAATGGCTCTTGATCCTGATGGATCAAGAGTGTGCTTCTCAGCTAGGTGCAGCGGCTCGCACCTATAATCCCAGCACTTTGGGAGGCCGAGGTTGGGGAAACACTTGAGGTCAGGAGTCAGAGACCAGCCTGGTCAACGTGGTGAAACTCCATCTCTAGTAATACAAAAATTAGCCAGGCATGGTGGTAGACACCTATAATCCCAGCTGAGGCTGAGGCAGGAGAACTGTGTGAACCTGGAGGCAGAGGCTGCAGTGAGCCAAGATCTCGACACTTTGCTCCAGCCTGGGCAACAGAGTGAGACTTTGTTTAAAAAAAAAAAACCAACAACAACAAAAAGAGTGTGCTCCTTGGCATGGCACAGAAGACTTTCTGCATCCTGGCTTCTGTCCTACTGTGACCAACCATCCTGGTTTGCCCAGATCTGAGGGACAGGGGACTTTTTACTGCTAAAACTGGGACAGTTCTGGGCAAAGTGGAGCAGTCAGTTACCCTTGTTCTCCCTCTCCAGCTGCCTAATCTGCCGCTCTCAAACTCCGACTTGAGTGTCCCAGCAATTGCTGTCCTGTTTCAATACCCTGTCTTTGCTTATGCTGTTCTTTTTATTGAAAACACATACCTCTGCTTTCTCTCAGCCCCTTCCTATTTTTTCTTCAAAACTATATTCTGAAATGTAGGTACTGATTTCTTTCTTTTCTTTTCCTTTTTTTTTCCTTTTGAGACGCAGTCTCACTCTGTCACCCAGGCTGGAGTGCAGTGGCGTGATCTTGGCTCACTGCAACCTCTGCCTCTCTGGTTCAAGCGATTCTCCTGCCTCAGCCTCCCGAGTAGCTGGGATTACAGGCACACGCCACCACACCCAGCTAATTTTTGTGTTTAGTAGAGATGGGGTTTCACCATGTTGGCCAGGCTGTTCTCAAACTCCTGACCTCAGGTGATCCACCTGCCTTGGCCTCCCAAAGTGCTGAGATTACAGGTGTGAGCCACCACACCCAGCCTGTTTATTTCTTTTTCAATTAAAAAATATATATATGGAATGCTGGCAGGGCTGGCATTCAAGGAGAATCGCTTGAACCCGGGAGGCAGAGGTTGCAGTGAGCCAAGATCGTGCCACTGCACTCCAGCCTGGCGACAGAACAAGACTCTGTCTTAAAAAAAAAAAAAAAAAAAAAATCCAAAGCAAACAACAAAAAAACCAAAACAAATGGTATCAGTTTCCTTATAAGAAGAGACACAAGAGAGGTGATTTTTTTTCTCTCCCATGTGAGGATACAATGAGAAGATAGCGATCTACAAACTAGAAAGAGTGTCCTCACAAGACACCAGTCTGTCAGCCACCTGATCTTGGACTTCCCAGTCTCCAGAACTGTGAGAAATATGTTTGTTGTTTAAAATGTTTGTTCTTTAAGCCACTTGCTCTATGGTATTCTGTTATGGCATTCTGAATGAAAACAGGCTGTCTCTTCCAGAATAGGTTATGCTTCTTTGTAAAGCATCTTTTCATCCCAGTCTGTTGTAGAATTCCTGGCATGTAGTAGGCAGGTAATAAAGCTATGCAAGCAGATCAAATGGTGCTAGGACTCCATAAGAATTTTTCTCAGTTCCCTTCCACAGATCTCTTGCCAGAGAGAAAAGGTTCCCCTCAGGGCAGCAAGGTAGAAGACTCAAGAAATGAGCAGAGTTGAGATCATAGAAGGCTTGGCCTTCCATGCTTAGGGGCGCAGACTTTCATGTTTTTGCAATGGAGCGTCATTAACAGGACAAAAAGAAAAAAATCAGTGTCCCTTTGTCTATGAACTCAATAAGAGCCTGGGCAAGAAAAACAGAAATGTAGGTAACCAGCCTAGCAAGAATAGCAACAAAGAGGCAACACTCAAGCCCTCTTAGTCTGCCTAGAGTTCCGTGCGCCCTCCTCAGGGCCAGAAGGGCCTCAGTGGCTGAGTCTTCCTGAGCCCACAGGTGGAAGAACAAAACAGGAAACATTTCCTGACCCAAGAAAATAGTTTAAATTGCAGAGGCACACATTACAGGTAGGTACAGTATACACAATTCCTTGGCACATTTATTCTCAAACTTTAGTGTACATCAGAATCACCTGCAGGGCTTGTTAACAGAGATTGTTGAGTCCCATCCTCAGAGATCTGATTCAGTAGGTTTGAGATGTGGCCTGGGAATCTGCATGTCTAACAGGTTCCAAGGTGGTGCTGCGGGTCTGGAGACAATGCTTCTAGGACCACCACCTCAGAACCCACTCACCTCTCTCATCAACGGATAACTTGCCTGTCCTTGATTCAAGGCTTGCCTCTTTCCTTGCTAATAACATCCCTCATTCTCCTTTCAGGGACTCATTCTCCTTTGGACATTTTCAGATCTGTGCTATGGATGGGGAGGACAAAATAACACCCTCCCTCATCAGAGCTACTCCTTAACCCTCACTCGACTTCTCTCTTTTCCGTTTTCTTTTTTTTCTTTTTTTTGAGACGGAGTCTCGCTCTGTCACCCAGGCTGGAGTGCAGTGGTGCGATCTCTGCACACTGCAAGCTCCGCCTCCCAGGTTCACGTCATTCTCCTGCCTCAGCCTCCTGAGTGGCTGGGACTACAGGCGCCCACCACCTCGCCCGGCTAATTTTTTGTGTTTTTTAGTAGGGACGGGGTTTCACCGTGTTAGCCAGGATGGTCTCCATCTCCTGACCTCATGATCCACCGGCCTCGGCCTCCCAAAGTGCTGAGATTACAGGCGTGAGCCACCGTGCCTGGCCCTCACTTCTCTCTTTTTCTTATAACTTCAAAAATTGTTTGTGGCCGGGCATGGTGGCTCACGCCTGTAACCCCAACACTTTGGGAGGCCGAGGCAGGTGGATCATCTCGGGTCAGCAGTTCAAGACCAGCCTGGCTAACATGGTGAAAACCCGTCTCTACTAAAAATACAAAAATCAGGCAGACGTGGTGGCACATGCCTGTAATCCCAGCTACTCGGGACGCTGAGACAGGAGAATCGCTTGAACCCAGGAGGCAGAGGTTGCAGTGAGCCGAGATCACTCCAGCCTGGGTGACAGAGCAAGACTCTGTCTCAAAAAAAAAATACAAAAATAAAAATTGTTTTTATTGACTACTTTCATTTTCTCACCATTCATTCTCTTTTTAACCTCTTGTAGTCTTTCTTTTATCCTGTCTACCACTCTGTTATTCATAAAGAGTACTTATAAACTGGGCGTGGTGGCTCATATCTGTAATCCCAGCACTTTGGGAGGCCAAGGTGGGTGGATCATTTGAGGTCAAGAGTTTGAGCCAGCCTGGTCCCCATCTCTACTGAAAATACAAAAATTAGCCGGGTGTGGTGGCACGTGCCTGTAATCCCAGCTACTCATGAGGTTGAGGCAGGAGGATAGCTAGAACCTGAGAGGCAGAGGTTGCAGTGAGTGGAGATCGCGCCACTGCACTCCAACCTGGGCGACAGAATGAGACCCTGTCTTAAAAAAAGAAGCACAAGAAGAGATTGCCTTTCCTGCCTTTGAATACAGTTTTCCTGAAGATGTGAATGGTTGAAGCTGTGATAGCCGTTTTGTTAGAATGAAGGGTTACATCTGAGCACAAAAGGCAACACATTGAGGATGCCAAAGCAGAAAGTTGAGAAGCATCTGGGTCATTTTGCAACTAATTAACCAATTCCAGAATTACCTGTCTTCAGACTTCTTGCTATGTGAAATAATAATCCCCCATTTTTTTCTTTGAGCTGGTACTTTTCTTTTTCCTTTTCTTTCTTTCTTTCTTTTCTTTTCTTTTCTTTTTTTTTTTTTTTTTTTTGAGACAGCATCTCACTCTGTCGCCCAGGCTGGAGTGCAGTGGTGTGATCTCAGCTCACTGCAACCTCTCTGCCTCCTGGGTTCAAGCGATTCTCCTGTCTCAGCCTCCTGAGTAGCTGGGATTACCGGCACCCGCGACTACACCCAGCTAATTTTTTTAGTAGAGACGGGTTTTCACCATGTTGGCCAGGCTGGTCTTTTTTTTGTTTTGTTTTGTTTTTTGTTTTTTTTTTGAGATGGAGTCCCGCTCTGTCCCCCAGGCTGGAGTGCAGTGGTGCAATCTTGGCTCACTGCAAGCTCCACCTCCCGGGTTCACGCCATTCTCCTGCCTCAGCCTCCCGAGTAGCTGGGACTACAGGCACTCACCACCACACCTGGCTGATTTTTTGTATATTTAGTAGAGACGGGGTTTCACCATGTTAGCCAGGATGGTCTCGATCTCCTGACCTCGTGATCCGCCCACCTCGGCCTCCCAAAGTGCAGGGGTTACAGGCATGAGCCACCATGCTTGGCCCAGGCTGGTCTTAAACTCCTGACCTCAGGTGATCCACTGGCCTCCACCTCCCAAAGTGTTGAGATTAGAGGTGTGAGCCACCGCTCCAGGCTCACACCTCTAGAATTTACTTGCTACTCTGAGTACCTTCTAACAAATGCAATTGCAGTACTTCTCACAGATTCATTAAAAAAAAAAGAAAGAAAAGAAAAGAAAAAGAAAAAAGAAAAAAAAAAGACTTAAAGCCCAATGTTAAAAAAGGAAGAAAATTATTTTGCGTCCCATAAATACGTGGGATATTTTGTATCCTGAGTATATGTTATATGGAGATTGGTGGTGGTGATGATTTTTGTTGCATTTGGGAGTTGGTATGAAAGTTGAGGGACTCATTTTTTTTTCATTTTGTTTAGGCAAACGCCTGAAAAATACTTATCTTCCTATTTTCATGTAGAGAAACTTAATTTCTCCTTGCCTTTTTTCCCCCTGTGGAGTTAAAAATAGGATGGATATATTCATTTTGTGTCAATTTCCTTTAGGATGCCTGCAGATACTAACAGATACTTCAAAGTCCAAAAAGCAACCTCAGGTTTTCACATTGGGGTAGAAGGAAAATAGAAGGCCCTTGATTCCTATTAACTAACCTGGTTGGGTATCACCATTGTTTTCATTGCTAATAATTGTTTTCTAATGAGAATATGAATATTTTTATTTTAATGGAAGTTTTATACCTACAGTAAATTCATAGGCGTTAGTTCATTCACTACTAAAATGTATGCTTCTCTGAACTCAGACAAACAGGCCATTTAACAGGATACGTGTGACATGATAAATTAAAGTGACATGAAAATGAAAGTTTCATCTATTTAGAACTGTAGAGAAGACCACGTGCAGTGGCTCACGCCTGTAATCCCAGCACTTTGGGAGGCCCAGGCGGGTAGATCACCTGAGGTAGGGAGTTCAAGACCAGCCTGACCAACATGGAGAAACCCCATCTCCACTAAAGATACAAAATTAGCCGGGCGTGGTGGCACATGCCTGTAATCCCAGCTACTGAGGAGGCTGAGGCAGGAGAATCGCTTGAACCCGGGAGGTGGAGGTTGTAGTGAGCCAAGATCATGCCATTGCACTCCAGCCTGGGCAACAAGAGTGACACCCCGTCTCAAAAAAATAATAATAACAGGCCGGGCGCGGTGGCTCACGCCTGTAATCCCAGCACTTTGGGAGGCCGAGGCGGGCGGATCACAAGGTCAGGAGATCGAGACCACGGTGAAACCCCGTCTCTACTAAAAATACAAAAAATTAGCCGGGCGCGGTTGTGGGCGCCTGTAGTCCCAGCTACTCGGGAGGCTGAGGCAGGAGAATGGCGTGAACCCGGGAGGCGGAGCTTGCAGTGAGCCGAGATCGCGCCACTGCACTCCAGCCTGGGCGACAGAGCGAGACTCCGTCTCAAAAAAAAAAAAAAAAAAAAATAATAATAATAATAATAATAACAATAATAATAAGAAAATTGCAGAGAAGATTTCAGGTTGTCAGATTATATGTTATTACTAATTCTTGGTTATTGATGTTAGTGCAGTAAATTGATTTACTGCTTCATTTAAAATACTAATTGAGCACCTGTCTGTAAACAGCAGTTAGGTAATATGGGTGAATACTGAAAAGGTAGCCTCGGTAATATTGGGAATACTGAAAATATAATCAGAGAGAACGAGCCCAAAAGTTGCATTAAAGGGAAGTGTAATGGAAGACATTTGACATATACATAAGAAAAACTCATTAATAATGAAAAAGCAACCATACAAGAGATTTAGAGAAGCAGAGTGTGGAGGGAGTGGGGGCAGTAGAAGGTGATCAGTGCTAAACATTAGTTCCCTTAGCAGTTTAAATGATCTTATGAAACAGGTAAGATTCCTTCATAGGAAGCTGAGGGAGGGTGAGGGTAAGTGGAGGGGCTTGGATGATCACAGTATGAAAAAATGGGAAAAATAGAAGGAAGACTATTCTATTCAAGAACACCTAATAGCAAAGGCATGCTCATGGACCAGTGACTAGGCCAATCTGACCAGAGCAGAGATTTCAGATGGGGAAAAGCATGAAAATCATGTTTTAGTAGTGCTGGAAAATATCTAGGATTTCATCAGCAAGTTTCCTGGAAGAGATTGAGACTGGAAGGTTAGTTTGATTTATCAGTCTCTAGTAAAGTTGAAAACACACATATGATATGTTCTAGTCAATGCTTGGCAGGAAACAGAATGAGCTCTCACCCCGGGTAATTGAGGACAATTCAATAAAAGAACTATTTACCAAAATGTGGGCAGGGTTAAGGGCGACCTTAAAAAGCAACAAGGGTAGCAATAGTCGGGGAGCCTGGGGGACTTCATTGCTGCCCCTAGACCTGAAGGGGCAAAGAGAGGGAATGGTGATCGGAACTGCAGGAAACAGGGAGAATAGCAGGGGCAGTAGGAGAGCCCCTTGAAGGGAGCTGTAGCCTTAGGTAGAGGAATGCAGCCAACCCACAGAGGCCCAGCAGGACGCAAGCCAGGAGAATAAATGCCCAGATCACACTCTCCTCCCACCCTCTGCTTTCCTGCTGGCATCTTCCAGAGGCCAAATCCAACAAGAAGTCAGAGGGAAAGCAAATTCATTGCTAGCAGTTCATAAAGGTCAGCTTCCTGAGGCCAATGCAGGGAGGAAGAGAGAGTAGATCAGAGGGGCAAATGGAAAACATCCAGTATAACACGTGACCACAATTCTGTTACAGGACCCCAACACCACCCCCAAAAGTAGCCGCTGGGTCAGGGTTTCTGCACTATAGTCCCATCTGGGTTGCCAGAAATATGTTACAGGGAAGGGGTCCCCATCCAGACCCCAAGAGAGGGTTCTTGGATCTCGTGCAACAAAGAATTCAGGGTGAGTTCACAGTGCAAAGTGAGAGCAAGTTTACTAAGAAAGTAAAGGATTAAAGAATGGCTGCTCCATAGACAGAGCAGCTCGGAGGGCTGCTGGCTGCCTGCTTTTATGGTTATTTTTGATGATATGCTAAACAAGGGGTGGATTATTCATGCCTCCCGTTTTTAGACTTGCTGACGTTGCCATGGCATTTGTAAACTGTCATGGCACTGGTGGGACTGTAGCAGTGAGGACGACCCCAGGTCACTCTCGTCGCCATTTCGGTTTTGGTGGGTTTTGGCTGGCTCTTTTACCACAGGCTGTGTTTGTTTGTTTGTTTTGAGACGGAGTTGCACTCTTGTTGCCCAGGCTGGAGTGCAATGGAGCGATCTCGGCTCACCGCAACCTCCGCCTTCCAGGTTCAAGCCATTCTCGTGCCTCAGCCTCCCGAGTAGCAGGGATTACAGGCATGCACCACCACTCCTGGCTAATTTTGTATTTTTAGTAGAAACGGGGTTTCTCCATGTTGGTCAGGCTGGTCTCAAACTCCCGACCTCAGGTGAGGTCTCCCAAAATGCTCAGCCTCCCAAAGTGCTGGGATTACAGGAGTGAGCCAACGTGCCCGGCCTTATCGCAAGCTGTTTTATCAGCGAGGTCTTTATGACCCGTATTCTGTGCTGATTTCCTATCTCATCCTGTGACTTAGAATGCCTTAACCTTCTGGGAATGTATTCCAGTAAGTTTCAGCCTCATTTTACCAAGCTCCTATTTAAGACGGAGTTGCTCTGGTTCACACGCCTCTGACAATTCCACTCTAGATTTCACACCGTATAGAAACTCTTCCACGCGTGCAAAAGGACAAGCACAAATATTGTCTTGCAGCATTGTTTTTAGTAGCCCTAAGTTGGGGAAAACCTGAATGTTCATCAATACGGGGCTACGTAAATTGAGGTATATTCATTGATAGAATGTAGTTCAACCATTAAAATGAATGAACTGGATATATTATAAGCATTTGTGTGTGTTTGTGCACGCATGCACATGCATGTTTTAGAGGGATACATGCAGTATGACAGATACTGAATAAAAATATTTAAAACACACAAAAAAGCAATTGTATATTGTTTCTACCTACACGTTATGTCGTAGAAGTATAAAAACATGAGTAAGGCTGGCCACAATGGCTCACGCCTGTAATCCCAGCACTTTGGAAGCCTGACATGGGTGGATCATGAGGTCAAGAGATGGAGACCATCCTGGCCAACATGGTGAAACCCTGTCTCTACTAAAAATACAAAAATTAGCTGGTCGTGGTGGCACACACCTGTAGTCCCAGCTACTTGGGAGGCTGAGGCAGGAGAATCACTAGAGCCTGGGAGGTGGAGGTTGCAGTGAGCTGAGATTGTGCCACTGCACTCCAGCCTGAGTGACAGAGCCAGACTCTGTCTCAAAAAAAAAAAAAAAAAAAAAAGTAAAAGAAGACATGAGGTCGCCTATAATCCCAGCACTTTGGGAGGCTGAGTCAGGCAGATCACTTGAGGTCAGGAGTTCAAGACCAGCCTGGCCAACATGGCGAAACCCCATCTCTACTAAAAATACAGAAAAATTAGCTGGGCATGGTGGTGTGTGCCTGTAACCCCAGCAACTTGGGAGGCTGAGGCAAGAGAATCGCTGGAACCTGGGAGACGGAAACTGCAGTGAGCTGAGATTGCACCACTGCACTCCAGCATGGGCAACAGAGCGAGACTCTGTCTCAGAAAAAAAAAAAAAAAAAAGAATACATGAAGTCAGAGAAACTAAAATTGTGATAGTGGTTTCTTCTGGTGAAGGAAGAAAAGAGAATAATATCAGGGAAGATGGAAAAAGAGACTGCATTAGTAAAGGTTCTCCAGAGAGAAAGAATCAATAGGATCAATGGATGCACAGATAGATAGATAGATAGATAGATAGATAGATAGATAGATAGATAGATAGGCAGGCAGGCAGACAGACAGACAGACAGACAGACAGACAGACAGACAGACAGATAGATAGATAGATAGATAGATAGATAGATAGATAGATAGATAGATAGATAGATGAGGGGGAATTTATTAGGGGAATTAGCTCAAGTGATATGGAGGCTGAAAAATCTCATGACAGGCCATCTGCAAGCTGGAGACCCAGGGACACTGGGAGCATGGCTCAGTCCAGGTCTAAAAGCCTCAGAACCAGGGAAACTGATGGTGTAATTATCCGTCCCAGGTGGAAGGCCTGAGAGCCTGGAGAGCCCCCGGTATAAGTCTCAGAGTACAAAGACAGGAAAGCCTGGAGTTCTGACTTCCAGGGGCAGAAGAATATGTCGCAGCTCCAGGAGAGAGAGAGAGAAAGAATGTATCTTTCCTCTGCCTTTTGATTCTTTCTGGGGGCCCCAAGCCAATCGGGTTGTGCCCGCCCACATTTAGGGTATATCTTCCCTGCTCTATCCACCGACTCACACACCAGTCTCCTCTGGAAACACTCCCACTGATACACTCAGAAGTAATCCCTTACCAGCTATCTAGGTATCACTTAGTCCAGTCAAGTTGACACGTAAAATTAAGCATCCCAGGGGCCTTTGACATATTGCTTATTTTAGAAAGATCTGAGGCAAATAGGACAAGTCTAGTGACAACTGCTATGAAGCGGGGAAAAGGCAGAGGAAGCAGATGGGGAATCATGGTGGATGACATTTAAAATCTAGGAAGAATGATTACAAGCATCCCTCCTGGGGAGGGGATATCAGCGCAGAGACCCAAATGAGGGGAGGGTAGAGATGTAAACATCCAGGGGACCAATACTCCCAAGCTGAGGGAGCGGCAGGTGCAGACACTAAGGGACATCCTGTTTGGCTCACGACTGTAGTCCCAGCACTTTGGGAGACTGGGGCAGGAGAATTGCTTAAGCCCAAGAGTTGAAGACCAGCCTGGGCAACATAGCAAGACCCTGTCTGTACAATTAAAAAAAAAATTAGCCAGGAATTGTGGTGCATGCCTGTAATCCCAGCTACTCAAGAAACTGAGGTAGAAGGAGCATTTCAGCCCAAGGAGTTGAGGCTGCAGTGAGCCAAGATCACACCACTGCACTCCAGCATGAGTGACAGAGCAAGAACCTGTCTCTTAAAAAAAAAAAGTGTGTGTGTGTGTGTGTGTGTGTGTATATATATATATGGGAAAATATATTTATATAAGGAGAATATACATATTGCTGTGTATATATTCATATAAAGATAATATATATTCCCTAAAAAATTTTTTTTCTTATATATGAGAAAAATATATATATATTCCCTATAAAGGAATTTCCTTCATTTCAAGACTGAAATATACATAAATGTTTTATATATATAACATTACACTTATATATATATAACATTTATATAAAACATACATATATAAAGTGTTCTGTTTCTGTTGTTGTTTTGAGACAGAGTCTCGCTCTATTGCCCAGGCTGGAGTGCACTGGCATGATCTCTGCTCACTACAGCCTCCGTTTCCTGGGTTCAAACATTTCTCCTGCCTCAGCCTCCTGAGTAGCTGGGATTACAGGCACATGCCACCACACCTGGCTAATTTTTGTGTTTTTAATAGAGACAAGGTTTCACCCTATTGGCCAGGCTGGTCTGGAACTCCTGACCTCAAGTGATTCACCCATCTCAACCTCCCAAAGTGCTGGGATTACAGGCTCATGAGCCACCACACCCAGCAAAAAGGGCTCTGTTTTGAGTGAACAATCCAGCACATTTAGTATATTAACAATGTTGTACAACCACAATCTCTAGTTCCAAAACATTTCAATCACTACCAAATGAATCACTCTGTGCCCATAAGCACTTTCTCCCCATTTCTTCCTCTCCCTAACCCCTGGAAACCACCAACCTGCATTCTGTCTCTATAAATTTACCTTTTGTGGATATTTGATATAAATGGAATCATACAATATGATCTTTGTGTCTGGCTTCTTTGACTTAGCATAATATTTTGAGGTTTATCTATACACATTGTAGCAAGTACCAGTACTTCATTCCTTTTTATGGTTGTGTGATACTCCATGTACATATATTTGCAGTCATAACATTTAAAAAGTTTTAATTGTGGTAAAATCACATAACAAAATGTACTATATTAATTGTTGTAAGTGTACAGTTCAGTGGCATTAGTAATGTACGTTCATGTTATTTACAACCATCACCACCATCCACCTCTAGAACGTTTTTCTTCACTGCAAACTGAAACTCCTTACCCATTATTATTATTATTATTATTATTTTATTTATTTATTTTTTGAGACAGAGTTTTGCTCTTATTGCCCAGGCTGGAGTGCAATGGCACAATCTTGGCTCACCGCAACCTCTGCCTCCCGGGTTCAAGCGATTCTCCTGCCTCAGCCTCCTGAGTAGCTGGGATTACAGGCATGCGCCACCGTATCTGGCTGATTTTGTATTTTCAGTAGAGACGGGGTTTCTCCATGTTGGTCAGGCTGGTCTCCAACTCCCAACCTCAGGTGATCTGCCCGCCTCAGCCTCCCGAAGTGCTAGGATTACAGGTGTAAGCCACCGCTCCCGGCCCCAAAACTCCATACTCATTAAATAATAACTCCTAATTGTCCCCTCCCCCAGCCCCTGGCAACCACCATTCTAATTTCTGTCTATATGAATTTGACTATTCCAGGTACTTCATATAAATGGAATCATACAGTATATGCCTTTTTGTGACTGGCTTATTTCATTTAGCATAATGTCCTCAAGGCTCATCCGTGTTGTATTATGTGTCAGAATTTTCTTCCTTTTTAAGGATAATATTTCATTCCAAATGTATAGACCACATTTTGTTTATCATTCATCTGTTGATGAGCACTTAGGCTGCTTCTACGTCTTGGCTGTTGTGAATAATGTTGCTATATACATGGGTGTACAAATATTTGTTCAGGTGTCTGCTTTCAATTCTTTTTCTTTTTTTGAGATAGGATCTTGCTCTGTTGCCCAGGCTGGAGTGGAGAGCAGTGGCGCCATTACAGTTCATTGCAGCCTCTACCTCCTGGGCTCAAGTGATCCTCCCACTTTGGCCTCCCAAGTAGCTGGGATCACTGGTGCACACCTCAAAGTTTGGCTAATTTTTAAAAATATTTTTGTGGAGATGGGGTTTTGCCATGTTGGCCAGGCTGGTCTCAAACTCCTGGGCTCAAATGATCCTCCTGCCTAGGCCTCCCAAAGTGTTGGGATTACAGGCATGAGCCACCTTGCATGGCCTACTTTCAATCCTTTTGGGTATATATCTAGAGGTGGGATTGCTAGATCATATAATAATTCTACTTTTGATTCTTTTGAAGAATCATTATGCTGTTTTCCATAATGGCTGCATTATTTTACATTCCTAGCAACAATGTGAGTCTTGGGGTGTGTGTGTGTGTATATGTGTGTGTGTGTGTGTGTGTGTGTGTTTTGAGATGACATCTTGCTTTGTCACCCAGGCTGGAGTGCAGTGGTGCCATCTTGGCTCACTGCAACCTCCACCTCCTGGGTTCAAGTGATTCTCCAGCCTCTCAGCTTCCCGAGAAGCTGCGACGACAGGCGCATGCCACAATGCCTGGCTGTTTCTGTATTTTTAGTAGATTCGGGGTTTCACCATGTTGGCCAGGCTGGTCTTGAACTCCTGACCTCAGGAGATCCACCCACCTCAGCCTCCCAAAGTGCTGGAATTACAGGCGTGAGCCACTGTGCCCAGCCAAGTCTTGGTATTTTAATGCTCCCCAATTCAGTGTGTGCGGAGAGGACTGGGCAGCTCTGGAGTGGACATTCACCTGCATGTTATCTGATGGGTCTCTCTTCTTGGTTCAAGAGTGCAAGTCCGGGTAGTAAACCAGATGTGGCTTGTGTATGTGAGGTGTGATGATTAATTTTATGTGTTAACTTGACTGGGAACGTAATGTTCAATCTCATGCCCAGATTAAACATTATTTCTAGGTGTGTCTGGAACTCGGTACTACCACCTTACTCCCCAGGTGGTCTGGGAGAGGCAGCAACAGAAAGTAGACAGTTTATTAGGGACCCAGCAGATGCTGGAAGCCCAGGGAAGGTAGTTTCCGGGCCTGCATCCCCCTACCTGGCCCCACAAACGCACCAGCTGCTGAGACCACACCTCAGTCTCCTTTACCGGACCCCTGACCCCCCAACTATCTCTTCCTGCGGTTGGTCAGTCTATCTACATAGGTGATGTTATTTGTCCAGCTGGCACCTACATTCATCAGTCAGAACCTTGGTAATGACCTGTCCAGAGTGGCAAGGGGTCCAGGCAGATGAGGGGGTTTCCAGATGAGATGAGCATTTGAACTGGTAGACTCAGGAAAGTACTTTGCCCTCCTCAGTGTGGATGGACACCATCCAATTTGTTGAGAGCCTAAACAGAACAAAATGTAGCAAAATAAGGAATTCACCTCCCCCTACCCCACTTTTTTTTCCCCTCTGTCTCACTTCTTGTGCAGGGACATCTCATTTCATCTTCTCCTGCTCTCAGACCAGGGTTTACGCCATCGGCTCCCCTGCTTCTTAGGCCTTTGGAACTGGATGGAATTACACTACTGGCTTTCCTGGGGCTTTAGCTGGCAGATGGTGGATTACGAGACTTCTGAGCCTTCATAACTGCATGAGCCAATTCCTCATTATCTATCTACCTATCTATAAGTCCCATTGGTTCTGTTTCTCTAGAAAACCCTAATATAGGCCAGGTGTGGTGGCTCATGCCTGTAATCCCAGCACATTCGGAGGCCAAGGCAGGCAGATTGCTTTAGCTCAGGAGCTCAAGACCAGCCTGGGCAACATGGCAAAATCCTATTTCTACAAAAAAATGCAAATATTAGCCAGGCATAGTGGCGTGTGCCTTTGGTCCCAGCTACTCAAGAGACTGAGGTGGGAGGATCACTTGAGACCAGGAGGTTGAGGCTATAGTGAGTCGTGATCATGCCACAGCACTCCAGCCTGGGCGACAGAGCCAGACCCTGTCTCAAAAATAAATAGATAAATAAATAAATAAATAAGAAAATCCTAATATACCAGGTGTTCATTATGAGTAGCTAAGGAGTTGGGACAGGAAAATACAGAAGTTGGTAGTGCAGGAAGAGGCTTGGAGTCAGGGATCAAGGAGCTATTTGAGGGCTTGGACTAAGCTAATGCCTCCAAGAATGAAAAAGAGATGGAAGCAAGAGACATTAGAATATGGCTAGGATCAAAAAATCAGATGATGGGCTGGGCACAGTGACTCACGCCTGTAATCCTAGCACTTTGGGAGGAGGAGGCGGGCAGATCATGAGGTCAGGAGTTTGAGACCAGCCTGGCCAACACGGTGACACCCCTTCTTTACTAAAAACCAAAAATTAGCCAGGCTTGGTGGTGCACACCTGTAATCCCAGCTACTCAGGAGGCTGAGGCAGGAGAATTGCTTGAATCTGGGAGGCAGAGGTTGCAGTGAGCCAAGATCATGCCACTGCACTCCAGCCTGGGCAACAGAGCGAGACTCTGTCTCTCAAAAAAAATTAGATGATAAAAAATAGTGTCAAGGATGTGGAGAAATCAGTTCCCCCACACATTGTTGGCAGAAATGTAAAATGGTGCTTTGGAAAATAGTCTGGCAGTTCTGAAACAGTTAAATATACAGTTACTCTATGGCGGGGCATGGTGGCTCACACCTGTAATTCCAGCACTTTGGGAGGCCAAGGTGGTTGGATCACCTGAGGTCAGGAGTTTGAGACCAGCCTGGCCAACATGGTGAAACCCCGTCTCTACTAAAAATACAAAAATTAGCCGACATGGTGGTGCGCGCCTGTAGTCCCAGTTACTCGAGAGGCTGAGGCAGGAGGACAACTTGATCCTGGGAGATAGAGGTTGTGGTGGGTTGAGATCACACCACTGAGCCCAGCCTGAGTGACAGAGTGAGACTCTGTCTCAAAAATATGTATCTATATATACAGTTACTCTGTGACACAACAATTCCACTCCTAAGTGTATACCCAAAAGAAATGAGGACACATGTCTACCCAAAAACTTGTACATAAATGTTTATAGTAGCATTATCCATAATAACCAAAAGGTAAAACAACCCAAATGTCCATCAACCGATGAATGACCAAAATGTGGTATGTCCATAAATGAAATACTATTCAACTGTAAAAAGGAATGGAGTACTGATACATGCTACAATATGGACAAATCTTGAAAACATTATGCTAAGTGAAAGAAGCCAGTCACAAAATGCCACATATTATATGATTCTATTTTTACAAAATGTCCAGAACAGGGAGGTCTACAGAGACAGAAAGCAGATTTGCAGTTGCTTAAGGCTGGAGGTGGGGTGACATGGGGATCTTAAGATGATACCCCAAATGTTCTAAAACTGATTGTGGTGATGATTGCATGTATCTGTGAATATACTAAAAACCACTGAATCATACACTTTATTTTTTATTTATTTTTATTGTTTTAAGATGGAGTTTTTGCTCTTGTTGCTCAGGCTGGAGTGCAATGGCACAGTCTTGGCTCACCGCAACCTCCGTCTCCTGGGTTCAAGTGATTCTCTTGCCCTAGCCTCCCAAGTAGCAGGAATTACAGGCATGTGCCACCACGCCTGGCTAATTTTGTATTTTTAGTAGAGACAGGGTTTCTCCATGTTGGTCAGACTGGTCTCGAACTCGTGACCTCAGGTGATCTGCCCACTTTGGCCTCCCAAAGGGCTGGGATTACAGGTGTGAGCCACTACACCCAGCCTGAATCTTACCCTTTAAATGGTGAATTGTGTGGTGTGTGAATTGTATTTCAATAAAGCTGTTAAAAAAAGGAAAAGAAGGCTGGGCACAGTGGCTCACGCCTATAATTCCAACACTTTGGGAGGAGGCCGAGGCAGGCAGATCACGAGGTCAGGAGTTCGAGACCAGCCTGGCCAACATAGTGAAACCCCATCTCTACTAAAAATACAAAAATCAGCCAGGCATGGTGGTGTGCGCCTGTAGTCCCAGCTACTTGGGAGGCTGAGGCAGGAGAATCACTTGAACCTGGGAGGCAGAGGCTGTGGTGAGCCAAGATTGTGCCACTGCACTCCAGTCTGGGCAACAGAGCAAGACTCCATCTCAAAAAAAAAAAGAAATAAATAAAAGGGACAGAAGCCGGGCGTGGCGGCTCACCCCTGTAATCCCAGCACTTTGGGAAGCTGAGGCGGGCGGATCACGAGGTCTGGAGTTCTAGACCAGCCTGGCCAACATGGTGAAACCCTGTCTCTACTAAAAATACAAAAATTAGCCAGGCGTGGTTGCTCGTGCCCTTAGGCCCAGCTTCTTGGGAGGCTGAGGCAGGAGAGTTGCTCGAACCCAGGAGGCAGAGGTTGCAGTGAGCCGAGATCGTACCACGGCACTCCAGCCCGGCAACAGAGGGAGACTCTGTCTCAAAAAAAAAAAAATGGACAGAAGATGTAGCTTAGACTTCATCAGTGACTAGTTACGGGGGCTAGAGAGAGGAAGGAGACAAAGAGAATGCCAATTATTCAGTTGATTATGACATGGAGAATGTGGTGGTAATCTCCACTGATAGAAACAGGACAATGTGGAAACTGAAAGATATCAAAATGCAGTTTGGAGGAAGAGATCTAATAAAGTTAAGGAAAAATGCTAAGGCCCTATAAGTTATTTTTGGGTTGATTAGAATTTTACTAGCTTTCCCCCAGAAACTCTAAGAAAATGTCTTTTTCATATATTTTCATATCTCATGGGCCTATATTAAGTCATGGTCCTGGACCAAATGCTGACTCCATCTAGGTATGGCAGAGAAGCTAAACATCCCTCCTTTCCACACTGTCCTTTTTCCTGTTCACTGAGAAATCACCGCTTTCCCCGTGTTCATTGAGAAAATGGCCACTTCCCAGTTTCCTCTGTTGGCTGGACATGTCCATATAACTAAGTTCAGTCCAATGGGATGGGAGGGAGAGTGATGTGTGCAGCTTCAAGATCATCACCTTAAAGACAAAACTGCTTGCAGTGAATGCTCCCTTTGCTCTTCTTCACGACCGGAACATGGGGCTGAGCTAGTCTCCACCACATGAGCAGGACAGTGCTTTAGGACAACTGGATAAAAGTGATCCTTATTCCTTAGTGGCAGGTGGAACAGAGTTGCTTAGCTAGCCCTGGATATCTGACCGCTGGCTGTTTTGTGGTACTCAGAAGTGAATTTCCATTTCATTTAAACCACTATTTTCGGGTATCTTTGTTACCATAGTTCGGCCTCTACCCAAATTAATACACCAGTGGGGAACGGGATGAGCTTGATACTAGTGGGCCAGGGAAGGTGGGACATGACCCTGGCTGGTGTCCAGGCTCTTGACACCATCACAGGAAGTAATTCAACAATGAGTCAGAAAATAGTGAAAGTGCGGAGATCTATTGCAAAATGAAAAATACACACTCAAGAAAGGGGAGTGAGGTCCTACTCAACAGAGAGTCACGCAATGGAGTTTGGGGTTTCTAACCTTTATGGGCTTATTTAACCAAGGGGTGGAATATTCATGAAGATTCCTGGAAAAAGGTGGAGTTTCTCAGAACTCCGGTGCCACTCATTTTTACACCACATATGGGTGCTCCCAGAACTCTCCTGGTGCTGGTGGGTATGTGATGTGTATGTTAATGAGTGTATAATGAGGTCCTCAGTGAAACCTAGGTCCAATCCAGCGCCACGTTTGGTCCGGTAGGTCTTAGGCAGCTCAGTCTACATCCTGGTTTTCAGGGTTTTATCAGTCCCTCGCTTCTGCAGCTATTTCATCAGTTTCCTTTTGCTAGTCATGTGAACCTGCTGCCTGGAATTTTCTGTTCTCCTGAGACCACCCTGTATTAAACTGACTGAGTTAATTCAATCAGGGTCCACCTCTGGGGGTGGGGCCAGGAGTGGGGTCATCTTCCCTGAAGCACATGAGTTTTATATGGAACAGCGGACATCTGAATGAAAAATCAAGGTGCTTTTCTGAAGAAGAAGGGGGAATGGACACTGAGTAATCAAAAGCAGAAAATGGGCTGGGTGCAGTGTCTCACACCTATAATTCTAACATTTTGGGAGGCTGAGGTAGGCAGATCAATTGAGGCCAGGAGTTGAAGACCAGCTTGGCCAACATGGCCAAACCCCAACTCTACTAAAAACACAAAAATTAGCCAGGCATGGTGGTGCATGCCTGTAATCCCAGCTACTTGGGAGGCTGAGGCACGAGAATTGCTTGAACCTGGGAGGTGGAGGTTGCAGTGAGCCAAGATCTTGCCACTGCATTACAGTCTGGGCAACAGAGTGAGACTCTGTTGCAAAAGGAAAAAAAAAAAAAAGGCAGAAAAGGTTCACTACCCCCTAGAAGAGGGTTTCTCAACTTAGGCACTACTGTCATTTGGAGCTACATAATATTTTGTTGTAAAGGGCTGTCCTGTACATTGTAGAATGCTGGTAGCATCCCTAGTCTCTGCTCTATATACCACCCCCATCATGCCAATCAAAAATATCTTCAGATCTTGCCAAAGATCCCCTGGAGAGCAGAAATTTCCCATTTGAGAAGCATTGCTCTAGAAAGGACTTGGAGCTGCCTTTTCTGTCTCTCACTTCTAGTCTTTTTCTCATATGATTGGCAGATTTTCTTTTGTAACAAAAATATGCCATGCTCGGAAATAACAACTGTATTCAGTGCACTCACAGGGTCAAATCTAAACTCTTAAATGAGACTTACAAAACTCTTCTCAGAACAATTACTTGTCTCACTTCTCAAAACAATTACTTGTCTCACCTACAATCCTATCCCCACATACACATTGCTCTAGCCATCCTGACTTTTTCCCACTGTTCTCATAGTTTCCATGCCTTTTTCACTCATATGCTTTTGTACACATTCTTCTTTCTGCCTGGAGTACAGACGCTCCTCTACTTGTGATGGGGTTAACTCTCAAGAAGCGCATTGTAAGTTGAAAATACCATAAGTTGGCCAGGCACGGTGGCTCACGCCTGTAATCCCAGCACTTTGGGAGGCCAAGGTGGGCAGATCACGAGGTCAGGAGATTGACAGCATCCTGGCCAACATGGTAAAACCCTGTCTCTACTAAAAATACAGAAATTAGCTGGGCGTAGTGGCGTGTGCCTGTAATCCCAGCAACTTGGGAGGCTGAGGCAGGAGAATCGCTTGAATCAGGGAGTCAGAGGTTGCAGTGAGCTGAGATCGTGCCACTGCACTCCAGCCTGGTGACAGAGTGAGATGAGAGAGAGAGAGAGAGAGAGAGAGAGGAAAGAAAGAAAGAAAGAAAGAAAGAAAGAAAGAAAGAAAGAAAGAAAGAAAGAAAGAAAGAAAGAAACTAAGTCAAAATGCATTTAGTACACCTAACCTACCGAACATTATAGCCTAGCCTAACCTACCTCAATGTGCTCAGAACTCTTACATTAGCCTACAGTTGGGAAAATTCATCTAACACAAAGTCTATTTTATATTAAAGTGTTGACTAGTTCTTATAATTTATTGACTACTGTACTGAAAGTGGAAACAGAACAGTTGTATGGATATTCCAAACAGTTGTATGGATATTCCAAGTATGAATTCTACTAAATTTAAATCACTTTTGCACCATTCTAAAGTTAAAAAAAAAAAAATCATAAGTTGGGGACCATCTGTACTTTTCTCCACTTCTGTCTTAGGGAAACTCCTATATACTCTTTAAGACTCAATTCAAACTGGACTTCCTCTATTTAAAAAAAAAAAGTCCTTACATTTCCTAAGGAAACTTGGTGTCTCCATACTAAACTTTGTTCATACCTGTCGGGTCATGCTTGGCACACTTTGTCGTTATTTGTGTATTAATTGCCTTTCAGCCCCCGGGCTTCTAACAAGGTGCCTAACACAGAGAAGTTGCCCCATAAATGCTTGTTGAATGGGTGAGTGAAATGAAGGAAAACTGCCACAGAAGTGCCTTCAAATTTCACTGACAAAATTTGTACTTTGGCCAGAGTTCACCGGCTTTTATTAGCTTAGACTGGGTTTACAACAGGTGTCTCAGTCACTAAACTGGAAAGTAGGTGAAAAGCTAACCTCAGGACACCAAATTAAATACTTTTAGCCCTGTGCCACGGTAGCCTTTGGATCACTGAGCATGAAGTGTCTGAGCAGTAATTTCCAGCTGCTGCTGCCAGAGAGATAATAAATGATGTTACACAGAAAGTATCACATTATAGTTTACTATACATGAACCTCCGTGAGAGTAAGCTGTAAATGGTCTGCGCCCTAGAGCGTGGGCTTAGTCTTTCCAAACAAATCCATTTACCTGTTATCTTTATGAGGTCCTGATTAAAACATGTTTTGGAGGTCTAGATATATCTAACACATGGACCATAGTAATCTCTTGTGAGTATCCGAATCAAAATTCTAGTATCTAGATAGCACCAAACTTAGAAAAGTATGCTCTTTTACAGAATTACAGGCTCATTTGCATTTGGCTGGACTACATGTCTTTCCACTTTAGGGTCCTAATGTCAGAATATGGCTGGATGTGGTAGCTCACACCTGTAATCCCAGGACTCTGGGAGGCCAAGGTGGGAGGATTGCTTGAGGCCAGGAGTTTGAGACCAGCCTGAACAACAAAATGAGACCCCATCTCTACAGAAAATAAAAAAATTTGCCAGGGTTGGTGTATATGCCTGTAGTCCTAGACACTCACAAGGCCAAAGAGGGAGGATTGCTTGAACTCAGGAAGTTGAGGCTGCAGTGAGTCCTGAGTGCATCACTGCACTCCAGCCTGGGCTACAGAGCAAAACCTTGTCTCAAAAAAAAAAAGTCTATCAGAACAGGCCCACGATTCCCTAGAAAAGGTCCTCAAACTGTCTCTGCTGCTTCCTACTGCTGGCTGTCTTCTCGCATCACTGACAGAATTATCTGTCTATTAACCCAGATATGCCACGCTTGGAACCGTGGAGTCTGCTTAGGACAGCATGATCCCGCAGCTGGGTCTGAAAATAGTAAGAATGTCACAAATGATCCACCAACTTTGGTAGAGTTGTTTTTTGGGGTTTTTTTTTGTTTGTTTTTTTGAGACAGTGTCTCTCTCTGTCACCCAGGCTGGAGTGCAGTGGCGCGATCTCAGCTCACTGCAAGCTCCACCTCCCAGGTTCACACCATTCTCTTGCCTCAGCCTCCCGAGTAGCTGGGACTACAGGCGCCCGCCACCGCGCCTGGCTAATTTTTTGTATTTTTAGCAGAGACGGGGTTTCACCATGTTGGCCAGGATGGTCTCGATCTCCTGACCTTGTGATCTGCCCGCCTCAGCCTCCCAAAGTGCTGGGATTACAGGCGTGAGCCACAGCGCCCGGCTGGTGGAGTTCTTTTAACCTAAAAATTTTACTTCTGTATTAATTTTATAGCACAAATATTTTCTTTATAATACGGATAATCCAGAGGGAAGTTCAAAAGTGAAACAGATGGAGGAAGGGCAGGGGAAAAGAGAGTTCCTTGAATTGGGCAGAAGTAGAAGGTCTTAGGGTCCCCATGTCATGGCTTCCCTGTGCTGGTCCAGTGGATCTCAACCGGGTCTACACAGCAGCACACCTGGGAAATTTAAAAAATACTGATGCTTTGGCTCTGATTGAACCAGAATTTCAGGGGACGGCCTATATAGCTGGTGCTTAAATAGCCACCCATGTATCCGGAGTCTGAAAAAATCCTTCAGATTTGTAAACACAGAGCCCATCCCCATGTTGGAGAAGCAGAGGACTATGATAGCACCCACCATGAATACAAAGACTGGGGAGGGACCCGGCTTTTCCGCCATCCCTTCACTGTCCCATATGCTACCCTCAACAAAAACGTAGGATAGTGTTACCAGAAGAAAGTGGAAGGATACTGGGTAGGGGGAAAAAAATGACAATATTTATTACAGTTAATATAATTGTGCCTAAGGCTTAAAGTTCCTTTTTTTAAAGTTGTATTTATTTATTTATTTATTTATTTTTTGAGACAGAGTTTCACCCTTGTCACCCAGGCTGGAGTACAATGGCACGATCTCAGCTCACTGCAACCTCCACCTCCCGGGTTCAAGCGATTCTCCTGCCTCAGCCTCCCAAGTAGCTGGGATTATAGGTGCACGCCATCACACCCGGCTAATTTTTTATATTTTTAGTAGAAACAGGGTCTCACCACGTTAGCCAAGCTGGTCTCAAACTCCTGACCTTGGGTGATCTGCCCACCTTGGCCTCCCAAAGTTCTGGGATTACAGGCGTGAGCCACCGTGCCAGGCCAAGGCTTGAATTTCATACACCAGGCCTGAACAGCAATTACTTGCTGCCTAATTTTTTTTTTTTTTTTTTTTTTTTTTTTTTTTGAGACAGTCTTGCTCTGTCGCCCAGGCTGGAGTGCCAGTGGCATGATCTCAGCTCATTGCAACTTCCACCTCCCGGATTCAGGCGATTCTCCTGCCTCAGCCTCCCAAGGAGCTGGGACTACAGGCATGTGCCACCACTCCTGGCTAATATTTTTTAATTTTTAGTAGGGACAGAGTTTCACCATGTTGGTCAGGCTGGTGTTGAACTCCTGACCTCAAGTGATCTGCCCACCTCGGCCTTCCAAAGTGCTGAGATTATAGGCATGAGCCACTGTGCCAGGCCTTTTATTTATTTATTTATTTATTTATTTATTTATTTATTTTGAGACGGAGTCTCGCTCTGTCGCCCAGGCTGGAGTGTAGTGGCTGGATCTCAGCTCACTGCAAGCTCCACCTCCCGGGTTTACGCCATTCTCCTGCCTCAGCCTCCCAGTAGCTGGGACTACAGGCACCCGCCACCTCGCGAGACGGGGTTTCACCGGGTTAGCCAGGATGGTCTCGATCTCCTGACCTCGTGATCCGCCCGTCTCGGCCTCCCAAAGTGCTGGGATTACAGGCTTGAGCCACCGCGCCGGGCCTCCTCTTTTTTTTTTTTTTTTTTTTTTTTTTTTGAGACAGAGTCTCGCTCTATCCCCCAGTCTGGAGTGCAGTGACGTGATCTCGGCTCACTGCAGTTTCCACCTCCCGTGTTCAAGCAATTCTCCTGCCTCACCCTCCCGGGTAACTGGGATTGCAGGCACTTGCCACCATGCCCAGCTAATTTTTGTATTTTTAGTAGAGATAGGGTTTCATTGTGTAGGTCAGGCTAGTCTTGAACTCCTGACCTCAGGTGATCCACCCGCCTTGCCCTCCCAAAGTGCTGGGATTACAGGCGTGAGCCACTGCGCCCAGCCGCTGACTAAGTCTTATTTTAGTTCAGGACTCGGGTAAAGTTGAACTTGAACCTATAAGTAAACAAGGCTGGGGAATGCAGGATCCAATACAGGTAACAGTAAAAGGTCGGGCATATTTTCTCAGCCTTGAGTGAAGGGGAAAAAATTGGGAGGGAAATTCCCCCCTTTTTTTCTGTTAATGTTGGTATCTTATAATGTTGGACATTTATAAGTAAATATTTATAATACTCACCCCCACAAAAAAGTTTCACTTGTGTTATGTAACATATACCCAATAGAATTAAGATATGATTCATAATCTATATGTGTGATTCTGTTTCTTAATCATAAAATGTGTGGTATCTGTCAATGTCAGAAGATGGAGCAGGGACTCCTCTTAGGGACCTGCCAGTTGCCCCCACCCCCACCGCCACAAGCACGAAAATAAAGGACAAGTTTTGAGTTCCTTCACAGGAAATTCCAGGCACCTAGCTAGCCTTGATAAATAAATGAGCAACCCAAGAAGGGAGCAGTAACTTAAACAATAGTCTCCTAAGTAGGTTAGAGTCACAAGCTGTTTCGGTTCCCTGTAGAAACTAAAAGATAACATCTTTTTTTTTTTTTTTTTTTTTGAGACGGAGTCTCGCTCTGTCGCCCAGGCTGGAGTGCAGTGGCCGGATCTCAGCTCACTACAAGCTCCGCCTCCCGGGTTTACGCCATTCTCCTGCCTCAGCCTCCCGAGTAGCTGGGACTACAGGCGCCCGCCACCTCGCCCGGCTGGTTTTTTGTACTTTTAGTAGAGACGGGGTTTCACCGGGTTAGCCAGGATGGTCTCGATCTCCTGACCTCGTGATCCGCCCGTCTCGGCCTCCCAAAGTGCTGGGATTACAGGCTTGAGCCACCGTGCCCGGCCAAAGATAACATCTTAATGTATGTTCTTGAGTTGGTTTTTGTTTTTTGTTTGTTTGTTTGTTTGTTTTTTGAGATGGAGTCTGGCTCTGTCGCCAGGCTGAAGTGCAGTGGCCTGATCTCGGCTCACTGCAACATCCGCCTCCCGGGTTCAAGCCATTCTCCTGCCTCAGCCTCCCAAGTAGCTAGGACTACAGGCGCATGCCATCATGCCCCGCTAATTTTTATATTTTTAGTAGAGACAGGGAATTACCATGTTGGCCAGGATGGTCTCGATTTCTTGACCTCGTGATCCGCCCGCCTTGGCCTCCCAAATCCCAAAGTGCTGGGATTACAGGCGTGAGCCCCCGTGCCTGTCCTTTGAGTTGTTTATCAGAAAGCTGGACCCTCACCAGATGAAAAATGCTGACCACTGTCACATAGACCTCAGATAAGGGAGAAGTAAGGACTGAACTCTGACTGTTCTAAATTTCTTGCTGAGTGGCCTGGAGGGAGTCAGGCCCACAGGCCAAACCTTAACATTCCTTTCTGATGACCCCCAGCTTTTAGACAAAGCTCCTTAACCAATTCCAAATCAAAGAGTCTCTGAATTCAATTATGACCTGTAAGCTCCTGCTTTGAGATATTGCACTTTTTGGTGGCCAAACCAATGTATAACCTCCATATATTGATTTACTATTTTGCCTGTAACTTTTGTTTTCTTTCTTTTTTTTTTTCCATTTAAAAAATATTTTTGGTCATATATAGAGGAGTCACTATTATATATACACTATATGTATATTATATGTAATATACATATATACATATATGTATATATGTGTGTACATATATACGTATATATACGTGTATATATACACGTGTATCGTATATATACACACACATATACGTATATATGTATACGTATACACATGTGTATATATAGACGTCTACATATATATGTGTGTATATATACGTATATGTGTGTGTGTATTTCTTTCTTTATTTATTTTTATGAAAAATAGAGACAGGGTCTCACTATGTTTCCCAGGCTGATCTTGAACCCTGGGCTCAAGCTATCCTCCTGCTTCCGCGTCCCAAAGTGCTGGGATTACAGGTGTGAACCACCTGGCCAACTTCTGCTTTCTTAAACATCCTTACTTGTAAGTCATTAGGGAGTTGAAGTCTTCAGCATTAGTTTGCTCCCCAGTTCTCCTGGCCTGGCACCAGGCAATAAATGCGTCACTTCCTCTTGCTGTAAATCCCAGCATCAGCGTTTGTCTGTTTGTTTCCTGTGTGCTGGATAAGCAGATCCAAGTTCGGTTGGGTAACAGTTAGGATTCCAAGGGTTAAGGGAAGCAAGTGAACTTCGTTTTGGCTTTTCCCCACTACACCAGAGATAAACCAGCACAGGGAGTAAAGTCCCGTTTTTACAGGCTGTATGTGAGAGGGCCTGTGTGCAGTGCAGAGGAGTTGCTCGGGTAGAACAGTCTTGCCTAAAGATCAAACAATCAGCTGTCACTATGAGTTCTCCTTCACCCAAGAGCTCTTGCAGGCCTGGAGGAAACATCTGTCCCAGAGTGGTCTTTACTGGAGAATTTCTAGGGTTGGTCCATTAGGGAAAATGTCCCCAAGGAACACTGATTCTTACCTATATGAGAATATATACGCCCAAGAATATATACACCCAACTCCCCATTTTTGTGAGACCTGAGAAAGCAGTAAGGACGGTAATGATGATGAATAGTGACTCCTCTTTATTTCCACGATGCAGGCTCTGTGCTGAATATTTTGCCTGCCGTGATTTATTTAATCCTGAACACAACCCCGTGAGGTAGAAATTAGCACCAGCTCCCTTGGCTGAACTGAGTATGTCTGACCTACGTCTTTCAGGAATGTCTCTGAAACCTACTTTTTCTAAAGCACCCCCCGTCCCACCCCGAACTAAGGGACTGTGGGCTCTAATTTCTTAACTGCCTCAGATCATCCACAGGTTCTGACACCTGAGATTGGAGCCTGTGGTCTTGCAGACAGATCTCCCCAGTGACCAAGGGCTTTCTCTTTGGCCTTCTTCCAATCACTTGCCAATTGTCTTCCCAATCCTGCTTGGACTGACTCTCAGATGCTACAGTGACACTGCTTCAGAGGAGTGACATATATATATGTATGCATATAATGTATAAAAATAGTATATATAAAAAAGAAATATATAAAAATATATATTTCATTTATTTATTTATGTATTTATTTTCTGAGATGGGGTCTCGCTCTGTCACCCAGGCAGGAGTGCAGTGGCGAAATCTCAGCTCACTGCAACCTCCACCTTCCGGGTTCAAGTGATTCTCCTGCCTCAGCCTCCTGAGCAGCTGGGACTACAGGCGGGCGCCACCATGCCTAGCTAATTTTTGTAGTTTTAGTAGAGACGGGGTTTTACCATGTTGGCCAGGATGGTCTTCATCTCTTGACCTCGTGATCTGCCCACCTTGGCCTACGAAAGTGCTGGGATTATGGGCGTGAGCCACTGTGCCTGGCCTATTTCTTTTATTTTTATTTTTATTTTTTTTAGACACCCAGGCTGGAGTCCAGTGATGCAAACATGCTCACTGCAGCCTCAACCTCCTGGGCTCAAATGATCCTCCCACCTTGGCCTCTTGTGCAGCTGGGACTACAGGTGCATGCCACCATGCCCAGTAAATTTTTGTATTTTTAATTTTTTGTAGAAACAGAGTCTCACTGTTGCCCAGCTGGTCTCAAACTACTGGATTTAAGCAGTCCTCCCACCTTGGCCTCCCAAAGTGCTGAGATTCAGACATGAGCCACTGTACCTGGTTTCATAGGCTTATCTTTTTGGTCTTATCATTTTCTCCAAGGTTAATGCCAAAGAAAATTGACTTTGCTATGCATTTGAGTCAGTGGCCTCTGCCTATTCCCGCTGGTATGCCTGATTTCTGGCCTATCCTGGTTGTAGCGTGGGCTCTGTGATTATGAAAGAGAAGACTTTTCAGACACCAGACATATGATTGGATATTAAAGTAGTGGCTAGACAGGATTTTATACCTGTAAGTGCTATAGCAAATGCTTCTCCTCTCGCGTCCTCACACACAAAAAAGGTAAATTATAGATCCTTGTCCTTTGGAAGGCTGGAAGCTTATGTATTAAAAGTGTAAATGTTAGCTGGGTGCAGTGGCTCACTGTAATCCCAGCACTTAAAGAGGCGAGATGGGCAGATAGCTTTAAGTTCAGGACTTTGAGACCAACCTGGGCAACATGGCGAAACCCTGTCTCACAGAAAATACAAAAATTAGCTGGGCGTGGTGGCTACTTGGCCCCTATAGTCCCAGCTACTTGGAAGGCTCAGGTGGGAGGTTTGAGCCTGGGAAGAGGAGATTGTAGTAAGCCAAGATCGTGCCACTGCACTCCAGCCTGGGTGACAGAGTGAGACCTTGTTTCCAAAAAAAAAAAAAAAAATACACACACATACACACACACACACACACACATATATATATATATATTTGGTGTTATAAATGTTTTTCAAGTAATTTTTATGTTTTTCTAATTATAAAAGTGATATGGGAGTTTTCTGTAGACAACATGTAAATACAGAAAAATATCACCCAGAGACCAATAACCCAAAAATGGAGAATCACTGGGAACAGTTTGGTGTATATAGTATATTTTAAGCTGTACATATACATAAACACAAAATTGTGAGCATTCTCAGTATGGTTTCATGTACTGCTATTTCATTTACTATTACCCTGCTAGCATTTCGCCATCATCAAAATTCTTTGAAAATGTTTATTAACTGTATAATATTTTATTTCATGAATGTTCTGTGAATTATTTAATCCTATTCAGAGACTCAGGTTGATTCTACTGATAATTGTGCTGCAACAAGCATACTGTGCATTCATTTCTATGTGCAATTCTATGGCCTTAAAATAGAATCCTAGCAGTAGAATCACTGAGACAAAGGGTAAGATTATCTAAAGCAGTGGCTAATGAAGTTTTAGTTTTAGAACCCTTTACAATCTTATGATTTTTTTTTTTTCGTTTTTTTGAGACTGAGTCTTGCTCTATTGCCCAGGTTGGAGTGCAGTGACACGATCTCAGCTCACTGCAATCTCCACTTGCCGGGTTCACACCATTCTTGTGCCTCAGCCTCCCAAGTAGCTGGGATTACAGGCACCTGCCACCATGGCGGGCTAATTTTCGTATTTTTGGTAGAGACGGGGTTTCGCCATTGTTGGCCAGGCTGGTCTCGGGTGATCTGACCGCCTCGGCCTCTCAAAGTGCTGCCTGGCCCCTTTTCATTCTTAACTATTGTTGAAGACCCAAAGAGATTTTCTTTATGTTGGTTATAGCTATCAATATTCACTACATTAGAAATTTAAAATAAGAAATTAAAAAAATATTTATTACTTCATGTTAAAATAGCAATAAGGAACTCATTATTTTTTAATAAATAGAGGAATTAACGAGAAGTTGAAGTCAAGTATGCAAGTTTCCTGTGGAGGCCCAGAGAAATTCCCAAGTTTCTGGTGAGTCTATTCATAGAGACTGAAAACAGAGGAGCAGAGGAGTGGGCAGGGGTGGGCCTTGGTGGAGACGGAGATGGGAAAGAGGGTGAGTCTGTAAGAGTCTGGCAGTCTCCCTACAGGACATGTGGGCATTTTCAAGACTCCAGTTCACTAGGTGGAACTTCAAAGGCTTATGCCACGTTCTTCCATAGCACACTTCTAAAGTGCCTGTTTTATAGGGTTTAAACTATCTGCTTTATTGGGCCAGGTGTGGTGGCTCACGTCCGTAATCCCAGCACTTTGGGAGGCCGAGGCAGATGGATCACAAGGTCAGGGGTTCGAGACCAGCCTGGCCAAGATGGTGAAACCCCGTCTCTATTAAAAATACAAAAATCAGCCAGGGCCAGACACAGTGGCTCACGCCTGTAATCTCAGCACTTTGGGAGGCCAAGGCAGGCGGATCGCTTGAGACCAGTAGTTCAAGACCAGGCTGGCTAACACAGTAAAACCCAGTCTCTACTAAAAATACTAAAATAAGCCAGGCGTGGTGGCGTGAACCTGTAATTCTAGCTACTCGAGAGACTGAAGCATAAGAATCGCTAGAATCTACGAGGCAGAAGTTGCAGTGAGCCAAGATCGCACCACTGCACTCCAGCCTGGGCGACAGAGCAAGACTCTCTGTCTTAAAAAAAACAAAAAAAAAACTGCTTTATATGGTCCTTTTACAAACTGTTAGGCCACTTATCCTCAAAACCAAACAATGCAATAGGGTAGACAGATAGGATCTCGAAGCCTGTTCACAAGGAAACTGAGGCCCTGAGAGGTTATGTGACTTGTCATTAGTCTTCCTGCCTCCCTTTCGCCCATCTTATAATAGACTCACGCCTGGAACTCAATTGTCCTCATTGCTAGCTCGTTGTACCCATTGACTCAAGAGAGTGAAAATTGTTGGTTCAGCAGTCTATCTTCTAAATTTGCTTCTTCTAAAAGCATTTAAAAGGTATGAAAAAATATAAATTACTCCCTAGGCTGCTAGGCAGGCACCTGGTTGTCTCCTGGGGTAGTCATAACCCTCCTATCTTTAATTTTTTGCCGATGAGTATACAAACAATGGACAATGGCCAGACCATTGGGAATAGAACTGAGTCTCACAACCTTTGCAGCAACCAGCTGGGGAAGCCAAACCACTTGGTTTCCAACTCGGCACTGACCAGAGAAAGCCAAAGATGCTCCCCAGACTAATCACCCAAGATGCCCTGCTTCTTTTTTTTTTTTTGAGACAGAGTTTCCCTTTGTCACCCAGGCTGGAGTGCAGTGGTGCGATCTGGGCTCACTGCAACCTCTGCCTCTCAGGTTAAAGTGATTCTCCTGCCTCAGCCTCCCTAGTAGGTGGGACGACAGGCACGCACCACCATGCCCAGCTTATTTATTTATTTATTTATTTATTTATTTATTTATTTAGTAGAGACGGGGTTTCCCTATGTTGGCCAGGCTGGCCTTGAACTCTTGACCTTGTGCGCCTCCCACCTCAGCCTCCCAAAATGCTGGGATTACAGGCGTGAGCCACCGCGCCCAGCCTGCCCTGCTTCTAAGTAGTCCATCTTCCACTTCCCCATGCCAATAAACTCCAATCCAGGCAAACCTGAAGCCTTCCCTTTTTGTCACTGTAAATTCTCTCACTCCTCTGCCTGCTTTGACTTTCTGCCAAAGTGATGGAGGCTGACTCCCATACCATAGCAAGCTCTGAGTAAATAGCCCCTGTACTCATTTATTTCCACACCGCTGAAAGAATAATGAAAGAGGTTATAAAGCCAAATTATGAAAAGGGCATCGGTTATTAAACATTTGTAAAATGTTTTACAATCATCTTAGTACGCCTCGTAAACACCTCGTGAAGTGCTGCCATCCCCATTTCAGAGCTGAGAAAATTGAGAAGGAACCATGAGATTAAGTGACTTGCCCAGAGCTACGTTAAGAACATGAGCCCCCCGACCGCAGGGTTTGAGGTCTGTTGTTTATCCACTGAGCTCGGGCTGCACTTTGGAATCATTACCATTTTAAAGCATTTCACTCTGGGTTGGGTGAATATTAAGAAGTAGATCACATTTCAGCCTGGCAGGCGCGAAAGTATTGTTTTTAGTTTGTTTTTCTAAATTTTAGTAGACGACATATGGGCTCCATTAACTTTACTATGTAGCACAATTTGAAAGATAGTTTCTTTTCCAGCAAATTTTTCACCATAATTTAACATTTTAAAATTCAGCACACACCGTCCTCCCTGGATACTTGTTTTTCTCAGAGTTGGGCCTTTTTCCTCTCCACTGCAGCTTGGAAGGTCGTAAATCCAGCCAGGGGGACTTTATTGTGTCTAGGGACAGTTTTCAAAGTTATGGTTGAGTGGAAGGAAGGGAGGGTGGGTGTAACAGCGCTGGACAAAGTCCCTCTAATGCAAGGCTTTCCTTTTTTTTTTTAAAGATAAGAACTTTTTTGGCTCTCTCCCCCTAAGCTTGCTGATGATGTTGACTGATGAGGATGTGAAAAAAGCTGAGATTTGCAGAACATAACTGGAGCATAGGAACGCCTGTCTGGAAGGCAGGGGCTGCTGGGATCTCTCTGGAGCTCCTGGCTGGCTGCAAAAATGCAGCTGTCCCTATATCTCTCTACTCTGGGACATTCAAAAAGGAGGCTGTGTGGCAGTAGCGTTTGGCTTGTGGGCCACTGTACCTGGTCAGCCTGGCATGGAATGCCTAAGGGATTTGTTGGGGACACTGACTGAGGCTAAATAAATTTAGCACCAGGTATACTTTCATTAATATTAAACAACGAGGCCGAGCACAATGGCTCATGCCTGTAATCCTAGCACTTTGGGAGGCTGAGGTGGGAGGATCACTTGAGGCCAGGAGTTTGAGACCAGCCTGGGCAGCATAGCAAAACCCTGTCTCTACAAAAAATTTTAAAAATTAACTAGGCATGGTGGTGCACACCTGTAGTCCCAGCTACTTGGGAGGCTGAGGCAGGAGGATCACTGGAACCCAGGAGGTCAAGGCAGCATTGAGCTCTGATCATACCACTGCCTCTGGCCTGGGCAATAGAGCAATACCTTGTCTCTAAAAGAGAAAAACAAACAAACAACAACAAAAAAACCCACAAAAAGACAATAATATTCCATTTGTTTGCTAATGGTTCATCTGCCCAGTCCCTGGAATCCTGTCTTTCACCTACTCACCCTCACTCACTTAGAAACTCATGCATTAGCTTCAAATACTATTTCTTCTACATTATCCTTTCAGCTTTCTTCTTTTAAAAAAAAAAAAAAATTCTTTAGAGACAGGGTCTTGCTAGGTTGCTAGGGCTGGTCTCAAACTCCTGGTCTTAAGTGATCCTCCCACCTCTGCCTTCCACCTTTTTATCTTCTTCAGCTTGTGAAAATGGATAAATCTGCTTTAAAGGCCTGCAAATGTATGTAGTCAGGTGTGTGTTGTGATCATTGGTGTGATGGTTAATACTGAGTGTCAACTTGATTTGATCGAGGGATACAAAGTATTAATCCTGGGTGTATCTGCGTGGCTGTTGCCAAAAGAGATTAATATTGGAGTCAGTGGGCTGGGGGAGGCAGATCCACCCTTCATCTGGTGGGCACAATGTGATCAGCTGCCAGTGAATATAAGGCAGGCAGAAAAACGTGAAAAGGAGAGAGACTGGCCCAGCCGCCCAGCCTACATCTTTCTCCCATGCTGGATGCCTCCTGCCCTCAAATGTTGGACTCCAAGTTCTTCAGTTTTAGGACTTGGGCTGGCTCTCCTTGCTCCTCAGCTTGCAGACAGCCTATTGTGGGACCTTGTGATCTTGGAGGTTAATACTTAATAAATTCCCCTTTATGTCTGTCTATCTATCTATCAATCATAGGAGATATATATATATGGATATATATAAGGATATATATGATATATATAAGGATATATATATATCAATCATAGGATATATATATATATAATAGGACATATATATATATATGTCCTATTAGTTCTATCCCTCTAAGAGAACCTTGACTAATACAGTTGGTGAAGGTTTCCTTTTCTCCTCTGATGATGTGAGTGAAGCAGGCTTTCAGGGACTGTGAGAACAGGCGAAGTCTTCAAGGAGATAGGCCCCTCAAGCACAGCCTGCACATCCCATCCATCTCCCCATTCTCCTGGGAGCCATGCCTTAGAAGGCAGAGGGGATGCTGGAGGGATGCAGGTCTCAGGGCCTGAGAAGTTGAGGGTGGTTCTAGAAAGAATGGAGAATGAATGGGATAAGGGGCAGTAGAGGCCTGACCTCTGAGAGATCTCACTGCTCCTAACTTTGACCATTCCTGTCTGGCTGCATTTGGGTTTCCTTTTGTCCCAAGAAAAGAAAGACGAAAAACCTTCGAGTGTTGGGAGTCTAGAATATGTTAAAACTAACAGATGTTAGTTCATTGATCACCAAGACAATGCACGGGCCAGCAGGACTTCTCACAGCAAAAAAGCTGGGATGGAGAGGCAGAAGACCAGGTTGGGCAAATCCTTTAGCTTTCAGCTGTTTTTCTCATCCTTTATAGCACTGTAATTAAGACTAGATGAAAAAAACATGGACATGAGCTGTAGCTACAGGGGGAAAACAATAAATGACTAACAGCTAAAAAGAAACTTAAGTGAAGTGCTAATATTCCAGGCATTTAAAATATTGCTGGGAAGACCAATTATCCATGTAAAAAAGGTGAAAACAAATACAATTGCTTAGGTAATTCTGTGGACCCTTGATACACAGTATTTGCATAAAATCAGAATTACAGAATTTAGTGTTTTGGGGGTTTTGTTTTTTGAGACCGAGTCTCACTCTGTCACCCAGGCTGGAGTGTGGTGGCATGATCTCAGTTCACTGCAACCTCTGCCTCCCGGGTTCAAGCAATTCTCCTGCCTCAGCCTCCTGAGTAGCTGGGATTACAGGCACGCACCACCATGCCTGGCTAATTTTTTTTTTTTTTTTTTTAAATAGAGATGGGGTTTCGTTATGTTGCCCAGGCTGGTCTCAAACTCCTGGCCTCAAGTGATCCACCCACCTCGGCCTCCCAAAGTGTTAGGATTACAGGCATGAGCCACTGCGCCTGGCCTGGACTTTAGTCTTTAACAAATCCTATGTGTACTCATGTTCTATTACTTACACATAAATAGATGTTTCTCATTGAGAACATATGAAAAACAAATGTTTACTAAATAAATTATAAATTACATAATATATAATGAGATTGAAACTCAAAATTGGACCCTCCCCTCTCCAATATCTGGACGTATGTTACTAGATGCACTATTTTCACACTGTGCCCACACACTGCTCACACTACACAGTGTTAGGGAAGAATATGGAACAGGGAGGCTGGAGCCCTTGGTTTTAGTTTGAACTCTTTTGTTCACTGACATGATAATTTGGGGACAAGTAACTTAGATTCTGAACCTGATTTTGTCTATAAAAGTACTCTAAAAGTCACTTTAATTAAAAATTAACCAACGAGGCACAGTGGCTCATGCCTGTAATCCCAGCACTTTGGGAGGCCGAGGTGGGTGAATTGCTTGAGCCCAGTTCAAGACCCCATCTCTATAAAACAGAGGGAGACCCTGTCTCCATAAAAAATATGAAAATTAGCCAGGCGTGGTGGTGTGCGCCTATCTATAGTCCCAGCTACTTGGGGGCCTGAGGTGGGACGATCACCTGGGTCCGGGGAGGTGGAGTGAGCTGTCATGCCACTGCACTCCAGCCTGCGCAACAAAGTGATGAAAGGAAGGAAGGAAGAAAGCGAGGGAGGGAGGGAGGGAGCGAGGGAAGGAGGGGAGGAGAGGGGAGGAGGAGTGGGAGTGGGAGGGGAGGGGAGGGCAGGGAAGGGAAGGGAGAAAGAGAGAGAGGGAGGGAGAGAAGAAGGGAGAGAGAGACAGAAAGTGAGGGAAAGAAGGTAGGAAAGAAAGGGAAAAAAATTAATCAAAACTATAAGAACACAAACAAAAGCACATTCTGTCAGCTCCTCCTCTCTATAGGCTAAGGAAACTATACTATCTGAACCCAAAGGAGAGAAATAAAC
Source organism: Macaca nemestrina (assembly GCF_043159975.1). NCBI lineage: Eukaryota > Metazoa > Chordata > Mammalia > Primates > Cercopithecidae > Macaca > Macaca nemestrina. The sequence goes on along the minus strand of NC_092134.1, from coordinate 129,690,528 downwards.
AAAATCAAATACTTATCTACCCATCCCTCTGCACATGGGCTTAGTTAAAGTAAGAGTATACACTTCATTACCCGGATTTTATCCCATTTTACTAAAAAAATGCACGTCAGTGGTTTCACTTTCACTGCATGATATAGAAGCTGTTCTGTATGCAGCCAAATCACATTACTGCCCATTGCTGAAAGAAATGACCTTCAATGAACAGGTTATAAAATTCACTCATGATCACTTATTGAATGCCTATGTGCCAGACACACTGTTAGGCATGGTGCAATCAGAGAAACGTTGCTGTCTAACGCATCCCAGTCTAGCGGGGTAATATATAACCTGATACATGATGATTCCATGGAAGTGTTTCACTAATGGTATACATCACGAGCTGTGTCAGAAACCCAGGAGGAATTGATACTTCTCCCGGGACAGTGTGGGGAGACCCTGGTGGAGGTGACGTGTGAGCGTGGTCTTGAAGGATGAGCGGAAATTTGCCAAGTGAACAAGGGGGAAAGGCATTTACAAGCAGAGGGAATAGGATGGCTCGTCATAGTGTCTGGCAATACTGAGAAATGTTGAAAAGGGTGGTGTAGCTACAGCCCAGGTTTCACGGGACAGAGGTAGACGCAACGTGGTTAGGTTGGGGCTAGTGCATGGGGAGCCTTGGTACACCTGCCACATGCAACTGGTAATCATCCCCAGAGGTACCGGGAGCACAGAGTGTCATGTGTGGAGTTACATGTACTGTGTGTTGTACTTTTAATGTAACTTGAAGTCGTAAGGAGGGAATATGTGATGTGGGAGCAGAGCAAGGACAAGCAAGTTAGGGAGACCAAACAGGAGGCAGCAGTGGGAACGGCTGACCTTGAGAGGTATCTTTGAAAGAGAATAGGGAATATTTGGTAGACGTTGGGATGTGGAGGCTGAGGCCGCAAGAGAAAGAGTATGACTTTGAAGTTGCTCAATACAGGAGGGACTGGGTGGCTGGTGGTACTATTAACCCAGGTGACAGGACACGGAAACAGCTTGGGTTCTCTGCTGTGGTGTGTCCCTGAGGAGTCACTCTTAACTTTGGCACAGGTGATCAGCAACTGGGAAAGTGGATAAGCCCACCCCAGAATGAGACCACTGACCTCTTCATTTCCATGCTTTTGGCTCAAGGTATCGTTCAGCTCAACACCATTTAAAAGCTATCGAGGCCGGGCGCAATGGCTCACACCTGTAATCCCAGCACTTCGAGAGGCCAAGGCGAGTGGATCACTTGAGGTCAGGAGTTCAAGACCAGCCTTGCCTACATGGTGAAACCCCATCTCTACCAAAAATTTAAAAAATTAGCTGGGTGTGGTGGTGGGCACCTATAATCCCAGCTACTTGGGAGGCTGAGGCAGAAGAATTGCTAGAACCCGGGAGGTGGAGGCTGCAGTGAGCTGAGATCGTGCCACTGCAGTCTAGCCTGGGCGACAGAGCAAGACGCCGTCTAAAAAACAAACAAAAAGCTATCTAGGGGCGGGCTCATGTCTATAATCTCAACACTTTGGGAGGTCGAGGCAGGCATATCACCTGAGGTCTGAAGTTCCAGACCAGCCTGGCCAACATGGTGAAACTCCATCTCCTCTACTAAAAATACAAAATTAGCTGGCCATGGTAGTGCACATCCATAATCCCAGTTACTCAGGAGGCTGAGGCAGAAGAGTCACTTGAACCCGGGAGGCAGAGGTTGCAGTGAGGCAAGATCGCACCATTGCACTCCAGCCTGGGCGACAAGAGCAAAACTCTGTCTCTAAATAAATAAATAAAAATAAAAGCTATCGAGGACTGGACATGGTGGCTCATGCCTGTAATCCCAGCACTTCAGAAGGTTGAAATGGGCAGATTGCTTGAGTCCAGGGATTTGAGACCAGCCTGGCCGACATGGCAAAACCCTGTATCTACAAAAATACAAAAATTAGCTGGGTATGGTGGCATACACTTGTAGTCCCAGCTACTTGGGGGGCTGAGGTGGGAGAATCACTTGAGCCTGAGAGTTGGAAGGTGCAGTAAACTGTGTTTGCGCCACTACACTCCAGCCTGGGTGACAAAGCAAGACTCTGTCTCAAACAACAACAAAAAGCTTTCTAGAACATTTCCAATCTACTGCAAACCTCTTTTTGGTTACATCGTGTATCATTCCAGTTATAACAATGTAAAAAGTGGCAATTCTGGAGCCAGACTGTCTGGGCAAGTGACCTCCGGCAAGGCCCTTAAACTTCTCTGTCTCAGTTTCCTTATCTACAGAATAAGGATTAAAATTATTCAAAAGTTTGTTGTAGAATTGAAATGAGTTAGTATACGTAAAAGTGAACCTGGCACATAGTGTAAGTATTTTCTAAGTGTTTGCTCTCAATAAGTAATAAATCATAGAATACTCGACTAAAAGTGGTACAAATATTAGAGATTTATTATTACAGAACAAGATGGAAGTTGGCAGTTCCAGGGTTTGTCCCGTCAATTAACCAAGGCATCCCGGACAGGACTCTTCCTGTACCCAGTGCCACGTTCAGTGTGGCAGTGCCTTCTCCCCTCATCATGGCAGGGAGGCCACCATAGCTCCAACGACCAAGTCCTCACATGGTCAGCATCCCAACCATGAAATAAGGGGATGTGGGCAAAAAGAGCTTTTCTCCTTCTGCAGCCTTCTCTTTACAAGCAAGAAAATCTCTCCTAGAAGCCCCTAGTAGGTTTCCTTTCAGCTAAAACTTGGGTCACAAGTCCCTCCCTGAACCTGGCACCTCCAGCCTGTAACAAATGAGGCAGGAGTGGGACTGGAGCTGGCTGCGGGGCAGGTGATCGGTAGCGTCCACCACAGACTGGGAACCAAAGAGTTCCGAAAGTGCCTTGCTCAGGCCAGGGGTAATTGAGAAACAGGCACACAGCAGTATTCATCCAGGAGTCCTCAGGTTTTTTAAGAGCAGCTTTTTTTTTTTTTTTTTTTTTTTTTTTTTTTTTTTTTTTTTTTTTTTAGATGGGCTCTCGTTCTGTCGCCCGGGCTGGAGTGCAGTGGCATGATCATGGCTCACTGCAGCCTCGACCTCCTGGGCTCAAGTGATCCTCCCACCTCGGTCTCCCAAAGGGCTGGGATTACAGATGTGAGCCGCTGTGTTCCTGGCTAAAAGTAGCTTTTTTTTTTTTTTTTTTTTGAGATGGAGTCTTACTCTGTCGCCTAGGCTGGAGTGCAATGGCATGATCTCAGCTCACTGCAACCTCCCCATCCCGGGCTGAAGTGATTGCCCTGCCTCAGCGTCCCGAGTAGCTGGGATTACAGGTGCCCGCCACCATGCCTGGCTAATTTTTGTATTTTTGTAGAGATGGGGTTTCACCATGTTGGCCAGGCTGGTCTTGAATTCCTGACCTCAGGTGATCCACCCACCTCGGCCTCCCAAAGTGCTGGGATTACAAGGTGTGAGCCACTGCACCTGGCCAGGAGTAGCTTTTTAAACTAGGTCAGTATCGTGTTGGTAAAATATGGAGAGAGTATGTTTGAGCAGAAGGACCTTCCTCGTCTCACCTGTTCTAGGCTGCCACCTTCTCTTTCTACAAACCAAAGGATGGGGCTCATAACTCAATGGGCCTTGTCTGAAAGGCTGACCACACTAGTCACTGCTGAATTCCTCTAAGGGATTCCTCTACCCTGACGGCCCTTGCTACCGTTGCGCCCACTGTCCTAGGGGCAGTAAGTAGACAGAGCTGTGTGAGAAGAGCACTCTTTCCACTCCAGATGTCCCCCTACAACCTACATCCTCACAGCCACTGCCAGTTTGGGCCTGTAGCATCACTCATCTGGACAGCTGCTGTGTGGTCTCTCCATCACAACAAAGGCTGCAGCAAGGTGGACAGAGAACTCCAAGAGAGCCAGGAAAATACCTTTATAAACCACCACAGAAAGCCTTATTTCCACTCACTAAATCCATTAATAAAGAGAGGAGACATTTTAAAATTCCAAGGCACTTGGTTACTAATCTGATTCTGGCCTAGATGCGGATATTCAATAAATACTTGTTAGATTAAATTGACTCAAGGTTTTATTTATTCAACCTACTTAAAGCTTATGTAAACCCCTTGGAGATTTGTGTCAAGCTGTTAAGTTGGAAAATATAAGAAAAGTATTATTTAATGTACTTTAATGTACACTCTTAATGTACTTTATGAGCTTAGTGTAAACCAGGGAAATGGGGGAGGGGTACCGGGAGAGCAGAGGGGAAGGAGATGAGGAGGAAGGAAGAGGTGAGGAGGAAGGAGAAGAAAAGCCTTTTCTGTCATTTCCTGCATTTGTCTTAATTGCTGTACTTACTGACCGGCTACTGCCCTCTAGTGCTCACTGTATTAAGTTCGCATCTGAATTCCATTTTTATCTGTAAAAACTCTGATAACACTTGGACGGGACCAAATGTCCTGTTTTACAGATAACCGTATTGAAGTCCAGAGAAAAGAGGTGTCAAACTGACCCACGGGACTTCTGGACTCTTTGTTGCCTCATCTGTAACTTGTCTGGAAAACTTTATTAAAAGCCTTTCTCAGAAATTTTAATTGGTAACCAGTAAAAATTGCAGCATCAATCTTAGTGCTAGTTATTATTTCCAATGTTGTTCTACATTAAGCTTAAACTGACTGCTGGTCAATTTAGGTAAGGATATAAAATAATATTGGTACATTTTTAACTTAGTACAACTTTAGAAAATGTCTATAATACTTCTTTAAAAAGTTAACTAGAACAGATCCCAAGTGGATTTGGCCATTTATCAGAGCTGACTTACCACTGTCTCCATGTAGGCTAACATTCTGCTAGAATGCTCCCAAGTGAAGCTCTTTGCTCACTGATGAGAAAAAGGGGGTTTGTCATTTTAACGTGGAACACATATTTTCTTCACATAATCATTTTGCTAGTGGAAATAAATGGAAAGTTATCCAGCTGGACATGCTACTTACAAGAACATTACTGACTAACAAAAGATTTATTCAAATATTTAATTGGAAGGAACTACCTCTGGAATAAGTTTTATTGGAATTCATATAAAGAGAAAAGCAAATCCATTAGAAATTGATATAAACAGTTGATTTTATCTGGAACCAAGAATGTGAATTAATTGGAACCTAGCTGTCCTAAACTGTTTCTTTGCATAAAAGCCAATCAAATTTTTAGGTAGAGCTTTGTTTTCAGAGAATATTTTAAAGACAGATTACCCCCAAATTACCTGATTTGGTTCCCACTTCACTCCTCCTCAAAAACCAAACATAAAGCAGAAGGGGGCTGGGTGTGGTGACTCATGCCTGTAATTCCAGCACTTTGGGAGGCCAACGTGGGCGGATCACTAGGTCAGGAGTTTGAGATCAGCCTGACCAACATGGTGAAACCCCATCTCTACTAGAAATACAAAAAGTAGCCGGGCATGGTGGCACATGCCTGTAATCCCAGCTACTTAGGAGGCTGAGGCAGGAGAATCGCTTGAACCCAGGAGATGGAGGCTGCAGTGAGCCGAGATCGTGTCATTGCACTCCAGCCTGGGCAACAGGGCAAGACTCTATCTCAGAAAAAAAAACAAAAACAAAAACAAAAAAATGAAAAAGGAAAGCAGAAGGGGGCATTTTCCTGTCTTCAAAATACAACCTCCTGCTAAGACCAGCAAGTCAGCAGAAACTCACTGCATTTGGGCTTCTGGTTACTAAATGAATGAAGAGACACTGAGTTCCATCCTTAGATGTCCACATAGATCCCATTGATCAAATAATCCAGTCTTGAGTAACGTTTCCTGCGGAGTGATTCCGAGAGGATTCTGCCCAGGAGGACGAGGCCTATCACCAGGAACAGGACACCAAAGAGCAGGGATCCGATAAGAAGCCACTTTTCAAATGGAAGGCCATACTGATTTTCTGGAACGTTGCCCTGGGAGGAACGACCTGGACTGGCCTCCCTACCTTCCCAGGAAGCAGTTTTATTCGTAGCGGAAGACTTCACATTTGACATAGAAAGTGCAGTAGGGTTATACACATTCCCTGTGTTCAAAGTGAGGTTGGAGATTTCTGTAAACGGTATCGTTTCTAGGCTGCCTTTCAAGTCCGTAGGTGCCTGAAAGGTGGTAGTCAGAACTGCTGTTGTAGCCATTGCTTGGAGTGTAGCCACAGCCCGTGTAAAACCTGTAGAAATGAGGGTCGTGGGAGGCTGAGAAGTGACAGTGGTTACAGGCGGAGATGTGGTGGCCAGCTGTGGCTGGGAAGTCCCAGAAGGTGTCACTGAAGCATTGGTGGGTAGACGGATGGCGGGCTTTGGAGTAGCCGAGGTGGTATGTGGAGAGGCAACTGCCACTGTAGCTGGGAACACACTCACATTTTCAGGCAGCAGATGAGCTATTTCTTGATCAGAGGAAATCTGTGAACTCTGAGAATGGCCTTTTTCTTTATAAACAAGGAGCTGGGTACTTGCTTTGTCCATATTAAATAGTTTCTCCAAGTGATCTGAGGATCCAAACTTCTGAGAAAGTGTCTCTCTCCATGAGATATCGGTGGGCTTTGAATAAACTATGTGATGACGGGCTAGAGGAGTGACTGCTTGTGAAAACTGGCCAGGTAAGAGAGAGTCTTCCTGGGGTAACTCTTGGCTTGGCAAATTTCTGGTCAAAGATGGAAAATCTGAAAATATGTGGAAAATAAAAGGAGGGCTTATATAACTCCATGCTAAGGTAAGTTAAAAAATATAAACATATCAGCTTGTTCAAAAGATCCCCAAACCGGTTGGGCATGGTGGCTCACACCTATAATCCCAGCACTTTGGGAGGCTAAGGGAGGAGGATGGATTGAGGCCAGGAGTTCAAGACCAGCCTGGACAACACAGGGAGATCCTATCTCTTAAACAAATCTCCAAACCGTTGATACTTGACATTTCATCGAAATGTGTGCAAAATGGGAAAACACAAATTGCTAAATGAGAATCTGATAACGCCGCCTCTCCACCAGATGCTATGGTTTATTTCTAGCATGAAAGGACAGAAGATAAGAGAAATGTGTGGAGGAGGACCAGGCAAATTAAGGAAAAGGTGGGAGTTGCACAGCGGAGAAGCCGGAGGGGCTCAGCAGGGAAGCAAGAGGCTTAGGAAGATGGAGAGGGTTCTCCATCTTCCTAAGGGGTCAAGGCCAGGGAAAAAAGTGGGCCGGAGGGTGACCTGAGCAGGAAAGACTGGCAGGGAGAATGTGGGGGAAGGTGTGGGTTTCTGCAGGACATACCAACTAAGACTGAGATGACAATTGGGAAGCAAGTAATCATCAGGGGAGATTTCAGTGGGGGCATGGGACAGGCAAGGAAGGTAAGTGGAAGCCGTGGGAAAAGAGGCGATAGAGCAGGAGAGAGGGAGCAGAATCCCTGTTATGTGTCTCTGACAGGGAGGAAGAGGAGGGGCCAGGCAGGGTCTGGTCTCCCCTCTGAGCACTGAGGCCACAGCAGCAGCAGGACAATGACAACAAAAACCAGAGACGTATGGTTCCAGCACTGTGCTCCGAGGACCGAGGCTATCTGGGAGATTTCACTTGGACTCTCAAAGATTCGAATTTTGGAGCCAATGTCGTAGGTCATGAGGACGATGGGACCAATATTTGAAATCATGATGACCACACTACAGACACAGAGAGCAGAAATCCATACAGTCCCAATGCCTGCTGGGGAGAAACCAGTCCCAGATCCTGCTCCTGCTCCAGGAAGCTCAGAATTGTGCCCCTGATCACACACCCCACTGATCACAGCTCAAAGTGGAAAGGGCTGTTCAAGCAATCAAGGGCAGGCAATGACCAGGTGAACTGCCATGTATCACTGCTGCTAGGCTAACCATCTCACGTAGACTAGAACTGCAGAAAACACAAGGAAAGAAGCAGAGGAATGTCCTGGCATCTCTCAGTCCACTCACTCTTGCTCTCTTGTCCTTTTCCTTCCTCAACTCACCTCCATGCCAGTTTCCAAACTGGTCCTCAGTCTCCTCTTTCCTACAAATGGATCCAGAGGCAGCTTCGGATTCATGCCATCTCGTGACTACTCTCTAAGCCTTACCCCTCTGAGAGGTTCTTTGCACTGTCACTTATTCATCCATCTAGAACAGGGCTCAGCAAACTATGGCCTGATGGACAAATCTGGCCTGCCATCTGTCGTTGTATGACTTCCAAGCTAAGAATGGTTTTTACATTTTTAAAAAATTTTTATTTGTTTAGAGACAGAGTCTCGCTCTGTCGCCCAGGCTGGAGTGCAGTGGTATGATCTCGACTCACTGCAACCTCTGCCTCACAGATTCAAGCGGTTCTCCTGCCTCAGCCTCCTGAGTAGCTGGGATTACAGGCGCGTGCCACTGCACCTGGGTTGTATTTTCAGTAGCGATGGGGTTTCACCATGTTGGCCAGGCTGGTCTCGAACTCCTGACCTCAGGTGATCCATCCGCTTCAGTCTCCCAAAGTGCTGGGATTACAGGGGTGAGCCACCATGCCTGGCCAGTTTATACATTTCTTTTAATGGCTGAAAAGTAATCAAAAGAATATTGTGTGACACAGGAAAAGTATACAAAATTTAAATTTCTGTCTTTCAAAACCTAAAGTCCTGGTGTGAAAAGTCTAAAATACTATTTGGTCCTTGGCAGAAAAAGTTGGTGGACATCTACTCTAGGATATAGTATTCTACTGTAAAATAGAATTTGGGTCAAATGAAGTATATTTGAAAATATATATATATATATATATTTGAGACAGGGTCTTGCTCTGTCACCCAGACTGGAGTACAGTGGCACAAACACAGCTCACTGCAGCCTCAACCTCCTGGGTTCAAGTGATCCTCCCACCTCAGCCTCTTGAGCAGCTGGGACCACAGTGCCATGCCATCATGCCCAGCTAATTTTTTGTATTTTTTGTAGAGACAGAGTTTTGACACGTTGCCCAGGCTGGTCTTGAACTCCTAGAATCAAGCAATCCACCCACCTCGGCCTCCCAAAGTCCTGGAATTACAGGTGTGAGCCATCATGCTTGGCCTATAATTCATTTTAAAGTTAAAAAAGAAAAAGACGGTTTAAGTAAACACTCTGTGATGTGTGTGAAATCAGAACTTAAATATGGCCATTGACAAGAATGGCCAAAACAGCTGTTTTCCTTCTCAAGCATGCAAGCTCATAAATAAAGCACAGCTAGGGCCAGTCCCACTTCTTGATAAGATTCTTCTGTTGGCAGAGGTCCTAGAACCACACAGGGATCCTCCACACCTGCTCCATTCGCCTCACCCACTCATGTTTGCCATTGGGGCATGGCGCTTCCTCTCAGTCACGCAGAGATGAGCCACAAAGGGAGCTGCACAGCAGCTCTGCACCCTTAACTTAACTCCTCTTTGGAGTTTTATTTTCAAACGACTTCACTGAGTTGAAAAATGAGAGACTGACTATTACTTGGACCCCAGCTGAGCAAACAGACTCCCAACTTATTCTATGTCTGAATTATCCTATTCTTCCAGTCCTTGGTAAAAATGACATGTCATGAAGCTGCCAACAACAACAATAAAAGATTAAATACCAAACTGCAATGGCTTTAGAGAATGAACAGAATCCACTGTCATCTTTCAAACTCTTCGTCTGTAAATATTAGTCAATGGGATATAGGAAATAGAGGCTGGGCACGGTGGCTCATGCCTGTAATCCCAGCACTTTGAGAGGCTGAGGCGGGATGATTGCTTGAGGTCAGGAGTTTGAGACCAGCCTGGGCAACATACTGAGACCCCTATTGCTACAAAAATTTTTAAAAAATTAGCCTGGCATGGTGGTGCATTATCTGTAGTCCCAACTACTTGGGAGGCTGAATGGAGAGGACTGCTTGAGCTCAGGAGGTGGAGGCTGCAGTGAGCCATGATCACGCCACTGCACTGCAGCCTGGGCAACAGAGTGAGACACTGCCTCAAAAAAAAAAAAGAGAAAAGAAAAGAAAAAGAAATAGAGTTCTTCGGAAACAAACCACCAAACAGATAATCTATATTTAATTTCACTCCAGGCAGGAGGCAGATAATTCATTTTTAATGGGGTAATATGAATTCATCAACACGGACAGATTCATAAACAGAATTACAAACACAACTTGCACACATCCTGTAGATATAAACAGTCCTTTGAATACTACGTCCGGGGTTGGTGCCACATTGCCCCTAGGTGTCCATCAACCTGCTCAGGGGCTGGCAACGCCCCCTGGTGGCTACCACAAGAACGTTTAATTCTAATTTCACTTCGTTAACCTTCACACTTGCCCTAAGAAGATTGATGCACATGCCAAGTTCCCTTTTTTCCCATTTCCATTGGCAAGGATCTTCATCCCATACATGCTCTTTTATATGTGCATTACAAAAGCAACAACACTCCAGAAGTATTAGAAAACAAATTCAGCTGTAATTTCTATCATCATATCCTAACAACAATTTATTTACACAATACTCTGCTTCGTGTTCCTGTTTGAGAGGATGTTTGACACATGAGGTTTCCCTGGCACATGAACAAAACTCAGACACAGCCTCAGCTAGGGGGCAAAGCAGCGTCAACACGCACGCACCCTGGGCAGTATCATTCCCCAAAGCACCTCATACTTAAGGCAGTCAAGAGAGAACCCTAGATTCCACTCCACCTAGATCCCATTCCACCACCCTAAAACCACTCAAGTTTCCCCCAATGCAGCAAATGGGGTCACCATTCATCTGATGCTCAAGGCAAAAACTAGGACTTGGCCTTGACGGTTCTTTTGTTCTGGTCCCCCAGACCCACACCACCAGCAGGTCCTGTTAGCTCTACTTCGGAACAGCCCATATGTCCATCTCTCCATCTCGCCCGCCACTCCCTGTTTCTTCACCCAGATCTCACCTGCGCCTCCTAACCAGTCTTTCCATTTCCACTTTGCTGCTGCGTCACTGTCCATTCCCAAGAGGGCATCTATGGTGAGCTTTGAGAAATCACCTTTTTTTTTTTTTCTTTTTTCCCCAAGATGGAGTCTTGCTCTGTTGCCCAGGCTGGAGTGCAGTGGTACAATCTCGGCACACTGCAACCTCTGCCCCCTGGGTTCAAGCAATTCTCCTGCCTCAGCCTCCCGAGTAGCTGGGATTATAGGCACATGCCAGCATACCCGGCTAATTTTTGTATTTTTATTAGAGACGGAGTCTCACCGTGTTGGCCAGGCTGGTCTCGAATTCCTGACCTCGTGATCTGCCCGCCTCAGCCTCTCAAAGTGCTGGGATTACAGATGTGAGTCAGAAGGTCAGGAGTTTGAGACCAGCCTGGCCAACACGGTGAGACCATCTCTACTAAAAATACAAAAAAAAAGTCAGGCGTGGTGATGCTTGCCTGTAATCCCAGCTACTTGGGAGGCTGAGGCAGGAGAATCACTTGAACCTGGGAGGCAGAGGTGGTATTGAACCGACATTGTACCACTGAACTCCGGCCTGGGCGAAAGAGTGAGACTCCATCTCAAAAAAATAAAAATAAAACTCCCAACAGCTTCCCACCACACACCTAAAAACTCCCAGCCAGGCATAGAGGCTCATGCCTATAATCCCAGCACTTTGAGAGGCTGAGGTGGGGGGATTACCTGATGTCAGGAGTACAAGACCAGACTGGCCAATGTGGTGATACCCTGTCTCTACTAAATACAAAAATTAGCCAGGAGTGGTGGCATACGTCCCTCCTAAGGTGGAGGTTGCAGTGAGCTGAGATCGCACCACTGCTCTCCACCCTGGGCAACAGAGTGAGACTCTGTCGCAAAAACCACAACAACAAACAAAAAAACTCCCTCCTATGACTTACAAGATGTTATGTGATCTGGCCCTCCCTGCCGTTTTGCATATCACTCTCTACATATTTCACAATGAGTCAACCAGCTGGGATTGGAGTGTTGGTTTTTCAAACACTCCAAACCATTCTGCCTGAGGACCTTAGACCCGGAAGGTCTTCCCCTGATCTCCTCACATCTGGCTCCTCGCTGTTCAGATCTCAGTTTAGGGGTTACATCTTTACTTACTGATTGACTATTCTACTGTCCTGTCTCAATTATCTGCATAGCACTTGTGACTATATTTTTCTTGATTATTTATTTATTGTTATTATTATTATTTTGAGACGGAGTCTCGCTCTGTCGCCCAGGCTGGAGTGCAGTGGCGCCATCTCAGCTCACTGCAAGCTCTGCCTCCCAGGTTCACGCCATTCTCCTGCCTCAGCCTCCCGAGTAGCTGGGACTACAGGCGCCTGCCACCAAGCCGGGCTATTTTTTGAATTTTTAGTAGAGACGGGGTTTCACCGTGTTAGCCAGGATGGTCTTGATCTCTTGACCTTGTGATCTGCCCGCCTTGGCTTCCCAAAGTGCGGGGATTACAGGCGTGAGCCACCGCGCCCAGCCGATTATTTATTATGGTTATTGTCTCTCTCCCCTAAAACATAAGTTCCGGAAGGGAGAATCTTGTTTTCCTATTTTTTTTTTAGAGACAGAGTCTCACTCTGTCACCCAGGCTAGACTGTAGTGGCACGAACACGGCTCACTGCAGCTTTGACCTCCTGGGCTCAAGGAATTCTCCTACCTTGGCCTCCTAAGTAGCTGGGACTATAAGATCACACCACCATGCCTGGCTAATATTTTAAAGTTTTTGTGGAGATGAGGTCTCACCATGTTGCCCAGGCTGGTCTCGAACTCCTGGGCTTAAGTGATCCTCCCGCTTCCCAGAGTGCTGGAATTACAGGCATGAGCTACCACACTTGGCCAGAACCTTGTTTTTCATGTTAAGTGTTGTTTCCTTAGGGCATAGAAAGTACTTGGCACATAGAAGATGCTAAATAATATTTGTTATTTGTTGAATAAATGAACGAGTAGAATGTTAAAAATCAAGACTATGATGATAACTTTCTAAAATTTAAATAAAAGAAAAATTGAGGTCTGGTGCAGTGGCTCATGCCTTTAATCCCACCACTTTGGGAGGCCCAGGAGCGTGGATCACCTGAGGTCAGGAGTTGAGACCAGCCTGGCCAACATGGTGAAACCCTGTCTCCACTAAAAATACAAAAAAAAAAAAAAATAGCTGGGCATAGTAGTGGGTGTCTGTAACCCCAGCTACTTGGGAGGCTGAGGCATGAGAATTGCTTGAACATGGGAGGAGGTGGTTGCAGTGAGCTGAGATCGCGCCACTGCACTCCAGCGTGGGCGACAGAGTGAGACTCTGTCTCAAAAAACAACAATAACGCTCACGCTTGTAATCCCAGCACTCTGAGAGGCCAAGGCGGGTGGATCACAAGATCAGGAGATCAAGACCATCCTGGCTAACACGGTGAAACCCTGTCTCTACTAAAAATACAAAAACAAAATTAGCCGGGTGTGGTGGCAGGTGCCTGTAGTCCCAGCTACTCGAGAGGCAGAGGCAGGAGAATGGTGTGAACCCGGGAGGCAGAGTTTGCAGTGAGCTGAGATGGCGCCACTGCACTCCAGCCTGGGCCACAGAGCGAGACTTCGTCTCAGAAAAGAAAACAAAACAAACAGCAACAAAAAACCCCACTAAATTCTGTAATTCTGATTTTATGCAAATATTGTCTATGAAGGGTCCACAGAATTACTTAAGCAACATTATATTTGTTTTCACCTTTTTTATATGGATAATCTCAAAAAAAAAGAAAAATTGATATTGAAACTATTTCAACTTGAAAAATTAACAAGCCAAAGTCTCAGCAAAACATATCCCAGTAATTATATTAATTTTTTTGCTATTCATTTTCCATTCTGAATTAATATGTAAGTTCCATGAACGTGGAGACTGTACTTCTAGTGCTTTGCAGAGAATCTGGCACGTGGTAAATGTTTAATAAATATCTCTTGAATGAATTTCCTTTCAGGTCTAGACAATAAAATCCAGTGAGTTTGATTTCAGATGAGATTGGGTGCCTTCAGGGTGATATGGCCATAAACAAGTTTGATTTCAGATAATGTGATTATAATGGGAACTTAATAACAAATATACTAGAACTTTCTATATTAACACGAGTCTTCACCCTTTCAAAACAGTCACCCTGGAGACCTGTATACTTATTCCAGTGTTGCAGACCTTGTTCTAAAGACGTGCTTCAGAAATGTTTCATAAAAGGTTTGTATGCCTTTTATCTCATAAAGGTAAAAACAGAAACAAACCAGAACAAATACTACCATGCCTTTCATTGGAAATCAAATTTTGGTTTAATAAATTGAATTTCCAATCATGAGATTTTCTGTTATGTCTCAGTATTTGTGACCCTTTCTGGTAGTTTTATTTAGACTCTTGTAGAAAATCTTTCCATAAACCACAGTCTTGTTATTCCAATCACAAAAGAAAAAGTATAATGCTTTTATTACCTCTAATTATCCTGTAACTCCTAAGTCCTTTTGCTGGTTTCAGTGGACAGGCTTCCTCATTGGGACAGAAAAATAGGTAGCAGTTGGGTCGTCTGGCTATTTTTCGAGTGTCGAAGATCATCAAGTTACATGCTTTGTCCCCTGCAATGAAAGGTTTCATAAGCATGATTTTGAAATGAGATTTTCTAAAGAGTAGGGCAAGCAGGAAAAGCTTCACTTATTATGGAGTCCAACACAAACACTTTTGTTCATTTTGTTCACTTGTTTGCTGACCGCTGAATCATTTCCTTTTCCTTAGTTTAGTCGCTTAAGGCAATTTTAAAAGACATTGGGTTTAGCTTTTTTTTTTCCATAAGATGGCACCGAAGGCGAAGAAGGAAGCTCCTGTCCCTCCTAAAGTCCAAGTCAAAGCAAAGTCTTTAAAGGCCAAGAAGGCAGGGTTGAAAGGTGTCCACAACCACAACCACACACACACACACACACACACACACCCCTGCATGTCACTCACCTCCAGCAGCCCAAGACACTGTGGCTCCAGAGGTAGCCCAAATATCCTGGGAAGAGTGCTCCCACAAGCTTGACCACTCTGCCATCATCAAGCCCTGACTACTGATGTGCTATGAAGATAGAAGACAACACACACTGGTGTTCACTGTGGATGCCAGGGCCAGCATTCTAGCACCAAACATCTGACACTCATGTGGCCAAGGTCACACCCTGAGCAGGCCTGATGGAGAGAAGGAGGCATGTGCTCCGCTGGCCCCTGCCCACAATGCTTTACGTGTTGCTTACAAAACTGGGATTTATTTTTATTTGTATTTTTATTTTGAGATAACGTCTTGCTCTGTCACTCAGGCTGAAGTGCAAGTGCAGTGGCATGATCTCAGCTCACTGCAACCTCCACCTCCCAGGTTCAAGAGATCCTCCCACCTCAGCCTCCCGAGTAACTGGGACCACAGATGCAAGCCACTACACCCGGATTTTTTTGTATTTTTTTGTAGAGATGGAGTCTCTCTATGTTGCGCAGGCTAGTCTTGAACTCCTGGGCTCAAGCTGTTTGCCCTTGTTGGCCTCCCAAAGTGCTGGGATTACAGGTGTAAGCCACCGCACCTGGCCATCTCTTGGATTCTGAAAGCATCTCAGATGCCTAATAAAGTCATGAGTGGAGTCAGTAAATTATTATCGCTATCATGGCTCCTTCCACACAGGATCTGAGTGGTATAAGGAATACAATCTATCCTTTAATTTTTATCTGTACCATTCTTTGTGTTTTTCTTCCAATTTCCCCTCTCTCCTTATCATGTTTGCTTTTCTATGCTCCTTCCTTCCTCACTTTTCACTCTTAACTATAATTTCTGGTCTCTTTTCTTTTCTGAGTCAGGGTCTTGCTCTGTCATCCAAGCTGCAGTGCAGTGGAACAATCACGGAACACTTCAGCCTTGGCCTCCTGGGCTCAAACAATCCTCCCACCTCAGCCTCCCCCGTAGCTGGGACTACAAGCGTGCACCACTATGCCTGGCTAATTTTTTGTTTTTTGTAGCGGCAGGGTCTCACTACGTTGCCTAGGCTGAGTCCCTCCCCCTCAACCTCCCAAAGTACTGGGATTACAGGCATGAGCTACTGCACCTAGGCGCTGGCTTCTTTTTCTGTTCCTTTTGTGTCCAACAGAAATGAAACTCTCGATTTATCATGGCCTAGATTAGATTTTGTCCTCCATTTGGTACAGTCTCACACCTTTGGGAGGTCAGCATATCCCTGGTCAGGTTAAAGGTTAAGAGGCACATAGGCTAACTGTTAAAAACACACGCTCTGTCGACCATCACCACCACTGGTGCTAGTCAGGTAATGGTGAGAGATCGACTCCAACTCCCCAGATGGAAAGGAAGATTTAGTTAGCCTCTGCAGGAATTTTATCATGTCATATCCCCATTACTTGGAAAATAACAGGAGTACTCCTGCCTTTTCTTTCTCAACAATGTGATACCAGAAATACCTTTCTTTTTAGCACTTAGGTAAAGGGGAGGGTCCATAAGCCTCAAAATTGTATGCAAGATATTGTGGCCATCGTGTTATGTATATTTTTCTAGAGTATCATCAAGATATCATAGTGCCTTTTGAACCCTCAGTGGTGAAACCATTTCTCAGTAAGTGAGGAAAATGTTTGAGATCCATTAACTGAGGTCCCAAGTACCTCTGCTTGTAGCAAAGCAGTAATAGGACTTCGGCTTATAGAATAAAACAGCAAACCCTCATTTCTTAGAATTGAGGAGAAATGCAGGGCTTTGCTGATGCCTGTAAATACCCACACTTACAGTATTCAGTCCTGCTTGCAGGTGATCTTTCTATTTCACATACATGTCGATGTCAACATTTAAAGAAAAACTCGAAATGTAAATTAAACCTCTGTCATTTCCGTAAATTACTTGCACAAAGTGTTCCAAAACGCACTGCTCAATGAGACCATCGAAGGGATTTTTCCTCCTGACAGCAAGTATACGGTGTCTTCTCCACACCATTTTGCAGCAATAACCACCTATCCTACTATTCAGTTCAATTCTGACACCAACTATCCAGAGCTGGCATCAGACTCCATAGATGACGGGCTCAGCATCACAAGACTGCCCTCACTTCAGAAGCCAGTAGCAAGTATCAAGTCTCCAGGTCACCCACACTTCTGTCTGACTTGGCTACTACTAATTCAGGGATTCCCTGATCCTACCCCCTCAGATTTGATAATTTGTAAGAACAACTAATAGAACTAAGGAAAATGGGGCCGGGCGCGGTGGCTCACGCCTGTAATCCCAGCACTTTGGGAGGCTGAGGCGGGTGGATCACAAGGTCAGGAGATCGAGACCATACTGGCTAATGCAGTGAAACCCCGTCTCTACCAAAAATACAAAAAAGTAGCCGGGCCTGGCTTTGGGCACCTGTAGTCCCAGCTACTCGGGAGGCTGAGGCAGGAGAATGGCGTGAACCTGGGAGGCAGAGCTTGCAGTGAGCGGAGATCGTGCCACTGTACTCCAGCCTGGGTGACGGAGGGAGACTCCGTCTCAAAAAAAAAAAAAAGAACTAAGGAAAAATGCTGTATTTACTATTATGTTTTATAATAAAGGATACAAATGAACAGCCAAAAGAGGCTCCTAAAGTCCCAAGTACAGGAGACTTTGTTCCTGGGGAATTGGGGTGCATAATCCTCTTGACACTGGGATGTGTTCACCAACTTGGATGATCCCCCATCATCTAGGGGTTTTTATGATGGTTTCATTACACAAGCATGATTGATTAAGTCATGGGCCACTGTGACTGAACTCAATCTCTGGCTCCTCCACCGAGGTGAAGCCTCACTAGCCCAAACTCAAGTATAGCTGAAAGGGGTTGGTTATGAATAACCAAAGACATGCTCCCATCACTTGGGAAATTCCAAGGTCTTTAGGAGTTCTGTGCCAGGAACTGGAGACAAAGATCAAATATGCATCTTTTGAGACAAGGCCTTGCTCTGTCACCCAGGCTGGAGGGCAGTGGTTCGATCAAAGCTCACTGCAGGCTGGGTGCGGTGGCTCACACATGTAATCCCAACATTTTGGGAGGCCAAGGTGGGAGGATCATTTGAGGTCAGGAGTTCAAGACCAGCCTGACCAACATAGTGAAACCACGTGTCTACTGAAAATAGTAAAAATTAGCTGGGTGTGGTGGTGAACACCTGTAATCTCAGCTACTGGGGAGGCTGAGGCAGTAGAATCACTGGAACCTGGGAGGCGGAGATTGCAGTGAGCCGAGATTGCGCCACTGCACTCCAGCCTGAGCAACAGAGTGAGACTTCATCACAAACAAACAAACAAACAAGTTCACTGTAGCCTCAACCCCCTGGGCTCAAATGATCCTCCTACCTCAGCCTCCCAGTAGCTGGGACTACATGCATGCACCACTATGCCTGGCTAATTTTTTACTTTTTACAGAGAACAGGGTCTTGCTATGTTGCCCAGGCTGGTCTCAAGCAATCCTCCTGCCTTGGCCTCTCAAAGTTCTGGGATTACAGGAATGAGTCACCATGTCCAGCCATTCACTAGCTTTTCTAGGCTCCTTGATAGCAAAGCTTTGTCCATCTTATTCAGTGTTTTCTCTCTAGCAACTAGTAAAGTATTAAGTACTCAATAAATTTAGTTTTTTTCATTTAGAGAACTCGGACAGAGTCATAAGTAAAATTGAAAAAAGACCACTGTTTTACTAAGATACACAGTATACTTCTCTTTTCAGTTTCAAGATTTAAATCCTAAAATGTGGCCGGGCGCGGTGGCTCAAGCCTGTAATCCCAGCACTTTGGGAGGCCGAGGCGGGCGGATCACAAGGTCAGGAGATCGAGACCACAGTGAAACCCCGTCTCTACTAAAAATACAAAAAATTAGCCGGGCGCGGTGGTGGGCGCCTGTAGTCCCAGCTACTCAGGAGGCTGAGGCAGGAGAATGGCGGGAACCCGGGAGGCGGAGCTTGCAGTGAGCCGAGATCGCGCCACTGCACTCCAGCCTGGGCAACAGCGTGAGACTCCGTCTCAAAAAAAAAATTAAATAAATAAATAAATAAATAAATCCTAAAATGTGCAAAGGCCTGGTTCAAACCTATGGGTCTCAGTTTCCTCCGGTGTCATGAAAAGGGGTCAGACTAAATGATTCCCCATTCCATTAGAGTTCTAGAAGCTGCAGTTACCTAGTAGTCAGTGGTTGTTTTTTTTTTTTTTGACTTATCCTATGCCATCAGCTCCAAGGAAAGAGACAAAGTGGAGGTTTTATGCTTCCAACTTAAAGATCAAATGCTGATTTTCCCATGAGATAAGAATTCTATTTTTTCTCTCAACTCCTTTTCTCTGTTAACATTTTCTTTGTAATATCACACTGTATTCCAATACTCCATGCTGACGGCAGCTAACCATTTCAATAGGATTTTTGTTTTCAATATTCAAGATACCGGTTGGGATATAACACCAGTGATTCTCAATCTCTTGTGTACCCAGTCACCTGACGGATATATACATACATTCATCAATAACTTGGACTCAGCTTAGGGGATGGGAGGGCACACTTGTAGAAAATTCTCCAGTGTTTTTGTCACTGACATTCATACCCTGTTGAGAATCACTGGTATAAGTTATTCAGCCACATCCCCCAGCTACTGAAGCCACAAAACATATGGAACGAAGGATTGCCAAGAAACCACTTTTTACCTGATATGATTTTTGTTGAACAGCAAGAATTAATGCAGTCTTCTTGAGTTGAAGTATATATGGGCTCATTGCCTCTGATTCCCTTAGAAAGAGATGACTGGATGTCAATGACAACATCTTCTAGACTCTTGTTGAGGCAATTCTGACTAGCAGCCAGCCTTAGTGTCAGGAAGCAAATTATTACCAAAGTGTAGGTCAAGCTCCCTTTTCCCCCGAAGAACATTTTAAATTTCAGTTTAGTTTTGGTCTTCAAAGGTCAAGGATAATCCTCCCTCTGGTCTTAGTTTGCTTTAAGAAAGTTGCACAGATGACGAAATTTCTCTCTAGAACAAAAATGGAAAATCATCAATGAGTTTTGTTTCTTTAACAAACAAGGGAAGAAACATTTCATTTCCTTAAAGTCAATGAAAAGGATCCACATACAATTTAGAGAAGAAAAGAAACAAGTACTTTTTGTTTCACTTTTAGTAAATTTAAGACAACTTTTCATTAAACATTTGGCAAATAACTAATATGCATAAACAAACATACTACCTCATCAATGCTTAAAAGCTGACAATGCTTATGAAGGAACAGGTATAGACAGTAGGCCTGCCTCAGAATTCTACAATCCTTCCCTCTTCTAACTCAGAGCAGAGAGGGCACACATTTCTAGTCGTTGATGAAGCAGTAGTAATAGGTTTAAGCATATTTCCTTTCTCAGTAATAACAATCAGCATTTTAAAATCATCTACTAGGGGCTAGGCATGGTAATAGCTCATGCCTGTAATCCCAGCACTTTGGGAGGCTGAGGCGGGCAGATCACAAGGTCAGGAGTTCGAAACCAGCCTGGGCAACATGGTGAAACCCCTTCTCTACTAAAAATACAAAAAGTTAGCTGGGTATGGTGGCGCATGCCTGTGGTTCCAGCAACTTGGGAGGGTGAGGTGGGAGGATCGCTGGAGCCCAGGACATTGAGGCTGCAGTGAGCCGTGATTACACCACTGCACTCCAGCCCGGGTGACAAAGTGAGACCGTGTCTCAAAAAAAACTTAAAAAACAAAAATAGGTGACAGTATACTAAGTGGTAGACATTATACTAAGGAATTTACTACTCTTTTGAATTATTACTCTTTAATTAATTTATTACCATCTTTAATCTTTATATCAACTGTAATGGCTAATACTGAGTATCAACTTGATTGGACTGAAGAATACAAAGTATTGATCCTGGGTGTGTCTGTGAGCATGTTGCCAAAGGAGACTAACGTTTGAGTCAGTGGGCTGGGAAAGGCAGACCCATCCTTAATCTGGGTGTGCACAACCAAATCCACTGCCAGTGCAGCTAGAATATAAGCAGGCAGAAAAACGTGAAAAAGAGAGACTGGCCTAGCTTCCCGGGCTATATCTTTTTTTCTTTTTTTTGAGACAGAGTCTCGCTATCGCCAGGCAGGAGTGCAGGGGCGCGATCTCGGCTCACTGCAATGTCCGCCTCCCGGTTCTAGTGATTCTCCTGCCTCAGCCTCTCGAGTAGCTGGAACTACAGGCGCATGCCACCACGCCCGGCTAATTTTTTTGTATTTTTAGTACAGACGGGGTTTCACTGTGTTGGCCAGGATGGTCTTGTTCTCCTGACCATGATCCGCCTGCCTCAGCCTCCAAAAGTCCTGGGATTACAGGCGTGAGCCACCACACCCGGCCCCAGCTTGTGTCTTTCTCCTGAGCTGGATGCTTCCTGCCTTCAAACATCAGATTCCAAGTTCTTCAGTTTTGAAATTCCTTGCTCCTCAGCCTGCAGATGGCCTATTGTGGGACCTTGTGATTGTGTGAGTTAATACTTAATAAACTCCCATATATATATACATATATATATATGTGTGTATGTGTGTGTGTGTGTGTGTATAGCTCTTCCATTAGTTCTGTCCTTCTGGAGAATCCTAATACAACAACCTTGCAAAAAAGCTATTATTGGCCGGGTGCAGTGGCTCCTGCTTGTAATCCCAGCACTTTGGGAGGTCGAGTCACACGGGCGGATCACCTGAGGTCAGGAGTTCGAGACCAGTCTGGCCAATGTGGTGAAACCCCATCTCTACTAAAATTACAAAAATTAGCTGGGTGTGGTGGCGGGTAGCTGTAATCCCAGCTACTCAGGAGGCTGAGGCAGGGAGGTAGAGGTTGCAGTGAGCCACGATCACGCCACTGCAGTCCAGCCTGGGTGACAACAGCAAAACTCCGTCTCAAAAAAAAAAAAAAAAAAAAAAAAAAGCTATTATTTTCCTCATTTTATAATGAGGAAACTGAGACAGTCTTTTCTATTGCTGCTTCTCCTTAAGAAGTACCAAACCAGAGTTAGATAACTCTAATAATCTATTCTAGAAATTAGCCAGTCAGGAGGAGTAATACTCTGGCTCAGTTAAAGGAAACTTTAGGGGTAGATTTTCTTTTTGACAGCCTTGAAAATACAAAAGTCACACTATGTACAATGCCAACTCTATTGAGATGCTGGTTCTTTTAGGAAAAATAAATGTTAAACTGGCAAGACAATATAATAAATTATCCTCACCTATCAACCTCCACATTTGCAGAATACAAATTGTTTGCTGAATGATAGCTTAGAGGAGAATTACTACTTCTTTAACCTTTGTTTATTAACCCCTTTGATAGTCTGAGGAAGCTTTTGCAAGACGTATTTAAAAACGCATAAAATGAAATATGTAGGATTCCAAAAGAAGCCAGTTATATTGAAAGAATGTCCCTACAAAATCCTGGTGAAAGAAATCAAAAAGGAGCTAATAAATAGAGACATATTACATGTTCATGGATAAGACTTTATTTTGTTAAGATATCAGTGCTTCCCAACTTGAGTTACACATTTAACGCAGTCTTAATCAAAAGCCCAAAGTTATTTTTTGGATATCAACCAACTGATTTTAAAATTTACATGGAAATGCAGAAAAGACCTAGAACAGTCCAGAACACTAAAGAACAAAGTTGGAAGACTGATACTACCTGACTTCAACACTTACTGTAAAGCTACAGTAATAAAAAAAAGTATGGTATTAAAAAAAGAATAGACAAATAGATCAATGGAATGGAATAGTAAACCCAGAAATAGACCCTCACAAAGACAGTCAACTGATCTTTGACAAAGGAGCAAAGGGGATTCAATGGAGAAAGGACAGTCTTTTCCAAAAATGGTATTGGAACAACTGGATATCCATTTGCAAAAATGAATAAATAAATAAATCTAGCCACATACTTTGCACCTTTTGCAAAATTTAGCTCTAAATGGATCACAGACCTAAATGTAAAATATAAAACTATAAAATTTCTAGAAAATAACAGAAGAAAATCCTTGTGACCTTAGCTTAAGTGATGAGTTTTTAAATACAATACCAAAAGCACACTCCATGAAAGAAAAAAATGATGTTGGACTTCATTAAAATTAAAAACTTCTGCTCTACAAAAGATACTGTTAAAGAGAATGAAAAGATAAACCACAGACTTGGAGGAAATATTTGAGTTTTTTTGTTTGTTTGTTTTTTGAGGAAATATTTGTGAAACACATATCTGATAAAGCAGTAGTCCATAGCCTTTCTGGCACCAGGGACCAGTTTCATGGAAGACAATTTTTCCATGGACGGGATTGTGGGGGGGTATGGTTCAGGATCATTCAAGTGCATTGTATTTATTCTGCACTTTATTTCTATTATCACATTATAATATATAATGAAATAATTATACAACTGACCATAATGTAGAATCAGTGAGAGCCCTGAGCTTGTCTTCCTGCAACTAGACGGTACCATCTGGGGGTGATGGAAGACAGTGACAGATCATCAGGGATTAGATCCTCATAAAGAGTGTGCAGTCTAGATCCGTCACATGCGCAGTTCACAATAGGGTTTGTGCTCTGAAGAGAATCTAAGGCCATCACTGATCTGACAGAGGGCGGAGCTCAGGTGGTAATGCAAGCAATGGGGAGTGGCCGTAAATACAGATGAAGCTTTGCTCTGTCCCACTGTTCACCTCCTGCTGTGTGACCCATTTCCTAATAGGTACTGGTCTGTGGCCCAGGGGTTGGGGAACCCTGTAATAAAGGACTGGTATCCAAAACATACAAAGAACTCAAGTCAGCAATAAGAAAACACTCAATGGACAAAAGATCTGAGCAGACACCTTACCAAGGAAGAGATACAGATGACAAATAAGCATATGAAAAGATATCTAACATCATATGTCATTAGGGGATTGTAAATTCAAACAAGATACCACTACCCACCTATGAGAATGGCTAAAATCAAAAAAATTGGACAATACCAAATACAAGGACATAGAGCAACAGAAATTCTTGCCTGGGCGCGGTGGCTCACACCTGTAACCCCAGCACTTTGGGAGGCCAAGGTGGGCGGATCACTTGAGGTCAGGGGTTCGCAATCAGCCTGACCAACATGATGAAACTCTGTCTCTACTAAAAAATATACAAAAATTATCCAGGTGTGGTGGCAGGTGCCTTTAATCTCAGCTACTTGGGAGGCTGAGGCAGAACAATCACTTGAACCTGGGACATGGGGGTTGCAGTGAGCCGAGATCGTGCCACTGCACTCCAGCCTGGGCAACAGAATGAGACCCTATCTCAAAAAAAAAAAAAAAAAAAAAAAAAAAAAGAAGAAAGAAAGAAATGCTCACTCATTGCTGTTGGGGAATGCAAAATGGTACAGCCACTTTGGGAGAAGTTTGGCAGTTTCTTACCAAGCTAAATGTAGCCTTACGGTACAATTCAACAATTGTCTTCCCATGTATTCACTCAAATGAACTGAAAACTTATGTCCACACAAAAATCTGCACTAGAATATTTATAGTAGCTTTATTCATAACTGCCAAAAACTAAAAGCAACCAAGATGCCAGTCAACAGATGAACAAACAAAATGAGATACATCCATACATTGGAATATTATTCAGTAATAAAAATAAATGAACTATCAAGCCACAGAAAGACATGGAGGAATCTTAACTGCATATTCCTAAGTCAAAGAAGCCAGTGTGAAGAGATATGAATCTAACTATATGACATTTTAAAAAAGGCAAACTACAGCGGCAGTAAGAAGGTCAGTGGTCACCAGGAGAACAGGAGTGGGAGGATGAATCAGTGGAGTGCAAGGGATATTTGGGCCATTGAAACTATTCTGTATACTATTGTAATGGAGGATACATGTTATTGAACATCTGCCAAAACCCATAGAAATGTAAAACACACAGAGTGAACATTATGCGAACTATGGACTTTTAGTTTTAAAAAATGGTTAAAAAAAAATCCCAGAAACAAACCAGTATATGGTAACAAAACACAAGTCTAATACCTCTCTTGCTGTTTGTCAACATTCTGTATACAGTAAAATAGTAACATTTATTGCTTCTGAAATGCCAGTTTCTATGCTAAGCACTTTATACATATCATGTTATTTAATCTTTACAGATCCTATGATTATCCTCATTTTAGTTAAAACTTATAAAAAGTTGTGGGACATAATATGTGCTTCTTTATTAACCTATTAAGTAACAAGTGGTCATCTAATAACTGCCATAATTTTGACGTGGTATTAAGTATAAATAATATTTTGAAATATGTGCAACAAGTCATGTGATACAAAAATATCAGCAATATTTACGAGGGGCAAATCATAGCTACTGCTAATACTTTCTACTGTGGCTTTTGCCTACATTCCATTTCAGAAGTCAGTGAAATAATAAATTTTTCCACCCAAGTTCACAGACATCCTGAATTCTATCCATGGATACCTTATCATGGACTCCCCAAGTTAATAATTCTGGCCAAGGTACTTAATACGCTGCCATATTTTGCAAGCCTCTAGAGAATCAAGAGAAAACCAGGCCAATACTTTATTTTGAATGGATTCTAATGTAGCCTCTTTTCAAGCGTTTGCAAAGAAACCTGAACTATGTAAGGAGATGGGGCAGGAGTTGTTTTCAGTATGCAGCATTGAGAGAAGTGTTTAACAGTTTTATATCATTAAAGAGAATACCTCAGCAGTATTAGGTTAGTGACGTTTTCTAATCCATTAAGTCGAGTTGAATCTTGTTGAACGACAGGGGAAAAGGATACAGGTGGGTGAGAGAGGATGCCCCTGAGTTTTAACGCCTGCATACAAGAGTCGCTAAAACTTACTCGCACATAACTAGTTCAAACATTGGAAATCATCTTGCAGCACACTATAATTTACCAAGATGCTTATAACTGTATACACACACACACACACACACACACTCTACAGCGAATTAGACAATTAGCAGTTTCAATAAGGAATACAGTACTACAAGAAAACAGGGAACATTTTATCTTCCTTTGAGGAAATGCGTGTTGCCTACTGAGCTATTCTTCTGCCTCTCCTTCTGATGTCAACGCAGAGACAGAGCCATTTATGGCAGGTGCCTTGAGCGCGCCTAGAGGTCGCCTTTGGAATACTGCAGCGACTCAAGGATCCTGCTCAGCCCTTATTGGCCCCAGCTGGTCCTTCGGATGCTCGGGTGTGCGTGAAGGAGCCTCGGCCCCTGGAAAGGAGGGGACCAACTCTCTCCGCAGGTGGTGACGTCGCCTGCGGCCGGTCGGGGGTGGGTATTGGGGAGACCCTTTTACCTGGAGGCGAGAGGGCCCCGGGGCCCCTGCTGCCCTCCGGGTGCGAGGACAGCTCTGTCGCGCTCGCGGGACGGACCGGCGAATCCGCGCGGGGGTCTCGGCGAGGACCGCAGGGGATGCTCCGCAGCTCCCGCACCGGCCTGGCGGGTTTTGTGGTTAGCAAGTTCCTGCTTCCGTCGCAGCGACGGAAAGTTTACCGCGGGGGAAGGGCACGTTCCTGCCCTGCAACCCGGAGCTGCTTCCCGGCAACATTAGCGCGTCCCTCCCCGCGGAGGCTCCGGGCTCCCGGCCCCAGCGCTGAGCTCCACAGGGAGGTAGCGCCCCCCAGCCCCGCGCTCCCCGCCAGCTCAGCCACACCGCTGACCCCCGGCTGGGCGCGCTGCGAGGAGGAGTGCGTGCCTCCCTGCTGGTGGCCCGAGGGTCTGCAGGTGAGCCTTGCCTGGCGGAGGCCGGAGCCCGCGCAAACTAAAATAATTGCACGTGGGGAAAACGTCAAACAGTACAAAAATATACACAGTGACAAGTCTACCCCTCACCCTCGCACCCCAGTCTCCTAGTCTCCCTCTGCAGAGGCAACCACTGATAGCAGTTTTTTGATGTTCAAGAGCTTACGGTGCATCCTATTGGCATAGTTCTGAGAATCCTCTTTCCATAACGGGAGGATGGAATCCTCAATTAAAGATGGCAATTCTTGAGTTAAATATTATGTTCCACACACACTTCAGCGAAGGTATTTGGCTTTCTGCAGGATTTATTG
This sequence comes from Macaca nemestrina, assembly GCF_043159975.1. NCBI lineage: Eukaryota > Metazoa > Chordata > Mammalia > Primates > Cercopithecidae > Macaca > Macaca nemestrina. The sequence goes on along the minus strand of NC_092134.1, from coordinate 129,663,551 downwards.
TTTGTAGATAGGATAATAATGGTGAAAATGCTGGTGTCTGTAACATATATTAAAACTGTATACCTAACAGCATAGTGTCTGGTACACAATAGGCACTCAGTAAATATTTAACTAAAATATTTTTGTTGACTGAATGAATGGAAAACAACTGCATAGGGCATAGGTTGTGGAAGTTTCTAAATTACTGCTGGCTCCATCCCCACCTCCATAAACACACAAATGCAACATTACTAAACCATTGACACTTAGTTTGTCATATGGTCTAACCTTTGACAGTATCTTCACCTCTGTTTTGAAAGAGCTTGCAGACCTGAAGTGCTATGCAGTTGCAAGTAAGTCTAGGCCTGTACACCCAACAGCTACACCCTAGTCTTAACCAATAACTACAGGAGGATTATGTTGACTGAGAATGCTTGTGAACAAAGGTCCATTGCGTAGAACTAACTCTACTTGTAACCAAAAGATGACTCTTAAATTACAATGTTGTTAAAGCTAGGTTTGAAAGAGTTACCAAAGAAAAGGAAACTCCAGAGTAATTTCCCATTGCAGTGATTTTCCTGATGCAACAAGGGACTGATATGCAAGGGTGTTTTATCTCTACAGATGATATACACTTCAGGGTTCAGGGTGTAGAGCTATCAGTTTTTGAATCTCTCTACATGGGGTAATCCATGCTAGTTACTAAGTAGACCTTTCCATTATTAGAAACTTCATATTCAGTGCTTTAATACAATGAACCTGTTTTTTTTCCTTTGTTTTGTGTTTTGTTTGTTTTTAAGAGACAGAGTCTCGGAGTCTCGCTCTGTTGCCCAGGCTGGAGTGCAGCGATCTCGGCTCACTGCAACCTCTGCCTCCCTGGTTATAGTAATTCTTCTGCCTCAGACTCCGGAATAGCTGGGACTACAGGCACATGCCGCCACACCTGGCTAATTTTTTTCTATTTTAGTAGAGACAGGGTTTCATCGTGTTGCCCAGGCTGGTCTCAAACTCCTGAGTTCAGGCAATCTGCCCGCCTTGGCCTCCCAAAGTGCTAGGATTACAGGCTTGAGCCACCGAGCCGGCCTGAACCTGTTTTCATTGAAGTGATATGTTATTTTTTCAGGTATGACAGTGAACAAAGGATACTGATTAAAATAATGATTAAAGAAATATTTTCTATTGATATGTGTTTAATTTATAAATATCATTGATTTACTTATTCATTCATTTTTTGAGACAGGGTCTCGCTCTGTTGCCCACACTGGAGTGCAATGGCACAATCCCCACTCACTGCAGCTTTGACCACCTGGGCTCAAGTGATTCTTTTGCCTCAGTCTCTTGAGTAGCTGGGACCACAGATGCACACCACCACACCCAGCTACTGTTCTTAATTTTTTTTTTTTTTTAAATTTTGAGATGGAATCTCACTCTGTTGCCCAGGTTGGAGTGCAGTGGCACGATCTCAGCTCACTGCAACCTCCGCCTCTCAGGTTCAAGCAATTTTTCTGCTTCAGTCTCCTGAGGAGCTGAGATTACAGGCTCATGCCACCAAGCCCAGCTAATTTTTGTATTTTTAGTAGAGTCAGGGTTTCACCATGTTGGTCAGGCTGGTCTTGAACTCCTGACATCAAGTGATCTGCCCACCTTGGCCTCCCAAAGTGCTGGGATTACAGGTGTGACCCACCATACCCGGTGTTTTAAATTATTTGTATAGATGAGGTCTCGCTATATTGCCTTTGCTTGTCTCAAACTCCTGGGGTCAAGCAATCCTCCTGCTTTGGCCTCCCAAGGTGCTGGGATTACAGGTGTGAGCCACAGCACCTGGATTACTTAAAAAAATAAAATAAAAAACCTTTAATTTCTGGCCTGAGTCATAACTTAGAAATTATATCCATTGTCACTTCACTTCCTGAAGAGATTCTTGATACTCTTCTCTGAGGGTTAGAAGTCTCATCTATGTGGAGCTTAGATTTTTTTAAAAAGTAATCAGAAAACATGTATTACACACCTGCAGGGGAAATTAAAGACCAATAATGTCAATGGGATCTACCTTCAAGATGTTCAAAGCTCAGAAGGTGAAAGAGTCAAGTAAATCAACGGCTGTGTAAACAATAAGTGTGATGAAGGCCAGGTGTAGTGGCTTACATCTGTAATCCCAGCACTTTGGGAAGCCAAGGCAGGAGGATCACTTAAGCCCAGGAGTTTGAGGCCAGCCTGAGCCAACATGGCAAGACTCCATCTCTACAAAAAATAAAAATTGGCCTGGTGTGGTGGTACACGCCTGTAGTTTCAGCTACTTGGGAGGCTGAGGCAGGAGGATCACCTAAGAGCCTAGGAGGTAGAGGCTGTAGTGAGCCATGATAGCACCACTGCTCTCCAGCCTGGGCACCAGAGTGAGACCCTGTCCCTGCCCTCCCCAAGAAAAGAATAAATGTTATAATAGAAGATGGCAACTAAAAAGGCTCAGAGAAGGGACATCTGATCCCAATTTCTGGGAGGCGGTGTTAGTTAATTATTGAAGAATGAAGTTATTAGCAGATGAGGAGGAAAAGGCTGAATATTTCAGGAAGAGGAAAGTGCATGACCACAGGAAATTCAGCCTGTTAGGAAGGTTACCAGTGTACACAGAACAGAGAGAGAGGCTGGGGTCAGAGCAGGAAGGTTTTCATGTTAAATCTTAAACTTTATCCTAAAGGCATGGGGAGTTCTGAAGGTTTTTTGCAGGGCAGTGACAAGTCCAGAGACCTAATTAATATTCTAGAAAATTCTCTCTACCTGCCACAGGAGGGATGGATTGAAGGATGTGAGGCCAGAGGCCTCTCTTCCAAGAAATGGAAGTGATAAGGCCCTGAAATGGGCATGGACATAGAGGAGAAATTAACAGAGAGGCTCTCCAGGATGCAACAATTGGTTGGATGTGGTGCTGAGAGTAAGCAGGCTTCTGGCTTGGGAGCCTGGTTGGTTAGGAGTACCAGGTCATATAAAGACATGGGAAGAGGAGTCAGTCTGGAGTGGACAGACACATGATGAGTTTTGAAAACATGAGTCCCGGTTTTATAACTTACTAGTTGTGTGACCAAGAATAAATCACTTAACTTTTCTGTAAAATTAGGAAAGTGTTATCTACGTTATACACAGATCATAATATAGACCTTTTTATGTAGGTCTAACATATAGACCTGTAGACCTGTAAACTCAAAAAGGTTGTTCAATTGCTAGTTATTACATATACAACAACATAGTCTGCTGCTCACGTAGAAGGGATTTAAAAGGTGCTAAAAGACATCAATCTCAAATGTTTCCTAGCTATAAAGCTCTTCCAGCAGACTCCTTATGTTATATAAATGCTCATTTAATTTTCTTGCCACCAGACTGTAAGTACAGGGGCTGGGCCTTGTTGAATTTTTTATTCTTAGCGTGTAGCAAGTGCCTAGAACATTTCAGGTTCCCAAGAAATGTTAAGCCAGTGAAGAAAGGAATTTTATCTTCATATGTTCTTTTTCTGAATATAGCTTTATGGATATAGAATTTGCATACCATACAATTTACCCTGGTAAAGTGTACTCTACGGTGGTTTTTAATATATTCGGAGTTGTGCACTCATCATTACAATTTTAGAACATTTTCATCAACCCCAGAAAGAAACTCCATACCCAGTAATAGTCAGTCTACATTTCCCTTCCACCTACCCCTCCTTGGCCTTAGGCAACACTAATATATTTCTCTCTCTGTAGTGCTTCTCCTGGACATTTCATATAAACGGAATCTACAATATGTGGTCTTTTGTGACAGGCCTTTTTCATATTGAATAATGTTGTCAAGGTTACTCTGTGTTGTAGCATGTATCAGTATTTCATCCTTCCCTTATTTTGGCTGAATAAATATTCCATTACACGGATATACCATACTTTATCCATTCATCAGTTGATGGGATAGAAGATCTTTTTAAGAATGAAATGTTTATCCAAAAGAAAGCATAAAAAACACCATTACATCAGTATGGACTGGTGTATGGAACACAAGGCAAATATACTTTTATGTGGAAAGGGGGAAACAAGAGCCAGAATGAGTTATTCTCCATTCCTCACCCCTTTTACCTCTTCTCTCACCTAACCCTCAAAGAGGAAATCTGGGAGGCGAAGCAAGGACTCTCCAAAAGGCAATGGTCTCACTGCTTAGTGGGCCCTTCCCAGTCCCATCAGCCTGGTGTGGTTTATGTAAACCTCAAGACGAGTCAGACACAACCTTCTAGAAGCCTGCCCTGATCTCTCAGGCAGTTTTTCGCTCTATTTTCATATTCCCAGAGACCAGGGTACTTAGATTCATTTGCATTTTTCTCATTGTATTGCAATGGTGAGGAAAGAGCATCAGACAGTCCTAAATAGTTCCACCACTTACCACCTGCTGACCATGGAGGAGTCACCTACTTACCGGCTGCAGGGTTGTTGTGAAACTTAAATAAGGTAAAATAGGGGAAATTATTGTGATATAGTAGAGTGGAAGGGACTTAAAAATCATTTAGTCTACTTGACACTTCTTCTGAGACTGTATTTTATGCATATAAAATCTCAAGGCATTTACTTAAAAAAAAAATTTTTTTTTTTAAAGAGACGGAATCTCGCTCTGTAGCCCAGGCTGTAGTGCAGTGGCGCGATCTCGGCTCACTGCAAGCTCCGCCTTCCAAGTTCATGCCATTCTCCTGCCTCAGCCTCCCGAGTAGCTGGGACTACAGGCGCCCGCCATCACGTCTGTCTAAATTTTTTGGTATTTTTAGTAGAGACGGGGTTTCGCCGTGTTAGCCAGGATGGTCTCTATCTCCTGACCTCGTGATCCGCCCGCCTCGGCCTCCCAAAATGCTGGGATTACAGGCGTGAGCCACCGCGTCTGGCCTACTTGAAATTTCTTGACGCAAACAACGTAATATAAAATGAGTTGCAAAGTTCGGAGAACTCCAGAGCCAGCTAACTCCTTGATGGCATTGCATTGCTAGGTCTACTTCCTTGCCCTGGTAAAAGTGGCAGTTTCCTTTCTGGATTACTCCCTCCTCACCTTTTGTTAGTTTCAGAGTGACTTGTTGATAACTGTCAAGGTCCCCAGAAAGCGCCTAGCCAAAAAGGTTCTTCACTTCTCTTTAAAGATGTGCACTCCCTAATACGTGAATCAGCACTTTCTATTTCTTAATTTTTCTCTCATTTCCAGCTGCTGCCTTCACCGCCTTCTGGAATTTTTTTGTTTGATCGTCCACTGCTAAACTCCCAGCTCTTCAGAATTAAAAATGAACTTTGCATCCACGCTGTTGTGGGTTCGAATCCTGGGTCTATCTAGCGTCTTTTTCTCCATCTGTAAAACGGGGTTAAAAATATCTTGTTTGTAAAGTTGTTCTCACATGTGGGTATTGAAGCGCTTAATAGCGTGGGTGGTGTTTGCAAGGCGACGCAACAGGAAAGGGCTTACCCTTTCCGGCAGTTCTGGCTTCAAGGAGGTCAGGCCCTTTAAGGTGGCGTCGCCCTAAGTCGCAGGAGGGGGTCTCTCCGCCCCTCCCTCGGGCCGGGGGCGGGGCCTCCTAACCCGGAACTGACGGTCGGGCGTAGCCGGCACCGCCCATCTGCATCCCGGAAGGAGCGAGATTGCGGCGCGTGAACCAGTGAGTGAAAGCGGCGCCGCCCGCCGGCCGCAGGTGCGGCAAAGCCAGTGTCATCTGCAGGTTCTCTTAGGGCTCCCGGAAAGAAGGAGGGCGAGCCGGGTGCATTCGCGCCGCGCCTCCTTGCGTTTCTGTTCCCCAAATAGGGCCTCTCCCCCCGCCGCCCAGGCCCCTGCGTGGGCTGGACGCGTCAGCCCCACACATTAGCCTCGCTGCGCCGCCCAGACTCTGCCTTGCCTCCCCGTCCCGGTCCCTGGCCCCTGCCCTGTCGCCCGCCGCCGGAGCGGTGACCGCCCGGCCCGCCGTTCTTCTGCTGCCACCGCTGCCGGCATCATGGGCAGTGAGCAGAGCTCCGAGGCCGAGAGCCGACCCAACGATCTGAACTCCTCAGGTCGGTGTCCTAACCCACCCCCCCTCCAGCCCGCCCTGTCTGCTTGCAGAGCGGGCTGCCTCCCAGACTAGTGGGGTCTGGGACTGCGGACGGGAACGCACAGAAAAATCCCTCACCATGTTACTAGGGGAAAAAAAAAAAGTCACCATCTGTCCTGGCCTCGATTCCCCTGATGGAAGTGCCTGTGACTGCAAGCTAAGCCAGCGTGGGCGCCGGTGCCCATTATTTATTTTCAAAACAGCCGTTTCTCCCAGCTACAGCCTACTGTTTAAAAGACGACCTAATTAATTTTTGGCTCAGTGCTCATGGCTGATGTAGTGAGATTTGGCTCACACGGTGGATGGATTATAGGACCTCTAAGAACAGGCTGTTTCTTAAAAACGGGTGTTAGAGGTTCCTTTTCTGAAGGGATATGTGATAGGTGTCCACTTATTTGAACTCTTGAGTGCAGAGGTCTCCGAAACAGCTTTTTCTTCTCAGAAGGTGTCTTGGTCCTTTTCTAATCTTACAGAGGTTGACCAGACAGCAAGGCTCTGGTGTTTTCCATTGTTGTTCCCTGTCCATGAATTTTAGATTCCTCTAAGCGTTTGAGACAAGAATGGGAGGATTATTGTGTTTGCGATACAGTGAGTGTTCAATACATAAAACAGCTGATGTTTAATTGAGGACCATTTGCTGATTTTTTTGTTACCCACGCAGGCCAGGACAGCTGGGAGTGCTTTGGCTAAGCTCCGGGGTTGCTAATGCAAATTGGTTAATCCGGGTCCTAAAAAGAGTCCCCGATTTTAGAAGTTCTCTGTTCTTGATAGGATTTGTAATTCATAAATAGGCAAGCTAATAGATCTAAGGGTGTTTCACTTTGAAGTGTGACCTTCAAGACTAGTTCAGACCTACATTCTGGGGGACTGGATTGGGGCAGCTTTGAATGGTGGGCAGCGTCTATTAGCTTTGCTACGTTTTTCTATTTCCTTGGAAGGCCCAGAGTGTCATATTTGTTGTAAGAAATATAATCATTGTGACATCTGACATTCTTGCCTCTATGGCAGGGCAGAAACATATTTTGGGGGGAAGCGGTGTGGCATCTTTTTAATATGCTTGCTTGCCCATGAACCAGCAGCATTTGCGCATTTCCGGTGTTAGAATTTGCCTATTCCCCCGGGCGCGGTGGCTCCAGCCTGTAATCCCAGCACTTTGGGAGGCCGAGACGGGCGGATCAGGAGGTCAGGAGATCGAGACCATCCTGGCTAATACGGTGAAACCCCGTCTCTACTAAAAAATACAAAAAACTAGCCGGGTGAGGTGGCAGGCGCCTGTAGTCCCAGCTACTCAGGAGGCTGAGGCAGGAGAATGGCGTAAACCCGGGAGGCGGAGCTTGCAGTGAGCTGAGATCCGGCCACTGCACTCCAGCCTGGGCCACAGAGCGAGACTCCGTCTCAAAAAAAAAAAAAAAAAAAAAGAATTTGCCTATTCCCCTGTGCCAAGTACTTTACATACATTTACATAGAATTTTTGCAGTAATCCCATTTTACAGATAAGGTAGTAGAGGCTAGCTGGAATGTTTCGAACTCCCCTTTGCTCTGGCATCTGGGGAAGGAGGAATCACAATTTATTGCAGGAAAGATTTCTGGCATGGCTTTTGTAAAATGCTAGGTAAATTACCAAAACAGGTAAAGAAATATTTCTTGAAAAGAAATAAAAGCAGCAGAGATTTTTCTAAAAAAGGGAATGCCAAGCTTCTGGAAACGAGCTTCTAGGAGACAGAGCAGTTCTATGGCATCCCTGGATTAACCTTTGAGATATGACTATAATGAGCCTGCGAATATTACCTTCTAGAGCATAAAACACTTTAAAGATTCATTCATGCCCCAGTCTGGAAGATATTTGGGGGAGAGGATGATTTCTTGGTCCAGGGAGTCCTTTATAATATGAATCACTTCCCTCCAAATGGATTACTTTCTCCCAAGGAACCTGAATTGATCTCCTCCTTTGTCCTCCAAATTTCTGATTTTTGCCTCAGCCTAGAATGGACTTACTGGCTATTTTTGCCCTGGACTAATGCTATAATTTTAAGAATGAGGGGGCTGAAGTCCTAGCTACTCAGGACGCCCAGGTGGGAGGATTGCTGGAGTCCAGGAGTTTAAATAATAAACTTTTTTTTTTGGGCGGGGGGGGGACAGAGTCTCACTGTTGCCTAGGCTGGAGTGCAATGGCATGATCCTGGCTCACTGCAACCTCTGCCTCTCGGGTTCAAGCAATTTTCATGCCTCAGCCTCCTGAGTGGCTGGGATTACAGGGACCTCACGCCTGGATAATTTTTGTGTTTTTAGTAGAGATAAGGTTTTTACCATGTTGGACAGGCTAATCTCGAACTCCTGACCTCAAGTGATCCACCTGCCTTGGCCTCCCAAAGTGCTGGGATTACAGGCGTGAGCCACCGTGCCCAGCCACGTTGACTTAAAAAAAGAAAAAAAAAAAAAAAAAAAAGAGGCTGAAGCCTCTGGAATAGGCCAGTCATTTGGGGGTTGAGACCAGGGTGTTTTCCTGGACTTAACATAGCTGGCTTGATGTGGTAGGGTGGATAGACAGCTTTGCAACTCCAGTGTCGCGGAGATGGGCCTTGTGTACCAGTAACTTAGAGACCTCTAATTCCTTTCCTAACTTTCTAGCACTGCTGACTTTGGGCAAGTCCCAGTTAAATTTTGTACCCTTTATTTCTCGTTTTAGAAATAGGGATATATATATATGTCAAGATATCAGGATAATTAAAGAAGGAGAAAATGAAAACAATCTGCCTATACTTTTATGTGCTGAAAAAGAAAACGTTTAGTTACGAAAGAAGTTTATTCATGTTATATAATCCCGTAATGGGCCAGGTGCGGTGGCTCACACCCGTAATCCCAGCACTTTGGGAGGCCAAGGCGGTTGTATCACGAGGTCAGGAGTTTGAGACCAGCCTGGCCAATATGGTGAAACCCCACCTCTACTAAAAATACAAAAATTAATCGGGTGTGGTGGCATGTGCCTATAGTCCCAGCTACTCAGGAAGCTGAGGCAAGAGAATTACTCGAACCCAGGAGGCGGAGGTTGCAGTAAGCGGAGATTGCACCACTGTACTCCAGCCTGGCAACAGAGTGAGGCTCTGCATCAAAATAAAATAAATTCCTGTAATGTCTGAGGGTTTTCGTTGTTGTTGTTGTTTTGTTTTGTTTTTTGAGACTGTCGTTCTCTTACCCATGAAGTGGTGTGATCATGGCTCACTGCGGTCTTGACCTCCTGGGCTCAAGTGATCCATCCCAGCTTCCTGAGTCGCTGGAACTATAGTGTGCACCACCACATCTGACTAATTAAAAGAATTTTTTTTTTTTTTTTTTTTTGTAGAGACAGGGTCTCACTATGGTTGGTCTTGAACTCCTGGACGCTGGTGATCCTCCTGCCTCAGCCTCTCAAAGTGCTGAGATTACAGGCATGAGCCACCACGCCCAGCCCGAGGTGGTGGTTTTTTTTTTTTTCCGCAACAGAGTCTCGCTCTGTTGCCCAGGCTCGAGTGCAGTGGCGTGATCTTACCACACCCCAACCTCTGCCTCTTGGGCTCAAATGATTCTCCTGCCTCAGCCTCCTGAGTAGCTGGAATTACAGGCACCCGCCACCATGCCCTGTTAATTTTTGTATTTTTAGTAGAGACAGGGTTTCGCCATGTTGGCCAGGCTGGTCTCAAACTCCTCACCTTAGGTGATCTGCTCGCCTTGGCCTCCCAAAGTGCTAAGATCACAGGCATGAGCCACCGTGCCTGGCTCCAGCCTGAGTTTTTAAAAATACTATAGAAAATAGTTTCTATAATTCATCCCCGCCACCCCAACCCCAACTGCAAGATAGCTACATTGTATAAAATTATTGTTTTTAATCACTACACCGAAAACTGCCTTGGTGAGGCAGAGGTGCCTAACTAATACGCATCTCCTAAGCAGTGTAACTTTATTTTCAGTGACTCCTTCACCAGCCAAGCATAGAGCCAAGATGGATGATATTGTGGTTGTAGCTCAGGGCTCCCAGGCCTCACGGAACGTCAGCAACGATCCCGATGTCATCAAGTTGCAAGAGATTCCAACCTTCCAGCCCCTTCTGAAAGGTAAAGGATTGCATTTTGTTTTATCTGAACTTGCTGGAGAGATTTGTGTAGCCCTACTACTTTCTTTCTACGTATGCATTTATTTTGCTCTCTCATCTCCTTTAGGTCTTTGTTTAAATGGCATCTTCTCAGTGAAGCCTTTCTTGATTTCCCTAATTAAAAATTGCAGACCTTTCCCTACCTGTTTTTCTCTATAGCCCTTAATTATCATTGACCTATTGCAAATATGTTTACTGTCTATATTTCTCTGCTAGAATGTGAGCTCCATGATGGCAGGTATTTCCTCTTTTGCTCACTGTTGAATTCCCAGCACTTGAAATAGAACCTGGTATAAGACAGGGACTAAGTGAATGAATGAGGTCGAAAATGGCCCTTTCCTGTTATATTCCCATGAAAAGATTTTCATTGTTATTTGTGATCCGGACAGTGGGTGGACTAGTTCAGATCCATAGAGAAAATCTCCATCACTACTGATACACTTGTAATTAATCCTGGCGGCTGTTTTATGTGAGAGTGTGTGTTTGAAAAGAGAGATTACCCACCCAGTTAGCATATATTGTGGTAGTTACCTTTTGACACCAAGGCCACAACTTTATTATTTTCGTGTCTCCATTAAGTGGTGGAGATGATTTTATATTAACTGGTGTTTCTGCTGTAAGAGTCCTTTAGTTCCCTCCTCCCTCACCCCCACTAAAGATTAGGAAATAATGAACATAAGGCCCTGGTTTATTTAACTTGGTATAATACAATGTAAAACATCTTACATTTACATAGCTATTTGTATTAAGAGGTCCCTCCTCATACACATATCATCCCTTTAATTCTTACATCGTTAAACGTGTTTCAGTGATTAGGGTGAGATCAGGCAGCTGGCATATAGAGAGGTTGAACTTGAACCTTCTTCATTGATGTCAAATCTTATGTTACACTGTTCCACACTATTTAAAAAACAAAAACAAATGGTGCTTTATAGATGATCCATATATTGTCTTATTCTTACCAGTGCTTCATCTGTTTCATAGATAAGGAAATACAAGCTTTCAGTTTCTTCCCTACAGACCTCAGGGTTAGACTTTGGTAAACATTCTGACTTTTATGTAAAATAACACTATATATATATATATATATGTTTTTTATATATATATATATATATTTTTTTTTTTTTTTGAAACAGAGTTTTCGCTCTTGTCCCCCAGGCTGGAGTGCAATGGCGTGATCTTGGCTCACTGCAACCTCCGCCTCCCAGGTTCAAGCAATTCTCCTGTCTCGGCCTCCTGAAGTAGCTGGGATTACAGACGCCTGCCACCATGCCAAGCTAAAATTTTTTTTTTTTTTTTTAGTTGAGATGGGGTTTCACCATGTTGGTCAGGTTAGTCTTGAACTACTGACCTCAGGTGATCCACCCGCCTCGGCCTCCCAAAGCACTGGGATTACAGGCGTGAGCCCCCTCGCCTGGCCTATTCATCTTCTTAGTTTTCATGATTTTGAGGAATAATGTGATTCTCTAAAGAAGCTAACAATAGTAGGGCATGGTGGCTCACACCTGTAATTCCAGCACTTTGGGAGGCTGAGGCAGGAGGATCACTTGAGTCCAAGAGTTCAAGACTAGCCTGGGCAATACAGTGAAACTCTGTCTTGACAGATAATACAAAAAATTAGGCATGGTGGCACATGTCTGTCGTCCTAGCTACTTGGGAAGCTGACATAGGAGGATCGCTTGAGCCCAGGAAGTCAAGGGTGCAGTGAGCAGTAGTCGTGTCAGTACACTTCAGCCTAGGCGACAGAGTGAGATCCTGTCTCAAAAAAAAAAAGTCTGCTGGGCATGGTGGCCTATAATCCTAGCAGTTTGGGAGGCTGAGGTGGGTGGATCACCTGAGGTCAGGAGATCAAGACCATACTGGCCAACATGGTGAAATCCCGTTTCTACTAAAAATACAAAAAATTAGCCGGGCATGGTGGCGCGCGCCTGTAATCCCAGCTACTCGGGAGGCTGAGGCAGGAGAATTGCTAGAACCGGGAGATGGAGGTTGCAGTGAGCCGAGACTGTGCCGTTGCATTCCAGCTTGGGCAATAAGAGTGAAACTCCATCTCAGGGGGAAAAAAACCACAAAAAAACCCACAAAAATCTGCATATAACTTTCAACTTACCCAAAACTTGACTACTAATAGCCTTCTGTTTGCTAGAGGCCTTACTGATAGCAGAAACAGTTGATTAACACATATTTTATGTTATATGTATTATATACTATATTATTACAATCAAGTAAACTAAACAAAAGAAAGTGTATGAAGCAAATTATAAGGAAGGCCAGGCGCAGTGGCTCATGCCTGTAATCCCAGTACTTTGGGAGGCTGAGGAGGATGGATCACTTCAGGTCAGGGATTCGAGATCAGCCTGGCCACCATGCTGACACCCCATCTCCACTGAAAATACAAAAATTAGTTGGGTGTGGTGGCGTGCACCTGTAGTCCCAGCTACTTGGGAGGCTGAGGCACAAGAATCGCTTGAACCCAGGAGGCAGAGGTTGCAGTGAGTTGAGATCATGCCTGGGCGACAGAGTAAGACTCAGTCTCCAAAAAAAAAAAAAAAAAAGAAAAGAAAAGAAAATTAAAAGGAAGAGAAAGTATATTAACTATTCATTGAGTGGAAGTGGATCATCAGAAAGATCTTCATCATTGTCTTCACGTTGAGTAGGCTGAGAAGGAGGAAAAGGAGGGGTTAGTTTTGCTGTCTTAGGGGTGGCAGAGGCAGAAGAAAATCCACGTATAAGTGGACCCATGGGGTTGAGACCCATGTTGTTCAAGGATTAACTGTAATTCGTTTTATGATAATCACTAGTAGGGGAAATATGTAGGAGAAGACTTGGTGTTAAGGGAAGCTAACCTCAGATTTGAAGTCATCACTGAGGGCTGGGCATGGTGGCTCATGCCTATAATCCTAGCTCTTTGAAAGGCCGAGGCGGTTGGATCACCTGAGCACAGGAGTTTGAGACTAGCCTGGCCAACATGGCAAAACACTGTCTCTACAAAAAATACAAAACTTAGCTGGGCATGGTGGTGGGCACCTGTAGTTCCAGCTACTCAGGAGGCTGAGGTGGGAGTATCGCTTGAGCCCAAGAGGTGGAGCTTGCAGTGAGCCAACATTGCATCACTGCACTCCAGTGTGGGCGACAAAGCAAGACTCTGTCTCAAAATAAATAAATCATCACCGAGTGCCCTAAAAGTGAATAATTAATGTGATACAGTTAATGCAATGCAACTGGACCTGGTTTCATTGATAAATGAGTTTTAACTGGGACTTTGCCACCAACTATTAGGTTGTCTGGCTTTGTTTTTCCACCTCCTTGAGCCTTGGTTATTAAGAACATTGAGAATAGGTGTAGGAAGGAGGAAGGCTAGTAAGGAGCAGGTTATAGGAAGAGGTTATCTGGGATTTGGTTAAGGAAGGTAGAGATGAGATCATAGCTCACTGCAGCCTCAACCTCCTGGGCTCAAGTGATCCTCCCACCTCAACTTCCAGAGTAGCTGGGACTACAGTGTGCACCACCACACCCGACTAATTAAAATGCATTTTTTTTTTTTGTAGAGACAGGGTCTCACTATGTTGCCCATGTTGGTCTCAAGCTCCTGGACTCCAGTGCGCCTCCTACCTTAGCCTCCCAAAGTGCTGAGACTACAGGCATGAGCCACCATGCCTGGCCCAAGTTTTAAAAAATACTATAGAAAATAGTTTCTATAATTCATCCTCTCACTGCACCCCCACTTGATGAGAATGGCATGAATCTAGAAATGACAACATGTGGCTGTGGCCAGACTACAGCAAGCAAAAAGCCAGTGAGCATTTAAGGCAATGCTCATGTTTCACTTGTGAAGACGAAACATCTTGGGCAGTGATTAGGAAAGATAGGCAAAGGGGGTGGGAATGATAAGTGTAATTATGATAATAGTATCTTATCCCCCATGCTTCTACATAATAGCTATTGTTCTTTCCATTTTTATAGATTAAAATTTTTTTTTTTTTTTTTTTTTTGAGACGGAGTCTCGCTCTGTCACCCAGGCTGGAGTGCAGTGGCCGGATCTCAGCTCACTGCAAGCTCCGCCTCCCGGGTTTACGCCATTCTCCGGCCTCAGCCCCCCGAGTAGCTGGGACTACAGGCGCCCGCCACCTCGCCCGGCTAGTTTTTTGTATTTCTTAATAGAGACGGGGTTTCACCGTGTTAGCCAGGATGGTCTCGATCTCCTGACCTCGTGATCCGCCCGTCTCGGCCTCCCAAAGTGCTGGGATTACAGGCTTGAGCCACCGCGCCCGGCCTATAGATTAAAATATTGAGGCCTAGATAGCTTCAGTTAATTGCTTGAAGTCACATGGCTGTAAGTGATAGCACATTTTAAGATTGCGTCAGGGCGTAGAATGAGACTTCGTTTCCAATTCCAGCAAAGCCCATTATAGAAATCACTAGGATATACAGGAACTAGCGTGGTGGGTATGAGGTTGTTTGGGTTTTTAGGTGCAGCATTTGTTGCAGAGCCTCCTGCTTTGACATTGTTCTGCCTGATAATTAAAAGCCCTGCCCTCTGCCTCCTGAGCTGCTTCAGGGGCCACACATCACTGTCGCCTTTATACTCTGATCTCTTTTTCCCCCTTTCCTGCTTTCAGGATGAGGCCATTCCTCAAAATAGTAAAAAGGCCACACAGTGAAGGCTGTACCCCCCAGGTTTGATTTCAGAAAGCTTTTATTCAACTTAATGACAGTTTATTCTTTCAAAACAATATATTCAAGTATTACACAGAGTTCACTATTGTTTCATAATGTCATATGATGTAATGCTAATGCTGGTGGGTGATCTGCAGAGGCAGTGGCTGGGCGAGTTTGGGGCTATTTGTATGACTGAGGTAATGTTTGCATTTTTAATAAGCAAGCAGATTCTTTGGCCTTAACCCTTTTGCATAAATATACCAGAGTATAATTTATGCTCCATAATCCAAATATCTGTTCCTTTTTTTGATCAAAGGGATTTCTGTTTTTCATAGCAATGTCTGAATCAGTAATTTATTTTGACATGTAAAGCATTTTATAGGAAATTAAAGATTAGAAAATTAGAAAGTAGCCACAAATGGCTGTGACAGAACACAAAGACAAAATAGTAGATTTGATGTAAGTTAGCAAGATTCCAAGAAGTTAACAAACCCTGTATAGATTTCTTACTTGAAATTCAACCACTTATATTTTTTAATGAATCCCGCTCTATTGTATGTCATTCCATAGAAAGGAAATATTTGCAAAAGTAATATTGTTGATGTTTTATATATAAAAGTTACAAAAATAATTATTCTGTTGACTCTTAGTAGATGAATATATGCATATTTACACACATGCGTGCATGTGACATTCTTTGCAACTGAGCTATCATTTTTGTTACTGACCTTGGGTACAACATAAGAGATTGTCTTGCTGCCTAGGGAAGAGACTGTCTTTGTTAGTAACAAGGATGATCAAACATATACAGTGTAGATACTGAAATGATACTAAGCAACTTTATTGGGAGTTTGGTGTTTGGTTAAGAACATGATGCATGTGAAGTAGATTTTGATCATTAAAAAGAGCCTGGGGCTTTCATAGTGGAGCGAAATCTCATGGAACAGCAGTGAAAGCTTTCAAATCACACGGAACATTGAGAATTAGAGCTTGAAAGTGTAGCTAGGGGAGAATGAAGCAATGGAAAAAGGGCAATAAATAAGGAGAGCATGATGAAGCTAGGTTTCAAATGACCAGTTTCTTCACATTCTTCTATCATCTGGACAAATAAAAGTCATTGCATTCATCAGATGTCTGCCTCTACCAGCTGTCAGACCTTATCATTGCATTGGAAAATGGCAGCCAAAGGAGGGGACAAGAAAATGGATCTTAATCAGAGCCACAGTCTTCTCTGGATGGCTTAAAGGGCATCTCTAAACCCAGGGGTAATCCTAAGTCTATTTTCCCCCAAATACCATGTCGGAAAGATTGATGACTTATTCCTGATTAGTTTATAGATTTGTATTTGTAATAGCTCTTCAGTTAAGCTGTTAATCATGGCTATTCAGAGAAGTGTGGGTTGTGTGTAAAAACAAAAACAAGAATAAACATAGCTGTTTACCAGCATTGAGTTAGCCTTACTCAGAAGACGGGGAAGTACTAGGTGAATGGTTGCTTTCAACCGATTGAGAAAGTGAAGCTGTCTCACCAGAACACCCTCATTTTCCCCCTCACTCCCATAAATCTCTGTGTGCCTGCATCCATTCTTGTTTCTTTCCATTATATCTCAGAGAGGGTATCCATGCCTTTCTCTGAAACTTAATGCCATTCTGTTTCACTCTTTCCATTTGCTGGGACTTTGCTCCTGCCTTTTTTTGTTGGTTTTTTTTTTTTTTTTTTTGGGTCTAGCAACCAGCTTAGTGGACCTCTTTCCTCTTGTTGGAATATATAGCTTTTCCCATCTTAAA